>NW_026691440.1:4683733-5283733 GCF_020826845.1 Diceros bicornis minor
TCATTAGCTCAGGAGAGGATGCAAGATGAGAATCTCTGCTATTGTGTGGGGAGACTCAGTTTCCCGGGTTTCCCCCCATGGACACATGTTCTTCAGCTGGGTCTGATTTTCTCCAGACAAGCTGTCTTGGGAAGGATTTGGCCAGCCCTAAGAACCTGAAGGGAAAGGGCGGAGGGGGGTTCTCTCTCTGCCCCTGACAGCCCCGAGCTGGGTCGCTCCCTCAGACCTGGCCAGGGGCAAGCCCATCCCCAGGCGCCCTTCCCCGGGGCATCCAAGGGCAGGCTCGGCGCCAGCCCCACCCCGCTCGCCACTGCCCGACCATCGTCCTCCCTCGGGGGGCCTGGGCAGGACAGGGACCCGGCTGTGGGAGGCCTCCAGATCTCAGGCCTGGCACACCGTTTACCCAGGCTGCTTCCTCCCTCTGACGGGGGCCCAGCACACGCCCCAGGAGACTTGGCAGCCGCCCCCAGGGCTCTATCCTCTGGAACTCGTCCCCTTGGAAGGGGCCTGGCCCAGGTGCCAGGTTCGGCTGGTCGGCCAGCCTCCTTTGGAGAAAGCAGGCAAGCCGAGCCAGGCTTGCAGTGGCCCTGGCGTGACACCTGCCACCTCAGGCAGAGGGCCTCCCGCGTGCCCTCCATGGCGGATTTCTCCCCGGAGCCGTGGCCTGGGCACTAGGAAGGCCGGGCCTCCCCGACTTCCGGGAGGAGGGGCTAGCCCAGTTGCGCCCTGGCCCCCAAACCCTCTGGTGCCATCTGCCTGTCTCGGCACTTCTGACTCCACAGAGCCTTTCCTACACCTGGGCTGCCTGCCGTGGCAAAGTGCAGGCGTGGGGTGAGGCCATGGCTTTGTCTTTCCAGGAAGAAATGAGCCCCTGGCCGAAGCAGCAGGCCCAGGCAGAGCCTTGAGCTTGAAGCCCAGTAGGTCTGTGGCCCTCAGGGCCAGAGCAATGCTTTCAAGGCAGGGAAGCGGCCTGCAAGCTGAGTGGGAGTGGGGGAGGGGAGGGAGACAGCTGAAGCCGAGTCCAGAATGGCAGCAAAGGAACAGCTGCAGCTGGGTCAGAGCCTGGAGGGAGGGCGGGGCATTCACTGAGGACCCCCGAGGTCAGCCCTAGGCCCAGGCGGTCGCGCAGGCGCCCTTGGAATGTGCGGTGGGTGGGGGGTTGAAGCCAAGCCCGCAGGGCTCCCGGAGCGGCCAGAGAAAGAAGGGCCCATGGAGAGGTAGGCGAGGTGGGTAGGGGGAGCCACCTTACTCTCCTCAGCTCCCTGAGGGAGAGAGAGAGAGACAGAGACAGAGAGAGAGATCCATGACCTCTGAGTCTCTGCCTCTACCGCTGGCTGGTGCCAACTCACGCGCCATCCCACTTCCAGCCATCACACCCACGCCTGCCCCGGAGCCAGCCCCACCACAGAGAGGCACTTCCTGCTCCCCTCTGTGCCTTCCCTTCCCGACCTGACTCCAGTGCAGGGGATAAGCTTCAGACAAGTCTTTCCATGTCCCTCTGCATGACAATAGACTTCCTCCCCTCTCCCATTCCACAGGCCCACCCGGGACATCCACCTTGGTCATTAGCTCAGGAGAGGATGCAAGATGAGAATCTCTGCTATTGTGTGGGGAGACTCAGTTTCCCGGGTTTCCCCCATGGACACATGTTCTTCAGCTGGGTCTGATTTTCTCCAGACAAGCTGTCTTGGGAAGGATTTGGCCAGCCCTAAGAACCTGAAGGGAAAGGGCGGAGGGGGGTTCTCCTCTCTGCCCCTGACAGCCCCGAGCTGGGTCGCTCCCTCAGACCTGGCCAGGGGCAGCCCATCCCCCGGCGCCCTTCCCCGGGGCATCCAAGGGCAGGCTCGGCGCCAGCCCCACCACGCTCGCCACTGCCCGACCATCGTCCTCCCTCGGGGGGCCTGGGCAGGACAGGGACCCCGGCTGTGGGAGGCCTCCAGATCTCAGGCCTGGCACACCGTTTACCAGGCTGCTTCCTCCTCTGACGGGGGCCCAGCACACGCCCCAGGAGACTTGGCAGCCGCCCCCCAGGGCTCTATCCTCTGGAACTCGTCCCCTTGGAAGGGGCCTGGCCCAGGTGCCAGGTTCGGCTGGTCGGCCAGCCTCCTTTGGAGAAAGCAGGCAAGCCGAGCCAGGCTTGCAGTGGCCCTGGCGTGACACCTGCCACCTCAGGCGTAGGGCCTCCCGCGTGCCCTCCATGGCGGATTTCTCCCCGGAGCCGTGGCCTGGGCACTAGGAAGGCCGGGCCTCCCCGACTTCCGGGAGGAGGGGCTAGCCCAGTTGCGCCCTGGCCCCCAAACCCTCTGGTGCCATCTGCCTGTCTCGGCACTTCTGACTCCACAGAGCCTTTCCTACACCTGGGCTGCCTGCCGTGGCAAAGTGCAGGCGTGGGGTGAGGCCATGGCTTTGTCTTTCCAGGAAGAAATGAGCCCCTGGCCGAAGCAGCAGGCCCAGGCAGAGCCTTGAGCTTGAAGCCCAGTAGGTCTGTGGCCCTCAGGGCCAGAGCAATGCTTTCAAGGCAGGGAAGCGGCCTGCAAGCTGAGTGGGAGTGGGGGAGGGGAGGGAGACAGCTGAAGCCGAGTCCAGAAGGGCAGCAAAGGAACAGCTGCAGCTGGGTCAGAGCCTGGAGGGAGGGCGGGGCATTCACTGAGGACCCCCGAGGTCAGCCCTAGGCCCAGGCGGTCTCGCAGGCGCCCTTGGAATGTGCGGTGGGTGGGGGGTTGAAGCCAAGCCCGCAGGGCTCCCGGAGCGGCCAGAGAAAGAAGGGCCCATGGAGAGGTAGGCGAGGTGGGTAGGGGGAGCCACCTTACTCTCCTCTGCTCCCCTGAGGGAGAGAGAGAGAGACAGAGACAGAGAGAGAGATCCATGACCTCTGAGTCTCTGCCTCTACCGCTGGCTGGTGCCAACTCACGCGCCATCCCACTTCCAGCCATCACACCCACGCCTGCCCCGGAGCCAGCCCCACCACTGAGAGGCCACTTCCTGCTCCCCTCTGTGCCTTCCCTTCCCGACCTGACTCCAGTGCAGGGATAAGCTTCAGACAAGTCTTTCCATGTCCCTCTGCATGACAATAGACTTCCTCCCCTCTCCCATTCCACAGGCCCACCCGGGACATCCACCTTGGTCATTAGCTCAGGAGAGGATGCAAGATGAGAATCTCTGCTATTGTGTGGGGAGACTCAGTTTCCCGGGTTTCCCCCATGGACACATGTTCTTCAGCTGGGTCTGATTTTCTCCAGACAAGCTGTCTTGGGAAGGATTTGGCCAGCCCTAAGAACCTGAAGGGAAAGGGCGGAGGGGGGTTCTCTCTCTGCCCCCGACAGCTCTGAGCTGGGTCGCTCCCTCAGACCTGGCCAGGGGCAGCCCATCCCCCGGCGCCCTTCCCGGGGCATCCAAGGGCAGGCTCGGCGCCAGCCCCACCACGCTCGCCACTGCCCGACCATCGTCCTCCCTCGGGGGGCCTGGGCAGGACAGGGACCCGGCTGTGGGAGGCCTCCAGATCTCAGGCCTGGCACACCGTTTACCAGGCTGCTTCCTCCTCTGACGGGGGCCCAGCACACGCCCCAGGAGACTTGGCAGCCGCCCCCAGGGCTCTATCCTCTGGAACTCGTCCCCTTGGAAGGGGCCTGGCCCAGGTGCCAGGTTCGGCTGGTCGGCCAGCCTCCTTTGGAGAAAGCAGGCAAGCCGAGCCAGGCTTGCAGTGGCCCTGGCGTGACACCTGCCACCTCAGGCAGAGGGCCTCCCGCGTGCCCTCCATGGCGGATTTCTCCCCGGAGCCGTGGCCTGGGCACTAGGAAGGCCGGGCCTCCCCGACTTCCGGGAGGAGGGGCTAGCCCAGTTGCGCCCTGGCCCCCAAACCCTCTGGTGCCATCTGCCTGTCTCGGCACTTCTGACTCCACAGAGCCTTTCCTACACCTGGGCTGCCTGCCGTGGCAAAGTGCAGGCGTGGGGTGAGGCCATGGCTTTGTCTTTCCAGGAAGAAATGAGCCCCTGGCCGAAGCAGCAGGCCCAGGCAGAGCCTTGAGCTTGAAGCCCAGTAGGTCTGTGGCCCTCAGGGCCAGAGCAATGCTTTCAAGGCAGGGAAGCGGCCTGCAAGCTGAGTGGGAGTGGGGGAGGGGAGGGAGACAGCTGAAGCCGAGTCCAGAAGGGCAGCAAAGGAACAGCTGCAGCTGGGTCAGAGCCTGGAGGGAGGGCGGGGCATTCACTGAGGACCCCCGAGGTCAGCCCTAGGCCCAGGCGGTCGCGCAGGCGCCCTTGGAATGTGCGGTGGGTGGGGGGTTGAAGCCAAGCCCGCAGGGCTCCCGGAGCGGCCAGAGAAAGAAGGGCCCATGGAGAGGTAGGCGAGGTGGGTAGGGGGAGCCACCTTACTCTCCTCAGCTCCCTGAGGGAGAGAGAGAGAGACAGAGACAGAGAGAGAGATCCATGACCTCTGAGTCTCTGCCTCTACCGCTGGCTGGTGCCAACTCACGCGCCATCCCACTTCCAGCCATCACCCCCACGCCTGCCCCGGGGCCAGCCCCACCACAGAGAGGCCGGTTGGTTCCTGCTCACCTCTGTGCCATCCCTTCCCGACCTGACCCCAGTGCAGGGGATAAGCTTCAGACAAGTCTTTCGATGTCCCTCTGCATGACAAAAGACTTCCTCCCCTCTCCCATTCCACAGGCCCACCCGGGACATCCACCTTGGTCATTAGCTCAGGAGAGGATGCAAGATGAGAATCTCTGCTATTGTGTGGGGAGACTCAGTTTCCCGGGTTTCCCCCATGGACACATGTTCTTCAGCTGGGTCTGATTTTCTCCAGACAAGCTGTCTTGGGAAGGATTTGGCCAGCCCTAAGAACCTGAAGGGAAAGGGCGGAGGGGGGTTCTCTCTCTGCCCCCGACAGCTCTGAGCTGGGTCGCTCCCTCAGACCTGGCCAGGGGCAGCCCATCCCCCGGCGCCCTTCCCCGGGGCATCCAAGGGCAGGCTCGGCGCCAGCCCCACCACGCTCGCCACTGCCCGACCATCGTCCTCCCTCGGGGGGCCTGGGCAGGACAGGGACCCGGCTGTGGGAGGCCTCCAGATCTCAGGCCTGGCACACCGTTTACCAGGCTGCTTCCTCCTCTGACGGGGGCCCAGCACACGCCCCAGGAGACTTGGCAGCCGCCCCCAGGGCTCTATCCTCTGGAACTCGTCCCCTTGGAAGGGGCCTGGCCCAGGTGCCAGGTTCGGCTGGTCGGCCAGCCTCCTTTGGAGAAAGCAGGCAAGCCGAGCCAGGCTTGCAGTGGCCCTGGCGTGACACCTGCCACCTCAGGCGTAGGGCCTCCCGCGTGCCCTCCATGGCGGATTTCTCCCCGGAGCCGTGGCCTGGGCACTAGGAAGGCCGGGCCTCCCCGACTTCCGGGAGGAGGGGCTAGCCCAGTTGCGCCCTGGCCCCCAAACCCTCTGGTGCCATCTGCCTGTCTCGGCACTTCTCACTCCACAGAGCCTTTCCTACACCTGGGCTGCCTGCCGTGGCAAAGTGCAGGCGTGGGGTGAGGCCATGGCTTTGTCTTTCCAGGAAGAAATGAGCCCCTGGCCGAAGCAGCAGGCCCAGGCAGAGCCTTGAGCTTGAAGCCCAGTAGGTCTGTGGCCCTCAGGGCCAGAGCAATGCTTTCAAGGCAGGGAAGCGGCCTGCAAGCTGAGTGGGAGTGGGGGAGGGGAGGGAGACAGCTGAAGCCAAGTCCAGAAGGGCAGCAAAGGAACAGCTGCAGCTGGGTCAGAGCCTGGAGGGAGGGCGGGGCATTCACTGAGGACCCCCGAGGTCAGCCCTAGGCCCAGGCGGTCGCGCAGGCGCCCTTGGCCTGTGCGGTGGGTGGGGGGTTGAAGCTAAGCCCGCAGGGCTCCCGGAGCGGCCAGAGAAAGAAGGGCCCATGGAGAGGTAGGCGAGGTGGGTAGGGGGAGCCACCTTACTCTCCTCAGCTCCCTGAGGGAGAGAGAGAGAGACAGAGACAGAGAGAGAGATCCATGACCTCTGAGTCTCTGCCTCTACCGCTGGCTTGTGCCAACTCACGTGCCATCCCACTTCCAGCCATCACCCCCACGCCTGCCCCGGAGCCAGCCCCACCACAGAGAGGCCACTTCCTGCTCCCCTCTGTGCCTTCCCTTCCCGACCTGACTCCAGTGCAGGGGATAAGCTTCAGACAAGTCTTTCCATGTCCCTCTGCATGACAATAGACTTCCTCCCCTCTCCCATTCCACAGGCCCACCCGGGACATCCACCTTGGTCATTAGCTCAGGAGAGGATGCAAGATGAGAATCTCTGCTATTGTGTGGGGAGACTCAGTTTCCCGGGTTTCCCCCATGGACACATGTTCTTCAGCTGGGTCTGATTTTCTCCAGACAAGCTGTCTTGGGAAGGATTTGGCCAGCCCTAAGAACCTGAAGGGAAAGGGCGGAGGGGGGTTCTCTCTCTGCCCCCGACAGCTCTGAGCTGGGTCGCTCCCTCAGACCTGGCCAGGGGCAGCCCATACCCCGGCGCCCTTCCCCGGGGCATCCAAGGGCAGGCTCGGCGCCAGCCCCACCCCGCTCGCCACTGCCCGACCATCGTCCTCCCTCGGGGGGCCTGGGCAGGACAGGGACCCGGCTGTGGGAGGCCTCCAGATCTCAGGCCTGGCACACCGTTTACCAGGCTGCTTCCTCCTCTGACGGGGGCCCAGCACACGCCCCAGGAGACTTGGCAGCCGCCCCCAGGGCTCTAGCCTCTGGAACTCGTCCCCTTGGAAGGGGCCTGGCCCAGGTGCCAGGTTCGGCTGGTCGGCCAGCCTCCTTTGGAGAAAGCAGGCAAGCCAAGCCAGGCTTGCAGTGGCCCTGGCGTGACACCTGCCACCTCAGGCGTAGGGCCTCCCGCGTGCCCTCCATGGCGGATTTCTCCCCGGAGCCGTGGCCTGGGCACTAGGAAGGCCGGGCCTCCCCGACTTCCGGGAGGAGGGGCTAGCCCAGTTGCGCCCTGGCCCCCAAACCCTCTGGTGCCATCTGCCTGTCTCGGCACTTCTGACTCCACAGAGCCTTTCCTACACCTGGGCTGCCTGCCGTGGCAAAGTGCAGGCGTGGGGTGAGGCCATGGCTTTGTCTTTCCAGGAAGAAATGAGCCCCTGGCCGAAGCAGCAGGCCCAGGCAGAGCCTTGAGCTTGAAGCCCAGTAGGTCTGTGGCCCTCAGGGCCAGAGCAATGCTTTCAAGGCAGGGAAGCGGCCTGCAAGCTGAGTGGGAGTGGGGGAGGGGAGGGAGACAGCTGAAGCCGAGTCCAGAAGGGCGGCGATGGAAGAGCTGCAGCTGGGTCAGAGTCTGGAAGGAGGGCGGGGCCTTCACTGAGGACCCCCTCCCAGGCCAGCCCTAGGCCCCGGCGGTCGCGCATGCGCCCTTGGCCTGTGCGGTGTGTGGGGGGTTGAACCCAAGCCCGCAGGGCTCCCGGAGCGGCCAGAGAAAGAAGGGCCCATGGAGAGGTAGGCGAGGTGGGCAGGGGGCGCCACCTTACTCTCCTCAGCTCCCTGAGGGAGAGAGAGAGAGACAGAGACAGAGAGAGAGATCCCTGACCTCTGAGTCTCTGCCTCCACCGCTGGCTGGTGCCAACTCACGCGCCATCCCACTTCCAGCCATCACCCCCACGCCTGCCCCGGGGCCAGCCCCACCACAGAGAGGCCTGTTGGTTCCTGCTCACCTCTGTGCCATCCCTTCCCGACCTGACCCCAGTGCAGGGGATAAGCTTCAGACAAGTCTTTCCATGTCCCTCTGCATGACAATAGACTTCCTCCCCTCTCCCATTCCACAGGCCCACCCGGGACATCCACCTTGGTCATTAGCTCAGGAGAGGATGCAAGATGAGAATCTCTGCTATTGTGTGGGGAGACTCAGTCTCCCGGGTTTCCCCCATGGACACATGTTCTTCAGCTGGGTCTGATTTTCTCCAGACAAGCTGTCTTGGGAAGGATTTGGCCAGCCCTAAGAACCTGAAGGGAAAGGGCGGAGGGGGGTTCTCTCTCTGCCCCCGACAGCTCTGAGCTGGGTCGCTCCCTCAGACCTGGCCAGGGGCAGCCCATCCCCCGGCGCCCTTCCCCGGGGCATCCAAGGGCAGGCTCGGCGCCAGCCCCACCACGCTCGCCACTGCCCGACCATCGTCCTCCCTCGGGGGGCCTGGGCAGGACAGGGACCCGGCTGTGGGAGGCCTCCAGATCTCAGGCCTGGCACACCGTTTACCAGGCTGCTTCCTCCTCTGACGGGGGCCCAGCACACGCCCCAGGAGACTTGGCAGCCGCCCCCAGGGCTCTAGCCTCTGGAACTCGTCCCCTTGGAAGGGGCCTGGCCCAGGTGCCAGGTTCGGCTGGTCGGCCAGCCTCCTTTGGAGAAAGCAGGCAAGCCGAGCCAGGCTTGCAGTGGCCCTGGCGTGACACCTGCCACCTCAGGCAGAGGGCCTCCCGCGTGCCCTCCATGGCGGATTTCTCCCTGGAGCCGTGGCCTGGGCACTAGGAAGGCCGGGCCTCCCCGACTTCCGGGAGGAGGGGCTAGCCCAGTTGCGCCCTGGCCCCCAAACCCTCTGGTGCCATCTGCCTGTCTCGGCACTTCTGACTCCACAGAGCCTTTCCTACACCTGGGCTGCCTGCCGTGGCAAAGTGCAGGCGTGGGGTGAGGCCATGGCTTTGTCTTTCCAGGAAGAAATGAGCCCCTGGCCGAAGCAGCAGGCCCAGGCAGAGCCTTGAGCTTGAAGCCCAGTAGGTCTGTGGCCCTCAGGGCCAGAGCAATGCTTTCAAGGCAGGGAAGCGGCCTGCAAGCTGAGTGGGAGTGGGGGAGGGGAGGGGGACAGCTGAAGCCGAGTCCAGAAGGGCGGCGATGGAAGAGCTGCAGCTGGGTCAGAGTCTGGAAGGAGGGCGGGGCCTTCACTGAGGACCCCCTCCCAGGCCAGCCCTAGGCCCCGGCGGTCGCGCATGCGCCCTTGTCCTGTGCGGTGTGTGGGGGGTTGAACCCAAGCCCGCAGGGCTCCCGGAGCGGCCAGAGAAAGAAGGGCCCATGGAGAGGTAGGCGAGGTGGGCAGGGGGCGCCACCTTACTCTCCTCAGCTCCCTGAGGGAGAGAGAGAGAGACAGAGACAGAGAGAGAGATCCCTGACCTCTGAGTCTCTGCCTCCACCGCTGGCTGGTGCCAACTCACGCGCCATCCCACTTCCAGCCATCACCCCCACGCCTGCCCCGGGGCCAGCCCCACCACAGAGAGGCCGGTTGGTTCCTGCTCACCTCTGTGCCATCCCTTCCCGACCTGACCCCAGTGCAGGGGATAAGCTTCAGACAAGTCTTTCCATGTCCCTCTGCATGACAATAGACTTCCTCCCCTCTCCCATTCCACAGGCCCACCCGGGACATCCACCTTGGTCATTAGCTCAGGAGAGGATGCAAGATGAGAATCTCTGCTATTGTGTGGGGAGACTCAGTTTCCCGGGTTTCCCCCATGGACACATGTTCTTCAGCTGGGTCTGATTTTCTCCAGACAAGCTGTCTTGGGAAGGATTTGGCCAGCCCTAAGAACCTGAAGGGAAAGGGCGGAGGGGGGTTCTCTCTCTGCCCCCGACAGCTCTGAGCTGGGTCGCTCCCTCAGACCTGGCCAGGGGCAGCCCATCCCCCGGCGCCCTTCCCCGGGGCATCCAAGGGCAGGCTCGGCGCCAGCCCCACCACGCTCGCCACTGCCCGACCATCGTCCTCCCTCGGGGGGCCTGGGCAGGACAGGGACCCGGCTGTGGGAGGCCTCCAGATCTCAGGCCTGGCACACCGTTTACCAGGCTGCTTCCTCCTCTGACGGGGGCCCAGCACACGCCCCAGGAGACTTGGCAGCCGCCCCCAGGGCTCTAGCCTCTGGAACTCGTCCCCTTGGAAGGGGCCTGGCCCAGGTGCCAGGTTCGGCTGGTCAGCCAGCCTCCTTTGGAGAAAGCAGGCAAGCCGAGCCAGGCTTGCAGTGGCCCTGGCGTGACACCTGCCACCTCAGGCAGAGGGCCTCCCGCGTGCCCTCCATGGCGGATTTCTCCCCGGAGCCGTGGCCTGGGCACTAGGAAGGCCGGGCCTCCCCGACTTCCGGGAGGAGGGGCTAGCCCAGTTGCGCCCTGGCCCCCAAACCCTCTGGTGCCATCTGCCTGTCTCGGCACTTCTGACTCCACAGAGCCTTTCCTACACCTGGGCTGCCTGCCGTGGCAAAGTGCAGGCGTGGGGTGAGGCCATGGCTTTGTCTTTCCAGGAAGAAATGAGCCCCTGGCCGAAGCAGCAGGCCCAGGCAGAGCCTTGAGCTTGAAGCCCAGTAGGTCTGTGGCCCTCAGGGCCAGAGCAATGCTTTCAAGGCAGGGAAGCGGCCTGCAAGCTGAGTGGGAGTGGGGGAGGGGAGGGAGACAGCTGAAGCCGAGTCCAGAAGGGCAGCAAAGGAACAGCTGCAGCTGGGTCAGAGCCTGGAGGGAGGGCGGGGCATTCACTGAGGACCCCCGAGGTCAGCCCTAGGCCCAGGCGGTCGCGCAGGCGCCCTTGGCCTGTGCGGTGGGTGGGGGGTTGAAGCCAAGCCCGCAGGGCTCCCGGAGCGGCCAGAGAAAGAAGGGCCCATGGAGAGGTAGGCGAGGTGGGTAGGGGGAGCCACCTTACTCTCCTCAGCTCCCTGAGGGAGAGAGAGAGAGACAGAGACAGAGAGAGAGATCCATGACCTCTGAGTCTCTGCCTCTACCGCTGGCTGGTGCCAACTCACGCGCCATCCCACTTCCAGCCATCACCCCCATGCCTGCCCCGGAGCCAGCCCCACCACAGAGAGGCCGCTTCCTGCTCCCCTCTGTGCCTTCCCTTCCCGACCTGACTCCAGTGCAGGGGATAAGCTTCAGACAAGTCTTTCCATGTCCCTCTGCATGACAATAGACTTCCTCCCCTCTCCCATTCCACAGGCCCACCCGGGACATCCACCTTGGTCATTAGCTCAGGAGAGGATGCAAGATGAGAATCTCTGCTATTGTGTGGGGAGACTCAGTTTCCCGGGTTTCCCCCATGGACACATGTTCTTCAGCTGGGTCTGATTTTCTCCAGACAAGCTGTCTTGGGAAGGATTTGGCCAGCCCTAAGAACCTGAAGGGAAAGGGCGGAGGGGGGTTCTCTCTCTGCCCCCGACAGCTCTGAGCTGGGTCGCTCCCTCAGACCTGGCCAGGGGCAGCCCATACCCCGGCGCCCTTCCCCGGGGCATCCAAGGGCAGGCTCGGCGCCAGCCCCACCCCGCTCGCCACTGCCCGACCATCGTCCTCCCTCGGGGGGCCTGGGCAGGACAGGGACCCGGCTGTGGGAGGCCTCCAGATCTCAGGCCTGGCACACCGTTTACCAGGCTGCTTCCTCCTCTGACGGGGGCCCAGCACACGCCCCAGGAGACTTGGCAGCCGCCCCCAGGGCTCTAGCCTCTGGAACTCGTCCCCTTGGAAGGGGCCTGGCCCAGGTGCCAGGTTCGGCTGGTCGGCCAGCCTCCTTTGGAGAAAGCAGGCAAGCCAAGCCAGGCTTGCAGTGGCCCTGGCGTGACACCTGCCACCTCAGGCGTAGGGCCTCCCGCGTGCCCTCCATGGCGGATTTCTCCCCGGAGCCGTGGCCTGGGCACTAGGAAGGCCGGGCCTCCCCGACTTCCGGGAGGAGGGGCTAGCCCAGTTGCGCCCTGGCCCCCAAACCCTCTGGTGCCATCTGCCTGTCTCGGCACTTCTGACTCCACAGAGCCTTTCCTACACCTGGGCTGCCTGCCGTGGCAAAGTGCAGGCGTGGGGTGAGGCCATGGCTTTGTCTTTCCAGGAAGAAATGAGCCCCTGGCCGAAGCAGCAGGCCCAGGCAGAGCCTTGAGCTTGAAGCCCAGTAGGTCTGTGGCCCTCAGGGCCAGAGCAATGCTTTCAAGGCAGGGAAGCGGCCTGCAAGCTGAGTGGGAGTGGGGGAGGGGAGGGGGACAGCTGAAGCCGAGTCCAGAAGGGCGGCGATGGAAGAGCTGCAGCTGGGTCAGAGTCTGGAAGGAGGGCGGGGCCTTCACTGAGGACCCCCTCCCAGGCCAGCCCTAGGCCCCGGCGGTCGCGCATGCGCCCTTGTCCTGTGCGGTGTGTGGGGGGTTGAACCCAAGCCCGCAGGGCTCCCGGAGCGGCCAGAGAAAGAAGGGCCCATGGAGAGGTAGGCGAGGTGGGCAGGGGGCGCCACCTTACTCTCCTCAGCTCCCTGAGGGAGAGAGAGAGAGACAGAGACAGAGAGAGAGATCCCTGACCTCTGAGTCTCTGCCTCCACCGCTGGCTGGTGCCAACTCACGCGCCATCCCACTTCCAGCCATCACCCCCACGCCTGCCCCGGGGCCAGCCCCACCACAGAGAGGCCGGTTGGTTCCTGCTCACCTCTGTGCCATCCCTTCCCGACCTGACCCCAGTGCAGGGGATAAGCTTCAGACAAGTCTTTCCATGTCCCTCTGCATGACAATAGACTTCCTCCCCTCTCCCATTCCACAGGCCCACCCGGGACATCCACCTTGGTCATTAGCTCAGGAGAGGATGCAAGATGAGAATCTCTGCTATTGTGTGGGGAGACTCAGTTTCCCGGGTTTCCCCCATGGACACATGTTCTTCAGCTGGGTCTGATTTTCTCCAGACAAGCTGTCTTGGGAAGGATTTGGCCAGCCCTAAGAACCTGAAGGGAAAGGGCGGAGGGGGGTTCTCTCTCTGCCCCCGACAGCTCTGAGCTGGGTCGCTCCCTCAGACCTGGCCAGGGGCAGCCCATCCCCCGGCGCCCTTCCCCGGGGCATCCAAGGGCAGGCTCGGCGCCAGCCCCACCACGCTCGCCACTGCCCGACCATCGTCCTCCCTCGGGGGGCCTGGGCAGGACAGGGACCCGGCTGTGGGAGGCCTCCAGATCTCAGGCCTGGCACACCGTTTACCAGGCTGCTTCCTCCTCTGACGGGGGCCCAGCACACGCCCCAGGAGACTTGGCAGCCGCCCCCAGGGCTCTAGCCTCTGGAACTCGTCCCCTTGGAAGGGGCCTGGCCCAGGTGCCAGGTTCGGCTGGTCGGCCAGCCTCCTTTGGAGAAAGCAGGCAAGCCGAGCCAGGCTTGCAGTGGCCCTGGCGTGACACCTGCCACCTCAGGCAGAGGGCCTCCCGCGTGCCCTCCATGGCGGATTTCTCCCCGGAGCCGTGGCCTGGGCACTAGGAAGGCCGGGCCTCCCCGACTTCCGGGAGGAGGGGCTAGCCCAGTTGCGCCCTGGCCCCCAAACCCTCTGGTGCCATCTGCCTGTCTCGGCACTTCTGACTCCACAGAGCCTTTCCTACACCTGGGCTGCCTGCCGTGGCAAAGTGCAGGCGTGGGGTGAGGCCATGGCTTTGTCTTTCCAGGAAGAAATGAGCCCCTGGCCGAAGCAGCAGGCCCAGGCAGAGCCTTGAGCTTGAAGCCCAGTAGGTCTGTGGCCCTCAGGGCCAGAGCAATGCTTTCAAGGCAGGGAAGCGGCCTGCAAGCTGAGTGGGAGTGGGGGAGGGGAGGGAGACAGCTGAAGCCGAGTCCAGAAGGGCAGCAAAGGAACAGCTGCAGCTGGGTCAGAGCCTGGAGGGAGGGCGGGGCATTCACTGAGGACCCCCGAGGTCAGCCCTAGGCCCAGGCGGTCGCGCAGGCGCCCTTGGCCTGTGCGGTGGGTGGGGGGTTGAAGCCAAGCCCGCAGGGCTCCCGGAGCGGCCAGAGAAAGAAGGGCCCATGGAGAGGTAGGCGAGGTGGGTAGGGGGAGCCACCTTACTCTCCTCAGCTCCCTGAGGGAGAGAGAGAGAGACAGAGACAGAGAGAGAGATCCATGACCTCTGAGTCTCTGCCTCTACCGCTGGCTGGTGCCAACTCACGCGCCATCCCACTTCCAGCCATCACCCCCATGCCTGCCCCGGAGCCAGCCCCACCACAGAGAGGCCGCTTCCTGCTCCCCTCTGTGCCTTCCCTTCCCGACCTGACTCCAGTGCAGGGGATAAGCTTCAGACAAGTCTTTCCATGTCCCTCTGCATGACAATAGACTTCCTCCCCTCTCCCATTCCACAGGCCCACCCGGGACATCCACCTTGGTCATTAGCTCAGGAGAGGATGCAAGATGAGAATCTCTGCTATTGTGTGGGGAGACTCAGTTTCCCGGGTTTCCCCCATGGACACATGTTCTTCAGCTGGGTCTGATTTTCTCCAGACAAGCTGTCTTGGGAAGGATTTGGCCAGCCCTAAGAACCTGAAGGGAAAGGGCGGAGGGGGGTTCTCTCTCTGCCCCCGACAGCTCTGAGCTGGGTCGCTCCCTCAGACCTGGCCAGGGGCAGCCCATACCCCGGCGCCCTTCCCCGGGGCATCCAAGGGCAGGCTCGGCGCCAGCCCCACCCCGCTCGCCACTGCCCGACCATCGTCCTCCCTCGGGGGGCCTGGGCAGGACAGGGACCCGGCTGTGGGAGGCCTCCAGATCTCAGGCCTGGCACACCGTTTACCAGGCTGCTTCCTCCTCTGACGGGGGCCCAGCACACGCCCCAGGAGACTTGGCAGCCGCCCCCAGGGCTCTAGCCTCTGGAACTCGTCCCCTTGGAAGGGGCCTGGCCCAGGTGCCAGGTTCGGCTGGTCGGCCAGCCTCCTTTGGAGAAAGCAGGCAAGCCAAGCCAGGCTTGCAGTGGCCCTGGCGTGACACCTGCCACCTCAGGCGTAGGGCCTCCCGCGTGCCCTCCATGGCGGATTTCTCCCCGGAGCCGTGGCCTGGGCACTAGGAAGGCCGGGCCTCCCCGACTTCCGGGAGGAGGGGCTAGCCCAGTTGCGCCCTGGCCCCCAAACCCTCTGGTGCCATCTGCCTGTCTCGGCACTTCTGACTCCACAGAGCCTTTCCTACACCTGGGCTGCCTGCCGTGGCAAAGTGCAGGCGTGGGGTGAGGCCATGGCTTTGTCTTTCCAGGAAGAAATGAGCCCCTGGCCGAAGCAGCAGGCCCAGGCAGAGCCTTGAGCTTGAAGCCCAGTAGGTCTGTGGCCCTCAGGGCCAGAGCAATGCTTTCAAGGCAGGGAAGCGGCCTGCAAGCTGAGTGGGAGTGGGGGAGGGGAGGGAGACAGCTGAAGCCGAGTCCAGAAGGGCGGCGATGGAAGAGCTGCAGCTGGGTCAGAGTCTGGAAGGAGGGCGGGGCCTTCACTGAGGACCCCCTCCCAGGCCAGCCCTAGGCCCCGGCGGTCGCGCATGCGCCCTTGGCCTGTGCGGTGTGTGGGGGGTTGAACCCAAGCCCGCAGGGCTCCCGGAGCGGCCAGAGAAAGAAGGGCCCATGGAGAGGTAGGCGAGGTGGGCAGGGGGCGCCACCTTACTCTCCTCAGCTCCCTGAGGGAGAGAGAGAGAGACAGAGACAGAGAGAGAGATCCCTGACCTCTGAGTCTCTGCCTCCAACGCTGGCTGGTGCCAACTCACGCGCCATCCCACTTCCAGCCATCACCCCCACGCCTGCCCCGGGGCCAGCCCCACCACAGAGAGGCCGGTTGGTTCCTGCTCACCTCTGTGCCATCCCTTCCCGACCTGACCCCAGTGCAGGGGATAAGCTTCAGACAAGTCTTTCCATGTCCCTCTGCATGACAATAGACTTCCTCCCCTCTCCCATTCCACAGGCCCACCCGGGACATCCACCTTGGTCATTAGCTCAGGAGAGGATGCAAGATGAGAATCTCTGCTATTGTGTGGGGAGACTCAGTTTCCCGGGTTTCCCCCATGGACACATGTTCTTCAGCTGGGTCTGATTTTCTCCAGACAAGCTGTCTTGGGAAGGATTTGGCCAGCCCTAAGAACCTGAAGTGAAAGGGCGGAGGGGGGTTCTCTCTCTGCCCCCGACAGCTCTGAGCTGGGTCGCTCCCTCAGACCTGGCCAGGGGCAGCCCATCCCCCGGCGCCCTTCCCCGGGGCATCCAAGGGCAGGCTCGGCGCCAGCCCCACCACGCTCGCCACTGCCCGACCATCGTCCTCCCTCGGGGGGCCTGGGCAGGACAGGGACCCGGCTGTGGGAGGCCTCCAGATCTCAGGCCTGGCACACCGTTTACCAGGCTGCTTCCTCCTCTGACGGGGGCCCAGCACACGCCCCAGGAGACTTGGCAGCCGCCCCCAGGGCTCTAGCCTCTGGAACTCGTCCCCTTGGAAGGGGCCTGGCCCAGGTGCCAGGTTCGGCTGGTCGGCCAGCCTCCTTTGGAGAAAGCAGGCAAGCCGAGCCAGGCTTGCAGTGGCCCTGGCGTGACACCTGCCACCTCAGGCAGAGGGCCTCCCGCGTGCCCTCCATGGCGGATTTCTCCCTGGAGCCGTGGCCTGGGCACTAGGAAGGCCGGGCCTCCCCGACTTCCGGGAGGAGGGGCTAGCCCAGTTGCGCCCTGGCCCCCAAACCCTCTGGTGCCATCTGCCTGTCTCGGCACTTCTGACTCCACAGAGCCTTTCCTACACCTGGGCTGCCTGCCGTGGCAAAGTGCAGGCGTGGGGTGAGGCCATGGCTTTGTCTTTCCAGGAAGAAATGAGCCCCTGGCCGAAGCAGCAGGCCCAGGCAGAGCCTTGAGCTTGAAGCCCAGTAGGTCTGTGGCCCTCAGGGCCAGAGCAATGCTTTCAAGGCAGGGAAGCGGCCTGCAAGCTGAGTGGGAGTGGGGGAGGGGAGGGAGACAGCTGAAGCCAAGTCCAGAAGGGCAGCAAAGGAACAGCTGCAGCTGGGTCAGAGCCTGGAGGGAGGGCGGGGCATTCACTGAGGACCCCCGAGGTCAGCCCTAGGCCCAGGCGGTCGCGCAGGCGCCCTTGGCCTGTGCGGTGGGTGGGGGGTTGAAGCTAAGCCCGCAGGGCTCCCGGAGCGGCCAGAGAAAGAAGGGCCCATGGAGAGGTAGGCGAGGTGGGTAGGGGGAGCCACCTTACTCTCCTCAGCTCCCTGAGGGAGAGAGAGAGAGACAGAGACAGAGAGAGAGATCCATGACCTCTGAGTCTCTGCCTCTACCGCTGGCTTGTGCCAACTCACGTGCCATCCCACTTCCAGCCATCACCCCCACGCCTGCCCCGGAGCCAGCCCCACCACAGAGAGGCCGCTTCCTGCTCCCCTCTGTGCCTTCCCTTCCCGACCTGACTCCAGTGCAGGGGATAAGCTTCAGACAAGTCTTTCCATGTCCCTCTGCATGACAATAGACTTCCTCCCCTCTCCCATTCCACAGGCCCACCCGGGACATCCACCTTGGTCATTAGCTCAGGAGAGGATGCAAGATGAGAATCTCTGCTATTGTGTGGGGAGACTCAGTTTCCCGGGTTTCCCCCATGGACACATGTTCTTCAGCTGGGTCTGATTTTCTCCAGACAAGCTGTCTTGGGAAGGATTTGGCCAGCCCTAAGAACCTGAAGGGAAAGGGCGGAGGGGGGTTCTCTCTCTGCCCCCGACAGCTCTGAGCTGGGTCGCTCCCTCAGACCTGGCCAGGGGCAGCCCATACCCCGGCGCCCTTCCCCGGGGCATCCAAGGGCAGTCTCGGCGCCAGCCCCACCACGCTCGCCACTGCCCGACCATCGTCCTCCCTCGGGGGGCCTGGGCAGGACAGGGACCCGGCTGTGGGAGGCCTCCAGATCTCAGGCCTGGCACACCGTTTACCAGGCTGCTTCCTCCTCTGACGGGGGCCCAGCACCCGCCCCAGGAGACTTGGCAGCCGCCCCCAGGGCTCTATCCTCTGGAACTCGTCCCCTTGGAAGGGGCCTGGCCCAGGTGCCAGGTTCGGCTGGTCGGCCAGCCTCCTTTGGAGAAAGCAGGCAAGCCAAGCCAGGCTTGCAGTGGCCCTGGCGTGACACCTGCCACCTCAGGCAGAGGGCCTCCCGCGTGCCCTCCATGGCGGATTTCTCCCCGGAGCCGTGGCCTGGGCACTAGGAAGGCCGGGCCTCCCCGACTTCCGGGAGGAGGGGCTAGCCCAGTTGCGCCCTGGCCCCCAAACCCTCTGGTGCCATCTGCCTGTCTCGGCACTTCTGACTCCACAGAGCCTTTCCTACACCTGGGCTGCCTGCCGTGGCAAAGTGCAGGCGTGGGGTGAGGCCATGGCTTTGTCTTTCCAGGAAGAAATGAGCCCCTGGCCGAAGCAGCAGGCCCAGGCAGAGCCTTGAGCTTGAAGCCCAGTAGGTCTGTGGCCCTCAGGGCCAGAGCAATGCTTTCAAGGCAGGGAAGCGGCCTGCAAGCTGAGTGGGAGTGGGGGAGGGGAGGGGGACTGCTGAAGCCGAGTCCAGAAGGGCGGCGATGGAAGAGCTGCAGCTGGGTCAGAGTCTGGAAGGAGGGCGGGGCCTTCACTGAGGACCCCCTCCCAGGCCAGCCCTAGGCCCCGGCGGTCGCGCATGCGCCCTTGTCCTGTGCGGTGTGTGGGGGGTTGAACCCAAGCCCGCAGGGCTCCCGGAGCGGCCAGAGAAAGAAGGGCCCATGGAGAGGTAGGCGAGGTGGGCAGGGGGCGCCACCTTACTCTCCTCAGCTCCCTGAGGGAGAGAGAGAGAGACAGAGACAGAGAGAGAGATCCCTGACCTCTGAGTCTCTGCCTCCACCGCTGGCTGGTGCCAACTCACGCGCCATCCCACTTCCAGCCATCACCCCCACGCCTGCCCCGGGGCCAGCCCCACCACAGAGAGGCCGGTTGGTTCCTGCTCACCTCTGTGCCATCCCTTCCCGACCTGACCCCAGTGCAGGGGATAAGCTTCAGACAAGTCTTTCCATGTCCCTCTGCATGACAATAGACTTCCTCCCCTCTCCCATTCCACAGGCCCACCCGGGACATCCACCTTGGTCATTAGCTCAGGAGAGGATGCAAGATGAGAATCTCTGCTATTGTGTGGGGAGACTCAGTTTCCCGGGTTTCCCCCATGGACACATGTTCTTCAGCTGGGTCTGATTTTCTCCAGACAAGCTGTCTTGGGAAGGATTTGGCCAGCCCTAAGAACCTGAAGGGAAAGGGCGGAGGGGGGTTCTCTCTCTGCCCCCGACAGCTCTGAGCTGGGTCGCTCCCTCAGACCTGGCCAGGGGCAGCCCATCCCCCGGCGCCCTTCCCCGGGGCATCCAAGGGCAGGCTCGGCGCCAGCCCCACCACGCTCGCCACTGCCCGACCATCGTCCTCCCTCGGGGGGCCTGGGCAGGACAGGGACCCGGCTGTGGGAGGCCTCCAGATCTCAGGCCTGGCACACCGTTTACCAGGCTGCTTCCTCCTCTGACGGGGGCCCAGCACACGCCCCAGGAGACTTGGCAGCCGCCCCCAGGGCTCTAGCCTCTGGAACTCGTCCCCTTGGAAGGGGCCTGGCCCAGGTGCCAGGTTCGGCTGGTCGGCCAGCCTCCTTTGGAGAAAGCAGGCAAGCCGAGCCAGGCTTGCAGTGGCCCTGGCGTGACACCTGCCACCTCAGGCGTAGGGCCTCCCGCGTGCCCTCCATGGCGGATTTCTCCCCGGAGCCGTGGCCTGGGCACTAGGAAGGCCGGGCCTCCCCGACTTCCGGGAGGAGGGGCTAGCCCAGTTGCGCCCTGGCCCCCAAACCCTCTGGTGCCATCTGCCTGTCTCGGCACTTCTGACTCCACAGAGCCTTTCCTACACCTGGGCTGCCTGCCGTGGCAAAGTGCAGGCGTGGGGTGAGGCCATGGCTTTGTCTTTCCAGGAAGAAATGAGCCCCTGGCCGAAGCAGCAGGCCCAGGCAGAGCCTTGAGCTTGAAGCCCAGTAGGTCTGTGGCCCTCAGGGCCAGAGCAATGCTTTCAAGGCAGGGAAGCGGCCTGCAAGCTGAGTGGGAGTGGGGGAGGGGAGGGAGACAGCTGAAGCCGAGTCCAGAAGGGCAGCAAAGGAACAGCTGCAGCTGGGTCAGAGCCTGGAGGGAGGGCGGGGCATTCACTGAGGACCCCCGAGGTCAGCCCTAGGCCCAGGCGGTCGCGCAGGCGCCCTTGGCCTGTGCGGTGGGTGGGGGGTTGAAGCCAAGCCCGCAGGGCTCCCGGAGCGGCCAGAGAAAGAAGGGCCCATGGAGAGGTAGGCGAGGTGGGTAGGGGGAGCCACCTTACTCTCCTCAGCTCCCTGAGGGAGAGAGAGAGAGACAGAGACAGAGAGAGAGATCCATGACCTCTGAGTCTCTGCCTCTACCGCTGGCTGGTGCCAACTCACGCGCCATCCCACTTCCAGCCATCACCCCCATGCCTGCCCCGGAGCCAGCCCCACCACAGAGAGGCCGCTTCCTGCTCCCCTCTGTGCCTTCCCTTCCCGACCTGACTCCAGTGCAGGGGATAAGCTTCAGACAAGTCTTTCCATGTCCCTCTGCATGACAATAGACTTCCTCCCCTCTCCCATTCCACAGGCCCACCCGGGACATCCACCTTGGTCATTAGCTCAGGAGAGGATGCAAGATGAGAATCTCTGCTATTGTGTGGGGAGACTCAGTTTCCCGGGTTTCCCCCATGGACACATGTTCTTCAGCTGGGTCTGATTTTCTCCAGACAAGCTGTCTTGGGAAGGATTTGGCCAGCCCTAAGAACCTGAAGGGAAAGGGCGGAGGGGGGTTCTCTCTCTGCCCCCGACAGCCCCGAGCTGGGTCGCTCCCTCAGACCTGGCCAGGGGCAGCCCATCCCCCGGCGCCCTTCCCCGGGGCATCCAAGGGCAGGCTCGGCGCCAGCCCCACCACGCTCGCCACTGCCCGACCATCGTCCTCCCTCGGGGGGCCTGGGCAGGACAGGGACCCGGCTGTGGGAGGCCTCCAGATCTCAGGCCTGGCACACCGTTTACCAGGCTGCTTCCTCCTCTGACGGGGGCCCAGCACACGCCCCAGGAGACTTGGCAGCCGCCCCCAGGGCTCTAGCCTCTGGAACTCGTCCCCATGGAAGGGGCTGGCCCAGGTGCCAGGTTCGGCTGGTCGGCCAGCCTCCTTTGGAGAAAGCAGGCAAGCCGAGCCAGGCTTGCAGTGGCCCTGGCGTGACACCTGCCACCTCAGGCAGAGGGCCTCCCGCGTGCCCTCCATGGCGGATTTCTCCCCGGAGCCGTGGCCTGGGCACTAGGAAGGCCGGGCCTCCCCGACTTCCGGGAGGAGGGGCTAGCCCAGTTGCGCCCTGGCCCCCAAACCCTCTGGTGCCATCTGCCTGTCTCGGCACTTCTGACTCCACAGAGCCTTTCCTACACCTGGGCTGCCTGCCGTGGCAAAGTGCAGGCGTGGGGTGAGGCCATGGCTTTGTCTTTCCAGGAAGAAATGAGCCCCTGGCCGAAGCAGCAGGCCCAGGCAGAGCCTTGAGCTTGAAGCCCAGTAGGTCTGTGGCCCTCAGGGCCAGAGCAATGCTTTCAAGGCAGGGAAGCGGCCTGCAAGCTGAGTGGGAGTGGGGGAGGGGAGGGAGACAGCTGAAGCCGAGTCCAGAAGGGCAGCAAAGGAACAGCTGCAGCTGGGTCAGAGCCTGGAGGGAGGGCGGGGCATTCACTGAGGACCCCCGAGGTCAGCCCTAGGCCCAGGCGGTCGCGCAGGCGCCCTTGGAATGTGCGGTGGGTGGGGGGTTGAAGCCAAGCCCTCAGGGCTCCCGGAGCGGCCAGAGAAAGAAGGGCCCATGGAGAGGTAGGCGAGGTGGGTAGGGGGAGCCACCTTACTCTCCTCAGCTCCCTGAGGGAGAGAGAGAGAGACAGAGACAGAGAGAGAGATCCATGACCTCTGAGTCTCTGCCTCTACCGCTGGCTGGTGCCAACTCACGCGCCATCCCACTTCCAGCCATCACCCCCATGCCTGCCCCGGAGCCAGCCCCACCACAGAGAGGCCGCTTCCTGCTCCCCTCTGTGCCTTCCCTTCCCGACCTGACTCCAGTGCAGGGGATAAGCTTCAGACAAGTCTTTCCATGTCCCTCTGCATGACAATAGACTTCCTCCCCTCTCCCATTCCACAGGCCCACCCGGGACATCCACCTTGGTCATTAGCTCAGGAGAGGATGCAAGATGAGAATCTCTGCTATTGTGTGGGGAGACTCAGTTTCCCGGGTTTCCCCCATGGACACATGTTCTTCAGCTGGGTCTGATTTTCTCCAGACAAGCTGTCTTGGGAAGGATTTGGCCAGCCCTAAGAACCTGAAGGGAAAGGGCGGAGGGGGGTTCTCTCTCTGCCCCCGACAGCCCCGAGCTGGGTCGCTCCCTCAGACCTGGCCAGGGGCAGCCCATCCCCCGGCGCCCTTCCCCGGGGCATCCAAGGGCAGGCTCGGCGCCAGCCCCACCACGCTCGCCACTGCCCGACCATCGTCCTCCCTCGAGGGGCCTGGGCAGGACAGGGACCCGGCTGTGGGAGGCCTCCAGATCTCAGGCCTGGCACACCGTTTACCAGGCTGCTTCCTCCTCTGACGGGGGCCCAGCACACGCCCCAGGAGACTTGGCAGCCGCCCCCAGGGCTCTAGCCTCTGGAACTCGTCCCCATGGAAGGGGCTGGCCCAGGTGCCAGGTTCGGCTGGTCGGCCAGCCTCCTTTGGAGAAAGCAGGCAAGCCGAGCCAGGCTTGCAGTGGCCCTGGCGTGACACCTGCCACCTCAGGCAGAGGGCCTCCCGCGTGCCCTCCATGGCGGATTTCTCCCCGGAGCCGTGGCCTGGGCACTAGGAAGGCCGGGCCTCCCCGACTTCCGGGAGGAGGGGCTAGCCCAGTTGCGCCCTGGCCCCCAAACCCTCTGGTGCCATCTGCCTGTCTCGGCACTTCTGACTCCACAGAGCCTTTCCTACACCTGGGCTGCCTGCCGTGGCAAAGTGCAGGCGTGGGGTGAGGCCATGGCTTTGTCTTTCCAGGAAGAAATGAGCCCCTGGCCGAAGCAGCAGGCCCAGGCAGAGCCTTGAGCTTGAAGCCCAGTAGGTCTGTGGCCCTCAGGGCCAGAGCAATGCTTTCAAGGCAGGGAAGCGGCCTGCAAGCTGAGTGGGAGGGGGGGAGGGGAGGGAGACAGCTGAAGCCGAGTCCAGAAGGGCAGCAAAGGAACAGCTGCAGCTGGGTCAGAGCCTGGAGGGAGGGCGGGGCATTCACTGAGGACCCCCGAGGTCAGCCCTAGGCCCAGGCGGTCGCGCAGGCGCCCTTGGCCTGTGCGGTGGGTGGGGGGTTGAAGCCAAGCCCGCAGGGCTCCCGGAGCGGCCAGAGAAAGAAGGGCCCATGGAGAGGTAGGCGAGGTGGGTAGGGGGAGCCACCTTACTCTCCTCAGCTCCCTGAGGGAGAGAGAGAGAGACAGAGACAGAGAGAGAGATCCATGACCTCTGAGTCTCTGCCTCTACCGCTGGCTGGTGCCAACTCACGCGCCATCCCACTTCCAGCCATCACCCCCATGCCTGCCCCGGAGCCAGCCCCACCACAGAGAGGCCGCTTCCTGCTCCCCTCTGTGCCTTCCCTTCCCGACCTGACTCCAGTGCAGGGGATAAGCTTCAGACAAGTCTTTCCATGTCCCTCTGCATGACAATAGACTTCCTCCCCTCTCCCATTCCACAGGCCCACCCGGGACATCCACCTTGGTCATTAGCTCAGGAGAGGATGCAAGATGAGAATCTCTGCTATTGTGTGGGGAGACTCAGTTTCCCGGGTTTCCCCCATGGACACATGTTCTTCAGCTGGGTCTGATTTTCTCCAGACAAGCTGTCTTGGGAAGGATTTGGCCAGCCCTAAGAACCTGAAGGGAAAGGGCGGAGGGGGGTTCTCTCTCTGCCCCCGACAGCCCCGAGCTGGGTCGCTCCCTCAGACCTGGCCAGGGGCAGCCCATCCCCCGGCGCCCTTCCCCGGGGCATCCAAGGGCAGGCTCGGCGCCAGCCCCACCACGCTCGCCACTGCCCGACCATCGTCCTCCCTCGGGGGGCCTGGGCAGGACAGGGACCCGGCTGTGGGAGGCCTCCAGATCTCAGGCCTGGCACACCGTTTACCAGGCTGCTTCCTCCTCTGACGGGGGCCCAGCACACGCCCCAGGAGACTTGGCAGCCGCCCCCAGGGCTCTAGCCTCTGGAACTCGTCCCCATGGAAGGGGCTGGCCCAGGTGCCAGGTTCGGCTGGTCGGCCAGCCTCCTTTGGAGAAAGCAGGCAAGCCGAGCCAGGCTTGCAGTGGCCCTGGCGTGACACCTGCCACCTCAGGCAGAGGGCCTCCCGCGTGCCCTCCATGGCGGATTTCTCCCCGGAGCCGTGGCCTGGGCACTAGGAAGGCCGGGCCTCCCTGACTTCCAGGAGGAGGGGCTAGCCCAGTTGCGCCCTGGCCCCCAAACCCTCTGGTGCCATCTGCCTGTCTCGGCACTTCTGACTCCACAGAGCCTTTCCTACACCTGGGCTGCCTGCCGTGGCAAAGTGCAGGCGTGGGGTGAGGCCATGGCTTTGTCTTTCCAGGAAGAAATGAGCCCCTGGCCGAAGCAGCAGGCCCAGGCAGAGCCTTGAGCTTGAAGCCCAGTAGGTCTGTGGCCCTCAGGGCCAGAGCAATGCTTTCAAGGCAGGGAAGCGGCCTGCAAGCTGAGTGGGAGTGGGGGAGGGGAGGGAGACAGCTGAAGCCGAGTCCAGAAGGGCAGCAAAGGAACAGCTGCAGCTGGGTCAGAGCCTGGAGGGAGGGCGGGGCATTCACTGAGGACCCCCGAGGTCAGCCCTAGGCCCAGGCGGTCGCGCAGGCGCCCTTGGCCTGTGCGGTGGGTGGGGGGTTGAACCCAAGCCCGCAGGGCTCCCGGAGCGGCCAGAGAAAGAAGGGCCCATGGAGAGGTAGGCGAGGTGGGTAGGGGGAGCCACCTTACTCTCCTCAGCTCCCTGAGGGAGAGAGAGAGAGACAGAGACAGAGAGAGAGATCCATGACCTCTGAGTCTCTGCCTCTACCGCTGGCTTGTGCCAACTCACGTGCCATCCCACTTCCAGCCATCACCCCCACGCCTGCCCCGGAGCCAGCCCCACCACAGAGAGGCCGCTTCCTGCTCCCCTCTGTGCCTTCCCTTCCCGACCTGACTCCAGTGCAGGGGATAAGCTTCAGACAAGTCTTTCCATGTCCCTCTGCATGACAATAGACTTCCTCCCCTCTCCCATTCCACAGGCCCACCCGGGACATCCACCTTGGTCATTAGCTCAGGAGAGGATGCAAGATGAGAATCTCTGCTATTGTGTGGGGAGACTCAGTTTCCCGGGTTTCCCCCATGGACACATGTTCTTCAGCTGGGTCTGATTTTCTCCAGACAAGCTGTCTTGGGAAGGATTTGGCCAGCCCTAAGAACCTGAAGGCAAAGGGCGGAGGGGGGTTCTCTCTCTGCCCCCGACAGCCCCGAGCTGGGTCGCTCCCTCAGACCTGACCAGGGGCAGCCCATCCCCCGGCGCCCTTCCCCGGGGCATCCAAGGGCAGGCTCGGCGCCAGCCCCACCCCGCTCGCCACTGCCCGACCATCGTCCTCCCTCGGGGGGCCTGGGCAGGACAGGGACCCGGCTGTGGGAGGCCTCCAGATCTCAGGCCTGGCACACCGTTTACCAGGCTGCTTCCTCCTCTGACGGGGGCCCAGCACACGCCCCAGGAGACTTGGCAGCCGCCCCCAGGGCTCTAGCCTCTGGAACTCGTCCCCATGGAAGGGGCTGGCCCAGGTGCCAGGTTCGGCTGGTCGGCCAGCCTCCTTTGGAGAAAGCAGGCAAGCCGAGCCAGGCTTGCAGTGGCCCTGGCGTGACACCTGCCACCTCAGGCAGAGGGCCTCCCGCGTGCCCTCCATGGCGGATTTCTCCCCGGAGCCGTGGCCTGGGCACTAGGAAGGCCGGGCCTCCCTGACTTCCAGGAGGAGGGGCTAGCCCAGTTGCGCCCTGGCCCCCAAACCCTCTGGTGCCATCTGCCTGTCTCGGCACTTCTGACTCCACAGAGCCTTTCCTACACCTGGGCTGCCTGCCGTGGCAAAGTGCAGGCGTGGGGTGAGGCCATGGCTTTGTCTTTCCAGGAAGAAATGAGCCCCTGGCCGAAGCAGCAGGCCCAGGCAGAGCCTTGAGCTTGAAGCCCAGTAGGTCTGTGGCCCTCAGGGCCAGAGCAATGCTTTCAAGGCAGGGAAGCGGCCTGCAAGCTGAGTGGGAGTGGGGGAGGGGAGGGAGACAGCTGAAGCCGAGTCCAGAAGGGCAGCAAAGGAACAGCTGCAGCTGGGTCAGAGCCTGGAGGGAGGGCGGGGCATTCACTGAGGACCCCCGAGGTCAGCCCTAGGCCCAGGCGGTCGCGCAGGCGCCCTTGGCCTGTGCGGTGGGTGGGGGGTTGAACCCAAGCCCGCAGGGCTCCCGGAGCGGCCAGAGAAAGAAGGGCCCATGGAGAGGTAGGCGAGGTGGGTAGGGGGAGCCACCTTACTCTCCTCAGCTCCCTGAGGGAGAGAGAGAGAGACAGAGACAGAGAGAGAGATCCATGACCTCTGAGTCTCTGCCTCTACCGCTGGCTTGTGCCAACTCACGTGCCATCCCACTTCCAGCCATCACCCCCACGCCTGCCCCGGAGCCAGCCCCACCACAGAGAGGCCGCTTCCTGCTCCCCTCTGTGCCTTCCCTTCCCGACCTGACTCCAGTGCAGGGGATAAGCTTCAGACAAGTCTTTCCATGTCCCTCTGCATGACAATAGACTTCCTCCCCTCTCCCATTCCACAGGCCCACCCGGGACATCCACCTTGGTCATTAGCTCAGGAGAGGATGCAAGATGAGAATCTCTGCTATTGTGTGGGGAGACTCAGTTTCCCGGGTTTCCCCCATGGACACATGTTCTTCAGCTGGGTCTGATTTTCTCCAGACAAGCTGTCTTGGGAAGGATTTGGCCAGCCCTAAGAACCTGAAGGGAAAGGGCGGAGGGGGGTTCTCTCTCTGCCCCCGACAGCCCCGAGCTGGGTCGCTCCCTCAGACCTGACCAGGGGCAGCCCATCCCCCGGCGCCCTTCCCCGGGGCATCCAAGGGCAGGCTCGGCGCCAGCCCCACCCCGCTCGCCACTGCCCGACCATCGTCCTCCCTCGGGGGGCCTGGGCAGGACAGGGACCCGGCTCTGGGAGGCCTCCAGATCTCAGGCCTGGCACACCGTTTACCAGGCTGCTTCCTCCTCTGACGGGGGCCCAGCACACGCCCCAGGAGACTTGGCAGCCGCCCCCAGGGCTCTATCCTCTGGAACTCGTCCCCTTGGAAGGGGCTGGCCCAGGTCCCAGGTTCGGCTGGTCGGCCAGCCTCCTTTGGAGAAAGCAGGCAAGCCGAGCCAGGCTTGCAGTGGCCCTGGCGTGACACCTGCCACCTCAGGCAGAGGGCCTCCCGCGTGCCCTCCATGGCGGATTTCTCCCCGGAGCCGTGGCCTGGGCACTAGGAAGGCCGGGCCTCCCCGACTTCCGGGAGGAGGGGCTAGCCCAGTTGCGCCCTGGCCCCCAAACCCTCTGGTGCCATCTGCCTGTCTCGGCACTTCTGACTCCACAGAGCCTTTCCTACACCTGGGCTGCCTGCCGTGGCAAAGTGCAGGCGTGGGGTGAGGCCATGGCTTTGTCTTTCCAGGAAGAAATGAGCCCCTGGCCGAAGCAGCAGGCCCAGGCAGAGCCTTGAGCTTGAAGCCCAGTAGGTCTGTGGCCCTCAGGGCCAGAGCAATGCTTTCAAGGCAGGGAAGCGGCCTCCAAACTGAGTGGGAGTGGGGGAGGGGAGGGAGACAGCTGAAGCCTAGTCCAGAAGGGCGGCAAAGGAACAGCTGCAGCTGGGTCAGAGCCTGGAGGGAGGGCGGGGACTTCTCTGAGGCCCCCCCGAGGCCAGCCCTAGGCCCTGGCGGTCGCGCATGCGCCCTTGGCCTGTGCGGTGGGTGGGGGGTTGAAGCCAAGCCCGCAGGGCTCCCGGAGCGGCCAGAGAAAGAAGGGCCCATGGAGAGGTAGGTGAGGTGTGCAGGGGGCGCCATCTTACTCTCCTCAGCTCCCCACCACAGAGAGGCCTGTTCCTGCTCACCTCTGTGCCAGTCCCTCCCCTCTCCTATTCCACAGGCCCACCCAGGACATCCACATTTGTCATTATCTGGGTCGCTCCCTCAGACCTGGCCAGGGGCAGCCCATCCCCCGACGCCCTTCCCCGGGGCATCCAAGGGCAGGCTGGGCCCCAGCCTGCTCGCCACTGCCACGACCATCGTCCTCCCTCGGGGGGCCTGGGCAGGACAGGACCCGGGTGTGGGAGGCCCCTCCGCCTCTTCCCTGAAGCTTCTTATGGCTGGCCAAATACTTCACAAGACAGGTTCGCTGGAGAAAATAATACCCAGCTTAAGAACACGTGTACAGGGGAGAAACCCGCGAAACTGAGTCTCTCAACACAATGGCAGAGATTCTCCTCCTATCTCCAGCTGCAGACAAAGGAGGATGTTGTGGGTGCGGTTTGGTCATGTGAGACTGGAGAAGACAATTGTCATGGAGAGGGACATGTAGACGATTGGATTGTCTGAACCGGTTCCCCTGCAGTGGGGTCAGGCCCGAAGGGACAGCACGGAGGTGACCATGAAGGGGCCTCTCTGTGGTGTGGCTGGCCCCGGGGGGCCTCGCCTGGGGATGGGGATGGAGGGGGGGAAGTGGGATGGCCTGTGAGTTGGCAGCAGTGGTGGATGCAGATACTCAGAGGTCAGGGATCTCTCACTCTTTCCCTGCCTGTCTGTCTGTCTGTCTCTCACTCTCTCTCTCTCTCTCTCTTTCTCTCTCGGGGACCTGAGGAGAAGAGGTGGGCGAGCCCTGCCCGCCTCGCCTACATGCCTTCCTCTCCCCTGGCCCCTTCTTTCTCCAGCTGCTTTGAGTGCCCTGTGGGCTTGGGTTCAACCCCTGAGGCCAAGGGCGCATGCGCCACCCGCCACCGCCAGGGCCTAGGGTGGGCCTCGGGGGTCCTCAGTGAAGGCCCCGCCCACCCGCCAGGCCAGGCCAGGCCAGTCACAGCTGAAGAAGGAACGCCAACGCCCTGCTGGACTTGGCTTCAGCCGTTGTCTCCCTCCCATCCCCCACTTGCAATCAGCTGGCCGGCCGCTTCCCTTCTTTGGAAGCGGTGGTCTGGACCTGGTGGCCAAAGGCCGACTGGGGTGCCAAGTCAAGGCTCTGCCTCGGCCAGCTGCTTTTGCCCGGGCCTCATTTCTTCCTGGAAAGGCAAAACCACGGCCTCACCCCACGCCCGCACTTGTCGACTCCAGCCAGGTGGAGGAAAGGCTCTGTGGAATCCGAAGGGCCGAGACAGGCTTATGGCCAAGCAGTGAGTGAGGCCCCAGCAGGCCGCCGGCTTGGGGAGCCGCTGCCACACGGGCAGGCCCTTCCGGCGACGGGTCCCAGCATCATCTCTGGAGGCGGGAGGCCCTGGCCTTCCTAGTGCCCAGGCCACGGCTCTGAGGAGAAATCCGCGTTGGAGGGCACGCGTGAGGCCCTCGGCCTGAGGGCGCTGGTGCCACGCCGGGGGCGCTTGGAAGGCTGGCTGGGCTCGCCTGCTTTGTCCAAAGGAGGCTGGCCAACCAGCCCAACCGGCCACCTGGGCCAGGCCCCTTTCAAGTGGACAAGATCCGGGGGAAAGGGCCCTGGGGCCTGCCGCCAAGTCCCCTGGGGCGTGTGCTGGGCCCCCTCAGAGGAGGGAGCCACCTGGCAACCTGTGTGCCAGACCTTAGATCTGGCGGCCTGCCACACCCGGCTCCCTGCCCTGCCCACGCCTGCCTCCATCCACTCCATGGAGGACGATGGTGTTGGCAGTGCGAGCGGAGATAGCCATTAGAGACGTTACAACTTGGAGTTGTAGTCCAAGAGCATCACAGAAGAGCACTGAGCCTGGGCTCGGCCATTTATCCACTTTGTAACCTGGCTGAGTTTTCTAGCCACTGTACCCAGTCTCTTCATCTAGCAAATGGTGCAAAGAACAACATTGACTACGTCGGGATGTTTTCAGGGTCATGTGAGTTAAGATATGTTCCAGCACAGCGTTTACATTCAGGGTGCAGTCCTTGGCTCAGTAGAAGTGTTCGCTGCTGTTCTTATAATTTTCATTATTTCACGTCCTTATCTTCCTCGTGAGTTCCCTGTCAAACCAACCACGATCCACGGTGTCAGCAGTTTGATTCCAGGTCCCTGCTTCAAGGCCTGCAGAGGGAACCTCGTGCTCATAACCTCCTGTTTTTCTCCCAGTCTCTGGAGGGATGCATTGACCTCTAGCTTGTCTGCACTGAGGCACGGAATGGGGTCCCACACCCAACCCCGCGTCTCCTCCTTTTCATATCTGATGCTTTGGGAAGACTGCTTACTGTTCACTCGGTGGACTATACTCCCTGACATGAGCAACGCACGGGAGAGAGGCGGTAGGAAACACTGATCCATGTAGGGCTCTGAGTTGACCATAACACAGAGTACAGTTGATCAAGGGCCGAGGTAGAGTTCCTTAAGGCAAAGATCTGCCGAGATGAGGGTGTTCTGATGTGACGCCGCCTGAAAATAAAGCAAACACATAAAAGCATATGTAGTGGTCAAAGGGAAAGCACGCCACTAAAAGAATTGATCCCATGAAATACACTATTCTATTTGTTTATGTATCAAATGACTGATAGGAAAGAGCCAGGCGTAGAGATAGTAGACTTGATCAATGTCATAGAGAATTCTTTTAACAGTTGTTCATGCCTTGTGTTTTACATCATTGATTAGGGGAGTATTTTCGTCTTTTCCTTTCCTAGTGTCTCCATCTTTCTCAACTTTTCCAGGAGACATATTTACATTATCCTCTAAAATGTTAGGGAAATTTTAAAAAAGTTATGACACATTGGAAGTTGTTGATTTTGTATATGGGAGGAGCACTAGATTGCAAGTGAATTAGTGATCATTAGAGTTTTAGTTTGGTAAAAGACGGTAGTTGGAGTTGATACCAGGATGTTTGTAACCCAGTTTTTACTTCATTATTTGATGTAGTTTTCCAAATGCCAGAGCCGGTCATTTTTAATGTAATAACTTGTCTCATTTTAGAATATGTGTTCTTGGAGAGGGTGATGCAGGTAAGTAGAAAATAATTTAATGTAGTGACTTGTTTTTCTCCAATGGATCTCTTATAAACCCAACAGCCATATAGCATTCTTTTGTCCAAATGACCTGATGGCACTTTCTTAACTTTTCTTGCTGTGACTCTAGCAATCTAGGGTCACACCACCTTCTCTCTCCTAGTCATGCTTTCAGTTGTAAGAGTGATATTGTCAATAGTACAGTGAGCAATTGGCACACACTCTACTCTTTTCTTACATGTATATATATGTATATGTGTGTGTGTCTATATTTCTCAACTGCGAACTTTGGTAACATAATTGTTAAGGTGTGAACTATTTGCAGTGCACTTAACAACTGATGGCTACACATGATTGTGTAGTGACATCACGGTTAAAACCCTTCTTTGCAACATGTGGCCCCTTTCAGTTTTATTTTCAAGGAAAGGGTTCAATGACTTTTTTCTTTTGGAAGAAGAAAGACTTGCATTTCCATCTTAGAAAATCGAGAACTGGTTTCTTGCCTTTTTTCTTTTTTTGTCTTCAGCTCCTCGTCCTACTGGTTACTAATTCACATGTCCAGTCACTTCAGATTCATGGTGCTAACCCTTTGCCTTGTTCAAGGCTCTGACTTTAATTATTCCATAATCCCTTCTGTGAAGGAGGTTTCTCTCCACGCTCATCTAGCGAGGAAGGAACCGACCCTCCTTTATGTGAACTTGGAGACAGAGGCCAAGGTGAAGCCTCGGTGCCCCTCCACACCAGTGAGCTGCAGAAGGGCTGCAGAGTCCTGTGAATCTTTGGCTCCCCTCCTGGCTCCCTCCGGAGTTGGCATTGCCTGCACGGAGGAGCCCAGCTCCTTTCAATCGAATTGTTGAAGTCTCCTGAAGCCGGCTGAAGGATAAGACTGGCCGGAAAGGACATCAGCAAGCAGTGTGCTCCAAAAGTGGGTGGCAGAAACACTCAGAAGAAGAAAACCTTTCCGTTTCTCTTGTTTTCTCTTTATCTTCTCTCCCTTCCTTTTCCTTTCCTTAGATGGTACAGAGCCTGTCCACCCCCCATGGTGGCTGTTTTTCTCCTCAGAGCCCCAGGACAGACCTGTATCTCTTAGTTGTAGGTCAACCCATGGGGGTTCTTTGCCTGGAGTCCCACGGCAGTTTATTCACATCTCTTTCATTCAAATGATTTCAGTAGTGTAATTTATCTGTTTAGGCATATCTGTCTTCCTTGCAGACCCCCAACATTTCAAGACCTTTGGGCACATAGTAGATACTTAAGTACTTGAGTGAATCCATGAAGATCTTTTGTTGAATACGATCTAAATAAATACAATACCTACTCAGCACACGAATGCAGGCACTTGAGAGAGAGTTTGGTGTCTGCTGAAGCAGGCTGTGGACCAGCTTAGGGGCTCAGTGCCAAAGTGACCCAATAGATTTAGACAAAATGAACGAGATAATTAACTTCAATTTTACAATTCATGGAGAACAGGAGCAGGATATCTAGGTGTGAATCGAGACTTGATCATTCTTGTTACATCTTTGGAAAACCCAGCCCTTTTTCTTTCTATGGATATTTGACTCATCCCAAGCAGCTGCCTTATTGGTATTTATGGGTAGATCAAATTGAAAAGAAAACCCAGAATAGTATTATGGCTAGCCTTAGGGAATATCTTTATAATATAAAAGAACAAAAGTCGGAGTTAGAGCAAAGATTGAAAGTCAAATTTACTGAAAATTCCCTGTCTCCTCCCTCCTACACTCCCTTATATCCCCAACTCCCTGTCCCTGACTCCCAAGAATATCTTTTGGATTTCTGGGTCCCTGGCCCAAATCCTCCCCTTCAAGACTTATCTCCTCAGTCACCTCCTCAGCCAGTTCCCTTAGGTCCCAGGACTCCAACTTCTCCGCAGTTCATCCAGCTGCCTGTTTTATCTTCTCTCACTGTTGAAGATTTACAGGGGGCGCTTAGGCCTGACCTCCAAGCAAGGGGCATACAGGTTACTTGTGTAAATGTTATAAACCAAGAAATAAATTTAGTAGAAACACCCAGGAAGGGCAAGAAGGTTCATTTTGCTGTGTCTTACAACTCCTCCTACTTTCCAGGGCTCTGTAATCAGGGTCTGTCAGCTTCAGACATTCCTATGCAGTATCCACTGAAAATGTATCCTGGACCTCTGCTGCAGAGAATTCATGTCCCCTGGACAGCAGCTGATCTTTTAAATTATGAAACTCTCCTGCCTCCATTGCCAGAAGACCCTACTAAATTTAGAGAAGAATTAGAAAGATTAGTGGCTATTCATAGCCCCACCCACCGAGACCTTGACTGGCTGCTAAGGGGCGTTCTTCCATCCCATGACTACACTGTAGTTATCAGACAGGCCAGACGGCCCCCTAGCAAAAACCCCCCTCATAGAGGAAATACATGGCCCGACCCTCTCCCAGACCCTCCTGCAGATGACCAGGAAGTGGCACAGCTACAGGCTGATATTCAAGGTTTAATAGGAGCGATTCTAGAGGCGTTTCCTCCTAAAGTTAATCGGTCAAAAATTGAATTATGCACTCAGAACGAGGGGGAACAACATAAAGCTTTTGTTGAACGGTTTACTCAGACTTTCCAAAGGCACACTGCATTGAATCTGGAAGCTCCAGAGCATAAGAATCTCCTAATTTCTGCTTTAGTTGGAAATTTTCTTCCTGATATAAAGAAACAAATTCAAAACAGTGTGGTTGTTTGGGCAGGGCAACCATTAAGTGTAATAATGGAGGCTGCTACACAATTCTTTGAAAATTGTCAGAAAGAAAGCAAAAAAAATAAAAATAATTAAAGACAACTCTTCTTGCTTTGCAAATTGAATCTTTTGAAAAGCAAAAATTCAACCCTGAAAGTAAACTAAAGCCCACTCAGAGGTCTCCCTATTTGCCTTCAGACAATTATAGGTATTGCAAGAAACCAAGGCATTGGAAAAGGGCGTGTGCCGCTCTTAAGAGAAGGGAAAGTTTTGTGGGAGATCGGGATTTGGCCACCCTGAAATCTATCTCTTTACCTTGGTTGTTTTTTCTAGGGACATTTGACTTCCCCCACTAACTTCCTAAAGAATTTGACATGGTGGCTCCTTCCTGGAACAGATCTATCATGATGGCTGTAAAGATAACGTAGGGTAAATGTTACAATAGGAAAGGCACCAACAAGCCCCTCTTATCAGAAGTTCTGTCTCTCTGGCCACATTCTCTGGATGACCCTGTGAAGAGTTGCCAGACAATCATTTTACATTTACAAGGGAAATCTCCATTTGTAAAGGTATCTCCCTCTCTGTTTGGAGAAGAGAGGGGGATGAGCTCATTTCAAGTGACTTATCAATGTAGAAGATGAGGCCTTGAGCTACATAATAAACCTTACTCTTGTTTATTGTGCTTTAGTGGTAATCTCCTGTAACTGACTCCCCCCACCCCCAAAATCCTCCTTTGTCATTGGCTGAAAATGATATTTAAGACGAGAATTTCTGCTATTGTGTTGAGAAACGCAGTGTCCCTGCTTTCTCACACACACAAACTATTAGTGGATATATATATATATTTGTTTTTTTTTAATTGATATTTTAATGGTTTCTAACATTGTGAAATTTTGGGTTGTACATTTTTGTTTGTCCATCACCCCATATATGACTCCCTTCACCCCTTGTGCCCACCCCCCCACCCCCACTTCCCGGGTAACCACAGTCCAGTTTTCTCTGTCCATGTGTTGGTTTATATTCCACATATGAGTGAGATCATACAGTGTTTGTCTTTCTCTTTCTGGCTTATTTCACTTAACATAATACGCTCCAGGCCCATCCATGTTGTTGCAAATGGGACGATTTTGTCTTTTTTTATGGCTGAGTAGTATTCCATTGTATATATATACCACATTTTCTTAATCCAATCGTCAGTCGAGGGACACTTAGGTTGCTTCCACTTCTTGGCTATGGTTAATAATGCTGCAATGAACATAGGGGTGCATAAGCCTCTTTGGATTGTTGATTTCAGGTGCGTTGGATAGCTTCCCAGTAGTGGGATGGCTGGATCATAGGGCATCTCTATTTTTAATTCTTTGAGGAATCTCCATACCGTTTTCCATAGAGGCTGTACCAATTTGCATTCCCACCAGCTGTGTATGAGGGTTCCTGTTTCTCCACATCCTCTCCAACGTTTGTTGTTTTTTGTCTTGGTGATTATAGCCATTCTAACGGGCGTGAGGTGGTATCTTAGTGTTGTTTTGATTTGCATTTCCCTGATGATTAGTGATGTTGAGCATCTTTTCATGTGCCTATTGGCCATCTGTATATCTTCCTTGGAGAAGTGTCTGTTCATTTCCTCTGCCCATTTTTTGATGGGGTTGTTTGTTTTTTTGTTGTTCAATTGTGTGAGTTCTTTATATATTATGGAGATCAACCCCTTGTCAGATGTATGTTTTGCAAATATTCTCTCCCAGCTGGTTGGTTGTTTGTTCATCTTGATTCTGGTTTCATTTGTCTTATAAAAGCTCTTTAGTCTGATAAAGTCCCACTTGTTTATTTTTTCTTTAGTTTCCCTAGTCTGGGTAGGCATGTCATCCGAAAAGATTCCTTTAAACCCAATGTCAAATAGCGTGTTGCCTATATTTTCTTCTATGAATTTTATAGTTTCAGGTCTCATCTTCAGGTCTTTGATCCATTTTGAGTTAATTTTTGTGAATGGCGATAGCACATAGTCCACTTTCATTCTTTTGCATGTGGATGTCCAGTTTTCCCAACACCATTTATTGAAGAAACTTTCCTTTCTCCATTGCATGTCCTTAGCACCTTTGTCGAAAATTAGCTCTCCGTATATGTGTGGTTTTATTTCTGGGCTTTCAATTCTGTTCCATTGATCTGTGTGTCTGTTTTTGTACCAGTACCATGCTGTTTTGATTACTATTGCTTTGTAGTATGTTTTGAAGTCAGGAATTGTGATGCCTCCTGCTTTGTTCGTTTTCTTTAGGATTTCTTTAGCTATTCGGGGTCTTTTGTTGCCCCATATAAATTTCAGTATTCTTTTTTCTATTTCTGTGAAGAATGTAATTGGGATTCTGATTGGGATTGCATTGAATCTGTAGATTGCTTTAGGTAATATAGACATTTTAACTATGTTTATTCTTCCAATCCACGTGCATGGGATATCTTTCCATTTCTTTATGTCATCGTAGATTTCCCTCAATAATGTCTTGTAGTTCTCATTGTATAGGTCCTTCACCTCCTTGGTAAGATTTATTCCTAGGTATTTTATTCTTTTTGATGCAATTGTAAATGGTATTATCTTTTTGAGCTCTCTTTCTGTTAGTTCATTATTAGCATATAGAAATGCAACTGATTTTTGTAGATTGATTTTGTACCCTGCAACTTTGCTGTAGTTGTTGATTGTTTCTAACAGTTTTCCAACAGATTCTGTAGGGTTTTCTATATATACAATCATGTCATCTGCAAATAGTGAGAGTTTCACTTCTTCGTTACCTATTTGGATTCCTTTTATTCCTTTTTCTTGCCTAATTGCTCTGGCCAAAACCTCCAGTACTATGTTGAACAGGAGTGGTGAGAGTGGGCAGCCCTGCCTCGTTCCTGTTCTCAGAGGAATGGCTTTCAGTCTTTCCCCGTTGAGTATGATGTTAGCTGTGGGTTTGTCATATATGGCCTTTATTATGTTGAGGTACTTTCCTTCTATTCCCATTTTATTGAGAGTTTTTATCATAAATGGATGTTGTATCTTGTCAAATGCCTTCTCTGCGTCTATTGAGATGATCATGTGGTTTTTATTCTTTGTTTTGTTGATGTGATGTATCACGTTGATTGATTTGCGGATGTTGAACCATCCCTGCGTCTCTGGTATAAATCCCACTTGATCATGGTGTATGATCTTTTTAATATATTGTTGTATTCGGTTTGCCAATATTTTGTTGAGGATTTTTGCATCAATGTTCATCAGCAATATTGGCCTGTAATTTTCTTTCTTTGTATTGTCTTTGTCTGGTTTCGGTATCAGGGTGATGTTGGCCTCATAGAATGATTCAGGAAGTGTTCCATCTTCCTCTATTTTTTGGAATAGTTTGAGGAGGATGGGTATTAAATCTTCTTTGAATGTTTGGTAAAATTCACTGGAGAAGCCATCTGGTCCTGGACTTTTATTTTTTGGGAGGTTTTTGATTACTATTTCAATCTCTTTACTTGTGATTGGTCTATTCAGATTCTCCATTTCTTCTTGGTTCAATTTTGGGAGGTTGTATAAGTCTAAGAATTTATCCATTTCTTCTAGATTGTCCAATTTGTTGGCATATAATTTCTCATAGTATTCTCTTATAATCCTCTGTATTTCCATGGTATCCGTTGTAATTTCTCCTCTTTCATTTCTAATTTTATTTACTTGAGCCTTTTCTCTTTTTTTCTTAGTTAGCCTGGCTAAGGGTTTGTCTATTTTGTTTATCTTCTCGAAGAACCAACTCTTTGTTTCATTAATCCTTTCTACTGTTTTTTTGGTCTCAATATCATTTATTTCTGCTCTGATTTTTATTATTTCTCTCCTTCTGCTGGCTTTGGGCTTTGTTTGTTCTTCTTTTTCTAGTTCTGTTAGGTGTAATTTAAGGTTGCCTATTAGGGCTTTTTCTTGTTTGTTAAGGTGGGCTTGTATCGCTATGAGTTTCCCTCTCAGGACCGCTTTTGCTGCGTCCCATATGGTTTGATATGGCATGTTATCATTTTCGTTTGTTTCCAGATAGTTTTTGATTTCTCCTTTAATTTCATCAATGATCCATTGGTTGTTCAGTAGCATGTTGTTTAATCTCCACATTTTTGTCACTTTCCCAGTTTTTTTTTCCTGGTTCATTTCCAGTTTCATAGCCTTATGGTCTGAAAAGATGCTTGTTATGATTTCAATCTTCTTAAATTTATTGAGGCTTGCTTTGTTTCCCAACATATGGTCTATCCTAGAGAATGTTCCATGCGCGCTTGAGAAGAATGTGTAGTCAGCTGTTTTTGGGTGGAGTGCTCTGTATATGTCTACTAGGTCCATCTCGTCCAGTTTTTCATTTAAGTCTAATATTTCTTTATTAACTTTTTGTCTGGATGATCTATCCATTGCTGTAAGTGGGGTGTTAAGATCCCCTACTATTATTGTGTTGTTGTTGATTTCTCCTTTTAGGTTTGTTAATAGTTGTTTTATGTACATTGGTGCTCCTATGTTGGGTGCATATATATTTATAAGTGATATGTCTTCTTGATGGAGTGTCCCTTTTATCATTATATATTTCCCTTCTTTGTCTTTCTTAACCTATTTTATCTTGAAGTCTACTTTGTCTGATATGAGTATGGCAACACCTGCTTTCTTTTGTTTGCCATTAGCTTGGAGTATTGTCTTCCATCCTTTCACTCTGAGCCTGTGCTTGTCTTTAGTGCTAAGATGTGTTTCCTGAAGGCAGCATATTGTTGGGTCTTGCTTTTTAATCCATCCTGCCACTCTGTATCTTTTGATTGGAGAGTTCAATCCATTTACATTTAGGGTAATTATTGAAATATGAGGGTTGAATGTTGCTGTTTTGTCACTTATTTTCTGGTTCTTTTGCATTTCCTTTGTTTCTTGTCCCATTTGTTTTGGACTGCCAATTCAGTTTGGTTGTTCTGTCTTATGATTCTTCTACTTTTCTCTTTGTTTATCATATGTGGTTTTAATTTGATTATTTGTTTAGTGGTTACCTTGAGGTTTGGGCGAAAAATCTTCTGTATGAGATAGTCCATTATCTGATAGCCTCCTATTTCCTTATACTAAGTCAATTCAGTCACTTTCCTCTTCCCCTTCTAAGTTGCTCTTGTTATACCTTATTCTATCTTGTGTTGTGGCTGTGTGTTTACAGTGATGAGGTTAAATTTATTTTTGGTGAATTTCTTCCTTTGATCTTTGAGTTTAGTATTTAAGTGGTTGCTAACCTATTCCGGTAAAGATCTACTATTTCTCTGATTTTGTCTACCTACTTTTCTCCTTACTCCAAGCTTTGTGTTCCCTTTCTCTTCTTGTTTTCAGGCCTGAGGGCCTTCTTGAGTATTTCTTGTAGTGGCGGTCTCGTGGCCATGAACTCCCTTAGCTTTTGTTTATCTGGGAGAGTTACTATTTCTCCATCATATTTGAAGGATATTTTTGCTGGATAGAGTATTCTTGGCTGAAAGTTTTTGTCTTTTAGTATTTTGAATATATCATTCCAGTCTCTTCTAGCCTGAAAAGTTTCTGTTGAGAAATCCGCTGAGAGCCTGATGGGAGTTCCTTTGTACGTAATTTTTTGTTTTTGTCTAGCTGCCCTTAATATTGTTTCTTTGTCGTTGACCCTGGCTAGCCTTACCACTAGGTGTCGTGGTGAAGGCCTTTGTCTGTTAATATATATAGGAGTCCTGTTGGCTTCACTTACTGGTATTTCCTGCTCCTTCCCCAGATTTGGGAAATTTTCAGCTATTATTTCCTTGAATAGGCTCTCTGTTCCTCTTTCCCTCTCCTCTCCCTCAGGAATACCTATAATTCTTATGTTACATTTTCTAATAGAGTCCGATATTTCTCGGAGTCTTTCTTCATTTCTTTTTAGTCTTAGTTCTCTCTCTTCTTCCATCTGGAGTATATCTGTATTCCTATCCTCTAAAGTACTAATTCTTTCCTCCATATTGTCAGCTCTGTTCTTTAAAGATTCCAGATTCTCCTTTATCTCCTCCATTGTGTTCTTCATCTCCATCAGCCCTGATAGGTTTTTCTTTATGATTTCAATCTCTTTTGTGAAGAAACTCCTAATCTCATTTAATTGTTTGTCTGTGTTGTCTCGTATTTCGTTGAGTGTTTTTATGATAGCTATTTTGAAATCTCTGTCATTTAGTTTATGGATTTCTGTGTCTTCGGGGTTGATTTCTGGGTGCTTGTCATTTTGTTTCTGGTCTGGTGATTTCATATATTTTTGCATTGTGGTTCCTGTGTTGGTTTTGATTTTCCTCATCCTGGAAGTCTCTGGTTGCAATTTCCACCTGCCGCCACTGTCTGGTGGTAAAGGGCTGTGTAGTCTAAGCCCCCTGCACTCTGCCCCAGTTTTTCTGCTGCGATCCGCAGTTTTGTTTTGTTTTGTTTTGTTTCTTTTCCCCACTGCGATCCACGGGTCCAGTCCAGTTTATTCAGGTCTGCCTCGGACCGCTAGATCTGGTCGAGCTGCAGACTCCGGGTTGCGGGGAGGGGGGAGCTCTCTCTTTTGCCCTCTGTGTCCCTGACGTGGGAGGCTTCTCGTTTGCCCCTCTTTATCCGCTCTCTGGGTTGCTCAGATGTTGATGGTAGCCCTGTGGCTCCTCTGAGCCCTCTGTGCGGGAGTTTCCCACTGGCTGAGAGAGCCCGAAGAGCTACAGTTTCCCGCCGAGGGCCGCCACTCCCCCCTGTCTGGGAACCGCGCGGACCGGATCGCTGATCTGATGGGGAGGGAGCGGAGTTCTCCTTACCTCTCCCCACTTCCTCCGGGGGCCCAGCACGTTCCGCTCTCAGATGTGTGGCAGTGTGGATCCCTCTGCTCCAGCTTTTCACTGTCTGGGATTCCGTTGTTGGTCTGTGGCTGTTACTTTTGTTGTATTTTGTGGGGGAAGAATTCACGGGAAAGCTCACTCCGCCATGATGCTGACGTCACTCCCTATATATATATTTTTAATCATTTATTAGAAAGCTGACTGGAGAGTGCTGGTCTCTATCTGTCCCTCTTCCCCTCTCTAAGTCTCTGCTATGGGCTCTTTTCCAATCTGTGTCTTGCTTTTACTAACCCTCTCTTTTTCAACAGGTCGGGCACAGACCAAACATCCCCTTATGCCAGTTTACCAAGCCCTAGTAACGCTAACTAATCAATCTGACTGTTGGTTATGTCAACAGCTAGATAGTGCAAAAGAACCTGAACTAGTCTTTGTTCCTGCTGATATGAACACCTGGTGGACTAAGTATGGAAAATGGATGAATAACAGAGTATGATATCCGCAACAAGGGAAACTTCACTCTGCTTCATCTGGTGAGTCACCTGGGCCCCAGAAAGACTACTTAAAAGGTCAAAGACTGTCCCTTGCCCAAGTACAAGCAATAAGTGAAAGTTTTTCCCTCTGCATTGAAAGTAAACATGGCGCTGGACCTTTCCTGGGTGACATACCGAGACAATATTGCAGTCAAACTCTGTGGTTTGATTCCGCAGGTGGCATCTTCAGAACTCTCAAGGGAATTGTAAGTGACTCTATCACTACTCCCTCTGGCACAAACATTTGCCAAATCACCAAGTGCTCTGGATGGCTTACGAGCCACCCGTGTGCAACTTGGGGTATCGCAGCTATCCGCATGGTTAAGGTGCCCAATGCCACAGACTATATACGGGTGGATCAAAGATCTGGACTCACCTGGTCAGGTGACAAGACCAGGCTTTATAGCTGCCAAAATCAGACTGCAGGCCTCCTCTACCAGCTATTCTGCAATCTGTTCTGTTCTCGCAGACTGACAGGAGCTCATGGGAAATGGAGATGTTTAGGTAGTAACAGTGCAAGTGGCACAGATCATGAAATAGTCCAGATCCTGGGAACTACAGACTCAATTCTAACTTTGTCTTTAAACTACACTGGTCTTTTCATTTTATGCGGCAACAAAGTGTATAAAGGATTCCCATCTAATTGGTCAGGACGATGCGGACTTGGATACCTGGCTCCTTCTGTCACCAAACACTCCACCTGAAATGCCAGCCAAATTACAAACCTGGGTTCGTTTGTTAATAAGATTGTGCCACATAAACGTGCCAGTTGAGAAATCGTGGAAAATCCTCTTGTATATCGCAACTCCAAGTTCTTTTCAGCCTTGAGAGTCCTAGTCCCCAGCTTTGGAGACTGTGAGTTGGAAAAGGCAACCTTAAATCTCTCTATGGTAATGGAGCAAGAGTTCAACACCACCATGCAAACCTTGAACATACTCCAGTCAGGTATTAACAGCCTAGCATCTGTGGTGCCCCAAAATTGACGTGCTCTGGATGTACTCACTGCCCAGCAAGGAGGAGCATGTGCAATCATTGGAGAAAAATGTTGCTTTTATGTGAATCAAACAGGTCAAGTAATATCTAACTTAAATCTATTAAAAGAGAAGATTGACATTTTTCATCAGATAAACGAAGCTCACACATTTTATTGGACTGACTTATTTCCAGGATTGGGGGACTGGTTTAATGGGGTGTGGGGAAATGTGCTCCGATTTGTTCTTTTCTGCTTGTTCATCCTCATCCTAATCTGCGTTCTTTTCTCTCTTTGCAGACTTCTTATCACTCAGATACTAAAACGATTTCTCTCTCCACAGTTACCAGCTCAGCTTTTAATATGTGAAACTTCTAGGGAAGTTTCAGAGGAGGGAACTGATGGTGCTCAGGGCAAGCTACCCCAGGAAGCACCGCTCTGGTATACGGATTATTTCCAGCTGAAGACAATAAGGACTCAGAGAACTCAGGAAGAATATTTGAGTTTCCCCTCCCAAACTGCCTTAAGAATTTAAAACAAAAGATCTGTTTCAGGAAGGAGTTATTATCATGACTGCTATAAAGATAATGTAGGATAGAGGTTACAATAGAAAAGGCACCAACAAGCCCATCTTATCGGAAGTTCTGTCTCTCTGGCCACAGGCTCTGGATGGCCCTGTGAGGAGTTACCAGACAATCATTTACAAGGGAAGTCTCCATTTGTAAAAGTATTTTCCTCTCTGTATTGGGAAGAGGGGGGACGACCTCATTTCTAGAGACTTATCAATGTAGAAGGTGAGGCCTTATAACGGCATAATAAATCTTACTCTTGTTTACAGTGCTTTAGTGATAATCTCCTGTAACTAACACTCCCACCCCCAACATCCTCCTTGTCTTTGGTTGGACATGGTATTTAAGACGAGAATCTGCTATTGTGTTGAGAAACGCAGTGTCACTGCTTTCTCCCATGTATACATGTTATTAAACTTGGTATTATTTTCTCCTGCTACCCTGTCTTGTTAATTATTTAGCCAGTCATAAGAACCTTAAGGAAAAGGGCAGAAGGAGATTCCCCCTCTTCCCCTGACAGTGGTGATGCAGGTGGGCTCTCAAGGTTATGCCTATATTGTGGAAGCAAGCAATCAAGTATTTAATGGAAGCATTTCTATGTAAACGAAAGAAAAAGAAGGTTAATGGTTGGAGCAATTTGTAAAGCATTTTCTGAGTATAGGGGACAGCTAGTTAAGAAGATTTTTAGATGTCAGCATCAAAGCATCTTTTGCAGTTTAAAATGTCTCTGATGATTTCATCGGGTAACCTCTTAAGTTTATATCAAGTCCATCAGCTTCAGTTTGTAAGGCTTCAGGAAAAAGGGGAGGTTCAGTTTTCAGTGATTTCAAATGAAAATGATGTAAAAAATCAAAAACGTTAGTTTGGACATCTGTAGGCAGATATTTTAGACTAGAAGAAATCAGGATCCAGTCCAGTCAACAGATATAAAACAAAAACCTTAACAGACAATTAACAAAACTAGGATCTAATATCCGCAAATGTACACTATAGTTTTTACTGAAATATAATTTTTCTTTCTAAGATCACCCTCATTTTTATCAAAGATAGACAAATTAAAACTAACTAGTTTGCAAAATAAGTCTAGTTCCAATAGTGTTGGCCCAATTATTTACATAAGTACAGCAAGAATAGCAATTGATCACATAGGCTCTTTTAAATCTGCTTTGCTGGAACTTTTTATAAGGAATCTCAGATTGAACTTTAAAGGCCTCTCCAGGTCAGAAAAGTCAAGCCAAGGATTTTGTCATCAGACTTTGCCTGTAATACCTACAGATTTGGGTGAATTCCTCTGTTCCTAGGTTCCCCCAAAATATTTCGAGGTTCCTTGTGTTTGCCAGATAAGTGACATTCTTTACTTATCCTGGTAAGTGCTGCTTGGAACATAAGGTACCAGGCCAATATTTCCACGTGGCTTTATTCCATAAAGTCCAGTCTTCATTCCTCAAAAGCTGTATGGTTATATCGCAAATATGATCTTCCAGTCACAGCCTTGGTAATATAACCAGTGTTTCCAATTATGTCCTGTTATAAGGAGAACAGATTCTTATTGAACTTATGCAAATAACTATATTGCCATGAAAACAACAATACTCACTTACTAAGAGTTTCCAAATTCGAGGGATCAGATCTAAGAAATAGAGAAATATTTCAATTTTACTTATAAAAATATCATTTACCAAATTGTTATAAGTCATAGCTAGCTCAGGAGAAAAGAGAAAAAGTTTTCCTTAACTCTGAAAAAACAAAACATTAAAAATTCAGCAATACTTCAAATGAAAAATCATAAAAATTATAATCATCCTTATCAGTTCATTCAGTCCTGTGTAATCCATTCTTGATCCCAATCTTTCTGTTAGCAGCTTCATGAAGTTATCAGTCTTTCCATCAGGTTTCTGTAATTTCTTACCAAGGTCAGTTTTATGATCAGAAAGTTTGTCAGAAACCTGTACTCCAGTGTAAATGCCAGAGTCCTTTCCATGAATTTTTCTGAAGTTGAAATATTTTGCAAAAGCATTAGAGCAAAGAAATAAGTCTGTAAACAACAAGACCTCAAAATGGCAATTGACAGAGAAATTTGATTAATTTTGTGACATACAACACTTTAAAATAATAATAACCAGAAATATGACTGATAATCAGGACAGATCAGAATTTCAGTAATGTTATACAATTTTAAAACACCTATGTCGATAACATTTGCTCACATAATAGCACCTAAGCAGACTTATCATCACTTGTCTGACAATGCTTCCCATGCAATTTAACATACTGAATAAGCCTAATAAACTTAGTATCTTTCCCATTATAGGAAGAGAGCAAATTTCTTAAAGAAGTTCTAGGGCCCTTTGAAAATTCTCAAAGAAAAAAAGTAAAAAAAAAGACTTTATTTAAGATATGAATTTTGGGGAGCTTGTCAAAAATAGAAAACGTTAAAGCAAAGAGATCATTAACAGTCCAAAAACCTTAATAGAGAAACCTCAGTCTTTTGAACACAGGAAATTATTTTAACAGTTTTTTTTTTTTCTGTCTTTTAGGTAGACTTATCCAAAGGTAAAGAAAAATCTTTTATAACCTCTTTATCAAGTTCAAGAAAATTATCCTTTTAAGAGAAAGAAGACCAAATTATAATTTTGTACCAGCTTCCTTCTGATATTAAAATTCATTAACTTAATTAAATTCATTTCAATCTGAGCCAACTTCACCATACAAAAACTCCTTTTCCAGAATTCCTCTTCCACAAACCTATAACTTTCATTTTACATTCAGAATTTGTCCCATGTCTTTCTTTTCCCTCCTAGTACTTGAAGACAAATTTATCTTTCTTAATCAATCAAACAAAATATTTCCATTCTTTGTTCCTTCTTTATACATCTTACTTTCCTTGTACACAGACATATTTTTTCTTAATATTTAGTAGCTTCAATCACATACACTAATTAGAAATTTTAACTCTTAGAAACCCGAATTTGTAAGTAAAAACTAAGTAAACCATGATAAACTTTCTTTTACATTAGTATATTGTGGCTTGGAAAATTTATAAACACTTCATAACTTCTAGAAATATGTTACTTTATAGTACAATCTTTTAATAAAACACATGTTTACCAATAGACCCAAAACACCTTTTAGTTTTCCTGTAATGAAAAGCCAAATGTAGACAATCGTGACTTTCGCAATCAATGTCTAATATCTTATCTTATTTGGAAATGATGATACTCAGTGAATTTTTATCACAAAATTTAGCAAAACTCTAAAGTTTTAAGTCACCAAAAAGATTTTGGAAGCTGTAAACACCATAACACATAATTATTATTTAAAGTTCACCCAACATTCATCTTTTTCACAACTATTTAGTTACTTGTTGCCAATAATTATTTAGATTGTCTATAAGACTTCATAAGACATTAGATAAAATTAGCCATCATTTAAATTACTATTTTTGTTAACCAGTACTGTAATAGAAATAACATCAGTTTTTTTTTACAAAAGTTCATGTAAATTTCATCACCTCTTATACCTTTAAACATAGTTATCATTAAGATTTTTATCAATAGGTGTTGGTCTTCTAATTTTGGACAAGGGAAGCATTCCCAGTCAGACATTTTAAAACATACACAGGCAAAGTTGATGTAACCTCTTTATATAAAATTAGCTCAAACATTCCAACCTTTATAATCTTATCAACACTTACACTTTTACATGTTCTCAATTCAATTGTAACCTGAGTCAAGGTCTTAAGGCTATTTAAATTTTTCCCTTCCTTTTTATGGCCCTTTTTTAGGTACCAATTAAACAATTGTGTGAGAGCTCTCAAAACATATTTTTTTTCCTCAATTTAGAAGTTTTCCCAATTCAAAGGATCTGTTGTCTGGCCATTGACGAGTAGGATTTTCATTTGTATATTTATTCCAATAGTGACTCGATCCAATAAGCCTTTTTAAAGAAAGACCCGGTGGTAACTTTCCCATGCTTAGAGTAAATTTTTACCATGGACGCAAGAGGCGTCCCTGGTGAGGGCGCAGATGATGTAGCCCCCATGATCCACAGAATTCACTCCCAAAGATATTCAGAGAAAGTAAAGACCTTCGTTACACAGGCGGTAAGGATGGTGTAGTGAAAACGGTGTCTCCGGTCTCCTACAATAGTGTGGGACGCCTCCAGTCACAGACCCGCTAATCTGTGACACCAGGCAGGCAATATTGGAGTGGGATTTTTCCAGCACTAACAAGCAACGAAGGTTAAGACGACAAAAGCCCTTATGGACTGGGTCCTTTATGACAAACTCCCCTGAGAGCTTGGCACAGCCGGACAAAGAGACAGTTCAGAATCCCAGAATACTCGACTGGCCACCAAGGGGCACCCCGGTAAATGCACCTTCCGTATGGTGGAGACCAAGGAGAATATTCTCACTGGTCACAAAGCCAAGTTTTCTCAGGACACAGAACAAGACAGAAGGAAAAACCTCATCCGGTTCTTTTCTTATGTGCACAATGACAGCTTTAGCCACGCCTTAGGTCTCTTGGAGTCAGAATAATACCTGGTGGGGAGGTGCCACGGGGTTGGGGATTGTGTGCTTTACAGAGTACCTCGTCATTGCATGGACATTTTCTTGCAGTTGGCGGGGGACATGTGTCTTCTACCCCGTTCCGTGACACAACTTATCCTGTCACGGGAGTCTTCTGAAAGTGGCGAGCGCCCTAATGGCTCTTAACTTCTCGACCTGTGCCCACCAAATTTGCAGCCTTTTTGGCTTCCAAGATGCCCTTGGCAATGGCCTTCACTTCATGTGCATATTAACCCACAGCAAAGTTTGTGTAAATAGACGCCAGTCTGGTGAGACCCGCAAACTCACCAGTCTGTGGGGCCGGCCCGGACAGTAGGCTTATAGGGTCTATGCCTGCGTCCTACCCTATGGTATTTCCTTCTTATGACACACGATACAAAAGACAGAGACAAAAGAGAAAAACAGAGACTATTTCTGGGAGGAAAACGATCAAGATCAAAACCAAGAGTACTCTACCAAATTTACCAGCGTCACTAAAATCACAAGAAACTAGTTTCCCAAATATTTTCTCCTGCCAATCTTAATTTCGAAAGAGAAAAAATTTCTCACCACCTCCTTCCACCGGACTCCACAGGTAGAGATTCCGGGAGGCTGACGTGGTAAGAAGTCTTACATTTTACCGGCTATCGTCAGGGGTTCCCGTATTTCATCCCCTGCAGTAATCTAGGGAGAAGGCATTTCTTCCAGCCAGAGAATGCAACTTGCCAGCCAGCGTAGCCCCACGTTGGGCGCAAAAACTGTTGAGGGAGTGAGAGAATCTCCCTTTTCCCTTTTCTTAAGGTTCTCATGGCTGGCCAAATAGTTAACAAGACAGGTTAGCAGGAGAAAATAATACCAAGTTTAATAACATGTATACATGGGAGAAACTCAGAAATGAGCAACTCGTCCCTCTGTCTAAGCTGCCCACTTAAGTATTGTAGCTAAAGAGGAGGAAGGTGTTGGGGGTGGGTAGTGGTCTAAGACCACAGAGGGCAAGAAGACAACTCACATGGAGATAGAAATGCAAATGTTTGCCTGACAACTCTTCTCATGGTCATCTATAGATAATGTGGTCAGTGAGAGATAGAGTTTTTGATAAAAGTGGCTTGGTGCCTTTCCTATTGTAACCTCTATCCTACATTATCTTTACAACCATCATGATAATAACTCCTTCCTGAAACAGATTTTTTGTTTTAAATTCTTTAGGCAGTTTGGGAGGGGAAATTCAAATATTCTTCCTGAGTTCTCTGAGTCCTTATTGTCTTCAGCTCGAAACAATACACACACCAGGGTGGTGACTAATGGGGTAGCTTGCCCTGATCACCATTACCTCCATTTATAAGGATGCCCCCTTTATGTAGATTCTGTACAAAATTGCAAAGATCACTTTTTCCTTTTCAAAATTTATTTCTTTTAACTTTTAATAGTGAGAACCTTAGTGTTGGTTAAACTGCTGCAAAATTACTGGAAATGCTGAGAGTCTTTTTGAAAAGTGTAGAAGTTTAAAGATAATGAAAAGTACATTTCTCCAAGGTCAAGTCCCTTGATGATCTGATAGGCGTCTGTCTAGGTGTACCCGGAAGAGATGGAAGATTGAACACCAGCACAGCACACAAGGAAACAGGCTGCCAACTTGAGGGCTTCCCATGGACCACAGAGTGCCTAGCAGACTCTTGGAGACTAAATCTGGGCTTTGTCCATGGGTTGGCCCTGAGAGGAAGATTTTGCTTAAATGACCAGAGAATAGATAACGGATTTTGTTGATAATAATTCTTACCATGTAAATTTCTTTATAAATCTCTGAATAAAATAAAAAAATATAATCCCCATAGAAATCAACTCTTACTGACAAGCTCCACAGCCTTCTCTAGAGAGCTCAACAGAAAATGTCTCCACTGACTGTGAATGGCTCTTCTCTGAAAGCCAGCCAGCACTTCACTGATAGCCCTGGATAAGGAAGGCCAGATACAATTCTTTGAAGATATTTAGCTGAATTCAGAACCAAAAATCCTACCTCCAGTTGGCTCCTCTGTGAGAATGGATGGCCGGCCTTGTTTCACAGCCTGAGCTGTTGAGGTTTCATATGAGATAAATTGCTCTGTTCTCCAGGGATGGGAAAGCTGGACTGTGACATCGATTCAGGGCTGAGATTTTGCAGGTAAAGATAGGGTCATAGAGGGGAATAAAGATTTCAGCAAATTGGTTTGTTGTTCTCTACAGTGGAAATAATTTAAGAAGCAGATAGTCTCTCACTCAAACTTCTCTTCCCTGTTCTCTATCTGTCATATCACTGTAAAAATTCTCTCTATGAAAATTTCAGTCTTTTTTCTTTGTAGTGTGTTTATTATCATCTTTATGAATTCTTTGACTTCACCACCTTCTTGGCACCACAACTCTAGCCATTGAGATATTATTATAGATTCACTTTTGCAACTTCATCCCCTTATCTCTATTTCCTCCGCCAATTCGTAGTTTTAGTTCTTATTGTATCTTATGCTTGAAAACATTTGAAGCTTACAGTGTGTATCAGTTCCTTATTTTCTTAAATTTTTATTATCTAAGTGCCCTCAACTATCACTTTTTTTTAGAAAAGAAGTGAAATACATAACAGAACAGTACACTGTAATAAATTGACCACTTATAAAATTAAGTTCAACCTGAAATCCCTCCCCACTTAACAGAGACCATATTTTATAATTCACAATGCTTTAGTCTGGGCAGGGTCAGTTTATCAAAGATTTTTGGATGTTTTAAACCACATGAGATATATACATTGTAAGATAAAATCGTTAATCTTGCAGAAGTTGTAGAATTTCCTGATGCTTAGGGAAGTTGGTGGTGGAGAACCTGAATCATATGAAAAGTAGTTGATTAATTAGCACCTGAGTTTGTTAAGTTGATAAGGATGATGATGAGACATACATGTTGAAAAGATAACTTTGCATATCAGAGTATTGTCAGAGGCCACTGGGAAAATTCATAATATTCTCAAATACTACAAAAAATGACCATTTTTTCATAAAAGATGTCATACATGATGGCATCATATACTTCTGTCAGAAAACTTGCAATGAAGAAAATGAACACTTCAGTCATTTTAATTCTAACAATTTGTTCATGCTTACTAGTAGGTTAAAAAACTTTTTAGAAATAAAGTGATAAGTGATGTACTAGCTTAATTTTTAAATTTTTTTAGTAAAAAACTTTTTCATGTTTTTAAAAAATATTTATTTGTATTTATTTTATGCTGAATTTATTCCTGGGCCCAAAGACTTTTTTTTTAATTTACTAACACCAATTATTTTCAATCTCTTTCAAAAAGTTGAAGAGGAGAAAATACCTCTAAAGTCATCCTATGGGATTAGCACTACCCTGATATCAAAGCCAAAGACACTAAGAGAAAAGAAAACTATAGGTCAATATCTTTGATGAATATTGATATAAAAATCCTCCATAAAATAGTAATAAACTAAATTCATCAGCATATTAAAAGGATTATACAGCATTTTTAAGTGGGATTTATTCCTGGAATACAAGGATGTTCCAATATATGAAAATGAATTAATGTAATAAACCACATTAACAGAATGAAGGAAGAAAACACATGATCATCTCAATGGATGCAGAAAAAGCATTTAACAAAACTCAACATGCTTTCATGCTAAAATCACTAAAAAAACACTCAGGGTAAAAGGAAACTACTTCAACATAATAAAAGCCATATACAGAAATCCACAGAGAACATCATATTCAAGGGTGAAAGACTGAAAGCTTTTTCTCTAAGATCAGGAACAAGACAAGACGGCCCATTTTCACCACTTCTATTCAACATGGTATTAGAAGTTCTAGCCAAAGCAATTAGGCAAGAAAAAGAAAGAAATAGCATCCAAATTTGAAAAGAAGAAGTAATATTATATTTGTTTACAAAGAGTATCTTATATGTTGAAACCCCTAAAACTTCCACCAAAAATTTGTTAGAACTAGTAAATTCTGCAGAGTAGTGCGACACAAAATCAACACGCAAAAACTATTGTTCTTCTATACATTAATAATAAGTAATCTGAAAAAGAAATTTAAAAACTTTACATTTTTATTTACAATAGCAACAAAAGAATAAAATACTTAAGAATCAACTTACTCAAAGAGGTAAAAATTCCAATGATGGTTTTGCAAAATTAGAAAAATCTATCCTAAAATTCATATGGACTCTCAAGGGACATTGAATAGCCAAAACAATCTAGAAAAAGAAGAACAAAGTTAGAGAACTCACACTTCCTGATTTCAAAACTTACTATAAAGTAATCAAAACAGTGTGGTACTGGCATAAATACACACACTATACTAATGAAATAGCACAGAGAGCCCAGAAATAAAACTTTGCATATATGGTCCAATGATTTTTGACAAAGGTACAAAGATCATTCATTGGAGAAAAGAACAGTTTTTCAACAAATGTTGTTGGGAAAACTGAATACCCACATGCAAAAGAATGAGTTTGGACCCTTACTTTACACTATATACAAAAATTAACTCAAAATGGATCAAAGATATAAATATTAGAGTTGAAGCTATAAAATCCTTAGAAGAAAACACATGGTAAAAGCTGTATGTCATTGGGTCCAAATGCCATTGCAAAAATGATTTCTTTAATATGACATCAAAGACATAAGTAACAAAAAAATAAAAAATTGGACTTCATCAAAACGAAAAAGTTTTCTGTATCACAAGACACTATCAACAGAGTAAAAAGGCAAACCATGGAATGGTTGAAAATATTTGCAAATCACAAATCTGATAAGGGATTAATATATAGAATAAATAAAGAACTTCTACAACTCAACAATAAAAAAAAAACCTCAATTTAAAAATGCACAAAATACTTGAATAGACATTTCTCCAAAGAAAATATAAAATGAACAAGAAACACAAGAAAAGATGCTCAACATCACTAAGTATCAGGAAAAAGTGAAATAAAAGCACAATGAGCTACCTTTTCACACCCGTTAGGATAGTTACTATCACAAAATCAGAACATAACAAGTGTTGACAAGGATGTTGAGAAATTGGAACCCTTGTGCTCTGAGTGTGAGAATATAAAACTGTGGAAAACAGTATGGCAGTTCCTTCAAAAATTAAAAATAGAATTACTATATGATCTAGAAATTTCTCTTATGGGTTCTGAAATAATAAAAAACATATTTATCGGCCTCTGCGTCCAGTTCTTGGCACAGAGCTCCTAAAACCTTTGTAATTTCCCCAGTGATAAGAACACTAAGAGAATCTTTTGTCCTATTGAGGCAATTCTGGGTGGGCTCCTGGATGGCTCCTGGATGGGGGTTGGTCACCAGAAAGACCAAGCCCTGATTAGAAGCTTCGAATTTTTAGCCCTACCCCTTATCCTTCAGAGAAAGGAGAGGGGCTGGAAACTGAGTTAATAATTGATCACGCCTATGTGAGAGAGCCTCCATAAAAATCCCAATAGAAGGCGGTTCAGAGAGCTTCCAGGTTGGTAATGACAAGGACTGCTTGGAGAGTGGTGCACCTGGAGATGGCATGAAATCTTTGTGTATTATCTCCATACCTTTCCCTATGCACCACTTCCAACAGGCTCTCCTTGAATTATATCCTTTTATAATAAACTGGTGATCTAGTAAATGTTTCTCTGAGTTTTGTGAGCCACTCTAGCAAATTAATTAAACCCAAGGAGGAGGTTGTGGGAACCTCTGGTTTATAGCCAGTAAGTCAGAAGTACAGGTAACAACCTGGGCTTGTAACTGGCATCTGAAGTAAAGGTGAGGTTGGGTGGGTGTGCAGAATTATAGGATGGAGCCATCAACCTGTACAATCTGATGTATCTCTGGGTTGTCAGCATCAAATTGAGTTGAATTATCTGGTAACCAGCTGGCATTACAAGAATTGCTTCTTGGAGGTGTGGGGAACCCTGTTATATGTGAAAAAGTGAATCTGAGAACACCATTTATGGGTATACACCCAAAAGAACTGAACGCAGAGGTATAAAGACATATATGTACACCCATGTTCTTAAAAGCATTATTCAAAATAGCCGGAAGCTGGAATCAAGCCAGGTGTCCATAAGTGGATGAACTGACAAAAAAATGTGGTGTATACACAGAGTGGAATACTATTCACCCTTAAAAAGGAAGGAATTCTGACACATGTTATAACATGGATGAACCTTGAGGAATTTATGCTAAGTGAAATAAAGCCAGTCACAAAAGGAAAAATGCTGTATGATTCCACTCATATAAGGTAATTAAAGTAGTCAAATTTATAGGAATAGAAAGGAGAATGGTGGTTCCCATGGGCAAGAGGGAGGGATAACAGGGAGTTGTTGCTTAATGGGCACAAAGTTTCAGTGCAATGTGAAAATAGTTCTGTGGATGGTTGGAGGTTATGGCTACACAATTATTTGAAGGTATTGAATGTCGCTGAACTGTACACTTAAAAATGGTTACAATTTTATGTTCTGCATATTTTATGACCATTAAAAAATTAATTATTTTCAACAAATGAACAAACACTAGCTACATGCGATAGCATGGATGAATATCACAAACATAATGCTGTATAAAAGAAATTATATTCAAAAGGCTATATATTTTATAATTCCATTTATATAAAATCCAATAAAGAAACAAAACCGAGGTCTGGCTTCTACTAATAGTGGAGTAGCTTGTTGAACTAACACTCTCACAGATAACAATGATAAAATCTGCACAAAATATTATATATATTTATACAGACTCGTGTAGCTATATGTAAAACACATTTAATAAATGTGTATATGTGTATATGTTTAAATCAGTTCCAAAAGCAAGCTGAACTGAGAGGGAATCTTCCCTTAAATGATGGGAATTGCACCAGGAGATATTTGCAAGCTTGAATCTTTTGCCTCAAAGCATTCCAAAATCTGCTCATGGCCTAGACAGGGGAAAAACTACAGTCTTACTTGTAATGTTAGAGGATGTATTTTTGGGCTGGCAGAGTAGCTGGAAAGTTAGGGGAGAAATTCTGGAAGGGAGGGAGACACAAAGAGGAAAATCGCAAAATATATATGTAAGTCTCTCCCCCACACACACCAAATTGGCAGATCTTTGAACAACACACATACAGGGTAGGCCCCAGAAGGCCTAGTGTAAAAACAGCAGTTGGAAGATGAAAGAACTGACTGAGGATTTCAGCTATGGCCACTGTAAAGGAGATAGGATTGGAATTTCAGTCCAGCCAAGTTGATTCCCTGCTAGAAAAGTAACAACACTCTTCAAAGAAATACAATAGAATCCGGAGCCTCTATACCTATCTTTCATGATTTCCAGTACACAATTTAAAAGAATCATGAGATTTGAAGAAACAGGAAAATGTAATCCATATGTGACCAAAAGCAGGCAGTAGAAACTCTCCCTAATGTGTTGCAATTAGCAGTCAAGAATACGAAAGCAGCTATTATAAAGATGATCATGGTGGTAAAGAAAAATATTCCCATAATGAATGAACAGATGTGGGAACTCAGCAGAGAAGTGGAAATTACACAAAAGCACCAAATAGGAAGATGAAATGAAATAAATACTTTTGAGTTTACCAGTAGATGAGAAACAGTAGAAAAAACATGAAGATACAGCAATAGAAATTATCCAGTCTGAAGAAAAGAATGTAAAAATTTTGAAGAAAAATGAAGAGAGCCTTATGACCTGTGAGATGATTGAGTCCCCAGCAGAGAGGAGAAAGACAGAAAAATTAAAGGAGGCAGAAAGGCAAATCAATAAGTAATAGCATAAAACTTCCAAAATTTCTTGGAAAATCTAAAATTTTAGATCCTAGAAAGTCAGCAAACCCACAAAGTAAAATATAAAATAAAAGCATACTTAGGTACATGATAGTCAAGCTACTAAAATCCAAAGATAAAAAGAAAATCTTGAAAGCAGTCAGGGAAATACATATATACAGGGGAAGACATTACATACAGGGAGAAATAAGGTGAATGATGGATGATATATTATCAAAAACAAAAGAGACAACTCAACAACAAAATGACATCTTTCAAGTGCAGAAAGAAAACCCAAAAGTCAACACAAGATTCTATATTTAGCAGAACTCACTTTCAAAAATGAAGCAGAAGCCACAATAAGATACTGCACGCCTATTAGGTGCCTGAAATAAAAAATAAAATTGCAAATACCACATGAGGAGGTGGGTGAGGAGTAGGAGCAATTAGAACTGGGAATGCAACATGATAGTTGCATTCAGAAAACAGTTGAGCAGGTTCTTATAAAGCTAAACATACACTTATTATATGACTCAGATATCCTACTCCTAGGTATTTACTGAAGAAAATTGAAAACTAATGTTTAAACAAAAATCTTTGTGGGAATCTTTATAGCCATTTTATTCATAATTGCCAAAAGCTGGAAATAAACTAAATGTTCTTCGTCAGGTGAATGGAGAAAGAAACTGTGATGCATCAGTACATTAGAATACTACTTGACAGTAAAAAGGATAAACTCTTTTTTTGTGTGTGTGAGAAAGATAAGCCCTGAGCTAACATCCATTGCCAATCCTCCTCCTTTTTTCCACCCAAAGCCCCAATAGATAGATGTATGTCATAATTGCACACCCTTCTAGTTGCTGTATGTGGGACACGGCCTCAGCATGGCCAGAGAAGCGATGTGTGAGTGCGTGCCCTGGATCCGAACCTGGGCCGCCAGTAGGGGAGCGCATGCACTCAACTGCAAGGCCACGGGCCCGGCCCCAGGATAAACTCTTGATTCACACAACAACATGGATGAACCTTGGATGCATTTCTCCAAGTAAAGGAAGTCAGATTCAAAAGGCTGTACAGTATATGATTCCATTTATATGACTTTCTAGAAAAGGCAGAATTACAAGGATGGAAAATGATCAGTGGTTGCCAAGGGATGGAGTAGGGGAAGGGGTTGAATACAAAGGGATAGCATGAGAGAACTTTGGGGGTGAAAAACACAGCTCTGTATGGTACTGTGGGTATGGATGCATGACCATAAAGTCAAAACCCATAGAACTGTACACCACAAAGAGTGAATTTTACTCTGCAAATTTTAAAAATCAATCAGGATGCTGGGGAACTCAGATGGAATGCAGTGAAAAATGAATCTCACTGTATTACAAACATGTGACCTAACCATACAGAAGGGGTGGGGATGAAAGGTCCTGACCTAAGTTACTTTGGAAGACAGTGATTTGATGGGATACTGTAGAACTAAAGTACTGGACACAAACACTGTACTCTAGGTGGTAAATTTGTTTTTCATAAGGGTATGGATTAGCAATTCTGAAACTAGTTGACACAGTAAATATATTGTAGCTAACTGGAGTTAAGTTTCTCACTGTTGGTGAAAGAAGTTACAAATAAACAAAAGGAGAATGCTAGAATAAACTCTGTGGTGCTGGATTGGAGTTTGAAGTATCAGTATGAATCCATGTCTCTTTTAATATATCTATCCAAATAGATAGATAGACTGATATATAGATGGATAGATCGATAGACAGATGTGTCTACCTGAGTTTATATTCATGCATACATTTCCAAGCTCTGCTGAGAGGGTCCAGAAGCAGTGATACTCTGGTATTAATGAGCACACCTAGCTCCCAGATCTTGTTTTCTAAATATCATTCTCCAATAAAATAAAGCAGATTTTCTTGGAGAAATGGCTAATTCTAGGGCTGGAGATGGAAAATACAAGATGAGCCTGGATCATCTTGTAGTGCCAGAAAGTAGGAAAGTGCTTTCAAAAAAAAACACACAGAAAATGATGGGACGTGTCAAAAGGAATCAATCTGAAAGACTTTCCAATGACTCAAGCTGGAAAACTCTGAGCAACAAAATAAATAATGGTAGCATTGGATAATTACTCAGAGAATAAAATAAATATCCACGAGGCTATACTGATATAAAAAAGATTAAACAAGAAAGGAAGGGAAGGAAGAAAGAAAAAAGGGGAAAAAAAAGAATGAGAGAATGAGAAAAAGAAAGGAAGAAGGAAGGGGGGGAGAAATCTTGCTCACAGAATTCCAAATAATAAAAGCGCTAGATAGCATGAAATAGAAAATCGCCACTTTAACACTACAGTAATAATTATTGTTGGAAAGAATGACTGATGAACGCAAAAACTGTGGATGAAACTTAAAGAAGAAACAGTACATTTGCAGAGTCTCAAAGCATTTCCTTTCCAAACACTTAACTTGTTTCTCTTATTTCTTTTTTTTATGATTTTATTTATTTATTTATTTTCCCCCCAAAGCCCCAGTAGATAGTTGTATGTCATAGCTGCATATCCTTCTAGCTGCTGTATGTGGGACACGGCCTCAGCATGGCTGGAGAAGTGGTGCATCGGTGTGTGCCAGGGATCCGAACCCAGGCCGCGAGCAGCGGAGCGCATGCACTTAACCTCTAAGCCACGGGGCCGGCCCCTCTTATTTCTTTAAAATATCTATGACTACCTAAAGCAAAAACTATAACACTGTGTTGTGGGATTTATAACACGAGTAGATGTAAAATTTATGACAGCAATAGCACAAAGGACAGAGGTAAATGGAACTGTTCTGTAGCAAGGCTTCCATATTTTACATTGATTAAACTGGTGAACTATTAAGTCTAGGTAGGATGTGATATCTTAAAGATGCATATTGTAATCTGGACCACCCAGTAAGAATGCAAAGGTGTGTCATTTAAATGCTAATAAAGGAATTAAACAGCATGCCAAAAAACGTTTTTTGTTTTTTTTTTAAAGATTTTATTTATTTATATTTTCCCCCTAATGCCCCAGTAGATAGTTGTATGTCACAGCTGCACATCCTTTATTTGCTGTATGTGGGACGCGGCCTCAGCATAGCCGGAGAAGCAGCGCATCGGTGCGCGCCCGGGAGCCGAACCCGGGCTGCCAGCAGCGGAGCGCGAGCACTCAACCGCTAAGGAACAGGAAGGAGTTTTCTGGGGGTGATGGAAATATCCTATTCTTAAAGGGATGAAAGTTATATGGGCATGTTTATTTGCCAAAACTGTACGGTTGAGATTTGTGCCTTTCAGTGTGCATACATCTTACTCACCACACACGCACAAAGGCTTAAAAGAATAATAAAGTGAGGTGGGAATGGGATGGAGTGTGGATGAAACAAAAATGGCGATGATTAGTAGTTGTTGAAACTGGGTGACGGGCCTACTGTGCTATTTTGTTTATTTTGTATATTGTTTAAATTGTTCTGTAATAAAACACTTGTATAAGAAGACAAACTTGACATACAGTGTTCGCTGGTAAGATATCAGTTACCTTTGGGGAGGAAATAGGGAGAAAGGGATTGTCGGGGCCTGAGTAAAGCTGGTGCTAGTTCTTGGTCACACAAGTGTGTTCACTTTTTAATAATTCTTTGTGATTTACGTGGATGACTTCTGCATATATTTCTGTACGCATGTTATATGTCAATAATCATTTTAAATCCTGCATATTTGCACAAAGATACTAACTCAATATCTCAGAATAACAGCAGTGTTTTGTTTTAAAGTGGAACACATTCACTCATGACACCATTAGATGGATTTTAATACTTCCAAGTATCTATTAATGCCCTCATCCTTGCATGGTCCCTTGGGTCTTTCCATTTTTGCCTCAGTTTTGTAAGTGGCATGGATTTGAGATTTCATGATGTCATCTTTCTCCAGCAAGGTCCACCCCCACCACGATGCTCACCAAGGCCTCGAGACCTAGCACAGTGCCGTGTTCACAGCATGCACTCAAGACCTGTGGGACTGGGTTGGAAGGAACAAAATGAGGAGCACATGATGTTCGTAACTTAAGTCTAGGTGTCATATTGTGACTTAGGAAATTGGTATAGTTTTTCGATAGATTTGCTATGCCTTCTAGATTTTCCTATTTAAAACAATGGGAAATAGGGTCTCAGAGTTCTTTCTCAGAGAAAGTCTGACATTTCAGGCACAGATTACTGACAATTATTAATGGCATATGACTTTCCCACCTCATCTTAGTGTTAAATTTTTAATTCCTTACCTTGGAAATGACCTAACTTTGCTTCTTCCAAATCTTGTAGTAATACTGGTGCCCCAGAAAGTCAGGCCACGGATATTCTGCTGTTGTGCATTCTCCCTGGAAAGAAGTGGAGCTGTGCATCCACCAGTCTAAGAAGCGTGTGGTGCTGTAGTATTTGGAGTCAATCAGAAAAGCTAAATGGAAAAACGACTTCAGAGAATTATCACCATAACCCTCCACAGCAACAAATTATTTTGCTTAATTATTTTGTGATTCTGCAGGTATATTTAAACAGGAATATTAAAACTAGTTCCCAAGGAGCCAGCCCTATACTAGAGCAGAAATTTCATATTACCTTCCTGCACAAACTTGCCTAACACTGTGGGAAGGACCAATGGGAAGTTTCGGTGTTGTTGCCTATGTTAACGAGGCCAGGAGGTCCACACTCGGATAAGAAAGTCCAGTGAACCAGCCTGTGTGCAGCGTGGAAATAGGGGCATGCATGTGTTCCCCTGAAGTGGCTTAGGGGTCACTTACCAGTGCACCTGAGTTTCCTGTCTGTATAATGCAGGTATTGGGGCTGTCCAATGTGATGTTTTCTCCTTTTTATGACATGGCTCAGGGCAGTCCTTCTAAGACTCCTGACCAAGGTATGGGCCCTTCAGGCAGATTGGGTCCAAAGGGAGGATCTCTGCAGCGACCCTGACCACGGGTTCCAGAGGGAGGATCATGGCAGCTTGGAGAGATAGGGGGGATGGTAGGACAGGTGGCATTGAAAAGGCAAATTCCAGGATCCCAGGCACCCGATATTTCCATTTTAGATATTGAATTTACATTTCAAATACTGGCCAGGGGGCTTCCACCAGGGCTGCAGGCAACCTCAGCAATAGCCAGGCTGGTGAGCCCCACCCCTATCTGAGTCCCGGCCTCAAGGGATGCAGCCCAACCACACTGCGCATACTCTGGGGGGTGGGCAGGTCATGGAGATTGGGCGTGGTATACAGAACAGGTGGGGAAGAGGGTGGGATGGAGAAGCAGAGGGGTGGGGCCCAGGGGCCGAAGGACAAGGCAAGAGTTGGGGCCAGGAGCTGTGCATGCTGGGAGCTTTTCTCTCTTAACCGCTCCCAGCTGGCAACCTGTAGGGCTGCAGGACTAGAACGCCCAGGATGCTCTGGGCACAGGGCGGTGCCTGGCCCTGGGGGGAGGAGCAGGGCGGTGTGAGCTTGGCCGAGGGCCAAACCATTGACTCAGGACTCAGGTCCTGCACCCGCTCCATGTGGACTGATTCCCAGAGGGATGTGACGAGACGAAAAGTACCAGGGAGTCAGGAGGGTGTGGCGGCTGCATGGCAAGCCGCGGGCCTGCAGCGTGCAACAGCTTTTGTCCAAAATTGAAGCCCAGACTGGCGCCTCTTCCCCACCGCCTCCCTCCTTTGCTTTGTTCCATCCTACTCTGGCCTGTGACCTCTTCAGGGGGTTCTGATGACACTCCTCCACAAGGGTTGGAAGGAGACATTGTAACATGAGGATATTCATCATCTTGAAACAAGGATTAATGGAGAGGAATGTCTCGGGGTCTGTGTGCCCCGATGCAACTGCTGTTGGGTTGTGGCTGCAGTGACCACTGTGCTCCCAGCAGTCCCCACAATGGCTCTCTCAGACGTTTGATCTCCTGGTGCAACCACAGAAGCTGTTGACAGAGCTGAGCGCTCGTGGTTCAGTGTCTTCCGTCAGATTTTGTGGCTCTGACCCTCCTATGCTCGCCCCCTTCCCATTCCTATCTGCTGAGTTGATTGCTTTGTAGTTGTTTCCTAGGAGCCACTGTGTGTAACTGGATTTCACAGTGTCTTTAGGGACCCACCCTCACTACACGAGTCACTGTACAACAGCGACTTATCCTGGTGTAGCCCGTGTTCATCGTCTCCAGTGGAGCTGTGAAGAACCCTGCTTTCTCGGAGCTCCTCTCATTCTCATGCTGCTAGGGCTGCTTACGAAGTTGAGCATCCCGTCTTTGGTCTCATTAACATTATTCTTTTCATCGATTATTTTGAAGTCAGATATGACTTTGTTAATAATGTGACACTGGCTGTCACAGGAACTTTTATGTATCTTCCCCAACAGCTCTGTGAAGTAGACCTGTGATCCACACATTACAGGGGGGACACTGAAGCTCAGAGAGATGGAGTAGCTTCCTTCACTTCACAGTTTCTTGGTACATTTTGTGTCTCCACCTGGAGCTCCGCCTCTCAGGTGTGTGCACTTAGCTGGTGTTCCACTTTATGCCTCTCTGCCAGCCTCCCCAAAGGCACACGCTCCATCCTGAGTCCATTGTCTGCTTGATGGCAGTCACCCTGCACAAACAGGCTCCGGGCAGGGAGTGGACTAGCGGGCATGGTCCTCCGGCTTACCCTGGGCATGTTCTAGGTTCATGGCGAGAGCTGAAGCAGTGGAAGATACTGACCGTCACTCACCTGGAAGGTATCTTATGGAGAAATACTCCACTGACTTTTTGCAGGTGTCATGTCTTCTTTGTCTTCATTGCTCCTCTGGGCTTTCTCCTACAGTCCATGCTGTGCAGTAACATAGAGAACAGAGACTGGTGAACATCATAGTGTTGCCCTGCACCAAACGGTCACATCACTCATTTTTCTAACTATGAAACAAGTACACACTGTAAAAAAAGTCAAATTGCACTGATCTATGTAAAGTGAAACATTCCCCTTTCATCCCCTTCCCTGAAAACTCACTCTCCTACTCAGAAGGAACTATTGTTAAGAGGTTGTGACTTCTTCTTCTGGAAATTTCCTATGAATTTGTAAATACACAAAGTTTTTTTTTAAACATAAATTACATAACTACATCGTTTTTCAATTTGTTGTTTCCCAAGCCATATATCATAGACCTCTCTCCTTATCAGTGCACATCATTTTAACTTACCTTTTTAGAAGTTTTAGAGGTATTCCAAAGAATAGGCATACCATGATCTGTTTATATCTTCTTTGATAGCAAAGGGATTACATCCAGTTTCACTATTATACATAATGCTGCTATAAGATCCTTGTGTGGAATTTATTACACTGCTTTCAACTCCTCGATTTGCTTTGTTTCCTTTTAGTCAGAGACTATGATATATTTGTAACAATTTTGTGGTAATTATTTTATAGGGAAATTAATTTTATCACTGAATAACGACATGCATGGGGAAGCTGCACTTCAAGGTCATCCATCTCAGTATTCTGGAGAAAAATCATGAAACTTAGAAGGTATTATGCTTGCTCCATCACATTCTAACAAGTCATGTTAACAATTTAAAGTTGAATCTTTGAATAGCCTCTACTCTTTCTGTTCAAATGAAGGATGACGTTTTCTTGTCTTGAAAACTTCTGACTCCAGGGGCTCTCAGTTGTGCTTCAGAGAGTGTAAGATATTGGTGTTGTATTTATTTCTCTTCACCTATAGGCTGCATCTTCTAAAGATCATAGAATTGAACATGGTCCAATCGATATATATGATTTGGTTCAAAAATTCAAAGTAATGAACCCAAGATAGGAATCTATAACTTTGGTTCTTAATAAAGAATTTCCTTTGATATCCTTCAGTACCTGTCATTACTTGTAAAACCTCACCTATGGGTGAAGAGATGTGGTTCTGCTGGCAATGTCTGGCTTGAACATCCATAGTTAATCCTGCCACATCTGTAGGTAGATTAGACTTGACCTCTTGATGACCTCTGCCCTTGGTCTTTGAGCTGGGAAAAATAAGAATTTAAAAAAGTTGCAGTTATTAGCACTCAATACTAGAAACGCCCATTAAAGAGTGTGTTTGGTTTGGTAAACCAAAGGGAGTATAAGCAGAACAAAGTCTTTAATATCTATAAAATTTCAAAAAATTCTAATTTTTAAAAATATAACTCTAGTTTTGCCACACTGCAAACTGTGTATATATGAATGAAGTATCCCTCTGTCCATTTCTTCAGTTGTTTCCATTGATTTGATGGATTTATCTTCTAACCCGGATTCCAAATGTGAAAGAACATCTTGGTCCTTCAAAGAAAAGAAACCATTGAAATATAATTTTCTTTTAGCTCGGCATCCCACAGGTTTGAGGAATAAATGATCATGTAATGATACAATGATTTTGAAACCTAATTGTTAATTAGGGGGGTGTAAGAGATGATTGAATGGTGGTTCATCCCTATGGTCAGGGGTATTGTACACATGGACGTGTAAACACGATTCAGGAAGCTGCTTCAGCTCCGTGACATCCCTAAGAACCACAGTGCAGGAGGATCTAGGTACACAGCCGTCTGCCTCGATCTCCTGGGTTACATGTAGATCCAGGGGTCTTGACAGTGGCTTCAGAGCAGCTAACTTTTATCTATTTCTCCCTTTCCTTATCTCCAGTTTATCTCAAACAGTCCTGACTACCATATTTTAAAGTAAGACCAATTGTAGTTATCTACATGAGTTTCTTGTTCATTATTGCAGAGTAATAATCAAGGATACCGTTAAATATCATTTAATTGACCTTATTAAATTTGTTTTACCTTATAATTGATTAGAACACTGCGTTTAGTTCGGCGTTTGATATTCCCCAAGCGTGTTAATCTGCTTACAACTGCTATGTGCCTCATTCCTCTTAGAAGTGTATCTTTGGCCCATCACAAGATTTTAATGACTCAAATCATCATAAATTAAGATAATGTACTGTCTTTTGGATGATAGGGAGGCATATGGGTCCATTTTGGAAATATGCCCATCTGTCTTTGCTCCCCATGGGAAGTTTCTGGTCACTACGTCTCCAGGTGGCTTGCACAAGCCCTAGGTCTGTAATAGCTTGGTGCCTCTCCTTCTAATTGGGGTAGAAATAAAGGAGATTAGAGAGACTTATTAAAGTTTTGGTTGCATGAAGTCTTCTATGAAGACCATCCATGCATATTGTTCTGGATAGCTCTCTGTTCCTAAGACTACTAGTTATTTTAAGGGCTTGTCGGGAACTGTGAAAGGTCTGATATTTTACCTTACCTGCAAGCTAATAAGTTAGCCTACAATGGTTTAGCAGATGCTGACAAAAGACACAAGACCCATGGGTCAGAGACAAAGGACTCAATGACACAGCAATAGCAGTGGCCAGAGTATCATCATCTGCACCGGCTCACTAAATCTCACTTCCTACAGGGTGATACACAGTGGGCCAGGTGACATGCAGAGGGTTGCAAGATCTCAGAGCCTAAGGAACTCAAATCTTTGATAAGGGGCAGGATGTCTGCTAACCTTTGTCCTGGAGGGTGTTATTTTTATTATACTGGGCAGTAAGCAAGCCTGCCCTTTGTTCCAGAGTAGGCCACTATTTCTATCTCCCAGGGCTGACAGCTCTACACACATCCTTGAAAAGATAACCTGGTCTTACTGACTTTCAAAGATAAGCTTGAATGAGACTTGATCATCATTCAGTTCTTCTGTTTCCTTTATTGAGATTGTGCAAACATGCTCTTTTCTCTGTAAAGTTCACTAACTATATTCATACATAAGGGATGCTGTTGGTTTTATTTATTAAGTTGAAATTGTCTTATTAGAGCAAATGATGAAACTGTTATGGGTTGGATCTGAAAGTATGATTTCCAGGAAAAATGTGAAAGAAGATTAGTGCGCACAGAACTTTGCCACAAAGAGCTGATAGCAACTTAAATGATTTTAATTTGAATACTGTTTTATACAACTTTCTTCCATTTACTTCATCCTCTCTGCTTCCTTTAACTCTCATATGGGAATGGGGCACTTTCAGGGATTCACTGAACTCATTTACAATATTCAAATGGTTTTGTCTGTTGTGTTTTTTTTTATTGAGGTAAAGTTGACATACAACATTATCTCAGTTTCATGGGTACAACGTAATGATTCAATGTTTGAGTATATATTGAAATGATCACCACAATAAGTCCAGTTAACATTCGTCTATACATAGTTACAAATATTTTTCTCTTGTTATGAGGACATGGCATATTTCAAGGTGCAGAAGAATCAACGATGGTGTCATATTTTTCTATATACAGCTTGATGAATTTGGACATAAGTATACACCCTTGAGACTGTCATCAACATCAAGACCACAAACAAATTCATCACCTTCCAAAGTTTTCTCTCACCTCCTTTATTACTATCATTCTGTGGTAAGAACTCTTAGTATCTACTCAAGTAGCAAATGTGATGTATGCAATAGAGTTTTGTTAGCTGAAGGCACTACGCAATATCCTACATCTCCAGAACTTATTTATCTTGATAACTGAAACTTTGTATCCTTTGATAATCAGCTCCCCATTTCCCCATCCCTCCAGCCCCTGGCAACCACCATTCTAGCCTCTGCTTGTATGAGTTTGACAATTTTACATTCCACATATAAGTATTTGCCTTTCTCTGTCTGTCTTATTTCACTTAGCATAATATCTTCTAGGTCCCTCATGTTGTCAAAAATGGCAGGAATTCCTTCTTTTTTCAAGGTTGACGAATATTCCATTTCTTTATCCATTCATCCATCAATGACGTTTAGGTTACTTCCATATCTTCGCTATTGTGAATTAGCTGCAATGAACATTAGAGTACAGATATCTCTTTGAGACCCTGATTTCAATTCCTGTGGGTATACACCAGAAGTGGGATTGCTGGATCATATGCTAGTTTTCTTTTTTGCAGGAACCTCCATACTGTTTTCCATAATGGCTGTACTAGTTTATATTCCCACAAGGTTTCCTTTTCTCCACATCTTCACCAATATTTGTCATCTTTAGTTTTTTTGATTATCGCCATCTTAACAAGTGTGAAGTGATACCTCATTGTGGTTTTGATTTGCATTCCCTGATGATTAACGATGCCAAACACCTTTTCATACACCTGTTGGCCACTTGTATATCTTCATTGGAAAAAGTCTATTATGATCTCTTGCCCACATTTTAAATTGACTTGTCTTTTTGTTATTGAGCCAACAGAAAAAAAGGAGAACAAAATTTCCAGGCGTTATGGGTGCTTCCCAGTTGATGCAGACGGTTTTGTGTTTACAGTGGTACCAAAAGGTCATGTTTCGTGCTTTTTCTTCAGCTTGTTATAAGACCAGCAGTAGCTGCGGCATGGCAGATAATCGGGATCTTCTGGGTTTGGAGGTTTACAAAATAAATAAGTGGTAAGGAATTTTTTATATTTCCAAGGAAATTATTGTGATCGTAGTCCATGGAATCCAGGATTAGATAGGTGTAGGAGGAAATTAAGGTGAGGATTGGTGATCTGGCATTACTTCTGATCTTGAGGGACAGGTATCTACTGTATGAGTGTTTGAATAAAAATATTAGGGAACAGGAATTTGTGGTGGGTGAATATGTTTTCTGAATTATTTACTTTTGAACATAACCACTAGGATTATGTGAACATCTGGGAGATTGGAGGAAGTCGTTAACAGGGGGTGGTTGATAATATCACTATTGATTTAACCTCTATGAACAACAAGTGGTCAATGGATTAAGCAAATGAGTAGACAGAAAACACAGAAATGGTAAGATTTGGGTTTTAGTAAGGACTGGGGACTGACTGTCCTGAGTGGGAGTGCCAGGACTTGTGCGGTTGAGAGTGACAAGGACAAGAAGAGAATAGAATCACACTCAAACAAGGAGGGGGTGTTAACAGGATGGAGGGGGAGAAATGATCTGGAGTAGCCTTGAATTTTGACCTTGAGCTTTCTGTTCTTGATGCAAATCTGCCTGATGACATCCCAGGACACAGGTCAGATCTATCCCCAGAGGATAGAGAGGGGGTGGAAGTACAAAACAGCCAGGATAATTGTCCTAAAAAGGCAGGCTTCTTTTATCATTTGACCCACTTTCATGATTGGTTTTTGTAGGATAAGAGGAAAAGAAGGATGATAAGAAGGATGACAGTCATGTCTTCGCAGAGGAAGGAGCATAATTGTGAAAACCAGTCCAAACCATAGCCTGGTTTAAGCATCTCCATGCCTTTGAGGATGTCCAGTGACATATTCAAGAGGACGATGACTAGAATGCCATCACATGCTGGCAATGACGGGTCTCTGGGAGGATTCCTTGGACCAGCCCCACCAAGTCTGCTGGGCCGAGAGACCGCAAGGACTCCAGGCCTGCAGTAGTGCAGGACAACTCGTAAGTCCTTTCAATCTGGCCAAAGCATTGCAAAAACTTGCACCTAGTCACACAGGTGAATCCCTGCCAGGTGTGCTCGCAGATGGTCTGCATTCCAGGTCCCATGCCCACTCCTGCTGGAATTCAGATTTGGCAGAGATGATTCCAGGAACTGATCTGTGCATTCCACAGCTCCACTGTGGAGGTATCAGGAAGGAGGAAAGGGCAGTGAAGAGCACAGGAGCGATACTGGTGATAGCACTGATGGCGGACAGACTTGCTAGTGAGGCAGAGAAAGTGAGGGGCCAAGAAGGCCATCCTGACAGCAGATGAAATGGAGCAGGTACCTCAGTGAGGTCTCATGGCTGCGTCCCTAATGTTTCCTTGCTTTGAGCTCTTGAACTTTTAAAATATACCAATACTTTTCTTGTATTAAACTCTGCTGCGTGACATAGAAAATATAGATAGAGGTTTCTTTCTGAGGTGAGAGGTTGAGTTTCAGGTGAGGAGAGAAAGATCTTCCTTTTTCATGCTGTTTTCTCATTTTCCTTTACTATGTACAATATTTATTTGTATTTTAAAGTCAGCAGCCAGTTATCAACGTCACGGGATGATTCAGCTTTTCCCATCACAGTCACAGTAAAACCTACATAAAGTGGATTATTCTTTTTGTGTAATATTCCAATAGACTCCAAAATATTATTTCAAATCACTTTTGTGTCTACGTTCTCAAATTAGATATTTACTTCTAGGTCTCCATTTTTCTGTTCTCTGTTGCATGCCAATTCAGAGTTGCATCTAAGGAAATACCAGATTTCCCACAGTTTTTTAGATCCATATGTGTTGGAAATGTGATTCATGGAAATGGACATGGCAGTTGGGGGATCGTGCTATTACCGAAAGAGAACTTTTCAGCATCAGTAATGCTGAAAGAAACCACTGCTTGTTGGGATTTAGTTGTCTATTTGAGGGATCAAGCTTTCACTGTTGGCACTTCTCTTTCTCTTTGGAGGGAAAGTACGGCCTTCCCAGTATTTCCATTACCAAATCACTTTCCTGGGTGGCTGTGCCATGTCAGGAAGGTCTTGAGATGACGGGAACCAGGGTTCATCCTCAAATTCTGGCTGTTCTGACAAGGCTTCCCTGGCAGAGTGCAGCCTGTGTGTCTGGGTGACACTTGCAGCCATCAGAAAGGAGGGGATACCTCACAAGTGCCAAGCGATTCATCTGTCCCTTGTCTTACAGGGTGTTCCCAAGTGATGAGGTTCAAAATGCCACTTGGTAACCATTTGAAATCTCCTAGTCATGGGGTGGGTTCTCTGTGTGAGCTCAGAGCAGTGTCTGTTCAGCACCAGATGGGAAGCATTTCAGTATTTTAATTGATAAGGCTGTGTTCATGCACGTCCATGGACCATCAGTTCAGTGGCATTCCCTGCTGGAGCCCCCCACACCCCTGTCATACCTCGTCTTTCAAAGCTCCAAACAGTCTTCACACCCAGGAGGTTGTGATAATGTAACCACAGCACAGGATTGGGGAAAAAAACACAACCACCCAGGGGTGACACATTTTAAGGGCTTGGGCCCAATTGCCCCATTTGGACGAGTTGGTAACACCAACACTTAGTATGTAAACTGGAGGATTGTCCAAGATCACGGACCTAAGAACGACACGGGCTCAGATGTCACCTTGGACAGCAAGGGCCAGTGTAGAGTCACTCACTGGCCAGGATTATGGTCCCTTATACTGTCAAAGTAGAGCTCACCGGGGATCCTCTGGCCAAGCCAGAGAGGAGGCTTGGGACCTTCTAGGGAATTTCTGCCCTAAAGGGAATTGCTTAAGGAAGGCAGGGGTGCTGAAAATCCTAGTTCACAGGGAGCAGTCATGTTTATGGAACGAGGCCCAGCAGTAGCCTTAAAAGCTGCATCACAAATCTTTCCGCCTGGATACAAAACAAGCAGGAAAAGGAATTCAGAGTCTTGGACAAGGATCACAGCAGGATTCAAATCCAGGTCAGGGGTGAACAGGGAGCCCCTAGAGGGGCCTCAGGAGCTAGATCCTTCCTGTCTTTAGTCCATTTGCAAATGAGCTTCCTTGGGCCTTGTCCTCTCCAAGTGCACGTTTTGATCTTTTTACATTGTTTTCCCCACTTAGAGCTGATGCAATTCCAGAGATTGAACTAGAAAACTACAAGTTCCTAAAATTTAGTCAAAAGAAATCTCAACAAGAGAAGCAGAAAATGTTCCCTGTTCCTCAAGAATGTAGAAAGGCAGCCCCTGCCTGTGGCACGACATGGTCCTGGGTAGTGCTGTTTTAAAGACACCCACATTTCAGTGGTTGTTGCTCTGCCTGTGAAAGTACCTTCAACATTTAAATCCCAAGAGAACGGGCGGGGGGCCATGTCTGCTCCTGGAGGAGTTGAATGATACTGAAATGAACTGGTCTTCGGAATTAGGGGGATTTGGGGGTGTCCCCACTAGCCAGGGAAGGGGCTGGCCCTTCTCCCTTCTCCCACATACAATAAGCTGATGACCCGGAAGAGTTCGTGATTCAAGGAGAAATGTGAGATTCAGTGTCTCACTTACATGCCTACAGAAAGCGAGAGAACCACACCACAACTCCCAGACTGTAAAGGGAACAGGACTTTAATATAATATTCAAATATGGCATTTATTGTTTACAACAAATAACTTCTGTGCCTCCCCAGTGGGTGAATAGTTGCTGGGGTAGAGATATCAGGGAGCTAAGGTGGGTGTGTCCCCTCTCTCTTGGGCGTCAGGGGTCGCAGGAATCAGCTTACAATGCTCCCCTTCCCATCAGGTGGGAGGAGCTGGCCCAGTGTATCCCAAGCCTCCCAGCTGTGTCCCCGCTGCTGAGGATGGGGCTGTGATCGGCCACTGGTATGGGGCTCACTGTTGGGGCCTGGGGACTGAGTAGAAGAGTCGGGTTATCATGGTGGCCTGGAAGAATCATGGCCCCCACCCTGTCCCCACTGCACTGGGTGCTCCAGACCCTGTGCTCAGTGCTGTCAGCCACCAGTACCCCATTTGTCCCTGCCACTCGAGCGATCATTTAGTATCACCTATTTCACAGAGGGGGAAATGGAGTCTCAGGAAGCTGAAGAGAGTCACCCCAATCACAGGACTGCTCAGTAGTGCAGCTGGGATCCCAGTGCCAGCTGTTCGACTACCCAAGGCCATGCTTAGCCCGAAGCCTAACTGAACCTATAGAAGTCAGTCACCCCGGCCCAGACACTCACTCACCCCTGACCTTGATGATGGCGGGTTCTTCTTCGCCTTGAGTATTCTGCTGGCCAACTAGGTCTGGGGGTCCAGCTCGCAGGACAGGCTGTAGCTCCAGGACAGAGAGGCTCCTGTGAACCTAAGAGAAACCACACCTCAGGTGTCCCCTCACTGCCTGCCCAGCAGCTGGAGTCTGAGTGTCCCAGAGGTCGCCATGCAATAAGGCCTGGGGCTGAGTGGGGGGCCACGGAGACAGGATCTCTGGACTGGCCAACAGGGAGAGTCCACCCCTGCCCTTATCCAACTCCTGTCCGGCCTCACCTATCATTCTCCTTGAGCAGCTCCATGTCCTGGAACCAGGCCCCAAATCGCTCCTCGGGCTCTAGGTTGTAATTCTTTGTGGCCACCTGGAGCAGCAGGATCTCCCTCATGACTGGGTATTCCTGGGACCAGAGGGAATGAGAGGCTGAAGTTAGGGCCTGGGTGAGGCATGCTGCATGGGCCTTGTCGGGTGTCAGGGGTGGGGCAGGGACCAGTCCTGGGAACTGTCCTTCCCTCCAGTTCCTACCAGGTTTTACCTGTTCTCAGAATGGGAATAAGCAGCGCCTCCTCCAGGATTTTCTCCTTGATGCCATCCTCCTCTCAACCCACCTGCCAACTGGATGGGTCTCCCACTTCTCTGTTATCAAACTCGTCCACTCAATGTAAGATACAGGGGGTGGAGCCAGGGACTGTTCTGTCCAGAGGGTCTCTGAATTCCTCCTACTTCCCCTCCCCTGAAGGGGGTGCGGCAGCTGTTCACTTCAGTCCTCTTCTCAGGTTGATCTCATTCTCCTGGAAGGCAGACAGCCAGAGTCCATCAGACAGAGCCCCCTAGCCTGACTAGCCCCCTATGCCCACACCTTCTCATGTTGCACTACTGCCAGGTCCCCAGAGGGGGCCGGGCATGCAGAGAAAACAGGACTTGGACCTAGGCCTGGCTCTGGGATCCAGAGAAGGGGGACATGGGGGAGAGGCTAAGGGACGTGGCAGCACAACCCTCTCTGATGACAGACTTGGAGTCTGAGGCCTCAGGCAGAGGGGACTGCTCAGCCACTTATGTGCTGCCTGACTTGGAGGGGCCCGAATCCTCTCTCCCTCCACGGGCAGCATGGGAGGGAGAGGCTGAGTCCAGCTCAGATAAAACCTCACGCAGCTGTGCCATCAGGCAGCTCTGAGCTTCCCCAGCCTGGGGAACCGGAATGGGTGTCTCAGGTGGAACCTCTGTTCACTCATACCTAAGATGTGCCTGATGCCCCAGCTCCCAGAGGCAGCTGTGAGGCTCTCAGGAGAGATGTACCAAGTGCTGAGAGCTCAGAGCTCAGTTCAGGGGCTCCCACATCCCAATGCTCAGGATCCTGGGCCTCAATGCTTGGTCCTCAGGTGCACCCACCTCGAGATTATCACCCATCAGCAGGTGCAGCATCAGCAGGTGACCAAGGAAAGTGCCAATATAGGGGATGACACTCTGTGACATCAGAGTGTGGGTGGGATGAGTCCTTGCTCTCAAGTCGGCCCCCTGCAGACCCTCCCCTGAAAAGTCCTCACCCTCAGCCTCCTGGCCCACCCCAGGGTTCCCACGGGGAGCAGCCTAGGACCCTTAGCAGCCTCCTCTCAATTCCTCCTCCCTTCACACCCCAAGAACACCACACTCCTCCTCCTCACCTCCCAGGGGAGGCTTCTGGCAAATCACAGGGTATGCGGTCCCTGGTCCTCCCCACAACAACCATCCTGCACCAGATCTCCCAGGCCCTCCTCCTGGTCACTTCTACTGGGGGATTCAGGCACTGTGGCAGCAAGAGGAAGGACCGTCCTCTCTTGATTTGAGGCCTCCAGCTGGGAGGGCAGAGCCCCTCCCCCACAGGCACACTCACCTGCTGCTGCTGCTGCTTCTCCTGCACTCTATTGGGGCTGATCTGCGGGGGGGTAAACGTGGAGGGCCCCTCCTGCCAGGGTCGAGGAGAGTGTCAACGGGCCATACTCCCCTCACCCCATTTCTCTCCAGCACCACTGGCCTCCGAACCTGGACATCTGACTCGAGTCAACTGGTACCAATGCCAATACATCCTCCAAGATGTTGTGATTCTAGAACAAGCCCAGCTCCAACTTTCACTCTGGGTGTGAGCTTGGGCTTTCTGTCTGGCCTCCCTGAGCCTGTTTGCTCATATGGAAGGTGTGAGAACTCCAGCTACCTCACAAGTACTCCTGATGACTCAGTGTCACATGACTGTCATCATTGTGCTCACCCTCACCCCTCCAGGTGGAGCAGGCAGAAAGCTCCCATAGTCCTGTCCACCCTCTTAACTCATCACCACCCTGTGAGGCCTGCACCACACAATCACCATCCCTCCCTTCCCTGATGAGGAGACAGAGACCCAAACAGGGGCAGTGAGTTGCTCAGGGGCCCAAAGAGGAGAGGCCGCTTGCCCCTCCCAGCCAGATGCCCTGTTCCCACATCCTCACCTAACCCGCAGCCCCACCACTGACAACAGTCCTGTCCTCTGAGCTCTCACAGCTTGGTCCTGGGCCGAGCAGTGGAGAGGACGGGGTGTCTTGGGCGTCTGGTTGCATGGCTCCTGCCTGCCCCAGTCTCGTGGAGTGTCTGGCCCCCAGGCTTGGCCAGAGGCCATGCCAAAGCCTTCTCCTCCCCAAGGAACCCCTCAGGACATTCCCCTGCCCTGAACTCTTTCTTTATCCACTCAGGAACTGAACCCCCAATGTGCCACCTCTGATCCACAGGGAAGGTGGTGACAGGACGCTTTGCTTCCTCATTTACGTGAAGCTCCTAACGTCCTTTCAGCAGGATCCACTAAGAATCCATGAGTTGCCTAGATGCTTCTCATAAGCCCCTGGGGGCATATGTCATTGCCAACCAGGCACTCAGATGAGACTCTTGTGGTTGACTCGAGTGACTGCTCTAAGGGTCCGGGGGTGGTCCCCGAAAGCACACACATCTGTCTCTGGTCCAGCCGTTCAGGCCCAAGGATGAGCAGCCTGTTTCTCCACCTGGACCATGGGAATCCTCTGCCATGCATGTCCCTGGGACAGGCAGGGTGTCCTCCCCTTGGAGACGTGGTGAAGACAGAAGGAGCAGCAGGGGCCTGGCTTCCTGAGGACAGGTTAAGGCTGAGGGCTAAACCCACCGCAACAGCTTGGAAGAAGCTACATCCAGCAGGATGGACGTGCATGGAAGCCAGAGACCTGCTGATGGCATCAGCTCAGCCACTCCTCCTGGAACAGCCCAACCAACACCACTGTGTCCCATGACCAGGGCCTCCTGCCCAAAAATGGCACCCTGCTGCCCATGAGCTGAACAGATCCCTCTGCTTGTTAACCTGGACAAGATAGACTGTAATGTTTCAGAGAAAGTTCAAGTGAGAAACTATCAAAACCACAGCCTGCCCAGTAACCCTGCCCCTCTCCCCCTTCCTCTTTTTCCAGACTCGCAGCCTCCACTCTATCTTGGTCATCAGTTCTCTGCTCAAGGACTCATCTTGGCTATAGAGCTCCTTAAGTTTTTCAGAGCTTTACCTTAGGGGAGGGGAAAGAGGGAAGGATAAATTTAGGGATAATGTGAGGGGTCTGAGTGCAAATCCCTTTTCTTTGACAACCCAAGAGATTCAACCTGCCTGGAGGAGTGTTCTCACTGGGCTCCTCTGAGCACTAAGGTCTCATGGGACTGGGAGGGGGCTCTCCTGTTAGTCACTGGGGTCTCCACTCTCCAGCTCTACAGAGCAGCTCTGTTTTGACCACTATGAATTTCAACTGACCATAGAGTTCTGTTGCTATAAACACTTGAAAATCTCCAATGTGGCTCAACCCAATAGCTGACATTTAGGGAAACCGAGTCCTGAAGCAGAACTGGTTCACTAAGGACACCAGGAGACTTAGAGACCAACTACCCACTCCCAGGCCCTGTCCCCATCATTTGCTGCCTCCCAGGAGTTCCCGGCTGACTGAGGCACCAATGGCAGACATACAGGAGATCCCCCATCCATCCTGGTCCTCCTATGCAGAGAGGCCTACCCACAGGGAAACTTACCCCCATGTGTTCTTCAGGTGGCTTGTGGAGGTTTTCTGCAGAGCAGAGATGAAAGTGCGGGACGAGGAGAAGTTCTTCCAGATCTCACACTCCTGGGGAAGGGAAGAGAATGAGGTGTGAGGTTGGGCACTGGAGCCCCGCTTGCTCTAGCTTCAGTCCCCTTCTATTTACATCTCCCCTCCTGGATGAGACAGATTCTCAGGGAGCCCCAGAAGGACATTTAGGACCCAGAAAGTAACACTCACAAGGAGGAGGAGTTTAGCTCAACCCAGGGAAGGAGCCAGGTAGGAAGTGAGCATCCTCCCACTGGGACCTGGAATCAAGGTCAGCAAGGCCTCTGGCAGGAAGGGCCTAGGGACTTGCAGGAGCTTAGACCACACACTTCAATCCTGGGAGCTGATAAAGGTGGAGAGGCAGTTCCCAAGTCTCCAGAGAGGGGCTCCACTGGGCCTCCCACGGTACACCTGGGCCACCTGGACCCAGTGCTCTACCACCCTCGCCCTGTACTGGGCTGTCATGCTCGCGTCACCGAGGCAGGTGGTGATGACGAGGCTGGCCACCCTTCTGAACTGGTCGATGGTGGCCTGGATGGTGGGTGTCTAGTGCTCACTGCCAGGCTTATTCTTCTTGTGCCAGGTGGATCCCAGGCACTGAGAGGGCACCACCTTCCAGAAGAGCTCCTGGGGGACAGGGGAAGTGTCATCCAGCCCTGCCACAGGCCACCTCTGTGTCCACAGCCACTAAAGTCCCACACAGTTTTCACAGTTTACAGCTAGAGCTCAGGAAGCTCAGGATGTGGCCTGAGCCTTGTGAGAGTCCCTGGGTTTTCTTCTCTGTCCACCGAGGGTACCCAACACAGGATGACCCAGGGCCCAATCACGGTAGGGAAGGGAGAGGGGTATTTGCACCCAGCCCGTCCTGGCTAACTCCAAGCTCCAGATGATGGCTCAACTCTGCTCATCCCAAGGGGGCATCTGCCACCACCCTGATCTCCACTCTGGTCCCACTCTCCATTCTGATGCACATTCCCCCGTGGCAGCTACAACCACTGGCCTTGTCTGTCACCCTTGTAGTGAAGCACACATCAGGTGTCAAGTCCTGAGGCTGTTGAGCCTCCTGAGGAGACGGCTGGGCCACCGTAGACCTGGCTGCACACACTGAGCTCCCCTCCACCACTGATGGGCCAGGCCCTGCCCAGCTTTCCATCTCTTCTACCTCATGGAGCCAGCACAGGCACTCTGTGGAGCAGGTCCTGTTAGTGTCCACCTCTACGGTCTGCATGTGGACAGCAAAGGCTTGAGGGTTCCGGGAGTTGCCCAGGTCATATGGTTGGTAAGGGGTGGAGCTGGGATTTGGGCCCAGATCATGGGAGTCTGGATCAGAACTGGGGCAACGATGGCAGAGGGAAGGCCTGTTCCACCCCGCCCTGAGAGCCCAGCTGCTCACTGCATCCATCACGGTCAACTGCTCTACCACCTGCTTAGGAGAGAAGGCCGTGAGGTTGGGCTTCTTCTCATGCTCCTTAACAGCCACAGGTGGAGACGGACTTCCCACTAGAAATGATGATCCAGGTGACTCCAGCTCAGCAGCTCCCACTCCTGCTGGAGCCAATGTTGGCCCTTGCTTTAGCTCCAACACTGCTGATGGAGGTGACTCTGGCTCCAACGCTAGAAGGGGTGTTGTCAACAGAGCTGGAGCCAGCTCTACCTCCACCACTGCCCACTGCTCTGCTTCTGCCACTGACTGGAGCTCTGCAGCTGGCGCTACAGTGGGATAAAGAGAAAGATTCACCCACATAGCTGACTTTCCATGTGTCCTTCTGAACAAAGGAAAAATCCCACTTCCCTTCCAGGAATATCCAGCCTGCAGTCCCCCTTACCCTCTGCCTCTGCCTCAGTGGCCTCCAGAAGCTCACATCAGGCAAGGGTAAGAGGGTCATGGCAGCTCAGCTCCGAAACAGGCAAGGTTACCTGCATGTACATCCCCTTTAGCTTGAAAAAGGGACAGCCCCAGTCTGGTCACTCCCTAGTTCTGGTCCAACCTGGTCATCTCAAGGTCCTGAGTGTGGAGACCCTCTGTTCCTGTTCTCATCTCAGAGCAGCACTGGATGGTGTTTGTGGCCTCAGGCACCTTCCCCTTGCCTAGTGAGTTGGTGAAATTGAAACCATTGGGCAGCTCCTCGATGATCTTCTTACTGGAGATCTGCAAAGACTGCTCCGGAGCTGGGCCTGAAGGAATCAGGGGCTGCCTGCACACTGCCACTGGGGTCATCCCCCAAGAGAAAGTCTGCTCCTCAGTTCAGGCACAGAGGGACATCCCTGCAAAGAACTATGGTCAGGCAGGAAAAGAGATGAAACCTCTATGGCTCAGTAACATAAGAGTAGAGGAGCTCACCTTCTCATGCTGCCAGCCATGACCTGGGCTATGAACATGACAGGCCCACCACACTTCCGACACCTAACAAGCAGCTCCTGCCCAGGAATGGCCTGCCCCTCATACCCTGCCTTCTCCCCTCCACACAAACACACACAGACACACACACACACAAGATGAGGGACAAGGGGTGTGGGGCTGATCAGGTGGGATCACAGTTGTGACCTGGCCTGCACTAGCCTTTCCTGGGCTGCCCCGTGTTACCCTTCACTGCCTCCTGCCAGACACCCAGAGGCGTCGGGGATGAGGGCTGAGCCAACGTCAGCAACGACCAAAAAGTTTCTCTTTCTGGGTTTTTTTGTGCCTAGATCCTCCAAAAGTTGGGATACAACAACAAAATATTTTTTCCTGTTGACTGTCTCCAGTCAAGTGAGCTGGATGGGGGGCTGTGGGTGCCTGGTTACCAGAGTTCTAAGATCTTTTGAGGTCTATGACCAAGGAAGTGAGGTCTTTTTTCAAGACTCCTTTACCTAGGCCCCTTCTCTCAATCAGACTTGTCCAGAGCTGCCCCCTGTGCCCTGGCTGCTAACCCTCCTCCCCCATGTCATCTCCTGAGCTGTACACAAGGAGCCTACACAGCCCTAGCCACAGCTCCCTGGAACCCTAAGTCGGGTCCTAGCTTTGAGGAGACAGAGATGAATGCAGACCTCCTTTTTCTTACCAGTTCTTCATCCTGAGAAAGTCTCTGTACCTCTCAGGTCCTCCCCAGTCTCTAAACCTGCACCATGGGGATCAGGCTAGAATCTACTTCCTAGAGATGTCGCCCAGTGTATATGACATAATATCTATTACCTCTGTGGGCTGGTGTCACATGAACCTAAGGCACAAACTTAGAGATGGAAGAATAACAAGAAGGGGTGACAGGTAGCACAGACCACCACTCAAAACAGGCCTGGATGAGTGACGTCAGCATGACGTTGTAAGGAGCTGGGCTCCTCTGTGCAGGCAATGCCAACTCGGGAGGGAGCCAGGAGGGGCGCCAAAGATTCACAGGACTCTGCAGCCCTTCTGCAGCTCACTAGTGTGGAGGGGCACCAAGGCTTCACCTTGGCCTCTGTCTCCAAGTTCACATAAAGGAGGGTCGGTTTCTTCCAAGAGTTTTATAGTTAATAGTCAAAGATTAATAATGTAACAAAGGCACAACCACTTGAGTATTCGTTTATATTGAGACATTAAAATATCAAGCAGGGAGGATTAAAAGAAAGACCAAAAGTATATTCTTAGTTACTGCTATTTCTTTAAATGAATCATTCTGGATAAAAAGTACTTTATTATATTTTTTTCAAGTCCCAATAATCAAGCTGAATATATCAACCAAATACTTACCACGAAGAAGAGACTGTTGCCACGCTAAAGCAGCACAAAGTAAGACTAAGCTTTTCCCACTTTCTGTAGGGCTCTCCAACAAACAATGCTGCTTACTTTTTAATCCTCGGACAATCTATTGACACAAAAACAATAAAAAAAATCAGTAAACAATTTACTTCATTAGGGTCTGTCTCCATCACAAGTACAAACACAACAAGAAGTAAGGTTGTACTTGAGGGAACATAGCAATAGCAGAAGGGAGAATTAGTATTTAGTTCAATCTAGACCTTATTCCTTTATCTTTCTCCCTAAAATTATGTTGGACTTAAAAGCATATAGGCATAAAAGAAATGAACAAAGCAATTTGTGCCTTAATGATGCAAGCACCGTCATTTCTTTAAAACTAGAGTACACTAATATCTTGGATGAAAACTTAATGGAGGATACTGCTAGGGGGAGTATAAATCGCTACAACCACTTTGGACAGATATTAACAATTTCTAGCAAAGTTGAAGATACCCAACACCAGGAAGTCCAGTCCTATGTATATATCCAAAAGCTTTCCCACAGGAACATAAGGAAACATGCATAAGAAAGTTCATAGTAGCATTGTTTAGAATTGCAAAAGAATGTAAACAACTTAAATGTCTGTCAAAAGGAAAATGGATAAAAAAATTCTGGTATATTCATACAATGGAATACTACACAGCAATTAAAATAGATGAACAATCAATAAGGCTACTTCTTAAAAATAATGTTAAGCAACTAAAAACACTTCTGAACAAATATGGGTACAGTATCATATCATTGTACAAAGTTTAAAAACAGGTAAAGTAATGCTCTATATTGTTTACGGATACATACATATGTAACAAAAGTATAACAACACGTCTAGGAAAGAAAAAGAATAAATTCAGCATACTAGTAATGTTACTTGCAAAGAAGGTATAAAGTAAATATGGCAAAATATTAAGATTGAACAACTCTGGAAAGTTGGCTTACCCATTGGTCTATTAATTTTCTATATGATTGAAACATCTCAAAAAATATGGTGAGAAATATAGTATTCTGTGTAAAAGACAGTAAATACTTTGTAGAAGGTAGTAATTCCGTAAAGTAAATAGAAGTGCCAAATGAGCTGAGAATAGTTTTCAGAATACTCTCCTTTGCCTCCTAACCATATACAGTTCATAGCGATTAGGATTATTTTTTGAAAGGTTACATGTTCTTCCATGAACCCAGCAAATATTTTCAATCCATTTACTATCTGAGAAAATGAATGTAGTCACAGATTCAGTATACGTTATGAATTATCGGCATCTTTATCTTAATGAAGACTTAACTGCTGAAAAATACTTGCAGAATTCATTATAGCAAGCTATGATGGACAAGCTTTACAAGGAAAGTTCATCTTCACCCCACCAACTGTACATTCAGACCATATTGAAGAGTCATGCTTTCCTGTTTACTTAGATTCCTAACTGCAGCAGAAATGAAAATCAAGACTGAAACAATGCCATTCAAAGAAAACCAGATACCCAACTAGACTAGGACAGAAGTCTAGAAATAAAAAGGGGATTCCTAAATGTATCAACAAAACAAATGCAAGTAAAAGAATTTCCTAGTCTTAACCATCACAGTGGTTGAGAACATGTCTCGGAATCTGACAAATCCGGATTTGTATCCCTACTCTGCCAAAGCTGTGGACCAGGAGGTAGAAGTACGAGTTCTAGATCAGGTTCCAACAACTCAGATGTGTTTCCTTGATCATGTCTTCACTTCTCTAGACTAAGATCCTCATCTGTAATAATCCCTAATTGAAAAACTGTTGTAAGGGAGAAAATGCCTTGGCACACAGTAGGTGCTTGATAATTCTGATGTAAAGGTCAGAAGGGTATAATGAAAAGAAGATGGGCTTTGGAGTAAAGCAAGCCTAAGTGTGAGTCCCACTGTGTGAATCACTGAACCTCAGTCTGTTTCTTCATCTGTGCAATGGAGATAAGATTATCTACCCGATAGAGTTTTGACGAAAATTAGCCAGGCATTGAGTTAAGAATTAAGTAAGTTAATGGATAGAACGTGCCTAAACTCCAGTATTTGACACAGAGGAGGTGATCTACATTAATCCCCACCTCTTCTAAACCACCTATGCTTAATCTAGGATCCAGAGACAGAAGTCAGAGACTGTGCTCTCTTGCTATTGCATGCAGAAGTCTTGGTACATGACTGCGTTTCTCTGAAGAGAAAGTCCGTGGATTTCTCATTCCCAGAACTATATCCTAATAAAATAACTGAAAACAGAGGGGAGACTGATATGCACTGTTATCAACTGAGGACTTCCTTGCAATAGTGGAAAAAAACGGCAAATTCGACCTGGGGATAGAGGGATGGTTAAAAGAGTAATTCAACAGCTTATGAAGCCAATTATACCCTGACCCCTAGCCTATGTGTTCCAAAACAAGCTAAGAACCACTATTCTGAGGCATTTCCCAGTTCTACTATTCTGTGATTCTATCTGTGCAACTCTTGAGTAGAGATTTGGTGGACTCTAACCCCTTCACCCCAGCCAATAACGCAACGCCAGCTAGTTCCTCAGATACAGCCTAGAAATCCATCCCGCCTGCATTCACCACAACCCCCCAGGGGATAAAGGACGAGCCCCGATCCGCCTCCCGCCATCGTCCCCGCTGCCACGAGTCAGCGGAGGTTCAAGGGGGCCCGGGGCCTCTCCTCGGGGTTCAGGACAGGATCCCTCTGGCCTCCGCGTGTTCAGAACCCCGAGGCCCGTGGACGCGGTCACCCCGACTGCCCGCATGGCGGTCAGGCGAGAGCAGAAGGCTCTCTTCGGGCAGGCTGCGCGCCACCCCAGGAGAGACAGGCTGGCCTGTTCTGAGGCAAACCGAGGCAGCGCTGCCTGGGCTCCGAGTCCCGGGAGAAAAGGAAATGGTATCTGCGAGCACACACTGCGGAGCCTGGCAGAGAGGAGAAGCCCCAAACCTCTCGCCTCCTCACCCTGGCCGAGTGGGGACTCCGGCGCCTCACCCGCTCCTTCCTCCGCTCTCTCCAGGCCACGCGCAAGCGCTCTTGCGGACGAATTCCTGCCTCCCGCCCCCTCGACTCCCAGCACCCAATCACCCGCCAGAGCAGAAACCAAGAAACCAGTCCCGGCATGAGGTTAGGGGGCGAGAACGCTGGCCCCCGAGAGAAGCCTCCGCAATGAAAACCAACGCAAAGTATTTCGTGGCCCGGAGGCGAACGCTTGAACAGCGAAGGATGGGAGCAGAGTGCAGCGTTTAAAGGAAAAGTCTTCTCCATTTTGAGATTTTGAAACCGGCGACTTAACCCATGTATCCGTTTCCTTGAAAACTCGCAGTCTCATTCTTCAGGTCTGTAGACCAAGCGAAAGGAAAACCTTGCCGAGTTCTTCCCAGAGCGCCCGTCAGTGCCGCTCAGCTCACGTTTCCGAACTTCACGTCGGCCTGGGTGTCGCACAGACGGAGGCGGGAACTGCCAGAAGCATGAGCCCGGCCAGGCGACAAGGCTGGTTGACGAGTGGCCGCAGACCCTCAGGATGTTCCAGGCTTCCCCGGATAGCGACTTCAACCAGAGCAACGCTCTAGAGTGCTCCCGCCCCGGTCACTTCTGCTCCATCAAGGCTCATCCGCCTTCTGTCCCTCCTAAAACCGGGTTATTATTCTTTGCCACGAAGTACACTTCAGTTTCCTCAAAGGTAGGGAGTTAATCGTGATCTCTCCAAAGTGTGATTTTGTCAATTTCTGAATAGCCTAAGCTTGGCTCCGATACTAGTGTCTCAAAAAAGTAAAACGTGAGACAGTTTCTCAAGTTTGAGCAACTAGTTTGGGGAGAGGTTTGCTGTAGGGGGAGCAGCGGGAGGAGAGTGGATTTGTTTGCTTCCCTTTCAGTTTTACTGCATCTTCCCCAATTGCAAAATGTACAGTGCTAAAAATAAATTCTACCTTTTAATTTAGTAATCTCAGGCTCAAAAATTCATCCTAAAAGAGTAATCCAAAAGAAAGAAAAAGTAAAAATACCTAAATTGATAACATTGCCTATTGTAATCCTGAAAAAAGTCATCAACCTCCCGGTCTAGTAATAGCACCCTATACGGTTATGATACATCAGTTTGATCATTAGGAAGCCAATAAAATAATTATCAAAAGTAAACAACTTGCAAAAAAGATTTCATATAAATTTAAATGAAAGAAAGCAGATTCCCTACTGGGTATTATGAATTCCATTATGTGAAAATATATATGCATAAGCAAAGATGGAGGGAAAGTATAAAAAATGTAACTTACTGTTAAAACAGTGGAATGAAGGATAATTTATCAATACTTAAAAATATCTTCAAATTTTTATTCTGCTTTTACAATTTTTTTAAATATCAAATCCTTTAAGTAACTGCTCCAGGGAAACTACTACGATTTTCGATTTTCGATTTTCCTCCACTCAATTCCTAAGGCTCCCAACCGACTCTAGCCTTGTATGGCCATTTGACGTGTGTGGCGTTAACAGAAGTGGATACACGTAGGCTCTGGAGCCAGACAGTCCTGGATTCCAGTCCCTTGAACTGTTCCTTTCAGGTGAACAGTAGTGAAAGAAAACATAAATGAACTACAAGTTCATTTGATAAAGAATATGCATGTTTATAAACCAATATTCAAAATAGCTGCACACATCTGTTTTCACTGGAATAAAAAAATCACATTGTGACAAATTTTGTAACCTTAACTTAAAATACATGAATATTAACATTTACTAATATAGTTACACATTTTGTTTACATCATCAACGGATGTGATGAAAAACAGCATGTTGTTATTTAAACACAGCAGGTTTTGATCAGCCTTTGAAAACTGATCCAAGAATGTGCGCTGCATTTAGTTAGAAACCATTTATTTCAACCTTTTTTGAACTCCTAGAGGTTTCCTACTCACATAAAATATTCCAAAGCCTCAGTTTAAAATAAAACAAAACAAAAGAACACAGAACCGCTGTATTTAATCTTAGAAGACTACAAAACAGCCTTGTTTAAAAATATGAAAATTCTTACAGTATTTTTTAAGTGTATGCTTTTATTTTTCACATCGAACTTACTTGATTGAACATTAAGCATCTGATATCTCAGGGAAGGCCAGCCCAGTATCCTGGTTTTCAGAGCTGACCAGGTGTTTCTGATGCAATCTATGGACCAGCAGAGACCCATTTGACTAAAGAAATAATTAATCAAGTGTTCTCTAAACATTGCTGCATAATGGAATCAACTGGGGAATCTTAAAAAAAGAAAATACTAATGCTTGACTCCCAACCGCAGACATTCTGATTTAATTGGCATGGGTTACAATTGGGGAACAAGAGTTTTAACAGCTGTCCAGGTGATTTTAATGTGCAGCAAAATTTGGAGCCACCACAATGATGCAAGACACACAGTGATTTAAATCACAATTAGCCACAAATGACAGATGCCTATAGAGGAGAACTCACTTTTAAGGAAGTTTCTCAAGTTGGAAATACTTTATAGTTTCTCTCTGTTTCTTAAGATCAAATTTATGCTTTTTCTGAAAGTTATAATGACTCTTTAATTAGTAGTCTTCAGAGGGGATTTATATTGTTAAACACTCAACAATTTTTTTCAACCATTAAGTTTAGGTTACTGTATATAATCACTGCTATACACTTATCTATTACGTGTAACAATACACTGAAATTACCTTCTAGGCATCACAGTATTAAGAACCATCCATAGTTTATTGACTGTTTGAAGCATTCTCCACAGAACCCCTGAATTCAATAGCTGGCTCATATTGGATGTTAATACTTCTGCCTATGGTATAAGTTCACTGGCAGAGAGTAGAGTCAAGCGTTCTAGAATCTGTATCGTTTCCATATGTCTTACTGGGACAGCTGAAAATGCTAAAGGGGAAACTTAGCAGTCATAATCTAAATTCTATACAGCTTAGCAAATAAGAAGTAACATTGCTCTATCAGACTACAGGCCAAACAAATCAAGAAAACAACGTTGCTCTAAACGTAAAACTTTCAATCCTAGCCATAGTTTTGGTCATACTTAAAATAAGGACCTTAAGAAAAATTCATTTAGGTGTATTTATTTCACAAAGAACAAAACATATCTCATTTAAGAAATCACATTAGTGACCCAAAGACAAGGTTCATTTCCTTGGTGATTCAGAAAGATTTTAAAAATTGATTGAAATATGAAAATATACACAAGTATTGCCTTTGGTAGTCACATTCATTTGAAAGATGGGAGTTTGTTGATACCTATAAAGGTGGCCCCCTTTATAGGTTATAAGCACTCAGCAGATTGCTGTTATTCAATAATATCAATCCTGTGCTCTTCAATAGAACAGACACTAACCACATCTGGCTGTTGAGCACTTGAAATGTAGCTAGTCCAAAATGAGATGTGCAGTAAGTATAAAATATACACTGGATTCCTAAGACTTAGTATGGAACAACAGTAAAATATCTCATTAATCGTTGTTTATATCGAGCACCTGATGAAATAATATATTAGATATATTGGGTTAAATGAAACAATTATTAAAATTAATTTTGCCTTTCTTTTTACTTTAATGTGGCTATAGAAAGTTTCAAATTATATGTTAAAATTATATGTGTGTCTTGCGTCTTATTTCTATTTGACAGTGGTGATCTAGAACGCTATCCAGTAACCGCAAGTCCGTTGCTCTATTCCATGGCACTTATTTCTGACTTCTTTCTATCGACCTTTCACACAACCTGTTCAGTGATATAACGTAGGACCTATGAGGTAACAGATACAAGCATATCAGAAATAAATGGTTAAAACTCCTTAAACTCAAAGAGAATTATTAAAATTATATTCACGAAAACATTATTATATCCCCAGGGAAATTCTGCATGATTTTAAGATTTCAATGAGCCTAACATCTCTTTGCACTACTAAAGGGGAAAAAGGAGTATCAATCTACTATACCTTCTTGGAGTTGTTTAGGAGAGTGGTTTTTGGCATTATTAGTCAGGAGCATTTCCCTTAACAGGGCGTCAGTCCCTGTGATTTTTTCTTCACAGATCCAATCTTTCACAATGCATAAATGTGAGTAGTTAGTTACAAGGAGACATAGTAAAGCAGAATGCGACCCTTAAAAATTTACAGAAAGTCAACTGGATTCTTCATTCTTAAAGACAAAACTCATCTCTCTCCTCTCTCCCCCTCCCTTCTCCCTTTCACTCTCAGCAATCCAAAGGAAGTTGCACTTCTTGTGCATGCATACTACAGTTTGAGAATTTCTGTTAGGTAGTTCAGCCAGGGAATCTGCTTAGATAAAAATCCCCAAGTGATCTGATACAGGGAAGTTGGAAACTACTACTTTTATCAAAAGTTCTCAAGCTTTCTTCCACTCTATCCCAACATAAAAGTCTTTCATCAGGAAAAGTTGTTTGACATAGCCATACTTCAAGAGTTGAGAGGGGGAGGAAAGAGAAAGAGGAGAAAAGAATGTCCATTTGGGGGAGATCATATATGATTTTAAAAAGGCCTCACTCAGAAATTCTGATTACTAGTGGTGTAGTGATTTGCATGCTCTGCTGCAGTGGCCCCAGGTTTGCAGGTTCGGATCCCGGGCACAGATCCACACACCATTCATCAAGCCATGCTGTGGCAGCATTCCACATACAAAATAGAGGAAGATGGGCACAGATGTTAGCTCAGGGCCAATTTTCCTCAAGCAAAAAAAAGAGAGGAAGGTTGGCAAAGGATGTTAGCTCATGGCCGATCTTCCTCACCAAAAAAATTTAAAAAAAAGAAATTCTGATAGGTTTCTATAGGAGAACATGTCCTCTCCTCCAACCCAGTTGACAATCATTGCTATACATGGGTAAAATTCAAGTTGCTCACTTTAAATACCTAAAAGTTCTCAGGCAATTTATGTATATTTTCTCATTTCACCCTAACATTCCTACAAGGTAAGCAATATTGTCTCCATTCTACTGTAAGGAAACAGGCTGAAAGACATTTATTAATATCCCAAAGCCACACAGCTAATTATGTCAGCCAGTCGAAGCAGTACTGGTGATACCCACAAGAGGATGCATTTGTCTTCCTTCAAGAAGGGTTAAGGAAGCCCCAAAGGAATGGGAAAGCTTCCTTTTTGTAAATCTAATGCTTGTTTTTAACCTTTTGCTTATACCATGGTTTGACTATTCATGACTATTATTGTGTAATATCAATAATGAGAAAGTAAATGATGATATTGTAAAAATGCCTATTTAGATATATGAGATACCACTATGCTAAGTGCTTGGCACATAAATACTTAACAAATATTTTTGTTACTATACTACTAGTATCGTTATCAGAGTTGTAAGTATACTAGTAATAATATTAGTAGCAACAATGGTACTTTAGATACAATCATCAACTTCTCATGCAACTTAAATCAAATGTTACCAGTGCTTAGTCCCAGTAGAGATGGTATCTGCTTCCTTTCTCATAGAAACTGCTTAAAATTGATGTTTCTGTTTGAAAAGACACAGTAACAATCAAAAGTGGTATAATTTTTTTTTTTTTTTTATTTTTTTTTATTTTTTTTTTTTTTTTTACATTTTTATTGATATTTTAATGGTTTCTAACATTGTGAGATTTTGGGTTGTACATTTTTGTTTGTCCTTCACCCCATATATGACTCCCTTCACCCCTTGTGCCCACCCCCCACCCCCACTTCCCGGGTAACCACAGTCCAGTTTTCTCTGTCCATGTGTTGGTTTATATTCCACATATGAGTGAGATCATACAGTGTTTGTCTTTCTCTTTCTGGCTTATTTCACTTAACATAATACGCTCCAGGCCCATCCATGTTGTTGCAAATGGGACGATTTTGTAAAAGTGGTATAATTTTAAAGTTCGAAAGTCTCAATGCACAAGTACGTGTACAGTGAAGACTATCCCAGGGCCGGCACCGCAGCATAGTGGTTAAGTGCGTGCGCTGCGCTGCTGGCGGCCTGGGTTCGGATCCCGGATGTACACTGAGGCACCACTTCTGAGGCCGTGCTGTGGCAGCGTCCCACATAAAGTGGAGGAAGATGGGCATGGATGTTAGCTCAGGGCCAGTCTTCCTCAGCAAAAAGAGGAGGATTAGCATGGATGTTAGCTCACAGCTGATCATCCTCATAAAAAAACAAAACAAAACAAAAAAAATTTCCAAAAACAGTCATACAAGTAACTGCTTACAATAGTACAAATCAATCTACATTTCATAATCTCTTCAATAAAACAGTTCCCAAATGCTGCCAAATACAACATAATTTCTTTGCAATTAGATTATGCAAAGATACGAGTAAATAAATGAAGACACCTGGCTGAAGATGACCAAAGAAGCTTCATGTTCCTCCTTGAAACCAACCATAACACAGAAAGAAAAAGAAAATTCCAACTTCCAGGAAACAAACCAAAAAAAACACACTCAAACGTTATTAAAAAAAAGAAAATATTATTAAAAAAATTAAATTTCAAAAATATCACTATTTCTATGACAGTTTTACACTAAAACTATTATAGTAATTCTATGCTGTGGAATATTATAGAGCAATTAGAAACAATAAGGTAGATCCACATGTACTGACATGAAAAGATTTCCAAGAAATATATTAAATCTCCAGACCAAAAGGAAAATGACAAGCACCCAGAAATCAACCCTGAAAGCACAGAAATGTATAACCTTAATGACAGAGAATTCAAAATAGCTATCATAAAAAAGCTCAATGAAATATAAGAAAACAGACAATTCAATGAAATCAGGAATTTTTTCACAAAAGAGATTGAAACTATAAAGAAAAATCCATCAGAAATCTTAGAGCAGTTAGTTAGTCTTCACTAAGTGATTTCAGAGATTTGATCAGTTTTAGAACAAGTAGAAGGGATCTTCCTAATGCACACCCCCTCTTTTCCCAGAGTGTGTGTGGCATGAGGGTGGAGGCTGCACGTGCAAGCCGGTCATGGCAAATATCACTTCAGCACTGGTTTCTGGGCAGAACTGCAAGATTTAGGGTGGAGTTATTTCCTTCTTTCCTCCTTCTGGGGTGCCTCCCTCTTCCCACAGTCCCCCAGGTGGGCTCAAGCACCCCGGATGGCAGCTATGATGATGGGTGACCCGAGTTCACTTTTGGTTGGAGAGGCCTACAAAAGGCCAGCAGCAGCCTTTTGTAGGCCACATTTCACATGTGGTGCCTCAGAGAGTCTTTGGAGCCGCAGCAGCACAGAACATCTGATTTCGCTTGTTTTAGTCTCAGAGAAACTGATACATGTTGTTTTGCATGTAGTAGCATCAAAGGGAATTTGTCCTGCAGTTCTGAGTGTGCCCTGCCCTGCCTGGCTCTCGACTCTTCATTTTTCTTGCCACATCTGCGTCTGTGGGTGCCATCCACCTGTCTTTCTCAGCACCTGAAGCTCAATGAGAAGCGAACACTGGCCTTGCCTCCCTGGAGTCTTCAAGGGCGCCCTGCTCTATGATCACGTACATTGGGGCATTAGCTCTAAGCAGCCTGTCCATGGTGGCTATCTGGCTGGTGGCTCACCCTGCCTGGATGCCAACCTGGTTTCCACCCTTCTCCTTGAGCGAGTAGTGGACACCCACCCCAGCCTGCAGAGACTCCTGCCTGGGCTCTGCCAGTGAGCCTGGGGACCACCAATGTGAGTTTTGCAGGAGGAAGAGAGGAAGAAGTCTAAGCTCATACCCAACTATGTCTGGCCGTTAGTCCCTTCCAACCTCTTCAGATACTTAACCTGGTCATTTACTGGGAAAGTAACAGGTTTAAAACATGATTCCAGTCCGATGCCCACACCAGGGAGCAGAAGAACAGAGTCTGTCCCCATTAGTCCTGTTACCAGAGAGGCAGGAGCTGGGCAGGGAGCAGGACAGAAGGAAAGACCAGTGCTGCTGCAGCTGCTGTACTTGTCCCTCACCCACGCGTACCAGGTTTCCAAATGAGCCTGTGGGGCCAACACAGGCCACAGAGGAAAGGCTAGAGAGAAGCAAAATCCTTCTTGACTCTTCTTTTGGGTGTCCACTGGGCTCAGTGGAGGTCCAAATGCTTACCCCATTTCTAAGGAAGTGCTTTTGTGGGTCTTCAGACCTCCCCCCAGCTGATGGTCTCTGTCCTCAAGCCCCGGACAGAGGTGATGGTGCTCTGAGCTGACAGCTTGTGACAGCCCTTCAGGCCTGGCCTCTGAGGTCCACTCTCATCATAGGCAGAGTCCCCCTGAAGACAGCTCAGCCTAGGCCTCCTCCCAGCATTCACGCCTGGTGCCTGGGAAGCATGCACAGCCTCACACAGCTCGCTGTGGCCCTGAGGACCTGGGAGTTGGCCAGTCTCTGCCTTTAGAGCCTTGGGACAGGTGTCGGGTACCAGTCTCTGTGAACTTTGAGCCCCAGGGATGCTCCACATGCCTCAGCTCAACCTCACCCAGGGAAGACAGAGGCATAATGCAGAGACACTGACAACTCACTCAAAAAACAATCTCTCTTTTGGACTTCTGAACCCATAGGCAATGTGGGACCCCACAGCAGAGGAATCTCTTCTGGAAGAAGGAAACACACTACTATGGTCTGGTAGCTTGACAACACAAGAGTTATCTGGAGGGGAGAAAAACGTGGAAAGATCAGATGAGAGTGACTAAAAGCTGGTGTCTAATGCACAGCTCATACACGTTTACAAAATTAACATGTCAGAACAAAAATAAGCCTTGGTTCTTACAGCTCCTCACCTCCTTCTGAGATTTACTTGCTGCTGTGGGATCCAGGTGACCATCCAGAGCCCAAACGCAGCCCTGCAGGCTGTAGACATCAGACTGGAAAACCCTGCACCCTGGCATGGGAGGGCCACCGGGGGAAGATTTGAGCCCCTGGAGCCATTTAAAATTTAGGAGAAACCAGCCATGAAGACTTGGACACCATCCTCAAGGGCAGTTCCTTGCCTTGGTCTGTGTGGATGCACGGTGAAGGAGGGTGCTCCTAGGCCCCAGTGGGTGTCAGAGTCCCTAGCCCACACCAGGTGTTGTCCAGCCTGTCCCCAACACCTCCACTCGGCCTGATGGAAGAGGAGACCAGCAACCAGTAGGGTGCTTACCTGCTCCCCAAACCTGCTGGTCCAAGTTGCACTGCAGGGATTCCAAAAGAACAGAGGATGTTTTGGGGGGGAAAATAACATCTTCCATCTGTCATTCATTGCTCCTGACTAGACACATTTCATCTTTACAACTGAGACCAAATGGACGGTGAAGGAGTCCTGAGAGGAGAGGGGATGTTGGAGATGCATGACAGCTATTGCTGGGTTAGCCGGTGTGAGAAACACCAGAGCACACTTCCTGTGACCCCATTCACTCCCATTCAGCTCTGGGCTCTCTGAAGTCCCAGGGAGCAGGGGCCAAGGCTGGGGCCTTAGGTGTCAGATGTGTCCGACCAGCTATGTGACCATGGGCCCAGTGCCTCCTGGATAGGGGGACTCAGGGAGATATAGTATGTGCCGATGCTCACTTATTATTATTCTGATTGCTGTTGTCTTTCCCCACCCCAGACGAGACGCTGGGCTGGATTCAGTGCACCTGCATCTATGGAGTGTCTGCCTGTGGCAGGTGCCAGAGGGGCAATGATGAAAAGGATGCTAAGGAATACTTTAGACCCATCGCAGGCATCACTCAAGAGGCGTGGAAAAGTAGAGGGTGGAGTTCTCAGGAATGGATTGAGTCTTTACAATATTTGTCCCCAAATGTCCTTAAATAAGACAGACTTTTGGTGCTAACGTGCCGCATTATTAAAACAATATGACAAAATAACCCTGTAGGAATTGTGTTCACGGGTTTCCATATCTGAAGGTCTCATCTTTGCAGGGCCTTGATCGAGTGCCAGGCCTGAGAAATACCAGACTTGCTGCCAGTGGCTGAGGACCCAGATGCCAAGATGTGGGGCTCTGAGCCTGCTGGCTGGGCAGGACACACTGCTAGCACGTGCTGTCTATGGGCATCCGATCCTTTCTTGACCTACTTGGTGTCAACGCCCATACTCTCTATTTTTGGGGTGGGACTTTTTCTAGCAGCGACAACTTGGCCCTCAGCTTCAAAAAGTATGAACCAAAGCATATGCTTGCCTTTTGAAATGCTGGGGCCGAGGGCTCTGTGGCCGCCCCATTTGGCCGCACTCTTCATTCCCATACTGGAACATTCACGCTATGTCTGCAAGAACAAGTTACTCCCTACACATGCAATACAGCAAAGCCTTTTTTCCAGGCACACACATGACATCCAGAGAGCTCATCATGGAGACACTGGGACCCCAAGGGGTTTGACCATGTAGAGTTCATCTTTCCTGCAGACACAACATTTCTATTTCTCCCTTTCTACCCCTGGCGCCTTTTTTTGGTTTCTTACTCAGTTGGGTCCTTTGGGAAGTGGGTGCTGAGCTGTGTAGGAGAGCGAGAGGGGTGTGGGGGCTGATGCCTGATATGAAGGAGAAGGAAGCCCAAAGAGGCAGGAGACCCTCCCAGGAGCCTCACTGGCCCAGCAGGGAGGTGGGAGCCATGGTTGCCCCTGGAGGAGCCTGCAGATTGGAAAGCCCAGCCCAGCGCCCTCCTCCCCAAATCTCCCCATGTGCTCCATCCTGGGGCACTGCCACTGGTGGCTTTCAGCTAGCTGCTGGTCTTGCAGCTCAGTGGCGAGCTCTCTTGTGAAGAGGCTCTGAGCGGTGCTCTGTGAGGACAACACAGCCCATCTGCCGTGTCATGTGTGCAGGTAAATGCCCCTGCTCACCTTTGGGGAGCAGATTCTCCGGGTCCAGGAAATGTCCCTCCTGAGGGGACACTCAGAAGAGGGAGGTCAGTGGTCAAACCACAGCCCCGACCTGCTGCAGCTGGTCCTGGGGCCAATCTGACTGTCATTGCCTCCCCTCAGCTGTCCCTTCTCAATGCTACTCACCCTGAGACCCCCTCATCTCAGTCGTTCCCCGGGTGGGTGATGTCAGACTTCCTTCTGCTCACACGCTGGTCAAGAGGGCGGTGCATGTCCACTCATGATCACTATGCCTAGGAGCAACTGGTCTGCACATAAGAGCTGCCTGCCCACTGAAGTCTAGTTACGAAAGTGTTGGGAAGAACCATCTGGAGCAGGAGTCACGCTGGTCTCCTCCCAGAGGAACTCAGTTTGAGTCTGCCCAGCACTTCAAAGGCCCTGCCATCCAACTCAGCAGAAGGAAATGACCCACAGCCAAGAAGCTGGCCCTGTGGGGGCTCGCTGACCTCAACCCTAACCTTGCTGGGGTCAGCCTTGAGAGGTCCCAGCCATAGGTGGGGGTTGCAAAGGCCACTAGGCCAGCTAAGGTCACTGATCACTGCACTTTGGCCCCACATCAAGTCCAGAAACTCCACTCAACTCCTCCACTGCCCCTTCTGAGAGGCACAGCCCCCGGCCACACCTCCTCCATCCACTGTCTTAATCCAGAATACTTTCATCATCCTATAAAGCTTCCTCATGCCTATTAGCAGTCACTTCTCACTCCTCCCTCCCTTCCCCACCCCCTGACAAACACTAATCTACTCCCTATCTCTATGGATTTGCTGACTTGGGACATTTCTTATAAACGGAATCCTACAATATGAAAATACCTAGCATGATGTTGTCAAGGTTCATCCATGTTATAAGTGTGTGTCAGAACTTCATTCCTCTTTATGGCTAAATGATATTCCATTGCATGGAGAGACCACCTTTGGTTATCCATTCTTCCGTTGGTGGACAGTTGGGTTGTTCCCACCCTTTGGCTATTGTGAATAATGCTGCAATGAACATGCTCATTCATGGACTTGTCTGAGTCCCTGTCGCAATTCTTTGGATCACACAAGTTTTGTAGGCTCTCAATGCACCTTCCAGGAGTTTTCTATTTCCCTTCACAAGCTGTACGTTTCATTGTCCTACTGTCTGGCAGACCCAGTCCAAGGACACTGGAAAGCTAGTTTTGCCATCGATCTCAAAGTGCAAGGGTCACAGGGGTGAATTTTTTCTTTATGAGCATCTGGACCAATGAGGGTAATTGACTACAAATACCAGAGGAAACTCTAGCTAATTTAAGCAGAAATATACTACAAGGAGATGATCCTGTAGTTCACAGAATTCACAAATGTCTGGACAATCGGCCTGGAGAATGTGCAGCAAGCAGGGGGCCATGGGACACCCCAGCCCCACCCTAGGAAGAGCCCAGTCAGTAGGCGACCCTAGGCCTTCAGACATGGGGCTGAGGCCACAGGTATCACTCATTGGGATCTGCGCTGTGTTAACACAGCTCCCTGACAACACCTTGATTTCAGACACCTGGTCTCAGAACCGTGAGAGAATGTTTCTGTTATTTTAAACCACCAACATTGTGGTGATTTGTTACAACAGTCCTAAGAAACTTACACACACACACACACACTCACACAGGCCAATCTCATGCCCAGGGGTAGTGCTCTCCACCTCAGGCTGAATCACAACCCATTGAAACGCCCACTTGAAGACTGGAGAACAACTTCTGCCTGTGGTCCTGCAGGGGCTGGGCCAGGTATCTTCACATAGACACACCTCCTGTACCTTTTCTGTGCAGACCACCCCTGCCTCCTTGTCTACTGGACAACAGGACGCCTTCTTGACTCAGCTGAAGTGGTGCTGCTCAAATCACCAATTTCAACAGACCAGTGTTGTTTTTCTAATTCATGCAGGTTCCCTCTGGAGGCTCTGGGGAGGATCCATTTTCTCACGTTTTCCAACCTCTAGAGGTCACTGCATCCCTTAGCTCCTGGGTTCTTCCTTCAACTTCAAGGCCGGCAGTGTCCAGCAGAGTCCTCCTCACATCACATCACTCTGACTCTGCCTCCGTCCTCACGTCTTCTCTCCTCTGACCTTCCTGACTCCCTCTTCCACTTGTAAGAAATATGATTACTCCGGGCCCACCTGGACAATCGAGGATGTCTCCCATCTCAAGGTGAGCTGACCAGCCCCTTAATCCATGAGCACTTTCATGTCTCTTTGCCTTGAAACCTAACATATTCAGAGGTTCTGGCCCTTGACTGGATGGGAAGGGCATTGCATGTAGTGTTGTTAGAGAATCAGTGAGGATCCGTCTCTCTGACATGAACAATTCCAAGGGCCTCTGGGTGGGGCAGTGAACACAGAATGCAAATATACCTTCCTGCCTACAGCAGCCATTGATGGAGTCATTGGTGTGTGAGGAGCCATGAAAGGGGAACACAACAGGGTGGCTGACCCTCCTCAGGAGCAGCTGGAAGAAGTCTCAAAAAAGAGAGCCCTGAGCTTTGTGGTTCCCATATGCGTGATGCACCCCAGCAGGGGTGCAGCATGGTTGGGGCTAGAGGGTTCACAGAAGGTTATGGGGCCTGGTAAAGTTGGATTCACCCACCCCTTGGAGCAAGAACTTGGTAGCAGTGGGAATGTTCTGGAGCCTTCCCCCTGCCATGCACTGGCACACACACATACACATGCACTCACACACAGACACATATGCAGCACAATATGCACACACAGAGACACATACACAACTCTGCATATGCACACAAAAAACACACATGCACACATGTGTCTACGCACATACACATGGATATGTGTGGGCACAAAAGACATATATGCACGTGTACACATGCTGCATACAAATAGAAAGAAACATATGCACAGAGAGACATGTGTACACAGGCATACCCACATGCACACAAACACACAAATGCACCCACACATGCACAGGAGCAAGATGATGCCATTTGCATTTGGTAGAAAGTTCTGGGAGCAGAATGGAGTAGGAACGAGGGGCAGGGAAAGCAGAGACCACTCAGGGTGTGTCAGTCAGTGCAGTCACCCCAGTACTCACAAGTCTGGAACGGGGGAAGAGCAGCAGTAATAGAGGGAGGAGGTGGATTAGGGGCGTGTGTGGGGCCAGCAGACCTGGTGGTATGGGTAGCAGACATGAAGGTCAATGTGGTCTCCCAGGGTCACTGGGGGCACTGATGGGAGTACAGAACACAGGAGCCAGGGTACATTTGAGGGAAAGGAGATCAATTCAGCCTGCAAGGGGTGAGGGGGCAGCAATGGGAGCCATGGGCATCCTGGTGGGGGCATTTAGAGCAGGCTGGACACTTTGCTTGTAGTTCAAGAGGTCTGGTAGGAAAGGGCGGGGTGGCGACATCAGCTCCAAGGCTGGAGCTGGAGCCTGGACTAGGACCAGCTCTTTCAGGGGAGCTTGGAGTGACCAGGGCTGGTCCAGGATCCCTGGGGCTAGGGCAGCAAAGACCATGGGAGTAGGGGGTACATACGAGGAAGCCATTGCTTTATCTTGCTAGCTCTTAATGCAGAGGTGTACTGCTTCCCATTCTGATAACATTCTCCCTTCCAGATAAGCTTTCTCAGAAGAAATCAAACCCAAGAGTAATGATGGCTAATTATGCAAAATTAAGAACATAAATTCACAGGATCCCCCCAAAAAATGATTTAATCACCACCTACAAGTCAAAATGAGGGGCCTTTATGAAGATGAGGGAGGGGCAGGATCCTGTCTCCAGGTCAGCCCAGGGCCAGACAGGTGAGCAGGGAGGAGGTGTAGGGTCCCCCACCCAGCCCTGCAGCTGTCCCTTGTGACTGCTGGACTGAGTCTGCTCTTCGTGCTGTGAGCTGAGGGACCCAGTTTATTCCTACCCACCCTGTGGAGGTCATTTGAGAGTCTCTGGGAGGGCTGGGCAGTGGGCACGTGTGTGTCCCAGGTCAGCCACCTGCACTGGGTTAGGGTCTCAGTCCTGTTGTTCAGAACCCCAGGTGGACTTGGGCCAGAATTTGCTCTCTTGTGTCTTTGATGGTGTCTCCCAGGCAGAGCGGGACATCTTCCTGCCCAGCAGGGGAGAGGGGAACTCAGTGAGGCCTTGGACAGATTTCCATCCACAGTGGGTCCCTGCTAACCCCTTACTCCTGGTGAAGTTATAGGCAAGTCAGGTAGCTTTTCCAAGACATAGTTTCCTCAGAGGCTAAAGTCATGTTTTGGAAGAAACTTTACATATTATAAGCCCATCTATAAATGTGAGGACTGTTGTCCCTATTATGTGTTTATATTTTGCAAGACTACTGCGCTGGGGTTGCCATTAAAAATCAAACACATTGTTACAAAACGTGTTGTCAACTTCAAAAATCCATGGTGCTGTTGGAACAATATTTGAGGTCTGCAAATATCTAAGTGCCACCCAGTCCCTAGTCACCACCCTCCCACAGGGACCGTCACAGCCTCACCTCTTTGTGAGCCCTCTGTGCCTCTTGTTGGTACTTATGTGACCTGGACATCTCTGACACTCAGGCCTGGGCTCCAGGCATCCCCAACTGTACAGTACAAGGTTCCTGCCCCCTGTCTGCCCATTTGCCTCCCTATGCCCACTGTCCCTCTCTCGGAGCTGGTCAACATGCCGGCCTCAGTCTTGTCCACCCGGGCCTGAGGACCCAAGTTCCCCTCTCTTTGCCTTTTCCTTCTTAAATGCCCATGTCTAGGTCCTCCCTCTCCCCTACCCCTGAAAAGACTGGTCTCATTCAGTTCTGAGAGTTGTCCTTAGCCTCTCAAGGAAAGTGATTCCCAGCAGACCCAGGAGTGAGGTGGGAGCTGGTGCTGGGAAACCAGATCCTGGTGGTTGGTCACACCCAAAACCTGGGGAATATCATGCAATGTGTGCTCATCATCAGAATGAAACTGTACTTGATTTCAGGGGAAACGGTTTGGCAATAGTAATGGTTAGAGGACCTGAGGCCTTCAACGGTGTCAGGACAAAGGAAGGTCTGGACACATAATCATTATAATTTTCATCCCATGTTCCTCAATTAAATGAATGGTCGGATGGATGCTGGATGGATGGATGATGAATGGTTGGATGAAAGGGTAGTTGATGCAAGGATAGTGAGTGGATGGGTGAATGGATGGATGGAGGGGTGGGTGGATGTGTGGTTTACCGTTGGATGGATGAATGAGGGATAGATGAATGGATGAATGAATGGTGGATGGATGGATCATGGGTGGATGCATGATGGATGGATGGATAGATGGATCGATGGATACCTATGAGGCCAGGATTACTAAAGCACACATGGACACCTCTAAGGTAATGGGGTCTAGATCCACTTGACCATCACTGTGAGCTCCATGCACACTTGCTCCATCCTCTCCTCTTGCTTGCTCACACCTTCCTTGATCTGGATTGGGGGCATGTTCAGTTCTGAGAGGGATCCAATTTCTTTTGGAGTTCTCCTCTCAAAGGGCCCATTAACTGCCCCTCCTCTTCAGGATCTTAGGGCCATGGCAGCTCCTATGGAAATCTTACAGGACGTTTCCTATTAGTGTAAGCTTCCTATGCTGATCAGATGGGAGGGTGAACCCAAGTGTGGGGACACATGGCTGTTTGTCTCCCACAGCTCCCTCAACCATTTGATCTCTCTTTCTCTATTTCATCCAACTTCACAGTCCATATTCCTTGAGCTATGCACATCTGCTCCGATGTTAGTCATTTTAGAGACATCTGGGCTCAGTTCTATCAGCTTTTTGCATTTTTCTCCCTAAAGCTCTTATTACAGACATCCTTTTATTCCAGCTTTGAGGAAAATGGTATAGAAAGCCCTGGGCTAGACCAGTAACCTCGAGGAAAAGTGGTATCAGCCCTGCTGCCCTTCAGCTTCACAATGAACTTCAAGGTCATTTGGTTTTCAAGATGCTCATCATGTGGGTGTTCTTCCCTCCCCTCCTACTTCCAAGCTCCCCAATCCTGAGCCTGGGGTCCTGGAAACAGACCTCACCCCCCACCTGTGCTCTGGAGCCAGGCCGCAGCCTGCCAAGTTGATCCAACATCCTCTACATTATTAATGTGCTGGTTTTTCTAGCAGACTCAACACAATAAAGATGGTGGTGATGGTAACGAACGTAACCGTGAGTCACCATTGTGTACTGAGAACTAATTCTGGGGTGGTTCTCTGAAAAATGCTTTACCCACCTTACCTCATTCACATCTTGCAAAAGCCCTGTGCTGCGGGTGCTTGAGGAAGGGGAGTCTTTGTACTTCTCATGTGAGCTAGAAATTCGATAGATTGATAGTTATTGGTGATCTCTGAGCCTGGAATATAAGCTTCGGACTGGCTTCTGTTGAGACAAGGAACAGAGGTCTCTTGTCTACAGGACAGGTGGGCAAATGGGCAAGGGGAAGACAGTACCACTGTCATCCTGCTATAGCCGGTGCGGCCCAGGTAGGCTCACCTGTCGGCTCAGCACTGTAAGTGGGATGGGCGGGGGCGATGGGCGGGATATTCCCCACAGTAGGCTGACAGCCTCTTCAGGATCCTGTTGGGCGCTGTCAGCAAGATGAGCTTTATAAGTCCTTAGAATAGGCTTGAGGGGGCAATTCTGAAATCTGTTAATGAGAGGCCAAAATTCCCATCCTTCAGGGACAAGAGGAATTAGTCAGGAGGTTGAATGTTCCGTAGATCATTCTCTCCGCCCACCACACTTGCTGGGTGTTGTTTTATAACATCCTGGTCTCTGGAGACACAAAGAGAAATCAGATGGAGTCTTCAGCCCAACCTTCACCGTCTCCTTGAGCAGCAGATGGACAAGCTTGTCCCAAGAGGAATGACAGTCCTGCCACCTGCAGCCCGCAGCCTCATCATGCTTGAGATGCGAGGACTTCACCAAGGAGTGTGTTCCTGGCTGAGATTGGGGGAGGAGGAGTTTGCAAGATTCATTGGACAATCTCCTGACCGTTCATTCTATGTGGCCACATTGGTACTTCCTGGGGACATTGGTGGGGGAGGTCATGGGGGTCCGTGAGCTCAGAAGATCATGGTAGTGGAGGCTGATGAGAGGTGATGGAAGGGGCTACAGGATTGACCCTATCCTTTAATTTTGTTTGAGTAAAGATGGTTCAGAACCCCAGGCCAGGCAGGGGCTGGGCCGAATGGATAGGCTAGTGGCGCTTCCCTGGGTTGGGGGAGGCGGGATGGGCGTTGAGTGAAGAATGAGGAGGGTGCCTTTTGGTTTCAACAGTCGGGGCTCACCCCCTGGAGACCTTGGGATGCTTCCATCACCAGAACAGGGCTCCAAGGTGGCTTCTGTTGTCCAGGAAGCCCAGTGGATTGAAAGTACTTAAAGTGCCCTTTGTGGAATCATCACCTCGAAATTCAAAACCTGTAAGTGGCCACTGGCTCAGCTGCATGGAGGGCCTGGGCTTCCAGGGGGCAGCATTTCTGCAGGAATGTGCCAGGTGACCACCTAGACTGTGAATTTGGATGAGGACTCATGTGATAGAGCCCCCCTCGCCTGTCCCTTGAAAACCTCAGATCATCACCTCGGGAGACAGTTTTCCCTCTACTGCTCAGAGCCATCAGTTATTCCGGCTGGTCCCCACACGCAGCTCGTGTTCTTTCCACACCATATCCACGAACCGACTTTCTCCAGTTTCCCAGAGCCCAGACACACTCTGCTGGGCACCCCTCCACCTGTGAGCCTTTCTCACTGAAACTGGCCCCATCCCCAGGGACAGGACACCTGTGCTTCCTCTACCTCACAGAGTCATCACCCTCAGGGGACATGACACCATGCTGATACAGTTCCATCATCTTCTCTTATTCCATCCAGAGACCCAGTAAAGAAGTTTGGGGTTCAGGTCAGCTGCTCCTAAGCTCCCTGCAACATATGGGAATACTTGTCCAAACAAGCCTCAGGAAGCCTTGGCTGATGGCAGTGATCTGAGGCCAGCAGAGAGACCTGGGGTGGACAGCATCCCTGCCAGCCACCAGACACGTCTACTCTGTACTGCTGGGGATCTGAGCTTGCATCCCTCCTGACCTCGCAGCTCCCTGCACTGGGGCCTCCCCCACTCTGTTCTCCCGCCTTCAGGCATTAAGACCCTCCCCAACTGCATGAACCCCAACAAGTCCAAATGGCCCTAACCCATATTGCTTCCAGGGTGGAGACCCATCATCAACACCTAGTTCATCCTGGAGAGGGACCATGGCATTGCTTACTTCCAAGACAAGATGAATAACCAGGACATGCAGATGATGAAGCTCTTCAGTGGGGGTCTCCACAGGGCAGGAGGGGCCTTAAAAGCAGTGGTGTGGCCACACAGAGTGGGATACCTACCTGGGCCAGCACATCTAGCAGCTGCACTGAGCCTATGGGCCAAACTGCACCCTGTGCACTGATGGGGGAGTGTGTGTCTGTGTGTTCACCTGTGTGTGCACTTCAAGGTGTGGGTGTAAGGCCGCACTGTCTGTCTCTCCACCACCACTGTGAATCGACCCCTTTTGTCACCCTGCATCCACCCAGATGATCTTTCTGACATCCTGGACCCTCAGGCCCTGTCCTCCGCCCACCTTCACTCAACTCCCACCACCCACTGCCTTGGCATCACTCTGAGCATTTAACCATCTCCACCATGACCGACACCCCCATTTATGGCCAGCCCATTCTAGCTAGTACCCACCAGTGTCTCTCCAGCCCACCCACTGGAGGTTCCCTCCCCTGATGAGTCCTCAGCCCACTGGGTCTCCGTCTGCCAACCTTGTTCCACGTTCGCTTTCCTTCCCCTACGTCACGTCCTTCCTTCCTCTGCACACACTGAGTTCCAGGACAGCCCCACGCTCCTGTCCTGCAGCTCTGTCCTGTTCCTTCCATGGTCCTGGCCAGGTGAAATCCACCCTGGGACCCAGCTCTGCACCTTCTCTGCACCTGCCCCAGCTGTGAGAGGGGCAGAGGCTGGTGCAGAGCCAGGGCTGGTCCCACCGTCACATCATGACGGCAGACCACAAGGTCCCACGGTGCTGCCCACACCCCTCCCAGTGTCCCTGGGTCACCTCACTCCTCCCCGCTCTAGGTGCATTTCACATGTCCCTTCTCTCCTCACCATCCACCCCTGCTTCCCTGTGCAGGACAAACCTTTACCGCTAACAAGGCTCAGTGCATGGATTGTGGACACTGCAGTGTGCACGGTTCGGTGGAGCAGGTTGTGGGCATGGTGTGCACACATGTTGCCAGCTGGGAGAGGGCTGAGGTGCAGCTTCTGAGACTCAGACTCCCCCAGGGAGAGGCCAGGCCCAGGCGGCAGGGAGGGGAAGACACCCTGGAAGGGACAAGGGCCACACCAAGAGACTGTCCCCTCTCCAAGATGAACATCTCAGAGGGCTTCAGGTTCTAATGGGCCAAGCTGGGAAGATGGGACTCCACTCAGGAGTGGAGGCTGGGGGCTGATTCAGGTGAGGGGGAAGAGAGTGTAAGGTCACTGGCTCCTGGAGGCCGGGCACTGACAGCCTGAACCCCCTCCTCTTGGTGTGAACCCCCTGCAAGACGTCAAATGCAGGGATGTCCCTCATGGAGGGGCTGTAGCAGGGTGGACAGAGCAACCCCTGAGCCCAGGGAGTTCCACACCATCCCATCCACAGAGGGCAAGTCTCTGCTCTCCCGGGCCAAGGGACCCCCTTTCATGTGGTGTCTTCAGATAAGGGGAGCACCCCTGGGCCCTCAGCCACCCAGGTGGCTCCTTGTTTCAGGTGGCTCCTGTCCCAAATAGAAAAAAGTACAATGAAGAGTATAGACAAGACCCATAATCCCACCACTATATCCACCTCCCCTAACTCCCAGGTCTGTTTCCTTGGGTTTGAGTGTGGATCAAACTGGGAAATTTGATTTTGGCTTTTCATGGCATTTCCATCACCCTTCCGACTCTCCAATGTCCACGCTGGAAGGACTAACCAGCTAGAGATCACCCGATTAGTTAACCTCCTGTATTTATAGAGGGGCAGGAACCGAGATGGGGAAGGAAGGAGGAGCCCCAGGCCTTTGGCCCTTCCTCCTGCACCTCAGCATCAGCTCTGCTCTGTCCCCTCACCCTCACCTGGAGCATGTGTCTTGACTGGATCCCCATCCTGCACCACCCTCCACCACAGGCCATCGCTCACCAGCTCCCCAGCCCAAAGAGTTAAGGATGGCAAGAACAACTACAAGAGCCATTAGTTATGAAGTTCTTGCCCTGTGCCAGCAAGGAGTTAATTATCTCACCGAGTAAGAGAGAGGTTCCAAAAGTCACCCATTTTACAAATGAAGAAACTGAAGCCCAGAGAGTTAATCTCATGGCCAGGGTTTCTGAGGTAGGAAGAGGTTACATCCAGGATATGAATATAGACCCATAAGTCTGGAGTCTCGCACTAACACGTGTGCTTTGGGACTAATCAGTAAAAAAGTTTATAATCATGAGACTGGATTTGCAAGTTGGAGCATAGCATACATACCAGCAAGTACAGAAATCATACTTGCATTGATCCGTGAATTATCCAAAGGGAACAAAACCGCTAACCAGTACCCACAAAAAATAGAACATGACTAGCCCTCCAACGGCCCTCTTATGCGCCCCTCCCAGGTCACTTCCCTCTCTCTCCCAAGGGGAACCAATATTCTAACTTCTGAATTTGTATTTCTTGTCTTTGAACTTTATTTAAATGGAGTCATACAGAGTGTCTTCTTTGGTGTCTGGCTTCTTTCATTTTGCTTGTAAGATTCATCAATATTCTTGAATGTGGCTGTAGTTAATTTTTATTTCTGTATAGTATTCCACTATAAAACATATAACCCATTTTATTTATCCATTCCACTACTGATGCAGAATGGGTTGTCTACAATTTGATGATATGCCAAAAAATGCTGCTCTGGACATCTTGTACATCTTTTGGTGAACATATGAACATATCTGTGTTGGGTATATACCTAAGCGTGGAATTGTTGGGTCATGGAGTATGTGTACGTCCACCTTTAGGAGATACTATCAAAGAGTATCAAAGCGGATTAAACAGTTTGCACTCCCAGCTGTGTATAAAAGTTCCAGTTTCTCCGCATCTCCACCAACCCTTGGTGCCGTCAGAGGTTTGATTTTAACCGTGGTGGTGTATGTGTAGTGGTAGCTCATTGTGGTTTTAATTTGCATTTTCCTCCTGAGTAATTACGTGGAGCCCTTTTCCATTTCATTGTTCCCATTTGGTTATCTTTTTTTTGAAGTGCCTAGTGAAATCTCCCCTTTTATTCTCGTGGATTGTCTGTAATATTTTTATAAATTTATGCCAGTTAGTCAAATATCCTATATGAGAGTCTTGTGTCAGATAAATACATGGCAAGTGTTTATCCCCTTTGTGCCTGCCCTTTTTCCTCTCTTAAAAGTTTCTTTTCACTGACAGTTCTCATTTTTAATAATTTCCTGTTTATCTTTTGGTTCCTTATGTTTACTGTTCTTTGTGTTCTGCGAAATCTTTGGCTGCCCCAAGATCTTGAAACTGTTTTTCTAAGGTACTTACTAGAGAAGTTGTTGTAGAAACCCCCGTTTAGATTTAAAATCCACCTGGAATTGATTTTTGTTGGTACAGCCGGTATGGAAAACAGTGTTTTCTCAAAGATTAAAGATCAGAGATTTCTCAAAAGATTACAAATGGAACTCTCATATGATGCAGCAATCCCACTACGGGGTATAGTTCCAAAGGAAATGAAATCAGTATCTTCAAGTGATATCTGCCCTCCCATATTCACTGCAGCACTTGTCACAATGTTACCGAACCAAAATGAGTTCCCTATTTGGTGAGTTGAAATCAAAGCCTTTACTAGAAGTTGTTCTCACACAAAGTACAATTCATTTGCCGCAAATAAGGGGACCATAGGGAATCACTTCCAAAGCTGTGGCTCTCTCAGCAAGGGAAAACAAGTGCCTTTTATTTTTGGTAGGGAATAAATATTCAAAAGGAAAGTTTCGTCCTCACGTATAGAGGTGGGTATAAGCCAGCCCAGGCGTAGTTTGAAAACGTGCTTTTCCCTACCTTTCATGTTATGCTAATAAGGCTTAAGCTCCTCCTGGGGTGGAGATCTTAACATTAAAATGAAGCAAAAGTAACTTTGGAGACTTCTTGGCCCATCTGTGCAGGCGTTGCTTTTGCAGTGCAGTTTGGACTGGTTCAGGGTGGTTGGTGATTGCGTCTCTTAACGTAACAGAGAAACAACTTTGAGAAAGAGTTAAGGGCCCGGCCTGGTGGCGTAGTGGTTGGGTTTGGGCGCACCGCTTCAACAGCCTGTGGTTCGCAGGTTCGGATCCCTGGTGCCGACCTATGCACCGCTCATCAAGCCATGCCATGACAGGCGTCCCGCATATCAAACGGAGGAAGATGGGCACAGATGTTAGCTCAAGGCAAATCTTCCTCAGCATAAAGAGGAAGATTGGCAACAGATGCTAGGTCAGGGCTAATTTCCTCACCAAAACAACAAAAAAGAAACAGTTAAGTGCTTTCGAAATTGCCTTTGAATTACTCGGGGCAGTTAGTTGGTGACAACAATAGCCAAGATATGGACACAACTTAAGTGTCTGTTGATGGATGATTGGATTAAGAAACATTACATGTGTCTACAATTAAATATTATCCAGCTTTCAATATGAGAGAAATCCTGCCTTTTCTGACAACACAGTTGAACCTGGAGGACATTATGCTAAGCATAATAAGCCAGACACTGAAAGACAATCACTACATGATCTCATTTACACGTGGAATCTAAAAACGTCAAACTCGTGGAAACAGAGAGTGGAATGTGCCTACAAGGGATGGAGGTTGGTGGGTGCGAGGGGAATGAGAGATGTTGGTCAAAGGGTACAAACTTTCAGTTATAATATGAGGATGTTTTCAAGATCTAATATAGAACGAGGTGACCAGAGTTAATAATAATGCATTGTATACACAAGAGAATTGATCTTAAGAGTTCTTAGCATTAAAAGAAGGGGGAGTTATTACAGGAGGTGACGGAACTCTTCATTAGCTTGATTGTGGTATTCATTTCACAATGTGCACATACATGAAATCATCACATTGTACACCTTCAATATATACAACTTTTCTTTGTTAATCGTACCTCAATACAGCTGGAAAAATATTTGTGCTGACTTCAGAAAATGCTTACGAATTAATGTGAATGAGGAAAACAAGAAGTGAAAGCACAAATGCAGCAGGGCCTAGGAGAAAATTTGCCAAATGTTACCCGTGGGTGATACTGGCCTAGAGCAAGTTGACTCGAGGGAAGCCGTGTTGTAACTTAGAGTAACGTCTGACTAGCTCACTCAAGCTCTGTGTGTTTTACCTTGCACTTAGCCTAGCAGATAAACAGCTCTCGGAAATAATCCTGGCTGACACACGTACATCCCAAGAGTGATCGATGATTACTTTATTCTTTTGAGTTTCTTAGGAACATGACGACCTCCTCAGGAAGATCGTCTATGCCGGCATCCATCATCGATGACAACTGAAAGACCTGGTGTGATGTCTCCAGTCTCCGATGCCAGATGGTCAATGTTCCTGAGCCCCCTTCACAGCCCACTAGTCCCTACAGAACTGCCTCAGATTATGTGCTTGTTTAAGATGGTCTCTGGGACATGAGTCCATCATCTTCCGATTTTGCTAGCTAATCGAGTAAATCCCTTTCCTCACCACCGACTCATCTTGTGATTGATTGGCTTCAAGGTTGCAGCAAGCAGAAGGAGCCTTTGCTCGGTTACACGGGCAGGGATTAGCAGCGATTATTAATTTCTTCTTTACACCTTTCTCAATTTCTCACATTTTTTAAAAGCACATTCACTTCACCAGGAGAAAACCAGCAGCAATTGTGAGTCACAACAAAAGGTGGAGAGATGAGATTGTGCACCCCTATCCCTCCTGGCCCCAGGAGGGCTGGAGGGAGAACAGTGGGCAGTGCAGGCAGCCCTGACCCTGCTTGGCCCAGGTTCTCCTTCCCCAGAGCCTTTCAGGTGTCCACCAGGCCCCACCAGTGTGGCTGCAGAGCTCCTGCTGCAGGTGGCCCCCATCAGGGTGAAGCCCAGCTGAGTGGTGGCCTCTGACTGACCAGCAGGACCTAGTTTGTGATCTTGGTCACAGGTGGGCAGGACCGAGGAGGGTTGGTAGCTCAGTTGGAGAGTGGTGGTGGGAGGCTGGACAGGGGCTGGGGCAAAGAAGAGCAGGGGCCTGGGAGGGAGTCCCAGCAAATGAACCAAGGGTTGACAAGGGGCGGGGCTATGTCTGAGAGATGCTAAGGAGCACAGTGGGGTCAGTGGGGCTCAAGGAAGCTTCCCAGGGCTGCCCTTGACAAGAGTCTCCCTCAAGGTCACACAAGGCCCCTGACCCTGTGGCCTTCAACCAAGCTCCAAGGCCAAGGGGATCCTTCCTTACAGAAGGTGAAAGGACCAGAGCACTCTGGGGCTCTAAGTGTTTCAAAGTCTTTGTTAATATGCTCCAAGTGCAGAGTGCCCATGCCTTCAGGGACCAGCCACCTGTGCTGATTAGGAGCACCTTCTTTATCCCCAGTGACTAAGCGAGGTCAGAGCTAGAATGTCCTTCCCCAGTTTTCCCAGGGGTTCTTACCTGGGCACCTTGGGTGTGGGTTGGGGGTGGCGACAATTCTTCAGTCTGTGGCATGTTCTGCCTCCTTAAATGACAGTGGTCTCCCCCGTTCGCTGGCACAGCCCAAAGAGCCTCCACACATTTCCCAAAACCCGGCAGACACGGTGCCGCCCAGGGCAGTGTGAGAACCCGGCCAAGCTCAGCAGGTAGAAACTCCAGGAACACTTTTCCTGACCGTCAGTTCCACACCAGGTGTACTTGCTAGCTGAAGGAGGGCATTGGTGACACTTTTTGCACCTCCAATTCCCCATATGACATGGGGACAATGCTGCTCCCAGGGTGGGGATTCTGTGCCGTTGAATGAGATCAGTGCACGTGGAGCAGGCAGTGCAGCGGTAGTTGTCAAGATGAGTAGAATCAACGCAGGGAGGGCAGATATGTAGACACGACTGCACCTGCTCCTCCAACACTCCTAAGGATAAAATGTGGTAAAATTCATGCCTTCCCACTCATCTAAAATACCAGCGCCCACCTGAGCCCCTATCCTGTCCTCCCCACAGCCCTGTGAACTCTACTCTGGGCCATTCATGGGACCAGGGAGTTCTGGGACTCAGGGCCAAGGTTTTCCCGGAGATTTCTCATCTGGGTGGTGGTTAGGGAGGTCCCCAGTCCCTTCTGCTCTGTGCTTGGTGCAGGACACCTGGGGCAGCCCTGAGCTGGACCATCAGTGATCTGAGGCTGTTCTCCTTCACTCTGCTGGGCTGACAAGGGGACTTGCATCTGGCAAGCTCAGCCATCTGTGCAGGGGTGGAAATCCCACATCAGCAAAATGCCAGGGCTGCCAGTGCCATTCTCTGCTTCATGCCTCAGCTCTCCTGGGCACCGCCATCTTGCATGACCTTTGCCCTCACTCCCCAGTGGAAGGGCCCATGGCCACGTTTCCTACTGGCTGAAGGCAAAGGCAGTGAGGGTAGCCAATGGCTCAGGGAGGCCTGAGGAGTGTGTCCTGTTGGTGTTGAGCATCTCTGGGCCCTGGCTGGACAGACACGTGCACGGGACGACAATGGTGTTCCTGGGCCAGGCTGCCGAGAGGCGGGGTGGGTCAGTGACTGGAGCCCCCACCTGGGCTCCCGGGTGTGTCTTTGCCTCTGTGCTTCTCCCTGTGAGGAAAGCTCAGACCCTCTGCAAAACACTCACGCCTCGCCCATCCCTACACCATCCCTGTACATTCCAGAGTGGTGAGAGCTCACGGAGGAGAGAGTGAGGGATGAGGGAGCCCTGACCACCCCTTGTCCCTCACCCCCAATTAGAAAAATGTGCTCTGGCTCAACCGTCAGCATGGCCTCCCCTGGTTCCCAAGAAACCCCTTTCTCCCTAAGCCCCCAAAGCTAATCCATTAGAGACGTGCAGTGCCACCTCTGCACCTCCTTACTCCACGGGGGTCTCCAAAGCCGCCAAGCAGGTGTTGCCCATGCCACTGCCCTCAGCCCAGGGCACACATCTGAGCTGGAGAGGCATGTAGAACTCTCCTCCCCAAGATTCAGGGGGTCCAGAGCCCCTCAAGAACCAGCATTCTCCCCCTCCCACCAACTCCAGGGCACAGGCCCCTTGAGGAGAAGGAGGGAGCCTGGTGACCCAGAGCTGCCCACTGTGGTCTCCCACACCAGGCAACACTGCCTCGGGGACCAGTGTAGTGTCCAGAAGAATACGACTGGTCTTGTGGGGCTTGTCCCCTCTGAGAGGACAGAGGAGGCCATGGAGGTCAGGAGAGAAGGCTCTGGGGAGATAGGAAGGGCCAGGCTCCCACCCCAAGCCAGGGCACCATTTGCCTGATAATCAAAGATGAACCGGCTCACCCACCTGGCAGCATTTCCCTGGAAGAACTTTAGGAGTCCCACGACCACCCTGGGCCGCCTATCTGAGCCTCTGGATCTGGAGGTGGGGACAACTAGGGCCCTTGCCAGCCCCAGCAAAGAGAGGAGCCTTGCGGAGAACCCACATGAGAGCAGAGCACTACAGCCCTGTGACTGAGGAATTTCTGATGCCACTCTCTGAGTGGACACTGGGCAGGGGTAGGAAGAAAATACCCCCAATATATCTGTGCCTACTGTATGCCAGGGCAGGGAGCAGCCAGTCACTGCTGTCACCTACATGGAGAAATGAAGTAGGTGTGGCTTCGTGAGTGGAACCTGGGGGAGGATGATGGAGTCTCCCAGCAATGGAAAGACATGAGCTTTGGCCTTTCAGGTTCCTGGATACTGTGCTGAGGGAGGGGCAGCAGCCCTCCATTCACAGAGGCCTCCTGGGAGGGGAGAAACCAGGGTGGTGGACCATGGTCAGCCCAGCAGAGGGCAGGCTTGGGAAGAGTGGCGGGGCTGTCCTGAGGGGAGTGGAGCCCCGCTGAAGGAGAGACCTCTTCCTACCTCTCAGAGCTCATCTGGTTCTTTTCTTTCTTTCATTTTCAAATTAGAGGCAGCAAAAGGACAAGCTTAACTGTCTCTCATTCCCTTTCCATACCTTCAGCTTTGATGTCCACCCCTCTTATGACGCCTGCTCTCTTGGGAAGGTAAAGGCAGGAGCTGGTGGCTGAGGCAGCCTCTGGCCTTGAGGCAGGCGGCACCAGGAGTGGCTGGAGTGGAGGTAGGAGCCTGCGGCCCGGCCCCTGGCGTCTGTGGGCAGCCTGGTGATGAGGGAGTTTGTGGCTCTTGCTTCAAGAAGGTGGGAGGCTGAGAGAGCCAGGAGTGCAGGTGGCCCCTGCCCTCGGGTCAGGACAGTGTTCTGTGGACAGCCACACGTGTGTTAACACACACATGTTAGGTGTGAACATGTGCCGTGTCATCCACATTAGTGTCTGTGTGAGCACACGTGTGCAGAGCCCAAATCCTAGCTGAGGGACTGACTCATCCCGTATTTTGAGGCCTCGGTAGCATTCTTACCAGGGGGCCACATGTGTAGTTGATGGTGGTGTGGCAGGCCTTGCATGCAGGACTGCCTCAGCCCACTTGACTGTGTAAATCTGCTCTGTGGAGGGGCCAGAGGTGTCTCCAGCAGGGGCTCTGCTGTGCAGCGCGAGGCCTGGCAGTCCATGCAGCCCAAAGGGGCAAGACCTGCTGAGCCGGCTCTTCAGAAGCATCCAGTCCTGAGGATACTGTTCACAGGGAGAGGTTTTGGGTGCTGGTGCCCCCTCGCCTACTGGGGCTCATCCCTGAAGAGGGTCCAGCAAGTTGGAGAAGGGGTGGGAAGTGGGTTTGAAAAATAGGCCAAATTCATGTCCCAAGTCACAGGCCAAGCCCAGTGAGTGTCCCTGTCCCCTGCCTCAGTTTAGCTATTCAGGAAATGGTCCAGGGAAGAACTGAGCAGGGTTGGCTCCAAAACTGGGGTCAGACGGTAACAAACAAAAGATCCTGCTCTATGCCAAGATCATTTCTGTTACCCTGAGATGGGGTGAGGGGATGTTGGGGGTATACTGGGATTCTGCGGAGCCTTACCCTGCCCAGGACCTCATCTTCGGGGGTCTAGCCCTCACCTGGCCTTCCCTAGGTCTCCAGCAGTAGCAGTGGCACTTACATCTGTCCCAAGGTCTGGAGAGGGGAGAACTGGGCAACCTTACACCCTGGTGGGGAACCTCACGCTTTCTTTCTTTCTTGAAGAAACATGAAACCCTCAAGATTCATGTACTATGTGATGGAGAGAAAAAATACCAACTGTTTCTCCAAAAAGACAATGTATTTTGTACTTTGTAAAGTATTAATTAAAACGGAGAAAAATATCATGTTGGCTGAGGGCGTCTGATTTTGTGCTGCTCCAGGGCCACATCTCATCTCTTTCCTTCTCCATTTCATGGTCAAGGAACATGGCCAGGGGCTTGGAGGAAGGCAGAACAACCTTCCCATCCACACCCAGCATCTGAGAGAGGGCACATCCCCAGAGCGAGAGGGGCTGTATTAGTTACCTGATGCAGGGTAACAAGTTGCCCCAAATGCAATGGATTAAATTGATTGTTTACGTGTCACCGTTTCTGTGGGTTAGGAATTCAGGAGCAGTTTGAGTAGCTGGCTCAGGGTCCCTCAGGATGCTACGATCATCTGAAGTCCTGGCTGGGACTGCAGGATCTACTTCCCAGGTGGTTTATTCACAGGGCTGGCAAGTTGGGCTCAGCTGTTGGCAGGGAGCCTGTTCCTCTCCACGTGGGTCTCCCCATGGGGCTGCTTGAGTGTCCTCACAATACGGTGCCCGGATTCCCACAGGGCAAGGGATTCAAGGGCCAGTACAGGAGCCAAAATGGTTTTTTGGCCCCGAACCTCAGAATTCACACCCCTCTGCCTCCACCATACTCTGTCACCATACAGCCCTGCTCTGATTTGACACAGGAGGAGAACACACAAGGGTGTGAAACCAAGAGGCCAAGGTCACTGCTGCCATCTTGGAGACTGTCTACTGTGCCCACCATTCCTCCTAAACCTCTGGCAGAGGTGGCCCTGGGGGTTAGGGGGCTTGCGGAGCAGGACAGGGCCTTGCTGGTGGCAGGGGGAGGATCAGGGGCTGGATCCCGGGCCACAGGGCTTCTGGCACAAGCCTGGAGCCCTGCTGTGGATGTCACACCCCCAGGAAGGTCCTTGGTGCTAGAAGCCCAGGAGCTGATGCCTCCCGACAAGATACCCTAGGGGCACGAGGGAGGGCTCCATGCCCAGCGTCCCTAACACAGGGCTCTGGCATTTGGTTCCTGCCCTTTTAGCAGGCAGGCACTTGGGATGCCCAGGCAGGACAGAGGTCTTGGACCTTGGACACCCTTCACTGCCCCTCTCTGACATTTTCCATGGATGGCTGGTGTGAGCAGGGCAGCGCTGAAGACCTGAGCCTGCACTGAACCCCACCAACCTCCATCCTCACCCGCCTTACCCCTGCCCGCAGGAAAAGCAGACCTGGTGATTGAAGGGAGTGACAATGGCTCTGAAGCTTTCTCACCACCCTGAGTCCAAGAAAGTTCTGGATGCTGTGAATGCTTTCCTTTCTGGGGTCTTCAGACTATGGCCCCCTCATTCCTTCAGAGACCCCAGTGGAGCTAGGACATCCACGGGGACTCTTGATGTCCCCCAAAATCTCAAAAGTTACAAAGGCCTCCAGAGCCCAACCTCCCTTTCCCGCCACTCATTCACAGTCACTGTCACTCGGGCGGTGCTGGACCTTGTGCCAGGTGCTGGGGACCCCGAGGAACCTGCTGTGGCCCCTGCACCTGAGTCTCTCTAGGAGGTGAGAAGACAGGGAAAGGATCTATTCCAGGGAGTGCAGGGCCGGGCTAGACCACAAAGGTGTGCTGTGTCCAGGGGTAGGGAATGACCACTGTCCAGCAGTAGGGGGCAGACCAAGAAGCCAGGACGTTAGGGTTGAACTTGGTAAGATGGGGACCCAGCAGAGGGAGGAGCAAAGTCATAGAGGGCCAGAGGGAACCTTGGCTGGAATGGACGAGTGCGGAGGGGGAGGCAGGAGTGGATGGGGCAGGTAGGGGATGAGGCTGAAATGCAAGGTGGGTGCTCGGGTCCGCCAGGGGCCTCACCCTCCTACAGGCCATGGGGAGCCACTGAGGACTTCCACGCAGGGGACCAAACTTAGCATCTGAGTGGTGATCTGGGTTATGAAGAGGGCTGATAGGAGGAGGAAAGGGGGACTTCCAGGGTCCTGGCCTCAGTTCTCAGGAGGGGTCCCTGGTGGTTCAAGTGTCTTCTGTGTGCAGATTTGGGGTGGTGGGGGCAGTGGCGCATGCAGGGGACCAGCAGATATCCAGCCAACCCTCAGAATCATGAATTTGCCCCACGCCCAACCAGGGTATAATTCTTCCTGGAGCAGCTCTGGCTGGTTCTTGGCAGGTTCTGACTGCAGCTCACATTCAGATCCCTGGGGGGGGTTACCCATGCCAGGACTCCACCCCCAAGAATCTGATTCAGTTTCTCTTCGATGAAATATCGGTTTAAAACCTCCCCCACCCTCTTTCAAAAGGTAACATAAAGAACTCAGCCACAGGAGGAAAGAGCAGCTTCTGTGGTCACATGGTCCCCCTGGTTTTATCATGTGACGTTCCTCTGAGGTGGCAGGGGGCTCATGATGGTGAAAACGAGCTCTCCAAAGGGAATGCGTGGGATGGGATCGTGGGGGTGGTTGCACCACATAGACAATACGCTAAAACCACTGAATTGTACACTTTAAAATGGTCTTACATCATGTGACTCACATGTCAATGTTTTAAAAATATCGATGTGGTAGAAAAAGCAACAGGAATGGATGCTGGGCCTGAAGGATGGCCAAGAAAGAATGTGAGTTATTCTGACAATCTTGAGGGTTACAGGAAGTCCCTATCAACATGGTGGAGGCAGCACAGAGAAGGAGGAAGAGGACGGAGGCAAGAATCCAGAGCTCCCACCTCGCAAAGGTTGATGGGGGAGCATCTCATTTGAGCTGTTTTTCCAGGAGCTCTGGACCTGAGCTGATCCAGCGGGAAGCTGTGCAGCGTCAGCGAGACCCAGGCCCATCTCCCACCCTGATGAGCATGGGGCACCGGGAGGGTCCTGATGTCCAGGGAGAACCTCGGAGTGCAGGCAGAGCCTCTGAGGATCCTGTAGGTAATAGCCCGAGGTGTCTTCAGGGAAATCAATACTCGGTGTCTTGGACTCAGGGTCACTGAGCATGTCATGAATTACGTGGTAAAAGTGTCCAAACTTAAAAAATTAAATGAAGGCACCAGTGATCCCACTCCTTAGGTATACACTCGAGAACACTGAGAACACGTTCACACAGACACTTGTATGCGAATGATCCAAAAAATAAAATGCTGGGCCAAGTAAAACTCATACATGAAGTTCTCGCATTATTCATAATAGCCAAAATGTGGAACCAGCCAAATGTCCACCAAACGTTGAATACGGTACATCAAAACAATCAATCAGTAACCTCCCAGATGATTCTATCATACAGGCAAGGTTGAGAAGATCAGGGGGAGGGGTTGAATCTGCCCAAAGGAATCCCCTCATGAACACGGCCTCCTTCGGCTGCTCTGGGGGTAGGCGGCCTCATCTTGATTTCCTAGTTTGAGGCCAGACTCATGAGAGGCAGCCAGCCCCGAGATGCGCCAGCTGGAATGAATGCATGCTTCTCACCACCGCATCCCCAGCACCTGGCAGCTCCTGGCGTACAGTCGGTCAGGAACAGGGACTTTATCAGGCCTTTGCTTCATCTTCAGTGGTCTCTCGCTGTAATGAAGGTGGATGACTGCACCTGAGGAACAGCTTCGGGTCACAAGCCTGAGCCTGTTCACTTTCCATCTCTGAGGGTAGATGCACACATGGCATTTTTCTGATGGGCACAGATTCCTGTTCTCTTCTCTGGCAATTCAGCAGGCACCACCCTACCAGAGCGACAGCAAGACCAAGTCTCTCTGCTCCTCATGGGCAGCTCCCCCACCAGCTACATCCCACCTGTTTGCCTCCCTAGCAAGGCAATGGACTCCTGGTTTGAGAAGGTGACCACAATCTCTGGATTATTCCTTTTAAACTTGACTGCTCAGCATGCCCTCAGTGTGGCCCCTGAGAAAAGCACAGCGAGAGGGACTCCAAGCACTGTCTCCAGCTCAAGCTGAATCTGGGCTCCTCCGTGTGAAATATCAAGGTTTGTGTGGAAGAAAGGCTGGGTTTCTTGGTCGCCACAGCATGAGCGTCTGAGGGTAGCTGGGTAATGCACCCTGGGAGAGAGAAAGGCAAGTGTGGGATCCTTTGGGGAGGGGATACATTCCTGGGGCTCAACCATGGGGCAGGACAGGCCCCAGGACAATGGCTGCCTCACAGATCCACCCCAGTGCTGAGGCCGCCAAGGCCATCTGAAGTGGTCTGTGGGAACGTCAGGCTGCACGGTAGGCCGAGGCACCTGAGCAGCTCCCATGCAGCCCCTGCGGAGAGAATGACCCTCAGAAGGTGTGAGTAACTCTGCTGCTGGTCAGGAGGTGCTGGGACCTGAGCGTAATCTGTGAGAGAACAGTGTGGATCTTCAGAAATGCAGCCCAAGTGTCTACCCTGTGCCAGGTGCTCAACGAGACTGTCACCTGCTGTGCCAAGTCAGAGCACTCTTCCTGAAGCGTGGTTCTCAGCGTCTGACTGTCACATGAACACAGTGAGTGCACAGTAGGTGTTTCCTGACCTCCTGAAAATGTGAGCCAACCACATATTCAAGAAACAAACGTGGTCAGGACAGGACTCTCCTGAGTGAGTCAGGGGCGGACCTGACGAGAACGGCAGGCCAAGTGTCTTTTATTCACTGATGTCAGGGTCTGTGTGCTAGCAAGAGCCCCTTCTCCAGAAATCATCATGGAGTGGCAGCCTGCACGTCCGGCGGGGGCTCAGGGGATGGAAGACGGAGACCCAGGCCCCTGGCAACGACCGTCCACTGAGGGAGACGGTGGTGGCCACCGTGTGACAAAAGTCCCTCCACCTTCTCAGGCTGTGCCTGCCACTCGGGCTCTGCACTGGCCTCGCTTCTTCCCCAATATAGGTGGAATGACAGAGTCTGAGTGTAAGAAGACAGAACGGCCAGGTGACACGTCACAGTGGCCCGTGGTCACTGCATTCAGGGTGTCCTCACACACTTGCTGAAGTGACAGGAGCCTGGAGCCTGCCAACACTGACTTTTCACAGCAAAAAAGGATAAATCACACAACCAACGTACTGTAGAAGCTTTCTGTCCATGTGTGTCAAATGTTGGATGTGTCAGAGGCCTTGTTGCGAATTTCTCTGAAGATGAAATGTATTTGTAAAACCACTGGAGTAAAATAGTGACGATCTGGCAATGACAAAAGACTTAACATGATAATGTAATTACAAGGAAATTTGGTTATTTTATAAGCCACATTTTAAGATAACGACTAGAATTATACCAAGACATATCAGATTTTTAGGAATTTTATATAATTTTTAGAATACTGAAAACATGCTTATTTTCATCAAACCAACAAACTTAAATAAGCTTTCATTTACTAAAGATGATATCATGTTAACTTGAAAAACATTTGGGTTAGTTTCCATTACATTTAGAAACAATTTATATAAATGCTTACTTTAAGCCTGCTAATGGAGCTCTTTTAGAAATTACATCATCCAGAGGTAGAAAAATATCACATATATATAAGACGTACACATAGACATACATAGATACACAGACAGACACAAGCAGAGACCTTAAATGGTTTTCGTTAAATGTTTCCTATGAATCAGGTACAATACAAAACTCACTAATTTAAAAAAGAATAGTTGGATCCAAACTGTGTTTTTGGCAGTATTAAACAATTCTATTAATTTTTAATTTAAGTTTCCCATTGACTGTTTAAGGGAATAACGTTAAGTTTCCCAGAAAATCTCTTATGATCTCATTAACTCTGAGAGGGGCTCATACTGGGCCCCTCTTTGAATGTCGATTATGGGGGTGTCTGTAAAGCAATAATTTAATAGACTTTTAGGTACCTTTTATAGCTTAATTTTTTATTAGCTTTTTGCAACCAAACTTTCAGTAGGGCTCTTTTGGAATTTTGAAGGCTTTGCTTTTAAGTGCACATCTTAAGCAATCTTATCTAATTAGATCATTCCTTCTAATGGCCAATGTAACACCCTTGAAGCTGGTGGCATTTTGGTAGGACCCTAGCCACAAATGGAGTTCAACCCATATTTCTGTCCAACCATACCTGACTGCAAATTGGGTGCAACCCGCAATTCTGTCTGACCATATTTTGGGGCGCCCAACCTGATGGTTACTAAGCCAAGCTCTCAGGACACAATACAAGCGTAGCAAGATTTTGCTGTTGTTTTAAATATTTACAACTTCTGCAACCTTTAGTTTTCGAGCAGGTGTGCTGGAAGGTGGCATGCTTAACTCTTTAGAGATTAAAGATTGCATTTAATCTGTCTGTTCCACGGTTGTCAAATCTAGTGCACAAAAAGACAAGTTTTGGAAGCTCAAAGGATCCCCAAAGGTGGCCAGTGTAATTTTAAATTATCCCAGGTTATCCTGATCCAAAGATTCAGCCAATTACAGCTATCCCCATTTGGTTAAGTACTTGCAAGTAAAGGCTCCATACATATTGTACACAGAGCCAGCCAGAGTTCCAGTGGGTGGGTGCCCATCTGGCATTGTTGGCTTTGAAAGTGTGGTTTCTCATTTTCTTTTAGTTTCATTTTAATATCAAGTCTGAACAATTTCTAAGGACAGTGTAGCTGGTCAAAACTGTGCTGCTTGTGAGTGTCACTTCCTAAAAGGTGATGAACACTCTCTCACGTGTCTTAGCTTCTCCTGCGGGCAGTCTACAACTACCGTAGGGGTGCAGAGCACTGGATGAACAATCCTTGTGTGCGGGCCCCTCGACAAGACATTAATTATTTAAAGTGAATGATGGTGACTGAGTTCCCTATGGGACTGCCGCTTGTCATGGAGATTGTCCTCAGACACTTACACCAGGTTCTCAGTCACCTGAGAACAACTTGTGGCTGGAAAGAGCAAGTGCCCCTTTTCTTCAGAACAAAACAAATTCAGTCTCTCATTTTGCTGTCAGTTTGTTCAGACTTTATCAACATGTCTCTTTTTCAATTGAAAGCCAAATTAAAGAGGTCAGCTAACCCAGTTCACTCCAAACTTCCCCCTTGGTTCCCCTTACCTAGGAAATGTCTCCCTGTTGGCTCCCCTCACCTAGGAAATGTCCCCCCCAGGTTCCTCTTACCTAGGAAGAGTACCAACACACCCTTAAGATGTTGAAGTCTTCAGACCCAAAACAGCTGGAATAACAAGTCAGGACTGTCAACTTAAATAAGGAGGTCCAGATTTCGGGAGCACTCACCAGACCACCTGAAGAGTGCAGTGAACCCGGGGGGGAGGAGGGCTAGTGGAGCTCAACGGTCCCCTGTGGTACCAGTGTTGGTTGAAAGTAGGCTCCACCTGGTCTCAGGTGGGTGTCTCAGAAGTCCCTTCGTGGTTGCCAGGAAAAGGTGCCGCAAATAATCAATAATCGTTCTGTAGCGCAAAGTTTTATTTGAGCCCAATTTCATTTGAGGACTCTAGCCCGGAGCACATCTTTGCAAGGGAAGAAAGCGCTGTGAAGAAGAGTGGTTTTCAGCAGAGTTACATCCCGTTGCCAAAGACAGAGACACACATCAAGCATGACAGGTGCACATTCTCTCAAGCATTCAAGGAGATATTTTGCTATTGATGAGCACATAGCAAGTCACCATGGCCTCGGCGCTGGAGGAAATGAGGCATTCAGTCTTATCTTGAAAGGGTGCTGGCATCAAAGGAAGGGAGGAATGCTTTTTTATCTTCAAAGAGTACATTCTTTACTTTAGGGTAATGATTAAAGTACACAGACAATGCATGTCTGACAAGCCATGAGTCAGGTTTCTTTGCTTCAAATAAATTTCAGGCCAAATCAGGTTCCAACCAGAATGGTTTCCACATATACTTGAAAACATAAAATATCTTATATCGCACCTGATGACATCCCGAGGGAGTAGATGTTAGAATGACCCCCACTGCACAGATGAGGACACTGGGGAGGCCCTGAGAGGCACGTGGTTGTCCAGGGTGACATCACTGGCAAGAAGCAGGAGCGGGACTGCATTCAACACTGTGTCCTCAAAGCTGGGGCCCTGCTTGCGTTCAGACATCCCCAGAGGCTGTGGGGTGGACTCTGTTGGTGTGACTGTGTCTGGACGTGGTGTGGAGATGGAGAGTGAGCAGTCAGCAGCCCCGGGGGCCCTTAGGGAGGTCTTGTGTAAGGAGGGAGCTTAGGTAAGGTGACCCCAGGAAGTACCCTCATGGAGCCCAAGAGTACTCGGAACCCTGGTAACTAGGCACCCACATCCTAGAGACAGCCCCCAAGCCAGCTCACTTGTCTAGCACTTGTCTAGGAGGAGCAACGTGTTTAGTTGCTTCTTCTCGATGGTCAGGGGCCAGAGCCCCAGGAAAGCTCCCAAAGACCACCCGCAATGCAGATGCTGGCTCCTTTCTCATGGCCGACAATTGTGGCCGTTTAACCGGAGGGACAGAAAGGTAACACAGGGAGTCCTAGGGAAGGCCAATCCAGACCAGACCAGCACTGTGGTCCCATCTGGGCAGCCCTACATCCCCTCCCCATGTGTGTGTGTGGAAGGGCGGTTTCATGAGGGTGGACCACCGTGAGCAGGAGCAGGTCGCTGAGGTGTTAGAAGCCTGGTGGGCTTCTAACATGACCCTGGTGGGTCATGTTCACAGCCCAGGTCAAGGCCGGCTGGGTGGGATGTGGAGTGCTAGAGTGGCACCCTTCTGCCTGAGGTGTATGTCTTTCATCCGGGGTGGAATTCTGTGGAGACACAGGTATGTGCCTGATCTGGGAGAATTAGGTCCCGAGGACAGAAGCAGCAAAGGACAGCTGGGCAGCTGGCAGGGCTCGGATGCCTCTGGGTCGGCTGCCGGTCACTGCCGTTGCAGAGCTCCATACAGGAGATCAGCGAGGAGCTGGTAGAAGGGGACATCCAATCCCTCACCCCCAGGGGTGAGCAGCTGTGACACAAGACTGCATCAGCAGCTGTGGGGAGAACGTCTGCACTGACTGTTGGACAAGCCTCAGAGCTACCTCAGTACCCATCATCCATCCCGGACAACTATCATTATCACCAACTCCTGCAGGAAACCAGGAGGCAGCTGTGGCCCCAGCGTCCATGCAGGGAGAGCCATCCCCTGCACAGGCTCCAGCAGGAGACCAGGAGGCAGCTGAGGCCCCAGCCACCGTGCAGGGAGAGCCATCCCCTGCACAGGCTCCAGCAGGAGACCAGGAGGCAGCTGAGGCTCCAGCCACCGTGCAGGGAGAACCATCCCATGCACGGGCTCCGGCAGAAGACCAGGAGGCAACTGAGGCCCCACCATGCAAGCAGGGAGACACATCCCCTGAAGAGGGTCCTGCAGGAGACCAAGAGGCACCTGAAGCCAAACCATCTGGCCTGGGAGAGCTGGCTCTGCAATGTCTCTCATCAGCAGCTCCTGTACCACCCATTCAAACTGCTCCCTCACCAGAAATTTCCTTCCCTACCCTCATTAATGTGTTTGTTTCCTTCTTAGTTGCTCTTTTTGATTTTTCTTTATTGTTTAGTTCTTAATAATTATTTAAATTAAATGTTTCGATTTTTTAAAATTTATGTTTTCTCATTTTAAATTGTACACTTTATGAGCATTAAGGACATTCACATTGCTGTGCATCCATCACCGCTATCTGGGCTCAGACAATTTCACACTCCAAAAGGAAATCCTGTTCTAAAAGCACTCACTCCCCGTTTATTCCTCAGGCCCTGGCCCGCTCTAATCTGTTTTCTGTCACTGTTTTTTGTTAAATCTATTCTGGATGTTTCCTATAAGTGGAATCATGCCATAACTGGCCATTTGTGTCTGCCTTCTTATTTTCACAGGGCCTGATAGGTTTTCCTTTTCTGTTTTTATTTGAAATAGAATTTCTCTAATTTGATAGGAAAATCCCAGGTGGATTCTAGATTTGATGTATCAAATAAAGCCCTTTCGGTAAATATGTGCATAATCTTGGGGTACAGACTGCTGTTCTAAGTGGGACACCAGAGCCAGAAGCCAGGCATGAAACGCCTGTGGCCAAAACAAAAACAAGACAAGGGTAAAAAGCTGGAAAGGCAAACCACAAACCGGAAAGCATTCCTCATAACCCAAGGCCAGGGAAAGGCTACACATCCCTCGCTTCCAAAAAATGCTTGAAATTCAGTATTTTAAAAAGAGATAAAGAGCAAACACACTCAACGCCAATGAGAGGTGATACACAGGGGCAGCATGTGTCAGAGACGCTCGAGCTCCACGAGGGGGACACGCGCACATGGAGACACTGTGGAGAGGGCACTGGGCCCCATCAGATGGGCAGGGTTCCAGTGTGGTGACAACCAGCCCTGGTGACAATGTGAGGAAGCAGAGGCCCCAGCAGACTCCTAGAGACAAGTGTGAAAGGACACTCCTCTCTGGAGACCAGCCTGCAGGACCCATCACAGCCCCCAGGGGCACGCCTGTGTTGGCGGTGCTGATCCCAGGACTTCATCCCACAGAAAGTCTGTACAGTGTGTGCACGTGTGTGCACATGCGTGTGTATGTTTGTGTGCGCTTGTGGGTGTCAGGAACGGAGCATTCCAGGGTGTGTGCTCTTCTAGAGCCTGATTTGTCCAGGCATGGCCACCGCCAGGCAATCCTATTCCACTTGGTATTTTCTCTGTCCTGGCATCAGAATTTATGAAGACCCCCTGCTTGGACCAGGGGCCATTTCCAGTTTTTCACTCTCTGAATCGTGCTGAAGGGAACACCTGCAACCACAAATCTCTGTTTAGGACAGAATCCATGACGTGGAGTTTCTGGGTCAAAATGTATACTGTTTTTAATGAACTGGCCCCAGTTTCCAACACCAGAGGGCTCTTTGTCAGCTTTGAGCCTTCTTTGGGAAAGCAGGGCCACAGAGACCCCGGGGCTGGGACCTCATGGAGTGAGGGAGGACGAGGAGCTGGCAGTGGATGTGATCACGGTACTTGGGAGTGAGCTGTCTGGCAGAAAATGTCCCACCCCTCAGCCCAACACCTGGCCCTACCCATCGTGGTGATGTCATGGGCTAGTCCTCTCGCTGGTGCTAGAGCTGGTGCTGGAGCTTGCTTTAGCTCAAAACATGGCTCTGATTCTAGAACTGGAGCTGAAGCTGGAGCTGGTTCAATCTCAGCAGCTCATGCGAGAGCCTGTGTTAGAGTTGCGCTATCTCTATAGCCGCCAGTATCTCTAGCTCTGGGGAAGGCACTGGAGCTGGAACTACCTCCAGAGATAATCTAGACCTGCTTCTGCAGTTTGATAAAGCTCTTGAGCTGGCTCCAACTCTTGCACTGGAGCTGGTGTAGAGTTATTGCTGTAAGTGGCTCTAACTGTGGTTCTCATTCTAGACCTGGTTCTTGTGGCTCTAGTTGTATAACCAGTCCTAGCTCTAGCTCTGTAGCTGGTGCTAAAACTGGTGGTGGATTGGTTTGTAGCTCTGGCACCGGCTCCACCTCTGGAATTGGTGTTGGGGCAGATTCTGGTACTAGAGCAGCACAGGCTCCGGCTGGGGGGTTGGTGATAGAGATGCCTCCATCTCTGAAATCGGTGGTAGAGCTGGTAGCACAGCATGATCTAGTTCTGATGTTGGTGCTAGAGCTGTTGCCAGAGCTGGTTCTTTCTCTTGAGCTGGCATTGGCTCTAAGTCTGCTACTGGTACCCAAGCCAGCTCTTGCTCCAGCACTTGTGGGGGATCTAGCTCTGCAGCTGGTACTAGATCTGTTGCTGGAGCAGGCTCTGCCTCTGAACTTGGTGCTGACTCTAGCTCTCGAGCTGGTGCCAGAAATGGCTCTAACTCTGGAGCCAGTGTTAGAGTTGATGCTGGAGCTCGCTCTTCCTTGGAACCTGGCACTGACTGTAAACGAGCTTCAACCTGGTTCTCACTCTAAAGTGAGCACTAGAACCATCACTGGGACTGGCACAGGAGTTGGTGATAGAGCTGCCTCTATCTCCAGCGTTGATGCTACAGCTAGTGTTCAAGCCAGCTCTAGCTCATGAGAGAACCCCGGCCCTGACCCTGCAACTAGCACTGGAGCTGAAGGTGGAGCTTGCTCTATCTCAGGAGTTTGTGCAACTGTGGGAGCTGGGGTTAGCTCTAGCTATGGAGCTGGCCCCAACTCTGGTGCTAGAGCTGTTGGTAGAGCTGGTGTTGGGGCTAGCTCTGGCTATAGACCTATGACTGGCTCTAGTTCTGGAGCTTGTACTAGAACTGGTTCGTGCAGTGGCTTGGGTGTTGAAGCTGGTCCTGAAAATGGCTCTGAGTCAGGATTCTAGCTAGAGCTGGCTCCAGAGAACACTCAAGCTCTTGAGCTGCTGCTGGAGCTGGTGTTGGACCTGGCCCCAGCTTTTGACCGTTTTCTGGAGTTGGCACTAGCTCTGTGGCTGGTACTACATCTAGCTCTTGGACATGGGCAAGAAATGGCTCGAACTTCAGATTTGGTACTAGAGCTGGTGTGATGTCTGACACTGAAGGCGGTGCTAGCTGTGGAGCTGGTGGTGGAGCTGGCACTAGCTCTGAAGCTTGTTTTAGAGCGGGCACTGGTGCTTCGAGAGGACAAATGTTCAGCAACATGACTGCCTTTCCACGTGCCTTTCCAAAAACAGAAAACGCCCCGCTGCCCTCCAGAGAAGCCCCAGCCCAAGGATCCAAGAAGCCTTCCAGGAAGCCTTCCCAGACTGTAGACAGTGTGCATGTATCAAATAAATTTTTTTCTTCTGTTCCTTATCTTCTTATCACAGAACATCATATGTAACTAGATGTATCAATAACAGTTAACTTCACATGATAGTATTTAAGTCATAGGATATCAAGGAAAGGAGTGCACATCACCCAAGAACTTTGCATCCTCCTTGGGGAGAGTATTTGTGTTTTGAGTTGTCCACAGGAGAGGGGTACCATGTTAGAGGGAAGAATGACTTTCTTCCTGTCCTTATTTGGAGATTAAATGCGGCTAAAGGAGATGTGAGTGGGCGCCAAGTTGAGGGAGCGTGGGCTCTGATGGTTAGTCTTGTGTGTCAACCCGACCAGGCCATAGTATGCAGCTGTTTAATCAAACTGGATATTTAATCATGTCTTGCTGTGAAGGTATTCTGTAGATGTGGTTAACACGTACAATTAGTTGACCTCAAGAAAAAGAGATTACTGTCAATAATTTGGGTGGGCCTCATCAGCTGAGGGCCTTCAGAGCAAACACTGAGGTTTCCCAAAGAAGAAAATCTGCCTCGAGACTCCAGCATCTAGACATCTGCCTGAGTTTCTAGTCTGCAAGCCTGGTCTACAGATTTTGGACTTGCCAGCCCTCATGAGCACATGAGCCAATATATTAGAATCAGTCTCTCTCTCTCTACACATACATATACACACATCTGTGTGTGTGTGTGTGTGTGTGTGTGTATGTGTGCACGTGCATATGTATCCTGTTGGTTGTTTTCTGGAGAACTCTGACAAACACAATGCTGAAATGCCTTTGTCCTTCCTTTTTCCACTTTAGAATCACTGTTCTTTAAGAGCTTCGGAAACTCAGTGCCATAGGAAGTTTGTAGACGAAGTGTCTGTCCAATCCAGACCTCGTACTGCATGTCGGGCTCTGCCGGCACTGCCTGGTAATTCTGAGAAAGCGTGGCTGACGCTTTCCTGCTGAGGACATGCAAATGACCCCAAAGGCCTCTTACTTGAAATCGGACAAAATGTGGAACAGAAAGCTCACCCTCGTGAGGCCGGCCGACAACAGGGTCAGCACCCAGACTCCTGCAAGAGAAAAGTGATACACGAGGCCTCAGAAAATTAACCAGACACCATATTTTCAGAATGTGGGCTTCCATGCCAGGAAGGTCTGTAGAGAATATGTCATATTTCCTTTAACACATTTCTTGAAGAAGTCAAGTTTTTTGCCTATTTATTGTTACCTTTCAGCACACACACTTGATATATGCTCTTTCCTGCACAATCCTCTCCCTTCATGCTAAATATTTTCACTCTACAGTCAGTAAAGAGAAGAGAACACGACGGAGAACGCAATCCAGAGGGAGCCACCATCCTCGGAATCACCATGAGTATGTGAATATCTGTCGTCACCTGTTTGGAGTGGGCCCACCCCCCAGTTACACAGCAGCCAGGGCAGGGATGACGGGATCAAGAGGTCTAGACTAGTCATTCGACTGGCTTTCAGCAAGTATTTAATATGTGGGTTCTGGTTTGCCTCCAGAGAGGTTCTGTGTGTTTGTGTGAGGGAGAAAGATGGAGGAAGAGGGGAGGGAAGACGATTTCATGGTTTAAAAGCTGCTGCAAAAGCTAATATCCACTAGGTGCGAAAAACCATATGACAAAATCCAACACCATTTCGTGATAGAAACACTCAAGAAACTAGAAACAGAAGGGAATATCTTGAGCCTCGTCCAGGGCATCTGTGAACAGTCCACAGCTCACCGACGTCATAGTCAGTGGGGAAAGACTGGAAATGCCACCCCTGAGGTCAAGAACAAGATGAGCATTGGCCACTCTTGCCAATTCTATGCTGCATTTTACTGGAGGTTTTAGCCAGGTCAATTAGGCAAGAAAATGATGTGAAAGGTATCTAGATTGGAGGGGATGAAGTAAAACTATCTCAATTCTCAAATGATGTGACCACATATAGAGGAAATCACAGAGAATACATGGAAAAACTATTGGAACTAAGAAATGAGATTAACAAAGCTGCCAGATACAAGATTAATTTAAAAAATCCATTGTATAGGAATATAAATTGGTGCAGCCACTATGAGAAAGAATATGCAGATTCCTCAAAAAATTAAAAATAGAACTACCATATGATCCAGCAATTCCACTTATGAATATTTATCCAAAGGAAATAAAAACACTAACACAAAAAGATATCTGCACCCCACTGTTCATTGCAACATTTATTTACAATAGTGAAGACACGGTAAGCAACCTAAGTGTCCTTTGATGGATGAACCGGTAAAGAAATGTGGTGTAAGTATATATATATAACGGAATCTTATTCAGCCATAATAAGGAAAGAAATCCTGCCACTTGCAACAACATAGACGGGCATTATGCTAAGTGAAATAAGTCAGACAGAGAAAGACAAATACCATATGATCTCACTTAAATGGCGAATCTAAAATTAAAAAAAAAAGCAAAAACTGAGCTAACAGATACAGGGAACAGCTTGGTGGTCGCCAGAGGCAGGGGGTGGGGGTTGGGCAAATGAATGAAGGGGTCAAAAGGTATAAACTTCCACTTAGAAAATAAATGAGTCCTGGAAATGTAACAAAAAACATGGTGACTATAGTTAGCAATAGTGTATTGTACATCTGTTAGATGCTAAGAGAACAGATTTTAAAAGTCCTGATAACAAGAAAAATATCTGTAACTATGTGAGGTGATGGATGTTAACCAGACTTATTGTGTTGATCTTTGGTAATATATACATATATAGAATCATTATGTTATATGCCTGAAACTAATATAATATCATATGTCAAGTTTTAAAATATCAATTTTATTTCTATATACTAGCAAAGGAAAATCTGACAATAAAAGTAAGAAGATATGTTAATTTACAATAGCATCCAAAACAATGAAATAATTAGAAATAAATTTATCATAAGAAGTACAAGAGTTGTACAATGAAAGATACAAAACATTATTGGAAGCAATTAATGAAGACCAAAATAAATGGAAAGACATTTCATCTTCATGTATGCGAAGACTTGATACTATTAAGGTGGCAATACTCCACAAATAGAACTAGAGATTCAGTGGAATTCCAAGCAAACTCCCAGCTGCCTGTTTTTGCAGAAACTGACAAGCCAAGGCTAAAATTCATATGGAAATGCAAGGAAGCCACAAGAGCCAAAACAATCTTGAGAAAGAAGTTCAAAGATGGAGTATTCACACTTCCCAATTTCAAAAATTATTACAAAGCTACCATAATGAATACAGTGTGGTGCTGTCATAAAAAATAGACATACAGACCAATGGAATAGAATTGAGAGTCCAGAAATCAACCTACATATTTACAGTCAATTGATTTTTGATGAGTGAAAAGACAATTCAATGGGGAAAGAACAATGTTGTCCACAAATGTTATTGAAACAACTGGATTTTCACACGCAAAGAAATTGGACTCTTTGCTTACAGTACTTACAAAAATGAACTCAAAATAGATACAACAGCTAAATATGAGGCAAAACTATACAACTCTTACAAGAAAACACATGGGAATAAAACTTTTATTTTATTTATTTTTTTTGTGAGGAGGACCAGCTCTGAGCTAACATCCAATGCCAATCCTCCTCTTTTTTGCTGAGGAAGACTGGCCCAGGGCTAACATCCATGCCCATCTTCCTCTACTTTATGTGGGACGCCACCACAGCATGGCTTAACAAGCGGTGCGTTGGTGCCCGCCCGGGATCCGAACCAGCGAACCCCGGGCTGCCGCAGCAGAGCACGGGCACTTAACCGCTTGCGCCACTGGGCAGGCCCTAGGAATAAAACTTTTGACCTTGAGTTAGGTGATGATTTCTTAGATAGGACACCAAAAACACACGAATAAAAAATAAACAAATTGGACTTCATCAAAATTAAAAATTTGTGTGTATCAAAAGGCAGTATCAAGAAAGTGAGAAGACAGCCTGCTGAATGGGACACTATACCAGCTCACCATATATATAACAAGCTACTTGCAAATAGAAGATAGAGTGAATGCTTACAACTCAATAATAAAGAAACTAATAACCCAATTTAAAAATGGGGAAAGGAGCTGAGCAGACATTTCTCCAAAGAAGATATACAAGTGGCCAATAAAGACATGAAAAATGCTCAACTCCATTATCCAGGAAGAAAATGCAATCAAAACCACAATCAATAAGTATCATTTCGCATCCACTAGGATGGTTGTAAATTAAAAATATAGATATTAAGACGTGTTGTCAAGGATAGGTAGAAACTGGGATCCTCATACATTGTTGGCAGGAATAAAGATGGAAAATAGTCTAGCAATTCTTCAAAATTTAGAGAGTTTTCATATAACCCAGCAGTTCCACTCTAGGTGTGTACCCAACAGACATGAAAACATGAAAGCTTGTACGTGAATGTTCATAGCATCATTATTATAATAGCCAAAAGGTGGAGACAAGTCCAATGCCCCTCAACCGATGAATGGATCAATAAAATACAGTATATCTATGCAACGGAAAATCATTTGGCACAAAACAGAAAGAATTACCGATACACTAAAAACAAGGATGAACCTTGAAAACATGACATATTAAAGGAGCTATCACAAAACAACACACATTGTACTATTCTGTGTATATAAGAGGTCCAAAGTAGACAGATCGAGGGAGAGAAAAAGTAGAGGAGTGGTTGTCTAGGGCTGTGGCGATGGGGGAAGGGGGAGTGACTGCTAATGGGTCCAGGGTTTCATTCTGAGGTGATGAAAATGTTCCACTGTTGTGGTGATGGTTGCCCAACTCTGTGACTCTACTACAAGCCATTGATTTGTACACTTTAAATGGGTGGCTTACACGGCATGTGAGCGATATCTCAATACAGCTGTTTTAAGAAAATACAGAGAAAGATAATTTGTTTCAACTTGGAGATGTGTCTTGGTCCCAGGAGCAGCCGGACTAGGCACTTGCTATAGCACAAAGACCCAACCCATGCAAACGATATGGGTCACAACCCCACAAAACCCACCTTCACAAAGCCCACCCCCAGGGAAATGGGGAAAGTCGTCCTCAGAAGGAATGGATGGAGGAGTTGGCCACTGGAGGAGGGGGTGCAGACTTGGTCCAGCCAGCAGCATGGGCACGAGCAGCCCTAACCCTAACCTTCACACTGATGAAATTTTACCTTGAATTTACGCCTTGATCTTCCCAAGGTGAAGCACGTGCAGCTTAGAGTGTCTCTCTTGGCAGGAGGGTAGCTGGCAGAGGACAGAGAGGAAATTTTATCTTTTGATTTTCAAAGCAGCTATTCCATGTGGGAAATACATCAAAGGGGAGAAAACATGAGTGTACACGGGGATATCTTCACTACAATTCAATTGGACCAAGACACTGAGGTTTGCTTAGACAACTTGCCCAGAACAGGGCTGGAGATGGGATTTTAAAAAATAGGACTTGGAATTAATGAGTAATATTGGGAGTGATTCACTGGGTACGATATTCAGGAACTCATCAAGTTGAACAGAAATCCTCCCAAAAGACCAATGAAAGTGCCCAAGGTCAACGATGAACTCTGGCGATAGGTAAGGAGCAGGACCTGCGCAGGGAGCATGTAAAGGAGAACTTTCCATGACACACAAGGTGTGAAGGAGTTTCACTGGAATCATCCATCTGCGAGCTGGGCCCCTCTCATTTTCATATTTACTAGCTTATGACTGTTAAGCGGTAACAACACCATTTGTGACCCCTCCTTCATGGCTTCAGGAACATTTGGTAGCTTAAGGCATCACTCTCAGAGCTGTAAGAACTTCTGGAAACCACTTACGACCTCCACAATAGCCCTATTTTACAGATGAGGAAACTGACGCCCAGGGAGGGTTCAAGGACACACTGGGAGTGTCTCTGACTTCTGGTCCAGGGCACTGTCTCAGTGGGGAGCCACGTAGAACTCTCCTCTCTATGCCAGAAATGGGCTGATCCTTAGGACATTTTCAAAGAAAGTTGCCTTTTTTAAAATTTTTAAAAATTTTTCCCCCAAAGCCCCAGCAGATAGTTGTATGTCATAGCTGCACATCCCTCTAGTTGCTCTATGTGGGACGCGGCCTCAGCATGGTCCGAGAAGCGGTGCGTCGGGCCGCGCCCGGGATCCGAACCCGAGCCGCCAGTAGTGGAGGGCGCGCACTCAAGCGCTGAGCCACGGGGCCGGCCCTATAGGATCATTTTAGTTCTTTCCCTGACACAGAAACAAAACAGGCTACTGGACAAGAGAAAACTCTAGGGCAAGTTGCCATTTTTAGTTCATCCCCACAGAGATTGGAACAAATTGACTGGAGTCCTGACCCCTCAGTCCACATAGTCGACCCACAATAAATGTATCAGCTCATCATGAATGAACATCAATGAGCCGAAACACGTTTGTCTCCTCGGCCAAGTAGCATCAACCTTCGCGACAGATGTGCTCCTGCCACCAGGTCCCGTCTCTCCCACAGGTGCCCAGACAGCGGGCGGGCACAGTGGGTGGGACGGTGCTGCCTCTGGGGACTGGGACCAGCTCTCTCACCTGCAGGCTGGCGGGGTCAGGGCCCATCTCCCTCACCGAGGCGATGGAGGTCTCCAGCTGTCCCTGCACACACGAACAATCAGGCCTCCGTGACAAAGGCCCGGGACACAGAGCAAAGGGTTCATCGTCCCCCCGCGTGCAGCCCGGAGGCAGAACCAAAGGCGGGTCTCTCTCGGGCTCGGAGGCCAGTCTCTCCGGGAGCCGCAGCCTCTTCTGAAACCTCTCCCTGGGCGCCGGCTGTACCAAGACGCGGGGCTGGTAGTTCTGGGGAGACAGGAGTCCCCACACGCTGTCCTCCACCCCACAGCGCCCACGACCCGGCCCCACACGGGATCCAGGGCCTCTTCCAACGCCCCACCCGATGTGGGGGTCACAGAGCAGTCAGCGGAGTGGGGGCCCTCGGGACCAGCCCTGTGGCAGCTGTTGGTGTTGTGCGTGCGCGCGGAGGAGCGGGGTCACGTGCATGTGCTGTGGGTGGGCCCCGAGCGCGCGCCCGGCTGGGGACGTGAGGCCCGGCTGCCCCGCTCGGGTCCACCCGCGACCGCCCATTGGAGGGAGGCCCGTGCGCCCCGAGCACGTCCCTACCGCCCCCACGCCGGGGAGAGCACGAGCCGCGTCCACACTGAGCTGGCTGATGCAGTTCCAAGAGCAGGCTCTCAGGCGACAGTTGGGAAACTGAGGCCAGGAGAGACAGGGACTGGCCCGGGCCCATGAGATGGGCAGAGTCCAGAGGAGAAGAAACAAAGGCTCCTCCTGTTTGGATCACACCTGCTTCTGTGTTTTCATTCACTCACCCATTCACTCATTGTTTCGTTTACTCTCTCATTCCTTCAATCACTCACTCAGTCATTCTCTCATTCATTCCTACACTCATTCATTCAGTCATCACTCATTCATTCACTCATTTGTTCATTCACTGGTTCATTTATTCAATCATTCAGCCAACATCCTCCAGTCCTTGCTGTGTGCCAAGCACTGTGACTTCACCAGGGAGCACAACCTGATGTGGTCCCTGCTCACGTGGAGCTCACGTCCACTGTGTGACATAAAAGAGGGCAGTCCCTGGGGGTACCAGGGGTGATGAGCACCAGAAATCCACACCTGAAAATAGAGGCCAGTCATGCAGAGAAAAGTTCAGAGAAAACCCATGCTGGGCACTGCAGTCTTGCATGATCCTTGACCCCATGCCCCAGCAGAAGAGCTGGAGGCCACATTTCCCAACGGCTGAAGGCGAAGGTGGGTGCTAAGGGCAGCCAATGGCTCAGGGAGACCTGAGGATGATGCCCCGTGGGGGCTGAGGATCTCTGGGCACTGACTGGGGAGGCAGGTGGCACAGGAGGGAAATGGGGCTCCTGGGCCAGGCTGCCAAAAGGCAGGGTGAGCGGGCACTCAGATCCACCACCTGGACTCCCGTGTGTGTCTTTGCCTCCGTGCCTCCCCCTGGTGAGAAAAGCTCAAACCCTCTACACCACCCTCGCTCCTCCCTGCCCCATCCAGAGTGGTGAGAGCTCCAGGAAAGGAGAGTGAGGGGCAGGGGGAGCCCTGACCACCCCTTTCCCTCCCCCACCAAGTAGAAAAATCTGACCTCGCTCAACCTTTGGCATTGGTTCCCCTGGTTCCCAAGACACATCTTTCTCCCTCAGACCTCAGTCCTGACCCAGGAGAGAGATGGGCAGTGCCAACTCTGCACCTCCTTCCTCCATGGGGGTCTCCAAAGCCCCTAAGAGGTGTTACCCATGCCACTGCCCTCAGCCCAGAGTACTCATCCAAGATGGAGAGGTGTGCAGAACTCTACTCCCAAAGATACAGAGGGTCCAGAGCCCCCCAAGAACCAGCATTCTCCCCCTCCCACCAACCCCAGGCCACAGACCCCTGGAGGGAAGGGAGGGAGCCAGGTGACTCAGAGCCGCCCACTGTGACCTCCCTCCACCAGTCAGCATGGCCTCAGAGACCAGTGTGGTGTCCAGAAGATGATGCACGCTCTGGTGGAGCCTGGCCCTTTGTGGTGACAGAGGAGGCTATGGAGGTCAGGAGAGAAGGCTCTGGGGAGATAGGAAGGGACAGGACCCCACCCCATGCCAAGGCACCATTTGCCTGATCATCGAATATGAACCTGTTCACCCACCACCAGCCCCTCCTGGCAGTATTTCCCAGGAAGACTTTTAGGAGTCTCACAGCTACCCTGGGCCACCTCTCTGAGCCTCTGGATCTGGAGGTGGGGACAACTAGGGCCCTTGCCTGCCCCGGCTAAGAGAGGGAACCTTGAGGAGCTCCCATATGATAACAGAGCACTCCAGCCCTGGGACTGAGAAATTTTTGATGCCACTCTCTGAGTGAACACTGGGCAGGGTTAGGAAGAAAATACCCCCAATATATGTGTGCCCACTGTAAGCCAGGGCAGGGAGCAGCCAGTCACTCCTGTCACATCCACTGAGAAATGGAGTTGGTGATTGGTTTAGTGAGAGGAGCCTGGGGGAGGATGATGGAGTCTCCCAGCAGTGGAAAGACATGAGCTTTGGCCTTTCAGGTTCCTGGATACTGTGCTGAGGGAGGGGTAGCAGCCCTCCATTCACAGAGGCCTCCTGGGAGGGGAGAAACTAGAGTGGTGGACGGTGGTCGGCCCAGCAGAGGGCAGGCTTGGGAAGAGTGGCGGGGCTGTCCTGAGGGGAGTGGAGCCCTGCTGTAGGAGAGACCTTTCCCTACCTCTCAGAGCTCATCTGGCTCTTTTCTTTCTTTCATTTTCAAATTAGAGGCAGCAAAAGGACAAGCTTAACTGTCTCTCGTCCCTTTTCCATACCTTCAGCTTTGATGTCCACCCCTCTTATGACGCCTGCTCTCTTGGGAAGGTAAAGGCAGGAGCTGGTGGCTGAGGCAGCTTCTGGCCTTGAGGCAGGCGGCACCAGGAGCGGCTGGATGGGAGGTAGGAGCCTGCGGCCCGGCCCCTGGCATCTGTGGGCAGCCTGGTGGTGAGGGAGTTTGTGGCTCTTGCTTCAAGGAGGTGGGAGGCTGTGAGAGTCAGGAGTGCAAGGTGGACCTTGCCCTGGGGGCAGGACAGTGTTCTGTACACGGCAAACGTGTGTTCATACACACACATGTAAGTGTGAGCATGTGCTGTGTCATCCACAATAGGGTGTGTGCCAGCACACGTGTGCAGAGCCCAAATCCTAGCTGAGGGATTGGCTCATCCCGTATTTTGAGGTCTCGGTAGCATTCTTATCCGGGGGCCACATGTGGAGCTGATGGTGGTGTGGCAGGCCTTGCATGCAGGACTGCCCCAGCCCACTTGACTGTGTAAATCTGCTCTGTGGAGGGGGCAGAGGTGTCTCCAGCAGGGGCTCTGCTGTGCAGCGCGAGGCCTGGCAGTCCATGCAGCCCAAAGGGGCTAGACCTGCTGAGCTGGCTCTTCAGAAGCATCCAGTCCTTAGGATACTGTTCACAGGGAGAGGTTTTGGGTGCTGGTGCCCCCTCGCCTACTGGGGCTCGTCCCTGAAGAGGGTCCAGCAAGTTGGAGATGGGGCGGGAAGGGGGGATGAAAAATAGGCCAAATTCATGTCCCAAGTCACAGGCTAAGCCCAGTGAATTTCCCTGTTCCCTACCTCAGTTTACCTATTCAGGAAATGTTCCAGAGTGCTGGGCAGGGTAAGCTCCAAAGCTGGGGTCAGGCGGTAACAAACAAAATCTCAAGCCAACCTCCTCCTCTATGCAAAGATCATTTCCGTCACCCTGAGATGGGGTGAGTGGATGTTGGGGGTACAATGGTATTCTGGGGGGCCTTGCCCTGCTCAGGACCTCGTCTTCGGGGGTCTGGCCCTCACCCGGCCTGCCCAAGGTCACCAGCAGTAGCAGTGGCACTTACATCTTTCCCAAAGTCTGGAGAGGGGAGAACTGGGCAGCCTTACACCCTGGTGGGGACCCTCACGATTTCTTTCTTTCTTGAAGAAACACAAGACACTCAAGATTCACGTACTGTGTGATGGAGAGAAACAAATACCAACTGTTCCCCCCAAAATACAATGTATTTTGTACTTTGTAAAGTGTTAATTAAAATGGAGAAAAATATGTTGGCTGAGGGCGTCTGATTTTGTGCTGCTCCAGGGCCACACCTCATCTCTTTCCTTCTCCATTCCATGGTCGGGGAACATGGCCAGGGGTTGGGAGGAAGGCAGAACAGCCTCCCCGTCCACACTCAGCGGCTGAGAGAGGACACATCCCCAGAGCAAGAGGGGCTTTATTAGTTACCTGATGCAGGGTAACGAGTTGCCCCAAACGCAATGGATTAAAATGATTGTTTACGTGTCACGGTTTCTGTGGGTTAGGAATTCGGGAGCAGTTTGAGCAGTCCACTCAGGGTCCCTCGGGAGGCTGCAATCATCTGAAGTCCTGGCTGGGACTGGAGGATCTACTTCCCAGGTGGTTTATTCACAGGGCTGGCAAGTTGGGCTCAGCTGTTGGCAGGGAGCCTGTTCCTCTCCACATGGGTCTCCCCATGGGGCTGCTTGAGTGTCCTCACAATACGGTGCCCAGATTCCCCCAGGACAAGGGATTCAAGGGCCAGTGTAGGAACCAAAATGGTTTTTTGGCCCTGAGCCTCAGAATTCACACGCCTCTGCCTCCACCATACTCTGTCACCATACAGCCCTGCTCTGATTTGACACAGGAGGAGAACACACAAGGGTGTGAAACCAAGAGGCCAAGGTCACTGGGGTCATCTTGGAGACCGGCTACTGTGCCCATGATTCCTCCCAAACCTCTGGCAGAGGCAGGCCAGGGGGTGAGGGGGCCTGCGGAGCAGGACAGGGCCTTGCTGGTGCATGGGGAGGATACGGGGCTGGATTCCGGGCCACAGGGCCTCTGGCCCAAGCCTGGAGCCGTGCTGTGGATGTCACACCCCCAGGAAGGTCCTCGGTGCTAGAAGCCCAGGAGCTGACGCCTCCCTACAAGATACCCTGGGGGCACGAGGGAGGGCTCCGTGCCCAGCGTCCCTAACACAGGGCTCTGGCATTTGGTTCCTGCCCTTTTGACAGGTAGGCACGCAGGATGCCCAAGCAGGACAGAAGTCTTGGACCTTGGACACCCTTCACTGCCCCTCTCTGACGTTTTCCATAGAGGGCCAGTGTGACCAAGGCAGTGCTGAAGACCTGAGCCTGCACTGAACCCCACCAACCTCCATTCCCACCTGTCTCACCCCTGCTCGCAGGAAAAGTGGACCTGGGGATTGAAGGGAGTGACAATGAGGATGAAGCTCACTCACCACCCTGAGCCCAAGAAAGTTCTGGATGCTGTGAATGCTTTCCCTTCTGGGGTCTTCAGACTACGCCCCCCTCATTCCTTCAGAGACCCTATTGGAGCTGGGACATCCACGGGGACTCTTGATTTCCCCCAAAATCTCAAAAGTTACAAAGAACTCCAGGGCCCGATCTCCCATTCCCACCACTCACTCACAGTCACTGTCACTTGGGCGGTGCTGGACCTTGTGCCAGGTGCTGGGGACCCCGAGGAACAGGTTGTGGCCCCTGGACCTGCGTCTCTCTAGGAGGTGAGAAGACAGGGAAAGGAGCTAGTCCAAAGAGTGCAAGGCCAGGCTAGACCACAAGGGTGTGCTGTGCCCAGGGGGAGGGAATGACCACTGTCCAGTAGTAGGGGGCAGAACAAGAAGCCAGGACATTAGGGTTGAGCTTGGTAAGATGGGGACCCAGCAGAGGGAGGAGCAAAGGCGGAGAGGGCCAGAGGGAACCTTGGCTGGAATGGAGGAGTGCGGCGGGGGAGGGAGGAGTTGATGCGGCAGGTAGGGGATGAGGCTGAAATGCAAAGTGGGTGCTCAGGTCCGCCAGGGGCCTCACCCTCCTATAGGCCATGGGGAGCCACTGAGGACTTCCACGCAGGGGACCCAACTTAGCATCTGAGTGGGAGTCTTGGTTATGAAGAGGGCTGATAGGAGCAGGAAAGGGGGACTGCCAGGGTCCTGGTCTCAGTTCTCAGGAGGAGGCCCCTGGCTGGTTCTAGAGTCGTCCCTGTGCAGAGTTGGGGTGGTGGGCGCATTGGAGTATCAGGGGACCAGCAGATGTCCAGCCAGCCCTCAGAACCATGACTGTGCCTCTCGCCTAACCAGGGCATAATTCCTCCTGGAGCAGCTCTGGCTGCTTGTGGCAGGTTCTCACCACTGCTCACATTCAGACCCCCACGGGGGTTACCCATGCCAGGACTCCACCCCCAAGAGTCTGATTCAGTTTCTCTTGGATAAAATATCGGTGTAAAACGTCCCCCACCCTCTCTTAAAAGGTAATGTAAAGAACTGGGCCACAGAACAGCAGCAACTGTGGTCACATGGCCCCCCGGGTTTATCATGTGACATTCCTCTGGGGGGGCAGGGGGCTCATGATGGTCAAAACGAGCTCTCCAAAGGGAATGTGCGGGATGAGATCGTGGGGGTGGTTGCACCACATAGACAATACGCTAAAACCACTTAATTGTACACTTTAAAATGGTCCTACGTCATGTGACTCACATGTCAATGTTTTAAAAATATCGATGTGGTAGAAAAAGCAACAGGAATGGATGCTGGGCGTGAAGGATGGCCAAGAAAGAATATGAGTTATTCTGACACTCTTGAGGGTTAGAGGAAGTCCCTATCAACATGGTGGAGGCAGCACAGAGAAGAAGGAGGAGGACGGAGGCAAGAACCGGGAGCTCCCACCTCGCAAATGTTGGTGGGGGAGCATCTCATTTGAGCTGTTTTTCCAGGAGCTCTGGACCTGATCTGATCCAGCGGGAAGCTCTGCAGCATCAGCGAGACCCAGGCCCATCTCCCACCCTGATGAGCTTGGGACACCGGGAGGGTCCTGTTGTCCCGGGAGAACCTCGGAGAGCAGGCAGAGCCTCTGAGGAGCCTATAGGGAACAGCCCGCGTTGTTTTCAGGGCAATTAATACTCCGTGTCTTGGACTCAAGATCACCGAGCGTGTCATGAAATATGTGGTAAGTGTCCAAACTTAAAATATTAAATGAAGGCACCAGTGATCCCACTTCTTAGGTATACACTTGAGAAAACTGAGAACACGTTCACACAGACACTTGTACCGAATTCAACAGTTGGTGGACATTTGGGTGGTTCCACTTTTTGGCTATTATGAATAATGCCAGAACTTCATGTACGAGTTTTACATTGGCCCAGCGTTTTATTTATTTTGGATCATTCGCATACATCAAAACAATCGATCAGTAACCTCCTAGATGATTCTATCATACAGGCAAGGTTGTGAGGCCCAGGGTAAAGGGTTGAATCTGCCCAAAGGAATCCCCTCATGAACATGGCCCCCAGAGCAGGCGGCCTCATCTTGATTTCCTAGTTTGAGGGCAGACTCATTAGAGGCAGCCTGCACCCAGATGCGCCAGCTGGAATGAACGCGTCCTTCTCACCACTGCATCCCCTGCACCTGGCAGCTCCTGGCGTACAGTCAGACAGGAACAGGGACCCAATCAGGCCTTTGCTTCATCTTCAGTGTTCTCCCGCTGTAATGAGGGTGGATGACTTAGCTGTGGAACAGCTTTCGGTCATGAGCCTGAGCCTGTTCAGTTTCCGTCTCTGAGGGTGGACTCACAAGGGCCATTTTTCTGATGGGCACAGATTCCTGTGCTCTTCTCTGGCAATTCAGCTGGCACCACCCTACCAGAGCGACAGCAAGACCAAGTCTCTCTGCTCCTCATGGGCAGCCCCCACACCAGCTACATCCCACCTGATTGCCTCCCTAGCAAGACAATGGACTCCTGGTTCGAGGAGGTGACCACACTCTCGGGATTTTTCCTTTTAAACTTGACTGCTCAGCATGCCCTCAGTGTGGCCCCGAGAAAATCACAGCAAGAGGGACTCCAAGCACTGTCTCCAGCTCAAGCTCAATCTGGGCTGTTCCATGAGAAATATCAAGGTTGGTGTGGAAGAAAGGTTGGGTTTCTTGGTCGCCACAGCATGAGCGTCTGAGGGTAGCTGGGTGATGCACCCTGGGAGACAGAAAGGCAAGTGTGGGCTCCTTGGGGGAGGGGATACATTCCTGGGGCTCAATCCTGGGGCAGGGCAGGCCCCAGGAGAATGGAGACCTCACAGAGCCACCCCAGTGCTGGGGGCCACCCCCAAGGCCATCTGAAGTGGTCTCTGGGAAGGTCAGGCTGCATGGTTAGGCCGAGGCAATGAGCAGCTCCCATGCTGCCCCTGCGGGGAGAACGGCCCTCAGAGTTGTGAGTAACTCTGCTGCTGGTCAGGAGGTGCTGGGACCTGACCAGGGCTGCCCATGAGGAGAGAGAACAGTGTGGATCTTCAGAAACGCAGCCCGAGTGTCTACCCTGTGCCAGGTGCTCAGCGAGATTGTCACCCGCTGTGCCAAGTCAGAGCACTCTTCCTGCCGCGTGGTTCTCAGCGTCTGACTGTGTCACATGAACACAGTGAGTGCACAGTAGGTGTTTCCTGACCTCGTGAAAATGCGAGCCAACTACATATTCAAGAAACAAGCATGATCAGGACAAGAGTCTCCTGAGTGAGTCAGGGGTGGACCTGACGAGAATGGCAGGCCAAGTGTTTTGGATTCACTGATGTCAGGGTCTGTGTGCCAGCAAGAGACCCCCGTCCCCGCCAGAAATCATCATGGACTGGCAGCATGTACACCTGGCGGGTGCTCAGGGAACAGAAGACTGAGACCTATGCCCCTGGGAACGGCTATCCACTGAGGGAGATAATGGTGGCCACCGTGTGATGAGAGTCCCTCCACCTTCTCAGGCCACACCTGCCACTCGGGCTGTGCACTGGCCTCCTCTACAGACCCCAATACATGCAGAAGGACAGAGCCTGAGTGTAAGAAGTCAGGACAGCCAGAAGACACGTCGGAGTGGCCCATGGTCACTGCATTCAGGGTGTCCTCACACACTCGCTGAACTGACAGGAGCCCGGAGCCTGCAGACAGACTTTTCGCAGGGAAAAAAAGGATAAATTATAGCAACGAAGCTAATGGTGGAAACAGTTTCTGTGTCTGTGGGCCTGCCGAGGTCACAGGGAACCAACAGAGCCAGCGGCAGAGGGAAGGCCCGATGGAAACAGCCCCTGAAACACCAAAGTGCCTCGAAACACTCTGCAGTGGGTTTTTGAAAGATAAATCCTTATTGTATTTAAATTATACATTTTTTTTTGCATTTTTACAAGTGTTTTTTAAAAATGCTTTTCACAATTTCAAAAGACATTATTAGAATCCAGCCTTCAAAGGAAATACTTAGGCCTGTGCGTGCATACGGTCGCGCGCAGGCACACACACGCTCTCTCCGCAGTCTGTCTCTGGAGGCAACATGAGAACCAGAACCGGTGGTGCCTCTGGGACAAGAGACGGGAGACTTAGTTTTCATAAGACACTTTGTACCAAGTACGTATGTTCCGTGTTCAAAAACATCAATAGCTTTGTTTAGAAGAACTGATTTAGTAAACAGTAATATAAACTACAATTTAAGAAAGAACACTTTAACACTGAAATGAGCCTTTTGGTCTAATTGCATTCTCCCCGGTATGAAAAACATTATTTTTCACTTTGGTGGCTGTGGTAAGGCACTCTAAATATTAAATATCCTGCTTTCTTTTAAATGCATGTAAAACATTCCTCCAAACGGGCCTCTGCAAACAGCTCCTGGCACGCCAGCTTTGTCATTTCAAATCTTTCCCCCTTGGGAGCCCCTCTGGGCCTTGTGGAGCCTGGCCTGTAGCTTCTGCCTCTCTGAGGCCCCGGGGGGCCTCTGTTTCTCTGCTCCACGTGCCCGTGGACAGCCTCTGACAGGGCCTCTTCCAGGGCACAGGGGGACTGGAACCCTTGGTCAGGCTGCCCCCTGCTTGCACAGGCTGCTCACTCACAGCCCCAGGAAGGAGCGCAGCGCCAGGGAGCCTGCAGCCTGAGAAGCTGCTGCTGGGCGCTCGCTCTGGCTCCTCACCACTACGCGGTCTCTCCTGATGCCCTGGCAGAGGGTGCGCTGGGGCAGGAGGAGGCCAGCTGGGACCTTGGAGGGGAAGCAGTGCCCAGGGAACTGGTCCTGGCCCAGCCGCACACTGGACGCTGCTGCCACATCAGGTAGTCTGCTCTGTGGGCACGCACTCACGCCCGTCCAGTCCAGCCTTACGCTCCATGGCAAATACCGGTCTTCCAGGCAACCGATTCCCAGGCACCCTCGGATGTTCTTGCCTCACACAAACAGCTCTCCTTTGTCTGCACAGAAAGGAAAAGGGTGGCTTGGCTGGGCTAGGCCAGAGGCAAGTCACCAAGAAGAGGAAGGGTCATGAGAATACGCTTTCTAGAAGCAGGTACAAACAGAGCCCAATGTTAAACTTCAATTTCTACCAGGCATTAATGCCTCCTTTTGAAGGGAAAGGTATACTATCCCCAAACCAAAGACATGTGCAAGCCCAGAATGACGGTGTGTCCGTCGCATGGAGAAGAGTACATGCACAGAGCTGTAGGCCCAGGAGGCTCCTGGACACGGCCCACTCTGCTCGCCCCATATGCACGCCCCTCACCCACAGTCATGGCCCACTCTGCTCGTCCCTTATGCACACCCCTCACCCACAGTCACATCCGACCACACCCTGCCCTCCACACGTCCTGAAGTCTGAGCACCCTCCAGTCCTGGTCATGCCCTAATAGAGGGAGACCTCCATCCGTCATCCCTTGTCTGGGTTTCCACATCTCGGGAGCATTTGGTCAAGGGACACAGGGTGACTGGGCACCTCTTTGGGCCGGGTCGATGTCTGTGTGCTGGGAGCTGGGACACGACAGTGAGTGAACACGTACGGTTCCTGTCCTCATGGGACAAGAGCTAGTCAAACAGTTAGAAAGAAACAAACGATCAAACCAATATATACGTGTTTACAAACTGTAAAAAGTGCCACGAGGGACAAGAACGGACTAAGTGCTCTAGAGGACAGTCCAGGAGAACAAATCTAGACTGGGCTCGGGAATGCCCACCTCTGGACGGGACCCCAGACCTGGTGGGGCAGCCTCCTGCTACCCAGCCTTCAGACCCCACTTCTGTCCACATCAGCTCTGGGCACTCCTTGGCACAGAGGCCCCATTTTACCACCTCCACCTGAGAAGCAGAAGAAGTAGACAAGACATGGAGAAGCCAGGACTAAAATAATCTGGCTGATTAATAAGGAATCCTTTTGTTCCCATCCATCAGAGCCCCTCTGGTCTGACCACCACCCTGGGGACTCCACCCTCAGATTTTACGTGTTTAATAGAACAATTCAGTCTGGCCCCCAAAAGGTTGGCAGATCTCAGGGGAAACCAACCAAGTCCAACTCCCAGCTGACCACATGCAAACGCTGGGCACAGAAGGAGAAATACCCAAGCTCTGATGCTCCCTCTACTTAGGACAGTCACGGCACCTGGAGGGTGGCTGTGGGGTCTCGGGGGAAATCTAGAAGCGGATTTCATTTCGGTGTGACCCAAAACGTCCACATGGCATGACAGCAAACAGAAAACAGTGTACTCTAGTTGAATATTTTGCACATTTCATATGGATTTCCAAGGATGTGACTCTGCACAGTTTAAGCCATAGATCATTGATACCTCCAGATTGAGTCCATAATGACTCTTAGTTTTTAAATCAAAATAGCTTTAGAAGAGTCTGGCATCCTCAAGACATTAGCATATGGAAGTGCTGACTCCGAGTGACGGTGCTGAGGGACTACCCCGGTCATCACTGCGACCGAGGGTGCTGTGCACACAGTCACCCCCCCACAGTCCACGCCACAGCCCGTGTGTGTTACAGGCCTGAGATCTGAACCTCAGACGACAACTGAAGGGCAGTCAGGACTCTGGGTCGGGGGGGCCTCTGGATAGTCCTCACAGTAGCGTAGGGCCAGAGAACACTAACGAGGATGACCCCACTCTGTCCCGGCCCAGACGCCTAAATAGAAAACAATGACTCACCAGAGATGAGTAATTGAGATTTACAAATTAACATTCTTAGGTGCAAGGAAATAGCGAATTTACGTGAGGATCCCCACAAAATGAAATTAATTTTCTTCAGTCTTACCAGTCAGGTCAACTAAAGAGCAGCAGACTGACCTGACAGTTACTGTGGTGGAACGGGAGAGGCAATCAAGGAAAGCGCACATCCGAGGGCGGGAGGCACTTGGGTGTCTGACGGCTTTGTAACTGGGCAAACCTTCAAGAACAGCTCCATTCCAGCCTTGGCTTTGATCATTCTGTCCTGGCACTTTGGAGAAATGGGGCATATTTCCCTCCACAAAACCCCAGGGTATCTGACAAATCAGCGTCCTGCCGTCCCTCATTCCTGGGTTGGGTCAGGGTTTGGGCTTGGCCAGGAGCGGGATGAGCCCCACACTTTCATTTCCCGATGGCTCTCCCGGGGATTCATCAAACCTCTGCTGGGTTCCCCAGCACCCTGACATTCTCGAGGGTCCACCTCCTACCACCGACTGGCATCCTCTTGAGAAAATTCACTTTCACATGAGCCCAACCACAAACCAAAGGAACCAAAAACAAAACTCCAGGATGAAAAAAGACACACATTATACAACTTCAAGCCAAACAACATCTGGATGAGCTGCTCACTGTAATTATCCACGCGGGGCGCCCCTCCACTGGATGGATGGACACTGAAAGCTGCCCACGGCTTAGGGTGAACCCAAGAGAGTGCAGCTCGGCCCGTCACTGGGGCCACACAGGCTTGGCCACTTACTGGTAAGGGGAGCAAAGTGGCTGAGTCCACAGCAAATGCAGGAAACCTGGACTTCTGGGTTGAACTCCATCAAGCTGAAGAGAGTGGGTGGAATCATTTCCGGAAGAGCGGTTTCCACTAGGTTTGTTCCGTTGCCAAGAATTCCGTAGCCTCAGACAAAAACATGTCCTTCTACATGACAGTAAAAACAGCGGTCAGTAAGTCAAACCAAGTGCAGCTCTCCTCACCAGGAATTCAAACTGCACCGCTCGGATGCTTTCGATACACAGGGATTGTTTTCTCCTCCTTGGTTGGCAAAATCACGTTAATGACACTTGGAAAAGAATCAGTTTCTTTTCTCCTCTTTTAAATTCTTACTCTTGGCGTATGTCAAGCAAACAAACCAAGCTCAGAATACAAACTTCCCACACCTGGAGGGCAACCTGGAGGGGCCTAGTCAACAAATCACCCAGAAACCCCATGTGAACACAGGAGAGCCTCAGAAGGGCAGTTATCCCCCTACTAACAGCTCTAAGTTTCACACTGACCAGGAGAGCAAGCCAAATATAAAACAACTTCTGGCCAGATGCTGAAAACTCTCAGAAATGATGTTTTGCTTATAAAAAGTGGAATACTCATCAGTGGTGCCAGATGTTTCATCCCAGGGGCATGGACCTCAGCGTCGAAACCCTAAGGCTCTTCTCCCTCTGTCTCTGTTTCTTGGTGCAGCCTCTCTGGAGAAGGCAGGGCCAGAGTCTCTGGCCCAGGCGACAGGAGGGGAGAAAGCAGTTCCTTCTCCACTCCAGAGGTTTACTACAGAATTACTAAGCTCTGGGCTAGTTATTTGTCTACAGAGAAACCAGGGCTACTATCGTTCTGTCAGGAACGTCACCCTCACCCTCTATTAACTGAACTCACTCTAACTAGGTCTTCCCACAGCCACGTTCCCTCCCTCAGGCTGAGGTCTGTGCCTGTGAATCCAACAGACACCGACCCTTCGCCATCGACCCCTCTACACCTTGCCAATGACCTGCCTGCAAGAGGCTCTCACCATTTCATACAGCACAGCCTGTGCCCCTACACGCCACATGCTTAACCGTCTCCACTCCTGAGAAGGGCAAGTATCGGGGGACATTCACCCGAGTCACAGGAAGGGTCCATACTGTTAGGAAGACAAACTTGTGAGAACTTGGAAGGATTCTGGTGAACGGAAAGAGCAGATAAGTGCCAGGTCATTCATTCACCCCACAAATATGTCCCAAACAGTAAACATAAGCTAAACATCTAACTGGTGATGGGAACATGAGGGGAAGGAAGAGACCCGGTCCCTCTCTCTGAGTTCAGTCTAGTGGAGGAGGCAGAGGTCAGCCAAAATTAACACCCAGTTAATCTGTGCTGACTGCAAGGATGGCAGGACAGGGGCCTCCGTGAGGGAACGTCAGGGAGCCTGATGTAGTTCATGGGCAGGAGCGGTCGGGAGGCTTCACTCTATCCACGTAGTCTGAGGGATGAGTAGGAGTGTGGAGGGGAGGGGAGAGCACGGTATTCCACGTAGGGGAGACAGCACCTGCACAGGGAGGGAAGGGCCATGGCCCACTGAGGGAGTTTAAACAAGGGCCGAGTGGATGAAGCCAGGGGACGAGGGGGAATATTTGCAAGACGCCAGTGGGGAGCAGGGAGGGCAGGTCATGCAGGATGCTGTAGACCACGGAAGGGTCTGGTCTTTATTCTAAGCACAATGGGGAGACGGTAAGGGTTCTAAGTAGGGAAGGGACATGATTCCTAGAGGGGAACGTGAGTGGACGTGGCAAACAGTGGAGAAGGAGCGGGGGGGGTGACGAGCAGGGGTTCACTTTTGGACCCACTGAACTCACAGTGCTTAGAGACGGCCAGGGGAAAACGTCACGTGGCACTGAGAGATGTTCGCACCTCCGAACAGCAGGCTTGGCCTCACCAGCCAGCTGGAGAGTCCTGAGCACACAGACGGTGACTGCAACCACGGTGAGGGTGAGACCTTCTGAAGGAGAAGGCAGAGGAAAGGAGGAGAGCACAGTCCCGCCTCGGGGACCTCCGACATGGGAGGGCCTGGCCCAGGAGGAGAGCCAGGAAATGAGTCCAGAAGGAACGAGAAACGAAGAGAGCCCTCGGAGAGCCCAGTCACAGGGGCGAAAGGAAGACCGCTCTTCACCAAGATGCTCAGCACGTCACGGCCAATGTCAAACGCTGCTGAGAGATCAAGAAAGGGAAAGATTGGACAATGGTCTCCAGGTTCTTTATTATTGTTTTCAGCAACATGGAGGTCACCGTAACCCTAGCAAGAGCCACTCAGCAAACTGATCAGTGTGGAAGCTGAGTGGAACGGACAGAGGAATGAGAAGGAGACGAAGAAATGGGGACAGTAAGTCAATGCAGCTCCTGAGAACTCTCGCCTAGAAGAGGAGGCAGGAGGTGAAGCGAAGGGGAGGGACTTGGGGGAATGGGAGGATGTGGAGGGCTCCACACAGGGCCTCTTAAGATGGAAGACACCTGAGTCAGGTGTCAAGACTGATGGCGAGGGACGAGTAGAGAGGGAGAGGCTGAAGTTGTGGGGAAGAAGGCCCAGCAGATGGAGTGAGGCTTCTGAGGAACGGGGGGAGAAGGGATCCAGGGCACAGAGAGAATCATCAGCTTCAGCAGGAAGAGACACGCTTCCCCCACCACTATAAAGGGAAGGGACCCAGGGCGGGGACAGGTAGAGGCAAGTGTGCAGGAGTCCGAGTGGGAAACTGAGGGCTTTCTCAGCTGACGGCATCTGTTTCCCCTATGAAACAGGAGGCAGGTTCTTCTGCTGAGAGTGAAAGATGGGAGGGTCAGCGGTCTGGAGGACGAAGTGTGGCCAACTTAGCTTTCCAGCAGGATTTGATCTTGGTGCCTCTGCTGAGGGATAACTTTGGAAAGACAGATTCTAAGTGCTTTGGTGAAGACCGCGGCACACCAACGGTCCCTAAGTTGACTCAAAAGGAAAAGAGGGGTTTACTGACCCAGAAAGTGTACACCTAGGTGAGCGAGGCTGGCAGAGCTGGGGCCTGGCCTCTGCTGCCTGGCTCGCAGAGAGCTTCTTTACCTAACTGTGCTCTGGCAAGGGCCACTGGAAAGAAATCACTGTTGTCACTGACAGAGGGATGCTCAGGCCACAGTCAAGATCATGGTTGTGGCAGGCTACTTCTATAATGGCCCCTAGTGAGCCCTGTCTCCTGCTGTTCACACCCACATGTACTCCCCACCCTTGTGTGGGGGCTGGACCTAGTGACTTGCTTCTCACAAGCAGAAGGCCAGCAAAAGTGAAGGTGAGGTCACTGCCCAGATTAAATGAGAGGACACTGGCTTCTGTCTCACTGGCACTCCGTCTTACCCTCTCATTTGGTCACTCTGACGAAGCCAGCTGCCATGTTGGGAGCTGCCACATGGAGAAGCCTACATGGCAAGGAACCGAGGAAGGCTTGGCCAGCAACCATTTGCTGGACAACTACCAGCAAGGAATTGGGGCCCCTGCATCCTGCCAACAACCATCGGTGTGCTCCTGGAAGCAGAGCCTTCCCAGTGGAACCCTACGATGACTGCAGCCTTTGAGAGACTCAGAGCCAAAGACCCAGCTAAGCCCCCCCACGATGCCTCACCCACAAAATTCAAGTGGTACTTCTACCCACTGCTGCTGGCAGTATCAACTGATAAAACTTCTGGAAAGCAATTTAACAATACATACTGACAAGAATAAAAATATCCTACTCCTTTGACACTCCTGGGATTTATTCTAGAGCAATAATCCAAACGAAAGAAAAAGTCACGTATGCACACAAGATAAATGTCATAATATCTCCAACGGCCACCGCACTCCGTCTCCAAAGAAGTATGCCACCTGACAACAGGGAAATGCTCATGTAATTTTATAATAAAATGGTTAAATTAATTATTAATTATGATAAATTAAATTGATGCTATATCATACAAATATTAAAAACTGTAACTGTGAAAATATTACCACCATGGAAAAATGCTTTATGTAAGTATAAATGATAAAACAAGCATATAAAACCACACCTATGCTGTGATTACTGTATACTAATGTGCACAAATGGGGGCCGGCCCTGTGGCGGAGCGGTCAAGTGTGCACGCTCCGTTGCGGCGACCTGGGACTCCCAGGTACTGATCCCGGGCGTGCACCGATGCACCACTTGTCAAGCCATGCTGTGGCGGCATCCCATGTGGAGTAGAGGAAGATGGGCACAGATGTTAGCCCAGGGGCAATCTTCGTTAGACAAAAGAGAGGGATTGGCATCGGACGGTAACTCAGGGCGAATCTTTCTCATCAAAAAAAAGGGCCGGCCCCGTGGCTTAGCCCTTAAATGTGCGCGCTCTGCTGCTGGCGGCCCGGGTTCGGATCCTGGGCACGCACCGACGCACCGTTTCTACGGCCATGCTGAAGCCGTGTCCCACATACAGCAACTAGAAGGATGTGCAGCTATGACATACAACTATCTACTGTGGCTTTGGGGGAAAAAATGTGCACATATGAACGAGGATTGGAAGAAAACAGTAGACAATGAACAAAGATGATTTCATCTGCTGGTAGGATTACTGAGGATTTCTACAAGATTTAGTCTTATATTAATGGCCCTCTCTTCAGACCAATATCAGAAACAAAAAGGTTAAATATACAAGCTTGAGAAAATGTGTCAATCATTCCTCCCTGCATTAATCACATTCTTCTCAAATCAGTGAACATCAAGCTCCTTTTAGGGGACACTTGTTTTCTCTTTGAAAGCCTCACACAGTTTCCTGTCTCTGCTGAGAGAAAGGCTCACAGCTCCTCTGCTGAGGGGTGGCTCTAATCCTCCACCCAATCCTTTATTGGTTCCTTTCCATGGGAGCTGGGGATGAGGGAACTGGGAAGGGACAAACAGAACAGTGTCCCCAGGAAGTGATAAGAGAGGTAAGAGTCAAATGAAGGCAGGTGGTTCTAGCCCATGAGAGCCCCACTGCTCACAGCTCCAGACTGCACCATCCCAAGGAGGTGTAAGGTCCACTACCTGTTTGCCCAGCTGGGCCCCATCCATCAGAATAGACTTCTCCTTTATCCGTTAGGAACAGACTATGGTCCTGACCACAAGCGATCTATCAGACAAACAGAGGGAAGGTTGATGAGAAGAAATCTTTGGCAGCCCAGTGTCCTGCTCAAAGGACCCAAAGCACGGGAGCATTCCCTACTGCTCCTGAACCTGAGGGGGCCAAGTCCAGGCAGGCTGCCCCACACAACCTCCACTTCTTATTCTTTCTCACTCCACTGCAGCCTGGTTTCTGCCTGCCCCTCCACTGATGCGGCTCTTGCTAAAGGAAAGGGCCAGATGTCCTAAGGAGAAGACCCAAGAGCTCCTCCATCCCAGTCCATCCCTGAAGAACCACTCCCTTCTCCACAAGCCTTTCTCTTCCCCATCTCTCTCTTCTGCCTCTCCCATAGCTTCCAGTCTTGCTCCCTAGCTCAGCCTTACTCCTTACCCTTCAGTGTTGGAATCCTTCTCCAAGGTCTGTCTTCTGCCCTCTTCTCTCCTCCTCTTCACACTCCCCTGGGAGGCTGCATCCGTTTCCAAGGCTTTCTCTGTCACCTGTACACTGCTATCTCCATTCCCAACAACTTTACTGAGTTCCAGACCTGCTTTTCTAACTGCCTAATGAAAAGCACCGTTTACTAAATGCTTATTATGCCAGGCACTGTGCTAAGTCAATAACCAAGAACACCTACGAAGAAACTGAATCTCAGAGAAGGTTGGTAACTTGACCAAAGTCATCCAGTTAATATGTGGGGAAGCAGGGACTTGAATTCGCATCCATGGGACTTTCAAGTCTGTGCAAGACGCACTATACTCTACTGCATACTAAAAACAATTTCACTCTCTACCTCCTCCTTGCTTCTCTCTCCCACTCAACACGAGCCTCCTCCTCTAGGACTTCCCCATCCGGGTTGAGAACATCAGCAGCCACTCATTTGCCAGTGGAGTCAGGCTCCATTCCCTCTAGCTCACTCCTTGGACCTCTTATCAAGCCCCAAATCTGGTCAATCCTCCTTACATGTCTCTCCACATGTCCCTTCTCCCCACGCCTTCCCAAGTGGCCTTCATCACCTCCTCCCCCAACCCTAGAAAACCCTGCATCGCTCACTCTCCACCTGTCTTCCAGCCTATGCCACAGCACTCCCCTGTAAGCATACCAAACTCCAGCCACCCCACATGCTCTCAGCAGTTAAAGGCTCCACCTGCCACCTCCCCTCTGCCATGAAACCTTTCCCACCACCCATTCCTGGTCTATCTGGTAAATTCCTCTGTCACCTCCTCCACGATGCCTTCTGTGCCTTCCATTCCATCCCCGGAAGACTTAATGACTCCCCTTTGCTACTCTTATAGCACTTTCGGTATGCATTCATTTATGTATTTAAGTATTGATTATAGATATCTACCATGTGCCAGGAACTGCCCCAAACATGGGAATAAATGGTGAACAAGATAAAGCCAGCCTGAAACACACACAGAGCCTGGGCACACTCAGGTACAGCTAGTTTTTTCAACTTGTCTCTCCCACTAGAGTGTTTTCCCCCCAAACCTTATTCAAGTTGGTACCCCATGTTCCAGTACTGAACATCCTGGCCTACAGTAGCCAGGCGACCATTTGTATAAAATAATTTATTAATTCAGAAAATCCGCCTAAAAATTTCCCTTCACCCCCCCTCTAGTTTCCCCCTTTCAAAAGTGCCCCAAGGGGCAGAATGAGTAGCTCTCAGCCCACGCCTCTTACCTGGACCACCTGTCCATCGAAGGCCTGCGTTCTATGGACTTTGTGACTTCCGCTAATGGCTGAGGGCCATCTGGGGAGAAGCAAGACATATGGTCACGGTAAGCATTGTGGGGTTCTGGCCTCTCCTCTGTCATTCCTCACTGGCGGCCCCATACACACACATAGTAACTGTTAGGGAAACTCTCTAGGTCAAAAAGAAGGCAGAGTTAGACACAGGTGCAAAGGTAAAATAATACAAACTAAATCGCTTGGTGATTTTAATATGCTGCCAGAGCTGAGACTGGTGTTTAAACCCACCAGCATAACGCGAGGAACTAGAGGGAAATTTTTTTAAAGACCAACAGAAATAGAACTGAAACAGAGGAATTTTTGAAGTTAATCAATTTGGCTAAAAATAAAGAAGGAATCCAAAGAAGGTCTAGCCATCCCAATCAATGCTCATGCACCTGCCCTCCCACCAGGCTGATGCACGGAGCTCCCCCTGAGATGGAACAACACTCTCCACAGCTCTCCGTGGAGCGCTCACTGCTCCTCTCAGGCCTGAGGAACCTTGCTTGGTACTGCTCTGTGACTCTATCACACAGTAATCACTCCAGAGATGTTTAATGCTCAACACAACTTGGGGAGGGGTAGTCCTTGTGGGAACTCACCTGTAAGGTTCATTTTCCACCACCTTCCTTCCACATTGTCCGTAATAGCTGTTTGCCAGGCTGAAGACTAAAGAATACCACCACCAATGAAATCAGTTCTATAGGTGTGTGGAACCCAAGAATGTCAGGACTGGAAGGGGGTCTGGAAAGTGGTCCTAGTCCAACTGCTCACCCAACTGCCACTGGGTTTCCTTCTCCAATATTCCCAGCCAGTGCAGGCACACCTCCAGGCATGCTGGGGTCCAGACATGCTGCAACAGGCTGGGCCACCTGTACTTTCCCTCTGCTTCTCCTCTGGGCCCTCGTTCTGCCTCTCAGGAATTCCATGAGAGGCGAGCACCTCCTGTGAAAGGACTCAGCACCCCCTTGTCTTGACATGAGTACAGCCATGTTTGGCCACTCCATTGACCTACAGCCACCAGCACAAAAAGAAATATAAAAGCTGCTTTCTGAGTGGTGGGAACTGGCCCTTCTCCCATGAACATAGTTGCAATGTGTAAAAATTTCAAGGCCCTCGGGCGCCGCAGCCTGGGCCTGACTGACCATCTGTGCTGGGCTGGGACGATAACCACAAACCAATGCACGTACACAACTACTGGGCTGCGACAACAGCCAGGGTGCTCAGTGCATGTACGCCACTGATAACCTTTTGTGCATGGAAACACTGAATGCTTGCTCTGTAAACTCTGTAACTGCTTATATAAACTGCTGGAAAGCGAGGCCTGGTGAGAGTTCCACTTGTGGAAGGGACGCCTTGCCCAGGACGTGTGATTCCCACACACCCATGTCGATTGACAGGACTCTCTCGGTACTGGGGCGTGGATGTTGTGAGTAATGGATTTATTGTGAAGTAATTGATCTGATGTGTTCTCTTTTCGGTCAACCTGGTGTTTCTCTTTCCGGTTGCCTTGTGTCATTTCCCTTCAGTCGATCTGGTCGAGCCAATGTTTTTCCATTTCTGATCGAGCCAATGTTTTTCCCTCTTATTATATGACCTATTCGAATCTGCCGCTATCTCAGCTGATCAGGGGTTTCCCATTCTGATGGAGCTGGTGTTTTTCCCTCTTATTATTTGACCTATTCTGATCTGTTGGAGGACTACCGCCTTTACTATCCTCTGTATAATAAAATATACCTTCAGTCCATTTGTTTGGAGTGGAGTTTCTTTTACGTCTCCAATCGAATCCCCCGAACCGCTCATAACACCCCATTCCTTGCACCTGTCACCAGGTTGCCCTCAAGGCCAAGTCCCCTCTGGAAAGAGTTCCTAAACACCACCTTCGGCTTTTCCTACAAAGAACCCTAGCCAGAAAATGAAATGTGATGAATTTCATCAAGTTGGCCTTCCCTGGAATAACCACTTTTTTGGAGACGGTCGGGGTTACCCAGGAGCCTGGACTCTGAAAGCCCCGCGTCTTGGAGGAAGTGTTAGCAAACAGGCTTCTCTCAGTACAAGGGAAAAGCCGTTTACACACGTAGCCCAGCTCAGTGACTTCACAACAAAGGCAGGCGTTGATGAGGCTGCCTGGTGTGCACTGTCATGTTTACATATACCTCAGATTTCCCAAGAACCACAGAGAGCAGAGAACAGAAAAGAGTCAGCCAAGTCTGCCCAACATTGTCTCTTGAGCCATGCTCCTGATTTGCTCGGGAAATTCCAACAGCCTCACAATCAGATGTGGGTCAATCAAATGGGCCACTTCAGGCCCTAGGGCAAGAAAGTGGTCCCCCCACCATCCATCAATCTTGAACAGGTCAATTCACGTCCTTCACCGTCTTGTCAGGACGACAGTGGGCGCTGCCAAAGGAGACCTGTAGCACCTGTGTCTCCTGAGGTCTGTCCAGAGGCAGTGGGACGGGTGAGAGCTCCAAAACACACGCGTCTCCCCTCGCTGAAACAAACACAACCAGGGCGAGTGCACTGACGCAGAGTCAGAGCACTTCTAACATGAGAGATGACACTGCCCCACCCCTACATTGTTACACAGTGAGATCGGAATGACTTACTCAAGCCACATAAGTTAGTGGCACAGCAAGGACCAGAACCCTGGCCCCCAAGTCCAACCCACTGCACCACACTGCCTCCATGACACATGGGGTTACTGAAAAGCATCCTTAGTCTTATTAAAGAAAGCTCTTCACATGTCATTTCACACCATTTGAATTTTTCAGGAAAGTAAAAGCAATAGCCACTTTCTGCAATAGCCACTAGGATTTCTCAGTATGGTGAAAAACAGCACATGTTATATGACACCACTTCTAATAAAGGAAGCAAAAAGAATACATTTGTAGATGCATTTGCTCGCACATGCATTACATCTCTCCAGAAGGATAAACAGGAAACTGTTAACACAGGTTGTCGACAGGGAGAAAAATCATGATCCTGGGAGGACAGAGGTGGAAAGCAGACTCTTCATCATATGTTCTATGGCGCCATTACGATTCTAAATTATGCAAATATGTTACCTATTCAAAATAGAAAATTTTAATTTTTAAATAAGCATGTAAGATGAAATGTTGTCTAGAAGTCACTCTAAAGAGAAACTTGGGGCCGGCCAGGTGGCGCAAGCGGTTAAGTGTGCGCGCTGTGCTTCGGCGGCCCGGGATTCGCTGGCTTGGATCCTGGGCGTGCGCCGACGCCCCACTTGTCACGCCATGCTGTGGTGGCGTCCCATATAAAGTAGAGGAAGATGGGCACAGATGTTAGCTCAGGGCCGATCTTTCTCGGCAAAAAGGAGGAGGATCGGCATCGGATGTTAGCTCAGGGCTGATCTTCCTCACAAAAAATAAATAATAAAAAATAAAGGAATTAAAGCAGAAACTTATTGTTCTTTATAATCCTACTGGAGAGGCCAGATTGGTCTATGTATGGAATTCCTCTGACAGGTTTTAAACAATGAACTTTTGACTATTTACAGTGGAGTCTGGAGTTGAGGAGAAGATCTGCAAACGCACTGGTTCTCAACATACTCCTCACTAATGACCCCCTATCTTCTCCTATAATCCTCATCTTTAAAAACATCTCATCCACCAAATAAATGGCATTATGAATGTTATAATAATATACTTGCCCATCCATATTCATCAGTGACTGATATAATTTGCAGACAGAGCTTTTGATCTGCATGAAATAACTGGTTTATCACAATGAGATGATGTGATTCTAGGCAAAATCAAAGAAAATGGACAATGTTGTTAGCTCATATTAGTAGCTGAAAATATGAAGTACTTTAAAATACTGACAAGTGATTCACATCCCCCATTACTATCTGCATGGACCCCTAAGGGCCTGGGAAAAGTTAATATATAACATTGAAAGGGAAACTGGCTCTAGGTCCAACTACCTATTGACAGGAAATACAGAGGACAGAGGATCATGTCAACCAGCACCACAGGGATGCATTCAACAAACTGAAGACTGGAAAATTCTATAGAATAAACAATGAGATTTCTTCGTTAAATGTATTTCAAGGATAAAAGATTCAAACAGACTTAAAAGACTATAAAAGTCTTCTCAACCACTTGCAATGTCTAGACCTTATCCAGCTTTTGATTCAAATAAATTTTTAAAAATAAAATAAAAATCTATTGACACTTATAAGACAACTGTCAGTTTGAACACTGACAAACTATTTGATATTAAGGGATTACATTGTTAATTATTTTTAGGTGTGATGCTATACTTACCACTCTTTTCAGTCCTTATGTTTTTAGATATGTACTGAAATATTTATGAATGAAATCAATTTTCTTATGATTTGCTCTAAATTTGCTGAGGGAGAACATGGGGGAAATGTCTAAAACAAGATCGTCATGAGCTGATGATGGTGGAAGCTGGTGATGGCCCATGCGGTGCCTTATCTTATTCCATCCACTTTTGCATATGTCTACAATCATTCTTAACAAAAGGTAAAAAGAAATGTCATTTGGCATCGTACAGCCAATAAAGACTTCAATACTAAGGGTAAAAGGATTCTGATATGAAATTCAGTGAAAAAAGGCAGAAAACAAAATATACACTGTGATCAAAATTCTATAAACAGACATTTGCATACAAATGAGGGAAGAGGGAAAAAAATGAAAAGAAAGATTTGTCCAGTATGTATTTCTGGGTAATTCCCCTTTATTTTAAAAAATGTTTCATATTGTCCTCATCATATTGATTGACTCGTGTCTACTTTTGCAAATATCATAAATCATTTCTAACATTTTATAATCCAATTTCAAATATCTGGAATAAAGCCTCCATCTTAAGGCTTTCATTGAATTTTTTGCCCAGACCACATTCTAGGCACTGTAGAGTGCCTCAGGATATCTCAAGCTAGGAAACAAAGGTCATCACTCTGGGGCCAAAAACATCCCTACTTATCAGCAAAGGACCTTTACCAAACAGGCTGAAAATAATCTAGTCCAGATAGTTCCAAACAATGTGCCTTTCAAGACTCCATCTATGTTGTTGTTACGGTTTGCTTTATGTCATCAGATTCTTGAAAATCAGAGGGAGCTTCCTCAGCAAATCACAGCAGAAAAAGCCAAGGCGAGAGCCTCAATTTTCTCTTTTCGGCTCCTGTGAAATCCAAACTGAGAATCTCTGTTGAGTTCCATCTACCAAACTTTCGTCCCATCCTTAGCTTTAGAGGACAGCAGTGTGAATCCATGGCCACAGGCGGCAGGTGAAATCTGAAAAAAAGTTCCCATAAAGCATTCACTGATCTGGGACGTCCAGTTTTTCCAGCAATAAATGGCAGCTTGTTTACCCATTCCAAGAACACACACTATTAACACAGCAACCAACACTTATGGAATGTTTGCTACATGCTAAGTGCTTGAGATGCACTATCTCATTTCATCTTCACACTCACCCAAGGATCTAGTTATCAGATCCTCCCCATTCACCAAGACACAGTCTCGCAAAGCAGTAAAGTTGAACATTACCTTAGTTTGAATCTTGGCAACACCAGAGGGTCTACAGCTGGTAGACCCTGACCAGTTGTGTGATCTGAAACAGACTGCTTGACCTCTCTGTGTCTGTTTCCCTCTATGTGAACTGGAGTTGAGAACAATATCTCTCTTATTGGGTTGTTGTCAGGACTAAATGAGTTAATAGAGCTAAAGCCCCTACAGTGAATAGTACTTGACTTAATGTGTAAGAGCGACGGCACGTACTCACTATCATTACTGGTGGTAGTAAGAGGAGTAGTCGATAGAGGAGAAAATCGAGGCTCCTAGAGATTAAGTAACTTGTCTAATACAGTCACGCGGCTAAGATGTGGAGGCTGTCTGATTCCAGAATGCACCCTCTTGACCCTGATACTGCACTGTGACATTCTCAAAGCCCTGCCATGAAGAAGCATTCATACCACAGCCACAGCGAAAGTGACACATTCACAGCCCAGTGACTCTGTTGGGTGTTTCACCCAAACGCGATGTGATGTTATCAATCCTCACTTTCACTGGCCACATGAGGAAACGGAGGATTTGGTAGGGCTGAAGCCAAGGGCAGCCTGGCTTTAGAATCGGCTCCTTTCCCATAAAACCCAGAGTGAGCACCTTCCCGGGTGGCCTGGGATAGTCCTAGCTTACACCTGATGTCCCAACGTTCACTCTCGAACAAACTGGACAACAAATTCTACAGTGACCCAAATGACGCCCCACTGTCCCTTGGCTGTTTACAGTTTATCACAGGCCTCTGTAGTCAATCTCAGAGACTATATATAAACCTAATCCTTAGGAAAAGCCAGCTGACCAATAACGAGCAAATGTGAAGAATTTTCTTGGCGGGGGTGCCGGCCATGTGGACTAGTTCCCAGTGAGTGAGTTCGGCGCGCTCTGCTAGGGTGGCCTGGGTTTGGTTCCAGGATGCAAACCTACACCACTTTTGGTGGCCAGGCTGGGGCTGCGACCCACATACAAAATAGAGGATGACTGGCACATGTGTTAGCTCAGGGTGACTCTTCCTCAGCAAAAGAAAGATTTTCTTTTTACTTGCAGCATGGCCTGAGGAAAGCTAGCTAAATATTTCCTTTAAATTTGACGTGTTGGTGACTTGTTTAATCAAGTCATCCCAAAGTGACATATCCCTCCTTTTTCCCTGTGATATTTTCTCTCCTCACATTCACAGGGAACATATACACATGCACCCCTGTGTGAGTCAAAAAGCTCAGTTCCCTGGCCTTTGGGAATGGCTTGGGTCCACAGAAACGACCCACTGGGGAGGCAGGAGCCAGCCCCTGACCACACGGCAGGAAACATAGAAAAGAAGCGAGTCCACAGAGGATGCCCAGCACTCTATGCTTTCTCTCATTGCTTGTGGTAGCTGTTGATTCAACACTCAACAAATACTTGGTGAGCACCTACTGTGTTATTAAATCTGCTAGTATGGGAAAAGGCTTCGAACAACACCTGACACAGAGTCAGCATTCGGTAATGTGTGTTATAATAATGTGCCAGCAGAGCACTTCCAACTATGGTGGAGTGAAGAAGTTAGTGAAGCTCTCACCAAAAAAGAACTGCAAAACTGGACAAAATTATTTAAAAAACACCACTTCACGGCCTGGGAAATCAATAAAACACAAAGAAACTGAGGAATTATTCACAGAAGACTGTGAGAACTACAGGTAAGAACAGCTGGAGACTTCAGACTTCCTGTCTTGTGTTGTTCCTTCCGCCCCAGCTCAGTTAGCACAGAAGTTTGAACAGGACAGGGCTGGCCATGAAAACCTTCAGCTTTGTTGCCAGAATGCACAGACCTTCATTGGATGCTGAAACTGGAGGGTGCAAACTCATGCCCATCAGCAAACTAGTAGGAAACAAACAAGTAAAATGCACAACTCGACGAGCCTGATTGCAATGGTGATTGGGGCAAGAGGAGAGGCAGACCAGCCAGAAATTTCATGGGAAAATGCTAGAAAGGAGAGAGCGACAGAAGCCTCTGCCCACATCCACGGCTTTCTGAGAAACTGCACGAATGGACAGATGAGACCTGAGCACCGGTGGAAAGTAAAGATGAGGAGACTGGAGAACAGGCTGAACTTTGATGTGGTTCCAACCTACAGACAATCAAAGGTAGAGGGTAGAAACCTTAGAAGCTCAAGTTGTTTGAGCACAACCTCTGCCCAAATCATTGGCTGACCACAAAGGGATGCAGACTGGGGGCAACCCTCAGGAAGTCAGGCTAAAAAAATAAGAGGAACCGAGCAAAGACATCAGTGGCCACGCACAGCCCAGGAGGCTGAGGCTATAGATAAAGTCCATAAAAATTAAAAAACAAAACAAAAGAAAAAATCCTCAGCATGAAAAATATCAGAATCCAAAATTGTTATAATATATCATGAAAAACTCCAGTTTTTAACAAAAAAAAAAATACAAGAATTAAGAAAGAGTGACATATACCAGGGGGAAAAAAGCAGCCAACAGAAACTGACACGCAGTTGACCCAGATGTTAGATTTATCAAAGATATCAATGAACTGTTTTTCAAAGACTATTTTAAGACCATGTTAAAAAACCATATGAATACATGATGACAATGACTTGACAAATACGGACGCTGAATACAGAAAAACAAACACAAAAATCCTAAATAGAAATTTTAAAGTTGTAAAGCAAAATAACAAAATAAAGAATTCACTATATAGGCTCAACAGCAGATTTGAGATGGCAGAAGAATCAGTGAACTTGAAGAAATAGCAATAGAAAGTATTCATTCTGAAAAATAGAGAAAAAACAGACTGAAAAAGAAAACGAATGGTGCTGCAGAGACCTGTGGCACAACATCAATTGTATTAACAGTCAGGAAATGGGAGTCTCAGAAGGGCAAGAGAGAAAGAAAGTAGAACAAAACACTTATAGAAAGAATGGCAGAAAACCCACCAAATTTTATGAAAAAACATAAATCTAAGATCAAAGATGCTCAACAAAACACAGTTAACCTGTTAAAAAACAAACTCTGGAAAGCACCCAAAGAAAATGGACTCATCAGGTACAAGGCAACAACAATCAGATTCACGGCTCACTTCTCATCAGAAACTACGGAGACCAGAAACGAATAGAATGACATATTCAAAGTCTGAAAGACAAAAACTGTCAACCAAGCATTAATTCTATATCCAGCAAAATTACACTTTAAAAAAAATTGAAGCTGGAATAAAGACATGACCAAACAAAGACTGACAGAATTCACTGAGAGGAGACGCGTCTGAACAAGAACTAAAGAAGTCCTTCAGGCTGACAGGAAATGACAGCAGATGGTCAGTAACAATCACAAGAAGAAATGAAGAACATCAGTCAAAGTAATTATAAAGGTAAATATAAAACACTGCACAAATATATTTTGTCTATCTTCATCACTTAAGAGATTTAAAGGACAATCGCACAAAATCATAATTATAAATTGCTTTGCTGGGCTTCAAATGTAGAAAGATGTGGTATAGATCACAACAACCACACAAACGAGAGAGGAGGAAATGGAGCAATGTTGAAACAAAGTTAGTTTCCTCAGGATTAGGTCACTATTAACCTGAAGTAGATTGTGATAAATTAGGACACATATTTTAATCCCAAGAGCAACTACTAAAAAAACAAACAAAATATAGTAAAACACCAAACAAAGGAATTTAAAAAGTCCGCTAGAAAAATAACTATTAACCACAAAAGAGGGCCTCAAAGGAAGAGCAGAGAGAAAAAAATGACATAAAGAAACAGAGCAAAATGGCAGATGTGATCCGACCACATCCGTAACTACATTCAAAGGACATGGATTGAGCAATGTCGGTGAAAATAGTGGAGCAACAAAAACACTGGGAAACTGTCAGAATCCACTTTTCAAAACTCTGACAAAGAACCAAAGACTTCAAGCAATCTGGGGGATGTTTACTCCAGGAAAGCAGCTGACTCTCAGTCAGAACAGCAAGCTTGGTCGCATTTTAATCTGACCTATTCCCATCCACCTCTCCTCAGCTCTGCAGGAGCCCTCAACACAAACAGCTCACAATTTCAGTGGAAATCAGCAATCTGGCAGCCATGGGGGGAGGCAGAAAAGGATTGGAACAACTGCAAAGCCCCACTCCCAGAGAACTCGCGTTTCATCTGTCTGGTAGTGCCCTGCAAGACCCCATTAACAAGGCTCTATTTTTCTGACCTGATGCAGATATCACCCAAAACAAACAGCCTTTCCTCCTGGAGTGTCTGTTGAAAACAATGAGAGGCTAATAACGAACATTAAAGCTGCCTGGGTGGTGCATAATAGTAGGAGCAAACAATATAGATTAACCCAGAAACTATCAACCAACTTGACCTGACATCTCTAGAACACTGCACCCAAACAACAGCAGAATACACATCCTTTTAGAACACACAGGGAACATTCTCCAGGATAGACCATATTCTAGGCGAAAAAAGAAAGTCTCAATACATGTAAAAGGACTGAAATTAAAGTATGTTCTCTAACCACAACAGAATGAAATTGGAAATCCACAAATAAAGAAATTAGGAAAACCATCAATATTTGGAAAGTAAACACTTCTAAATGACTCCAGGGTCAAAGAAGAAATTCCAAAGAAAACTGAAAACTACTTGAAGGTAAATGAAGACAGAAGAAATACAACATATCCGAATTTATGGGCTGTAGCTAAATAGTGCCTAGAGACAAAATTATAATTTTAGCTTTAAACTTTAGTTTAAAGCTTGTAATGTAGCTTTCAATACCTACATGACAAAAGAAAAAAGATCTCGACAATAGCCAAACCTTCCACCTTAAGAAACTAGAAAGAGCAAACTAAACCGAAAGCAAGCAAAGAAGAGAAATACTAAAAATACAACTAGAAATCAATCAAACAGAAATCAGAAAATCAATAGTGAAAATCAATTCAACAAAAATTTGGTTCTCTCAAAACATTAATAAAGTTGACAATTCTTTAGCTAGACTGACAAAGGAAAAAAGAGAAAATACAAATTACCAAAATCGGGAACTAAAGAAAGAAGATTACTACCAACGTACAGAACTGTGGGAGATCAGAAGTGAATACTAGAAACAACTTTATGCCAACAAATTAGATAACTAACAAGAAAAAACACATTCCTAGGAAGACACAAATTACCCAAGCTGACTCAAGAAGAAATCGAAAATTTTAATGTGCCTATAACAAGCTTAAAAAAATTAAATTAGTAATAAAACAAGCTCTTCTTACCAAGGAAAGTCCAGACCCAGATAACTTACTTCACTGGTAAATTAACCCAACATTTACCTAAGGAATAACACCAATTCTTCACAAACTTTTCCAGAAACTCATTCTATGAGGCCAGGAATATCCTGATACCAAAACCAGTCAAAGACATCACAAGAAAAAAATCCTCAATAAGATGTTAGCATAACCAACCCAGTGGAAAAAGGATTATTGTCCAAGAACAAGAGGAATTTCTCCCAGGAATGCAAGCTGGTTTAACATCCAACAATCAACTAACGTAATATATCCTACTCACAGAATAAAGGACAAACATCACATGATCACCTCAACAGATATACAAAAAGCATTTGACAGAATCTAGTCCCTATTCAGGATTTTAAAAAAGAAAAGAAACTCCGCATAAGGTAGGACAAGAAGGGAACTTCCTCAACTTGAGGAAAGACATCTGTGAAAACCTTACAGCTCGCATCACCCGCAATGGTCAAAGACTGAATGCTGTCTCCCTAAGATCAGGAACAGAACACGGACAGCACTTCAATTCAACACTGTACTGAAGGCTCTACCCAGTGCAATTAGGCAAGAGAAAGAAACAAAGGCATGCAAATTGGAAATGAAGACGTGAAACTGTCTTGATTCACAGACAACCAGACAACACAATCCTGTATGTAGAAAATCCTAAGGAATACACAACAACATATAAAACTAATATACAAGTTCAGCAAACTCAAAAGATAGAAGGTCAATGTACAAAAACCAAAGGTATTTCTATATACTAGCAAGGAAAGCTCCAAGAATTAAGTTGAGAATACAATTCTATTCAAAATACCATCAAAAAGGATAAAATGCTTAGGAATAACTGTAACAAAAGAAATGCAAGAGTTGTATACTGAAAACTACAAAACATACTTGAGAGAAATTAAAGACCTACTTAAATGAGAGATTCTACGTTCATGGATTGGAAGACAAAAGAATGTTAGAGGGCATTTGTGCCCAAATCAATCTACAAATTCAACATAATCCCTACCAAAATCCCAGCAAGTACTTCTGCAAAAACTGACAAGCTAATCCTAACATTTATGTGGAAAATCAAAAGACTCAGAATAGACAAAACAATTTTTAAAAACAAGAACAAGCTGGAGGACTTACATTTCCCAATTTCAAAATTTATTATAAAGCTACAGTAATCAAAAGAGCATAATTTTAGCATACGGTTAGACATATAGATCAACGGAACAGAACTGACAGTTCAGAAATAAACCCTGACTGTTTACAGGCAACTGACTTGGACAAAGGTGCCAAACAATTCAATAAGGAAAGGATAGTCTTTCAACTAATGATCCTAGGACAATGGGATATCCACATGGAAAAAGGCCCCTACCCCACACCATACACAAATACCAGGTCAAATGGCTGGCTCATAGACCTAAACAGAAGAACTAAAACTATGACGCTCCTACAAGAAAATATAGGAAAACTATCTTTGTGATCTTGGGTTAGGCAAAGACTTCTTACACATACCAAAAACACAATCCACAGCAGAAAAACTGATCAACTGAATTTCATTAAAATTTAAATATTTGTCTCTTCAAAGGACACTTAAGAAAATCAAAAGAAAAGCCGTGGGCTGGCAGAAAATATCCGCACATATCATGTATATGATAAAGGACCTCTATCCAGCACACATAAATAACTCTTACAACTCAATATTAAGGAAAAAACAACGCAACTTGTCATTCCTCTGGAGCTTCAATGCCCCGTTTCTCTTGATCTCCCCTTTTCAGTTCAAGATCACTTGTTACCCTTGACAGACAAGTCAGAAGCCAAACTGGTCCAATCTGCTGCTTTTTCATCCCGCATCGAGATTCCCACAAGCATCCCCAACAAGAACCTATCCCAAGCACCTCGTTTTGCTCTTCTGACTGTTGGCTCCAAGAGAAGCTGCCGCAGGTCGCCCTCTGCTGCCATCTTTTCAAACCTGAGTCAAGGCAGACGCCTCCTGTGCAAACACCCTAGTGTGTGCGGACCTCCGCTCCTCCTCGCTCATCCCTGTACCTGCTCCAGTTAACGCTTCCTTTCCCTCTGGCCCACCGACTCCAGCCGGCCCGCAAGGTCCCAGAGCTTTTGCAGCCGTCTGTCCTAACATCAGAACTTCCGGGGCCAACCGCCCGAGTGCTGATCCCACTGTACCTCCCCCTACCAGCTGTGGGGTCTGGGGCCTGTCCTTTGACCTGTCTGAGCCTCCCTCTGCTCCCTGATATGTGGGGACAACCCCGACCCGCCGGGGAGGTGTGGCTCCCACGGGCCGCCACAACCCCGCCGTTTCCGCGCCTCCATCAAGGCAGGCAGCGCCCCTGTCGCCTCCCCCTCCTGTGCCTGTGGCCGCTCGAGGGGCGCCCTCCCGGAGTCTCACCCTCCAGCGTGGCAGCTTCTCAAGAGGCCGAGGGCACGGGGAGGAGCAGCGGCGGCAGTGGCCGGAACGCGCCGAGGGAGGGGCCGCCCGCTCCTTCCGCTCCAGCTCCAGGAGGGATGGCAGCGGCTCGACCCGGCGGCGCGGACGCGAGCTGGCGCGGGGCTCCGCCCGGAGCTGGGCAGCACGAAGGGGGGGCGCCCTGCGCCCCGAAAAGCTGCAGCCTCCCACGAGGATGCGGTCGGCGCCGGCCGCGCGCTCGCCAACCTACAGGCCCACAGGCGCGCCCCCGGCCTCCGCCGCCTCCTGCCGACTCGGTGAGCACACGGCCGCCGTTCAGAGCCCTCGCCCCGCCCCCGGGGCAGCCCAGCCGGCGCCCCAGCCGGGCCCTCGCCGCCGGCGCCATCGCCGCTTCACCCCTCCAGGCCACCCAGCGAGGCCAATTTGTGTGACCCTTGACCCCACGCCCTGGCGAATGCGCCCGCCTCCAGGTTTCCTATTGGCTGAAGGCAGAGGTGCTGAGGGACCCCAGTGGCGCATCCAGGGGGGGTGGCTGGGCTGGGCGGAGCCGGGGACCTGCGATCCTCAGGGTGGTGGATGGGGCCCAGGTCCTGGCCCTGCCACCTGGTGCGCGACCTTCCTCTGAGCTCCAGCTCCGCCTAAGCGCCGTCCCCTTCCCGCGGAGCACACGTTTCCCGAGCATCTGCCCGGCTCCTCAGGGCGCAGGGCGCTTTCCTGTCGCCAGGTCCTTTGCTTCTTGGCATCAGCCTGGGAAACGCTGGAGGGGTGGCGCCCTCCGCGCATCTCCAGGTAAGTCCTTCCCCTGCCCTGTGTAGTCCCTTTGCCACTGTCCGTTGTCATCTCTTCCCTGGCCTTGTCGTGGGCGTTCCCCACCCTCATCAGCTACTAGGCAACTCAGTCCCTGCTCCAGCCACAGTGAGCTAGAGGGTAGCTCTTCCTATTGGCATTCGCTGCCAAAACCCCTGCAGGCATTCCCCACTGTCTTCCACAGTGCATCCTCCTCCCCGGCTCACCTCACTCCTCAGCGCTTCATCCACTTGAGCAGAGGGCTCCACTTGTGCCTTCTGATCCCACCGCTGTTTCAGGCCTCCCTACTTTGCACGCACTGCCTCCAATGCCCTTCAGATGTCTGGCAAACTCCTAGTCATCTTCTAAGATCCAGCTCAAGCACCTCCTTTGAACTTCTGTGAAAGCAAGTACTTCAGTTCCTTCAGGTTGTCCTCACCAATGTTGTCCTCCTACAGGTTGGGAGGCGGCCAGGAACAAGGGATGTCCTCCTGAATGAATGACCAGGAGTCTGGGGCCCTTGTTTCTAGTCCTGCTTCGGCTACTGACTAGTTGTCTCCCTTTTCTGGATCTCCTGTCTGAAATGAGGGGACGGGTTAAAACAAAAGTCAATACATGAAATGATATTTTTAAAATGAATGAGGTGTTTTGACTTTATGGCTTGTAGGATGTCTTGCAGCCGGTTATGATCCCTGGTGGGCATGCCCAAATACTAGCCCCAAATGCTGAGGGCCAACGCCCTCTGTCTTCCCTCCCTTGCTTCCTTCTCTCTCTTTCTCTTGATATTGCTTGATCCCTAGAAGTAATCCAGTTTTAATCTACTCCCAACACCAGTTCAGATTACCTTGTTGTCCTGGAATGTGCCTTGTATCCAGTCTGAAATGTGTTTTTACTGTTTCCTGGTGAAATGTGGTGGATGTTTTACTGTTCTGTGGGGCTGTTTTGCAGAGAGTGATCAGGGAAAACTGACTGATAAGATATGGTATCCAGGAGACTGCTCCTCGAAGGCCTCCACCTGCAGCAAACGTAATTAACCAAAGCTATGAAGTCAGTAGTCTGCTGGGCTATGAGATCTATCCTCTGTTTGCACTGAGGTCGTGCTTCCCTTGGACTGCTCCGAATCAGTGAGTGAGGCAGGGATAGACACTCAGGCAGACCTGTTCCTGGGAGGCATGGACTCCTCTGCTGATCTGCTTGTGCTCAAGGACTCCCCAGTGGCATTCCTAAGCCTTCCTTAGACTATACAGCAGTGTAGGACACTTGGACCCATCCTTCCCTCTATCTCCCCCTCATTTAGAGTCAGACTTGCATCATGGCCTGATGGCTCTCCCACTTTGCCAGGCTCCCCCACCCCATTTTCTGTTACAGAAGCATTTCCCCTCATAAAATCCTTGCCCGTTTAATCCTGTCTTGGTGTCCACCTCTCAGAGGACATTTGAGCCAAGCCATGATAAATGAAGAGTGAGCCATTTACACATCCTGGGTAGAGGTTCTAGGCAGAGGCTACCTCAAGTACAGAGGCCCAGAGGTGAGAGACTTCTTGGGGGTGTGTGCTGCAAACCAGCCCAAATAACACCAGATACACCAAAATAGTCCTGCCCAACTTTAGGTTGCTTTTGGTAGAGAGGAGAGCCAGCAAAACTTTGTCTTGGTAATGGTTAGCTAAGGCCCACAACCTCATTACCAGGTTATAATGCAAGCGAGTCTCACGTGAAATGTTGTCACACAAGCAGACATTTACTTAAAAATATTCCTTAGGAATCAGGGAATGAAAGAACTCGTAAATCCTATTCTGTAAGCTCAGCAAAGTCTCAGCTCTCTGTCCTTTTAGATGAACCTACCAGCCACATGCTTGCAAGATTTTCTTTAGGCAAATAGCACATTCCAGAAACAGAATTTTTGTTTCCTTTTTCACAGCAGTTGGCATTAGGCTGGATAGAGCTACTTGGAGATCAAACCTCAGGCAGACCTGTTCCTGTGAGGCATGGACCTGGTTCTGCAACCTCCTCTTTTCACTCAAAACTACATTGGAGATATTTTTGTAACAATTTGCTTGGACCTATGCCATTCTTTTTCACTGTTACATGTTAGTATGAGTAAACGACATCTCCTTTGACTGTTCTTCTTTTGGTGCACATTTGGGTTGTTTCCAGTTTTTGCTATTACAGTATTAAAACTCTTGTTTTAATTCTCACGTCAACAAATGTCCTTTTTCTAATCTATGGAATGCTACGTTTGTCACCTTTTGTGCTTCTCCTTGGTGCTTTAGCTCTTTAGAATGGCCCTCAAACGTAGTACTGAAGTGTTGTGTAGTGTTCGGAAGCACAAGGAGCCTGTGATGGGCCTTTCGTAGAAAATGGTTGTGTTAGATGAGCTTCCTTCAGGCATGAGTTACAGATAGTGCTGTTGGCCGAGAGTTCAACTAATGAATCAACAATCTATATGAAATAAGGTGTCTTTCAAGAGACACACATAAGACAAGGTTGTGCATTGAGAGGTTCCCAAACATGTCACGACCAGAGGCTACAGAAACCTCACCTTGTCCTTCCCCTGGGAGCACTGATTCAGTCTCGCTCATGCAGTGTCAGCGAAGAATTGACAGAACATAACTCTTCCAAATAAGGAGGGTCAATGGTAACATAATGGAGATATTTTCAAACCTCTCTTTTATAAACGTTATCTACAAAGCAGGTAGCTTCTCAACTAACTGTTGAACTGTTGTCTTTACTTTGAAAGGACAGAGTTTTTAACAGTATCCACTAGGACGCATATCTTTGATGGCCACTTATAACAAAAATCTCAGCAAATTTGGGACGATTGTCTTTTTGCAAAAGACAACGTGTAAAGAATACATATATTAACGTCAAGATGGTAGTTACCTCTGGGGAGGAAAGAGAGAGGAAGGAGAATGGTGTCTTCCACTGTGTAATATTTCTTAAAAAACGACATCAATAAGGTGTGCTCTGTTAATTCTCAGCAAAGAGTAAATGGTTTCTGTTATCCTATTCTCCTTCTAAGTATATTTAAAATAAATATGTAACTAGAACTGAGATGAAATAACACTAATCTAATAGATCCTATTTGCTGGAGTGCTCCCACCATCTGATGGACAGCTCATGATGGGTTGGTGATGTCACTGACCCCATCTAAAGGTCAGGACACGTTCTTTACCAGCTGTGGAGCTAGAGAAGGCTCGGTCACCTGCAGCGGAGCCAGAGTTACCTCAACCTACAAAGTTAGAGCCACATGGCACCAGATCCTGCTCCAGCTGTGGACTAGTGAGAGCTCTGGTGTCAACTCTAGAGCTCAGTTGCGGCCAGCTCCAGAATGAGAGCTCTCTCCAGCTCCCACAGTTGACCAGCTCCAGAGCAGCAGCCATTTCCATCACTAGCTGCCGCACCAAATCTGTCAACAATGCAGAGCTAGAGTCAGTCTCATGACTGGAGCCAATTCTAGAAGCAGGTCAGGCACCATCGCCTGAGACAGACCGAGCTCCAGCCCCACATCAGGTCCAGCTCCTGGACCAGTTGCACAGCCAGAGCTGGTGGGATCTCTAGCATCAGCCACAGCAGTGGCTCCAGTGCTAGAGCAGCTGCAGCACCGCCAGCAACTAAGGCACGGCCGGCTCCAGCTCCACCCTAGAGCTGTCCTTCACCTTGCCTGTGAGGGCAGGATGACTTTTCCCTTTTCTATGTTTTATGACTTTTTATGTTTTATGTGTTCAAATTTAGATTCAATAAAGTTTAATGTTTTCATCACTTAAAGTTGTACAATTCAGGGCCGGCCATTAACTACATCCTCTGCGCTGTGTACCGTCGCCGTTATCTAGTTCCAGATCATTGCTTCACCCCACCAGAACCCCTGTACCCACGAAGCAGCCATGCCCCCATATCCACTCTCCCACCCCATGACAAGCACTGATCTGCTTACTGTCTCTGTGCATTACCCTGTCCCTGGTGTGGCTGTCCTGAGCATAGGCAACACTTCCTTGGCCCCTCCCTCCCATGCTGAAGACCCCTGAGGATGGCAATGTGTTCAGTACCCGAAGCCTAGTATGACTTGGACCTGAAGAAGCCCATCGTCACCAAGGGGGTGAGGTCAGGCATGGAGCCAGCTCAACCGGCCTCACATGAAGAGGAGGGACTTGATATTGCCAAGGGCACCTTCTCCTCAGTCCCTAGTGCTGTTCAGCCACAGGGCCACCCTTCCCAGGGTCTGGCTAGCTGGGGAGACGAGCATGTACAGACTAGAGTGACAAAAACCAGGTGGCCATCTTTTCTGTCCAACCCGCTGTCCCAGGCTATCCAGGAGCAGTTTCACCCTGAACCTCTCCTGCTGCAGGCCTGATGCCTGCCAGTCAGCAGGCTGTCCTGGCCTCCTGTGGACCACTGGCATCCTTAGGTGCCTTCTGCCCTCTAGGGTCCAAAGGACTAGCTGACCTTTGCCAAGGAGTGCTGCCCATGGGCATGAAGCCCTGCCTGCCACTGAGGCACTGCCCTCTGTGCACCTCAGTCACACCTTCCCAGGTGCTGGTCACTTGCATCTGTGACATCAGGTGTCCCAGAGTCCCCACTCACCCAGGGGGCCTGACCTCTGCAAATGCAACCCTTCCATCCAGCCTCCAATCCTCCAGGCCCCAACACAGGCTTCAGGACCAGGGACAGCTCCCAATCCAACTGCTGGGACACCTCAGATGGGGCTAGGACCTCAGTGGCAGGGACATTGTCCAATGCTCAGCGAGCCCTTGGCTGGTTCCTCCAGCTCCAAAGTGGAGGAGAGCAACATGAGTTTTGACCCAGAGTCCCCTGATTTCAAGGAAAAGAAGGTGGCTGCCCTACCCATTCTCCCTGACAGCGCATTCCCAGTCCCTTCTTGCCCGGGACCAGTGTTCCACATCCATACCCACAAAAGGGCCAAGAAGCCCAGGAGCTGGATGCCGGCCTGGGGTGTCCTGTCGGGGTGTCCAGAGAATCTGCAGATCATGCCATTCCCCGCAGTTATGGAAATCAACCGCCCCCTGGTCCCCTATGGTCTCTGGTTTCATCTTGGTCTCCAGCAGCACCTCTTCCTGGTCAGCCTCCACCACACCCATGGCAGCTTTGGTCACACACCAGCGTTGTCTCTCAGGCTCTTCAACAATAGCTCCTCGCTGGCCCTCTCCATCCACCCGGTGGGAGATGCTGCATCATCCCTGTCCACCTGGAATAAACAACAGCAACGTGGACAGGAGCATCTTGTTTAGCCCACTGGTGGGACATGCCCTTGGTCCCATCACTCAGAGCTCTCTGAGCACAGACCTGTCCTGAATGGCTACTTTGACAAGAAGCCCTCTCTGGGCCCTCCACGCAGCATGCCCAGCCCTGGGAGCAGGTAGGCGACCGCCACAGTCCCCACTGTACATGGGAGGAAATGGAAGCAGCCTTCTCATCCTGTTGGTTCTTGGGGATCTGGGCTTGAGTGGAGGTGGATAAGTTGCCCACCAAGCTCCCTCCAAATCTAGGATCTAAGCGCCTGAGACTCTGATGAGACTGCTCGTTCACGTCCAACCAACCTGTAGTGAGACCCGACTCCTTGCCTGAGTCACGGCCCTGTGTGATCTGGTCCAGACATCGTCCCCAAGTGCACCCCCGCACCGCACCCCACCATCCCTAGAGCCTTCCTCCCCAAGGACCCTGCCAAGCACCTGCCCCCTTCAGAGCTCCTAGCCTACCGTGCCCCTCCCCCATGCCCCTATCCAGGATGCACTCACCTCCGTGCTGGTCTCACAGGCCACCTCCTCAGGCTCCTGTGCTAGCAGAGCCTTTAGGGTCAGATTGACCTGGGGTCAAACACACAGCTAGGTCACCTCACAGCCCTGTGACAGGCAAGTTCATGTGGTGTCTTCTCGGAGCCTCAGTTTACTCCATGAAAATTGGAGTCAGTGACTCTGACCTCAGGAGGGTGTGTTGGGATTCAAGCAGGGAGAAGAAGGTGCCTAAAGTGCTTGGACTCAGGAGGTCGCCTGGCTGGGGGAGCCCCAATGCACGACAAGGACTCGATGGTCAAAGCTGGGCTCAAAGCTGGTGAAAAGCAAGGAATTCTAGTCCCCTGTTCACGTCTGGATTGGTCACTTAGAGTAGAGTGACCTTGAATGCTGGGACCACTGGTCATCTGTAAAATGGGGTGCAATCACTCAGGACGCAGAGGGCTCCCTAATAACAGTAACTCCCTCCAATAGTTGCCCAGCTGGGTTTCCTTCAGCTCCTCCTAAACCCACCAGGGCCGCAGGCAGGAACTGGCTGGACATCATGTGGCCGGTAGGGGGTGTAGAGGAGGAGGGAAAAGGGCAGACTGGCCTTCTCCCTGCCCAAGGTCTGTGTCCACCACAGTCTTCATGTCCACAGGACCAGCCAGTCATGGAGCTGGGCCCTGGGATGCAGTCTTTGGACCAGGACAGTGAGGTCGGTGTATATTCAGTGACCCTCACCTCCCCAGGTGTCCAACCTACCCAACTGCGCACCGTTGGCCCACCTGGCTTGTGTGGCCTGTTCCCAGGACGTAGTGGATGTGAGGGTCACCGAGCAGTTGGCTAGGGAGGGGACAGACGAAAGCAGCCATCTCAGGGGACCGTTGTGTTACACATGTGTGCTGCGGGCCTTGTCACCCAGAAGTGCTGTACGCATGGCCCCTCTGTGTGCCTGACCATGGACAGGAGGCCTGGTTGCCCCACAGGAGAGAGGCTTGTGAGACCGTGAGGGTATCCCTGCCACACACATGCGGACTGAGATCCCGGGCCATGTCCATGCTCATCGGGGCTGATGTTGTTCCGTGTCCAACCCTCACAGGAGAGTTGGGAAACTGAGGCCAGGAGAAGTAGGGACAGGCCCTGGGCCCACGAGGTGGGCAGAGTCCAGAGGAGAAGAGAGCATTCCAAGCTCTTAGGCCAGCCTCAACACTTCCAAGGGGTTTGCTTTGGGAATGAGAGCCCCTAAGATCCTGCGGCACCCCTGCCAACACCCCCCCATGTAGGGCCCTTTCCTCTACGCATCCCCACGTGGACACACTCACACACACAAGCATACACACACACTTTGACTGCCCAGTCCTGTGTCAGAAGGGAAGTGCACACTGGGGAGGTGACAGGAGGAAGGAAGAAAGAGGTTGGAGGCAGCTCTGCCATAGGGCAGGGGCATCCGGTCCCCTAGCCACATGCCCAGGCCCATAGCATGAAGGGGAGAGATGCTAGACTGGTGTGCAGGGGGTCCCCAAGTTGCACAGGGAGATGCAGGGGTTGGGGCCATCCCTAGAGCAGCCTGCAGAGAACCAGGTCTGGCGTCCTGTGTCCACCACTCTGGGCACCGGGAACTAGGATGTGACCCCCTAGGGGGGAGGGGCTACAGGAGAGAAGGCCTGATCTTCGGCCTCTGTAATTGGGGTGCATAGATGGGGTGACTCTCAGGGTCCCACAGGCTTGTAGACGAGTCTATTGACCTTCTTTCTCCATCCATGACCCACTGTTCTCTGAGTCGTTGTAAAATGCATTCCATTCCCTCGAGGTCTTGCTTTGCAGAGGGCAGCCTGAGAGCTTGGGGACTGGGGACCCAGGCAGTGCAGAACATGGTAGAGCACTGGTCGACTTGTCTGGGGACCAGGAACAAGGCTATCCTTGTCGGAGCCTCGGGGTCCTCCTTTGGAAGTGAGGTGGAGTCATTGCCCTGGCTGGGGTGAGGAGGCCTTGTGAGTCAACTGGACACACCAGGGCCAGTGGAGTGAAAGCGGGGAGCAAGAGAGGATTCTGAGGTCCCTCACGTCACTCCTGGAGCCTGCAGGTCCTGCTGCTTTGCACCCTCGTGCCTGGTGGAACCACTGCCTTGAGGACCCCAAACAAAGAAAGGTGTGTGTTTTGCGTTCTGCTTTCCTGCGTGGGGCTGCAAGGCTGGGGCTGACCACCAGGGGTGTCCTGTGACCACTCGTGCTCAATGGAGCAAGTGGAGCAGGGAAGGGATGCCCAGGGCTCGTTCTGGGTGTTCCCCTGTCTAAAGCAACAGGCACCTTTGATTACTGACATCCACGTCCACAATGGGAGCTGATCAGAGGCGGGAGGGGACTCTGAGATCCTCTCATGATTCTTTCAGCTACTGTGGCCCCAGCACTCACTCTGAGCAGGGCCCATGTTAGTCCTGAGGGCAGTGCTGAAAGCACCCACATGGTCCCTGTCCTCCAGGAGCTCACAGCCTGGAGGTGGAAGGGACAAAATCATGATCAAATCCATGCGAAAAAGAAGAGCAGGTGATACAGGGCAATGAAGCAGGGTGCTGGAGGGAGGGAGGGCCTGGAGCCCCTAGGTGGGTGTAAAGGGCCCCCCTGGGGACATTTGTGCCCTGAGCAGAAGGACAAGAGGAACCAGCCCTGCATCTGTCTGCAAACATCGTGCTGGGGGGAAGCTCAAAAGCACAGAGACTTGGAGGCAGAAGAGAATTTGACGAGAGAGGAGGTGAGAAAAGAGCCAGTGTGGCTAGAGTGAGCTGAGGAGGAGAGAAGTGAGGGAGAGACAATGGTAGGGCCAGACACAGGCTTGGAAGGAGGTACTAGCTGTCTATGCTGGGTGACAGCTTTAGCCTCACTTAGCACTTACGAGACCTGTCATTGAGCATCTGACAGTGTCTCTACCAGGGTCCAGGCTCAGGTCAGCTGGGAGGCTCCCTGTCAAGGTCTAGCAGGAGGCTGGGGCTGTGTTCTCAACTGAAGCTCGATAGAGGCAGGAGCCATCTCGGAGATCATTCACAAGTATCGGGGCAGTGGTAGGATTCAGTTTGGATGGGGGGTTTCAGGACTTTTCTGTCTGTGGGCCGGGACCCTCTGCCAGTTCTTTGCATTAGGGGGTGCCATAGGGAAGCAAGCTTATAATATCTGATCTGTCTTCTCCTGAATAGTGGATCAGAGAGACAGAAAGTGAGAGAGAAAGAGAGACAGAGACACACAGAGATAGAAAGATGGGTAGGAGAGACAAAGAGAGGAGACTCAGACAGAGACAGGGATACAGAGAGGAGAGACAAAGAGAGAGACGGAGAGACAGGGAGAGACCAAGAGATATACAGACAGCCAGAGACACAGAGACAGGGAGACAGAGACAGAGAGACAGAGACAGAGAGATAGAATGAACACAGGAGAGACAGAACCAGGCAGAAGTCACAGACTTTTCGTTAAGCCGACCATGGAAGTGACATCCCATCATTCGGCCCTATTCTGTTGGTTAGAAGCCAGCCGCAAAGTCCATTCTCATTGAGGAGCGGGGATTACATAGGATGTGTGCCTAGGAAGTGGGAACGCTGGGGCCACTGTGTGGGCTGCCCACCACATAGGCTGAGATGACCGCCACTCAGGTACTTGGACCTGAGTCTAAACATAACAGGAGGCCCTGGAGGGTTGCGAGCCAGAAGGAGATGATGTCTGAACGCCATTTCATTTCAACCCTCCCTAGGGACACTGGGAAACAGGCAAGAGGGGAAGTGCCTCTCCCAGACGCCCAGCAGACCCAAGCCTCTTTGCATTGTATTCTCTGCCACAGCCAGCCCTTTCTGTAATCCTTGCACTGCCAAGTCTGTGCAGGAGCTACGTGTGGGAGCAGCCCACGGGATTCACAGATTCTGAAGGGATCTCTAGGTCTATACACCTGATGACATCCCTAGGAAGTAGATGCTAGAATGACCCCCACTACACAGAGAGGGACATGAACACAGGAGAGACCCTGAGAAGGGAGGCCCTGAACGGCGCAGGGTTGTCCAGGGTGACCTCACTGGCAAGAAGCAGGAGCGGGACTGAATTCAACTCTGTGTCCTCAAAGCTGGGGCCCTGGTTGTGTCCAGACCTCCCCAGAGGCTGTGGGGTGGACTGTGTTGGTGTGACTGTGTCTGGACAGGGTATGGAGACGGAGAGTGAGCAGTCAGCAGCCCGGGGGGCCCTTAGGAAGGTCTTGTGTGAGGAGGAAGCTTAGGTAAGGGGATCCCAGGAAGTGACCTCACAGAGCCCAACAGAACTTGGAACCCTGGTAACTAGGCACCCACATCCTAAACACAGCCCCCAAGCGAGCTCACTTCTCTAGCACTTGTCTAGAAGGAGCAACATGTTTAGTTGCTGCTTCCCAATGACCAGGGGCCAGAGCCCCAGGAAAGCCCCCAAAGACTGATGCAGATGCTGGTGCCCCTCTCACGGCCGACTGCTCTGGCCGTTTACCCGGAGGGACGGAAAGGTAACACCGGGAGGCCCAGGGAAGGCCATTCCAAACCAGGCTACCACTGTGGTTCCATCTGAGCAGCCCTACATCACCTCCCCATGTGTGCCTGGAAGGGCGGGTTCATGTGGGTGGACCACCGTGACCAGGAGCAGTCGGTGAGGTGTTAGAAGCCTGGCGGGGTCAGTCAGGTTCAAAGCCCAGGTCAAGGCCAGCTGGGTGGGACGTGGAGTGTGGGGGTGGCGCCCTTCTGCCTGAGGTTTATTCCAAGCCCCTGAGGTGTAGGTCTTTCCTCAGGGGTGGAATACTGTGCAGACACAGGTGTTTGCCTGATCTGGGAGAATTAGGTCCAGAGGGCAGAAGCAGCAGCAAGGACAGCTGGGCAGGGCTCTGATGCCTCTGGGACAGAGCCAGTCACTGTCTTTGCAGAGCTCCAGACAGGAGATCAGCGTGGAGCTGGTGGAAGGGGATATCCCATCCATCTCCCCGATGGAGGCGCCGGAGTCCCACAGGACTGGATCAGCAGCTACCGGGAGAGGGTCTGTAGTGACAGTGATAAAACCCACAGAACCACCAGAGGACCCAGCTTAAATCCCGGGAGAACAATCATATCCACCATGTCCTGCAGCAGACCAGGAGGCAGCTGAGGCCCCAGCCTCCGTGCAGGGAGCACCATCCCCTGCACAGGCTCCTGTAGGATACCAGGAGGCAGAAGAGGCCCAAACCTCTGTGCAGGGAGAGCCATCGCCTGCACAGCCTCCTGAAGGAGACGAGGAGGCAGCTGAGATCCCTGCCTCCGTGCTGGGGCAGACATCTCCTGCACAGCCTCCTGCAGGACTCCAAGAGGCAACTGAGGGCTCAGCATCCAAGCAGTGAGAGCCATCCCATGTACAGGCTCCTGCAGGAAAAAAAGGAGGCAGCTGAGGCCCCAACCTCCGTGCAGGGAGAGCCATCCCCTGCACAGTCTCCTGCAGGAGACCAGGAGGCAGCTGAGGCTCCAGCCTCTGTGCTGGGAGAGCCATCCCCTGCACAGTCTTCTGCAGGACACTGGGAGGCACCTGAGGCCCAAACCTCTGTGCAGGGAGAGCCATCCCCTGCCTGGGCGCCTGCAGGAGACATTGAGTTAGCTGAGGCCCCAGCCTCTGTGCAGGGAAAGCCATCCCCTGCACAGGCTCCTGCAGGAGAAGAGGAGTCAGCTGATGGCCCAGCCTCCGTGCAGTTAGAGCCATGCCTTGCACAGGCTCCTGCAGGAGACGAGGAGGCAGCTGAGGCCCCGGCCTCTGTACAGGGAGAGCCATGCCCTGCACAGGCTCCTGCAGGAGAATGAGAGGCAGCTGAGGCCCCAGCCTCCGTGCAGGGAGAGCCATCCCCTGCACAAGCTCCTGCAGGAGAACCGGAGGCAGCTGAGGCCAATCTCTGCAGCCTGGGAGAGCTGGCCTGGGAACCTCCCTCATTAGAACCTCCAGTCCCACCTGTTCCACCTACTCCCTTACCACAAATTTCCTTCGCCACCCTCCTAATTGTTTCTCTATTTCATGTTTCCTTTCATTGATTTTTTTTATTGTTTATATCTTGATTATTTAAAATAAATTTCACTTTCGTCGTTTAACACTTTACTGTTTTACATTTTAAATTGTACACTTCATGAGCATTAAGTACATTCACAATGCTGTGCATCCATCACCGCTGTATGGGTTTAGAATATTTCATTCTCCAGAAGAACACCCTGTTCTAAAAGCACTCACTCCCACTTTCTCCCTCAGGCCCTGGCAACCCCTAATCTGTTTTCTGTCACTGTTTTTTTTTTTTAATCTGTTCTGCATGTTTCCTATAAGTGAAATCATGCCGTAGGTAGCCATGTCTGTCTGCCCATTTATTTTCACACGGCCTGATAGGTTTTCCTTTTGTTTTTATTTGAAATAGAATTTCTCTAATTTGATAGGAAAATCCCAGATGGAGTCTAGACTTGATGTATCAAAGAAAGACCTTTTGGTACATATGTGCATAATCTTGGGGTACAGACTGCTGTTCTAAGTGGGACACCAGAGCCAGAAGCCACACACGAAACACGTTGCGCTTCCTGCTGCCAAAACTAAAACAAGAAAGGGTAGAAAGCTGGAAAGACAAAACACAAACCAGCAAGTATTCCTCATAACACAAGACCAGGGAAAGGTTATGCATCCTTGTGGTCCAAAAAAATGCTCGAAAGTCAGAGTTCTAAAAAGAGATAAAGAGCAAACACATTGAACGCCAACGAGACGTGATACACAGGGGCAGCATGTGTCAGAGAAGCTCGAGCTCCCCAAGGAGGAGACGCGCACATGGAGAGGGCACTGGGCCCCATCAGACGGGCAGGGTTCCAGTGTCGCGCACACTGTGGAGAGGGCACAGGGCCCCATCAGACGGGCAGGGTTCCAGTGTGGTGATGACAAGCCCTGGTGACAATGTGAGGAAGCAGAGGCCCCAGTAGACCCCTAGTGACAAGTGTTAAAGGACACTCCTCTCTGGAGACCAGCCTGCAGGACACATCGCAGTCCCCAGGGGCACTCCTGTGGCGGCGGTGCTGATCCCTGGACTTCATCCCACAGAAATTCCTGCCCAACTTTTCAAAGATGTATTTTCCAGAATATTCATCACAGCACTGGTTGCAATAGCAAGCAATTGGAAGGAGTGCTACTGTCCATGGCAAGGCGATGGGATCCATTTGTCCCATCTGTAAGACCACGTATATGTTATATCAGCCAGGAGACACGCATCTACGAAAATGAATCTGTGTGTGAGAGAGAGACAGAGATAGACAGACACAAAGAGAGAGACAGAGCCAGAGAGATATGCACCAAATAGTCCATGGGGTTCACCTCTGGGGATGGGAATTGCCACTCACTTCTCTTCTCCTTTAGGGGCCTGCGTGATGTTTCAACTTGATAAAATGTGCCTCTATTCCTCTTATAATTCTAACAAGATTAAAATCACATGGTTAATGTTATTCATTTATCACTCATCTTTGGACTGAAGTACATTATTTAGTTTTTCTTTGTAAAGGTTTTTATTACAAAGACAGTGAACGTTTATTAGAATAAAAGAATGAATTCTAAGGGAATTAAGAATTAAGTGGAAACTGAGGAGTGCCCTTAACAGGCAGTGTTCACCGTTTCAGTCCTTTGCCTTTGTATGCACGTGTGTGTGCACGTGTGTGCATGTGCCCATTCAGCTGTGTGCATCTGTATGCACATAGGTATGTCTATGTGCAAGTGTGTGTGTGTGTGTGCACTTGCGGCTATCTTGTGGGAAGGACTTCAGGGAGTGTGCTCTTCTGGAACCTGATTTCCCCAGGGCTGGACCCTGGCCAGTGAATCCTCTTCCTCCTCTGCGTCGGCCTCAGAATTTCCTAAGAGCCTCTGCTGGGCAACACGGATCATTTCTGATTTTTCACTCCCGTCAGCATGCTGAAAGGAACACCTGCATCCATAAATCTCTACTTCTTTAGGACCGCTCCCTAGAGGTGGAGATTCTGGCTCATAATGTAAACATGATGTTAAGGTGTTGGGCACAGTCTCTGACACCCAAGGTCTCCTTCTACGCTGTGATCTTCTTTGGGAACAGTGAGTTCAGAGACCCTGAAGCAGAGACCTGAGGGAGGGAGGGAGAAGGAGGAGCAGCTAGGATGCAGGGGATGAAGGTACCTGGGGTGACCTGCCCAGCTGGAAGGCCCCGCTCCTGTTGCTTCTGTCCCTACCACTCCCCTCACCCCTGGCCCCGCACCTAGCACACCTGACTCCGCTTTGGCCTTGCCCATGCCCCTCCTGCTCCCTAACTCACCTGAGCTGAGCAGCCTGGCCTGCCATCCAGGACAGATGATGATGAGGGTCTGGACACTCCTGCCTGCTCCCTCTCCCTCCAAGCAGAGAGCCCCATCCTCAGTAGGGAAAGCACATCTAGGGCAGTGCAGTGAGTCACAGGGACCTCCTTGAACATGCTCCCTCCACGGGGAGTTCTCAGTTGCAACAGCAGGACCCACTGGAGCTTGTGTGAGCAGAAGTGACTTTGACAAGACACAGTGGAGGTGTCATAGAAGGTGCCAGAAGGTCAGAGCACAGGGCTGGAGGCTTTGGAGAAGGTCATTGTGCCCAAAGCACACCTCAGGGTCTTCCAGGATTGATGGCTGCCTCAGGCACTGTGCCAGCCCCAGCCCACATATCCAGCACATTCAGCCTCTGCGATGGAGGGGCCCTGCTCAGTGGGGATGAGCGAGAGAGCCCTGGTGACCTCAGAGAGGCACTGCCATTGGAGCCTCGGTTTCCTCACCTGTGAAGTGGGGTGGCAGCCGAGCTTTCACGGTGGTGTCAGACAAGTTCGCTGAGGCTGCACCTGGAGTGCCCTGCACCTTCTCAGATCTCAACAGCTACTAGCTCTACTGAAGAGGAATCACGGGAGGAGAGATGGGGCTGGGTCCTGGATCCCCACCTGGCTGGCTGACTGCCGTGGGACGAGATGGGGTGGAGAAAGGCATTCCAGAGGAACAGCGGAGTCAGAGCGAGTAGGGCATGCCTGGTGGGAGATCAGAGTGGGCAGAAGAGAAGGGCCCCAGGGGGCTCTCAGTGGGGTGACATCAGCAGGAACAGCTCACGGTGATGAGCACTTACCGGGGCCTCTGTTCTCCTCTTCAGCTATCTCCATGAATCCTCCCCACAACTCTTTGGGGGAGGAGCAATTATTGTCTTCATTTCACTGATGAGGAAACTGAGGCTTAAAGAGACTTGCTCCCTCTGTGCCCTGCAGAGTGGCAGAGCCGAGATTTGAACCCAGTGCCTCTTAGACCCCATGGGGCCTGCCTGAGAAGGGCTCCCCCATGCTGAGGGAGGGACCTCTTTTCCCTAAAGTTCTGACAAGTTTTGGTCCTGATGCCCACAGAGACCTTACTCTGCGGGGGGATAGGCTGGTCCTTGGTACTGGGAGAGCCCACAGCGCCCACGGCTGGCCATTCCCCGGCCACCATACCCAGCCCCAGGCAGACGGAGTGGCCCTGTCCGTTTAGTTCAGTGATGGCTGGAGGCCAGAAGGGTGCAGGCCCCAGGGAGGCCAGGACCCCGGAGCCCGAGGAGGCCGCAGTGCAGGACAGTGGTTTGGAATGATCCAAAGTCAGAGAAACAGGGGTACTAGTCCCTGCTCAGCCTCTTTCTAGCTGGTAATGCAGGTAAGGCTCTCAGCCTCAGTTTCCTTATCTGTACAATGAGGAAATAACTTGGCCTCCTGATGGGCTGTTGGGAGACTTCCCTGCGGAATGGCTTGAGCATCTCTAGCCTGGTGCCTGGAGCGTGTTAAGAGCCCCCTGCCAGGCTGTCACAGTGGTGCTCCAGGGCGCAGGGTCTGGGAAGTCCCCCCTCAGGTTCCCTTCCTGCTGCCCTGCTCCCGGGAACATTCAGCAATTTTTGAGGAGGAGCTGAAGAAGATCCAGGACCACACTGTGTTGCAGGTGACGGAGGCTCAACGCTGGAAGGACAACTGGACATGCTCCATGCGACGGTGCAGGGCTTGTGCTGTGACACCCTGTGAGCCCGACACAGATAAAGGCTCCTCTTGTGTGGATCCAGCTTCTGTGGTTTATTCACTTACTGCTTCATTCACCCAGTCATTCCTTCACTCATTCCTTCACTCACTCACTCCTGCACTCATGTACTCATTCATGCATTCGTTCATTGTTTCCCTCACTCATTCAGCCAATACGATCTGGTCCCTGCCATGGGCTGAGCACTGTAACTTCACCAGTGAGTATGACCCGACGTGGTCCCTGCCCACCTGGAGCTCACATCCACTGTGTGACCTGAAAGAGGGCTGTCCCTCGGGTTAGCAGGGGTGATGAGCACCAGGAATCCACTTCTGAAAGTAGAGGCCACCCATGCAAAGAGAAGAACGGAGAAAACCCATGCTTGGCACTTCATCGACAAAAAAAATAATTAAAAGTTAAGAAAAATAAAGATATCCTATATTTAACAAAATGTGGGTTCTAATCACAAGTGTGCACTCATTCCTACAACCAACGAGAAGTAATCCAGAGTGGACTGGGTATTTGTAACACATTTTTCTGGCCAATAATAGTATTTCAGTAAACCTGTTCCAGGGCCTCACGATTTTTCTAAGGCCTCTGTGATCCTCCAACGCTTAAATCTTTCTCCTTGGAAGCCTCTGTCCTGTCAGCCTCCTTGTCGAATGGCTCTTCCACTGTTTGGGGGCCTACCCTGCACGCCCACACTCGTCAGTGACTCTCCAAGTTTTTTGGACAGGCTGCCCGCATTTCTCCCTCAGCCTCAAGAGCTTCTGTTTCTTTGGCAAGGTTGGTGTTTTCACTGGGTGATCATCTGACATCCTTCTTTGCAGCGGTTTGCATCTTCCCACGCTGTGTCTCCTCTGACGACTCCGGGAGGCAGGCCTTTTGTCCCCATCTTACAGATGAGGAAGCTCAAGTCCTGAAGGCTGGACGACCTGCTCCAAGTCGCTTCCAGCGTGGAATCTCGGCAGGGTTTGGGCACAAAGTAGACAAGGATGTAGGGCAAGTGGTTTGTTTGCAGGTGATGGAGGAGGCCCGAGGGAGGCCAAGGGGAAGGGAGCATGGAGGAGGTGAGCCAGTGCGGGGCCTGACGAGGGAGCACTGAGGTGAGCATCCATCCTAGTCCTGTTGGGAGACGAGATCCCACCCGGACTGGCTCTGTCCCCGTGGGTGGAGGGTTTACCCCGGGTCATGAAGGCTTCTGTGCTACAGGCTGGCACAGGCTTGCAGGAGAGGAAGCTCCCGGTGCAGGAGAGTGCCCTCAGGCAGAGAGTGGATGCAGGTGCTCCAGGGGGACACTGTGGACCTGCTGGGGACTGGCTCCCAGGGACTGCAGGGACTCAAGTGGGCTGAGGGAACTGAAGGGCAGCAGCAGCAATGTCTGCAGGGGGGATCTGCACACATGTCCCACACTTATGCCCCCAGAAAGGCTGCTCTGCATGGCATTTCTCCTCCCAGATGCGTAGTTGGCCCAAACCGCCCCTCCACTCCACACTCCCAATTCCTTTCCACTCATCTCAGGTTACTAGAAATTCAGAATATTTTAGTTGCTGTTGGAGCCCAGAGACTTTTGTTTGTCCTGCCCATGTTCTAACATTGCTGGCTTTTTAAAGATCTCAGGGCTTTGACTCCAAAACAGCAAGATGCTGAGGATCCCAGACAGCTTTCTGGAAGCAAGACTTTATGCTTTGCAATACTGCAATCCCACCAGCTCTTCTCAAAATCCCTCCAGGACACAGACTCACAATCTTGGGTCCTCAGATTGCTGAAAGGATGCGCCTTCAGAAAGTGATCGGTGTGAGGTGGCAGGACACACCGAATGGTGGAGTGAGGAATTCAGCCAATCCTCTTTCCGGAAGCCATGGTCACACCGGAAGCGCTGTCAGAAAACAACCTCTGGGAAGAGACCAAAGACATACAACCAACTGAGGAGCATTTGAAGCTGAGGGAAGAACAGTGAGAGTCGTGGTGTTTTTGCCCCGGGCAGGTCCTGTCCCCACCCCCTCAGTGTGACGGCCCTGTGAGCAGCGCAAGCCTGAAGGGGGGTGGTTTCACTGTCAGAGGTTGTCCACTTGATGTCGCCATGGGTGGACAAAGCCCGGCCCCTAAGCATTTCTGGAAACAGTAGCCATCTCAGTGGCAAGCTGACGTGGCAAGTCAACTTTGCAGCCGCCTGAGGTTGGATCTAGAACAGAGCAGCGAATCAGCCAGGAAAGTGAGACGGACAACCACACAATGAGACAGACACAGCGGCCTTGATGGGCTGCACATGACCCCAGGGGGTCTGAAATGTTGTGTGCTTGTGCAGGCCTGTGCCCAATCAGGAGAGACCAGGAAGATGGGCATTGTGGGGAAGCTTAGAGACCTTCCACCAGCCTAGGCCCTGCCCCCAGGTGTTGCTGCCTCCCAGGAAGTCCAAGTTGACTGAGGGGACAATGCCCAGCCCTGTCGAAGTTCCCTGTCCACTCTGGGGCTCCCATGGAGAGAGGCCTTCCCACCTGCAAACTTCTCCCCAGGTCTTCTTCAGAGGCTGAAACGAGGTGCTCTCAGAGCAGAGAAGATGGTGAGCAGTGAGGAGAGGCTCCTGAGGAGTTGGCCCACCTGGAGAAGGAAGCAAATGAGCTGGGAGGGTAGAGTGATCCCTGCTTGCTCTGGCCTCAGCCCCCTCAGTGTACATCTCCCTCCTGGAGGGAACAGGAGCCCAGGGAACCCGGGAGAGCACACACCCGGGCCCCGACGAGCAACACTCCCAAGGAGGAAGATCTGAGCTCAACGTAGGATGAGCCCAGGTAGGAAGGGAGCCTTTCACCACCAGGACAATCGAGTCAAGGTCAGCGTGCCCCTGCAGGGATGATCTCCCTGCCTGTTCTATACGTCCCTGTGGACCAATGACAGCTTAGGTATTGGCTTCTGACGAGCAGACTCAGCACAAGTGACAGGACGACCCTTCCCAGATTCCACCACCGAGGCTGTCATTCTCTCTCACTCGCTCTCTTGTGTTCCCTCGACCCTCTCCCTTTGCTCCCCTCTCTCAGTCTGTCTGACCCCTGGACCTGGGGAAATACATGGATGTCCTGAGCTCCCCTATGCAGAGGCCCACACAGAAGAAACCAAGGGAGTGCCCTGGCCAACAGACAGAAAGGAGCCGGGCTCTCAGTGAAGCTGCACCTGATCGAGCCCACAGGAGTTAGCTTGACAGCACATCTCATCATGGTCCAGCCTCAGTGGAGGCCACATCCCCAACCTGGAAGTCACCACGAGCAGAGGCTCCAGCTCAGTTGTGCAGGATTTCTGGTCCACAGAGATGGAGAGAGAGCGAATATTTGCGGTTTAAAGATGCAGGGTGGGGAGCCGTGTTGTCAGAGAGGAGGAGACACCCCACACCATCTCCCAGTTCTCGGGTCTGGCCTGCCCTTCTCCCTCCTCTCCCCTCCAGGCTCTCTGCAGCCACAGTGCCCACCTCTCTAACCTCCTCTGGCCAAACTCACTTCTGCCTGGCTGTCTCCACACCAGCAGTGCCTTCTCCTTGGCATGCTGATCACAGGTGAGTGCAGCGCTGGGTCCTCCTGTCATTCTGGTCACAGCTAATGTCACCTCAGTCAGGCCTTTCAGACACTCCTACCCAGTGAGACCTCAGCTCTCCCTGCAGGACACTCTTTATTTTCATTCCAGTTCATGCTCTTCTCTTTCACGTGTCTCTGATTTTGTGCTTTTGTCAATCTGTCTCCAGACTGAGCTCCTGGTGGGCAGGGACAGCTGGGTAGATTTCAGCACCACCCTTGGGTCCACCAGAGCTCCTGGCCCAGGGTGAGGGCTTGGCACCTGGCTGCTGAATGAACAAATAGGGGCATCTTGGATCCGTCCTTCCTGCTTTTGCTCCACTCAGATGATGAAGAGGAACACTAGTAATAGGAAGTGCAAGTGGGTCCTGAGGCAGGAGGAGGGTCAGCATGACTTCTGCATGACTCCTCCTTTCTCCAATTGCTCCAGCAAAGCTCAGTGGGCACCACTGACACAGGAGGCTGCCACTTGATGGCCAGCACAGGAACTGCAGCCTCAGGCAGGGACAGCACAGCACAGCACCAGGCAGGCATATATTTCTTGTGGAGAAATGCCTATCCACATGCATTGCCCATTTTTCATTGTGCTATTTGTATTTTATTGTCGAAAGGCGAGAACGTATTATATATTCTCAATAGTAGACCCTTATCAGATATGTAAAGATCTGTAAATATATTCTCCCCTTCTGTGAGTCGTCTTTTCACTTTCTTGATCCTGTCTTTCAACGCACTCAAGTTTTAATTTGATGAAGTTGAATTGATCTGTTTTCCCTTTGGTTGCTTTTGTGTTGGGTGCCATAATTACAAAAACATTGCCTAATCCAGGGCCATGTTTTCTTCCAAGAGTTTTATAGTTTTAGGTCTTACATTTACATCTTTGATGGTAAGAAGATGTAACATTTTTCTATATGGTGTGAGGTAGGGGTTCACCTTTATTCTTTCACATGTGGATATCCACCTGTCCCAGCACTACTTGTTGAAACGATTATTCCCTCCTCATTGTCTTGGCATCTCAAATAATTCTAGAATCTGTGGTTGTTGCAGGTGGTGTGACTCACAGTTCCTCAGAATTTTTCTTTACACGAAGGTTGCTTTTCTCTGGCCTTGTGGACTTTCACCCACTGCATTTGTAGACTGATCATTAGCGAAATAATCATATCACGTATTTTGACTAGTTTTTTCTTTGCTTGCAGTGGGTATGTAAGTCCACACCCTGTTACTCCCTGATGGCTGGGTGGACCACATTGCACCATTGTTCTGGCCTGGATTATCGCTGTATCCTTCTAACTGGGTTCTCTGCCTCTATATTTGACCCACAATCTATCCCCAATGCACCAATTGGAGTGACCCTTTAAAACCAGATGTCACACCCTGACATTGTGAAATCTCTCAAGGGGCTCTCCATTTCTCTCAGGAGGAAAGTTCAAGTCCTTATGCTGGACCTCAAGCACCATACAGTTGGTCCCACACTCTCTCTGACATCATCTTTGGCCAGTCATCCCCTGTACCTCTGCACTCCATTATGCTCCTGGTACATGCCAGACACTCTCCCACCTGTAGACTTGCACTCTATGTTCCTTCCATTTGGAATCCTCTTCCACATGATGATTTCATGCCTCATCTTCTTCACTATCTATAATTCTGTGTTCAAATGTCATCTTGGTGAGGCTGTATTGACCATGTCATTTAAAATATGAACTATCCTCTTGTCCTGACACTCCCTATCCAACTTGTCCCCCTTTTATTTTTCCCCTTAGCACTAACATCCTATAAAATAATATATAATGATAAGAATCAGTGTTCACTCAGGACAGGGAAACCAACAAATAGATTGAGCAGGGACAGTTTATATAATGAACAATTAACCATAAACCTTTAAAGGGAACTATAGAGAATAGCCCAGAATTACAGTAGAGTAGTTAAGAAAGAAACAAATATGGGAGAGGACCCCTTCACCAAGGCTGCTTTCAGGTCTTGTTGGAGAAGGAATGATTGCAACACAGGGATGGTGGAGAAGATTGTCATGTTTCCCAAGGCCAGTACCAGTCCCTGATCAGGGCAGAGCTCAGCAGGTAGGGAACAGCAGGCTGAGACTGGCAAACAGGAAAGCCCTGTCCCATCCCGGGGGAAGGTAGGCTTAGGCTGGGATGTCTACTGGATTCACTGGGATTCCACTTGCAGGGGTGCCACTCATTCTCCTTATTAAGCCATCCAAGGGGATCCACTGAATCCACTGTGGATCACCCACTGTGGGTGAGTCCCTGTAGACACCCTTGAATTGTGCCACTGCTGGTTGTACTGCAGGAGAAAGAAAAAGGAAAGAATGGAAGCACCTTGGAATTAGGAAGGAAGGCCCTTTGTCCTAAACTTTCTCTGACAAAGCTTAACCCCTGCCAGGTGCAAAAGAGAAATGTCTACTGGGTGCAGCTCCATTATTGCAGAACAGACAATAGAGGGCAACACTCTGATGTTGTTACACAGGGGCAATCCATTGATAACTGGCACCATAATTCCCTTATTATTTTGTTTATGTATTCCATGCTTTTACTTCCAACTTGCCTCTATTGCTTTATTTGAAGTAAGATTTTGAAGACAGCATATGGTTGTATCAAGGTTTCTAAAAAAAGGTATTTTGACCCCCCAAAATGCCATTATTAGATCAAAACAACAGAAGAATTAAAAGTACAAAGTAGCTATACTATCAGTATATGCCTTAAGTAAATAGTTTACTGTCAAATTCCTCTTATATAAGAAAGCACCATGCAGTTTCATTTTAATGATGTTAGCCTCAATAATCTAGTATAATAATAAACTCCTTTGTAATGAGTAACTATATAAAATGAAGTTACAATAATTTACAATTCACGTCTGTGACATGACCCAACTACTCTCTACAAGCACCACTGAAATCTTGAGTGATGCTTGGCTACCTTGTTCTACTAGAAATAACGGGAATATTTCACTGCCAACAAATTCTGTTTACCTGCCGTGTAGTTTATAAGGGTTGAATTCTTCTCTACTTGAAAATCACCATTTTCTTCTCTCCATATGGATACCTGTTTAATGGCAGATAGCTTTGCAGCCAGTATAGTTTTTTTCGGGAGAGTCTTATATAAGAAGTCATAAAAAATGGGTATAAATAACTTACACTTAGGCAATTTTTCTTTTTCTTTTTTTTTCCCTGCTTGGAAAGATTTGTCCTGAGCTAACATCTGTTGCCAATCTGCCTCTCTTCTTTCTCCCTTCCCAAAGCCCCAGTACATAGTTCTATATTCTACGTGTAAGTCCTTCTAGTTCTTCTACATGAGTCACCGCCACAGCATAGTCAATGAGAGACGAGTGGTGTGGCTCGCGCCTGGGAACTGAACCTGGGACGCCGAAGCGGAGCGTGCCAAACTTTAACCGCTAGGCCATCAGGGGTTGCTCCAGGAAATTTTTCTAGAAAAATATTGGAATCAAGATGTATGATTTATTTCTAAAAATTTCATAACATACTTTAAAACATGAAATGCTCAACATGTTTAAAAGCACTTTACCACTCAGTTTACCTTAACAAAGATATAGCAAACATTTTGAGAAATATACTTTCAACAGGAAAGTCCAATTGTAGCTTTATGCTTTTGTAGACCACTCCCAATAATGTGGCTTAAAAAATATAACTGTAAGATTCTCTCAAGAAAATGTATTTCATTTCTATAAAAATCGTTCTTTACAGCGTCTCAATGTTTGTTTCCTACTGAGCTTCTCAATGTTCTTTAGGCTTAACAATATAGTAGAATCAAGCTCCTATAATCTAGCTTTTAATCCCACAATCCGGAAAGCTCTATCTCAAGGTCATCAATGACCTCTTAAATCACCGAATAATATTATTCTCATTTTATAAGTGCGAATACTAGGTTTGAAAGAAGTCAAGTTCATGCCCAATATTGTTTAGCTAGTAAGAGGCAGAGCCTAGATATGACTGACTCCTGCTGTCTGATTCTAAAATCCATAAGCATAACCTCTAGGTATACAGCCAAACGTAACACTCTGTATTCTTGCAACAGAATAAATGCATTTGCTTTTTCCTTAATGTCTGTAACACGGTTCTTAACTATTGCAATGCAGTGGTTTCTCGCTTCCTGTAAATGAGAGTGTTCTTCAAAGTACCTTCCTTCCTCTCTGCTCTTCTCTATACATTCCCTCCACTCCCAGTGCTTGAATTCATTTAACAAGCATTTATTTTATTGAGTCCATACAATTCCAGACCCCATGGAAAAACAATGAAAAAAAACCAGTCCCTGGCCTTGAAGGATTTACAGACTACTAGGGGAGAAAGCACTATAAGCAAGTCCAATACTATTTTCAAAAAAAAAATAAGGTTTGAGTCTGCAAAAACACAGAAGGCATTCTATGCCACACAGCACAGGTTTTCAAGCCTTTTCTGAGGAGGACTACAGTTTTTTAAGAAATAGCGTTTAAAATTTCCAAAAGAGCACTCAAGACCTAGAACTTCCCTGATCCACTGTCCCCTTCCCACTAGAAGCCATGTTTTTTCTAAGACTCTTAAGAACATCGTTTGAAAACCACTATATTCTAACATCTTAGTAGTTTTGCCTTTCATGCTTAGGTCTTTAATCTACCTGGAATGGATTTTTGTGTACGGAGTAAAGTAGGATACCAATTTGAATTTTTTCCATACTGATATCTAATAGTCCCAGGACCACTTATAGAAACGCCCCTTCTTTGCCCTCTGCTCTGTAAGAGCACTACTATTAAAAGAAATCAAGTTTCTGGATACACACGGAACTGGATTTGGGTTCTCTACTGTTTTCCACTGGTCTAATACTGTGCTAATACCAAAGTGCTTTAGTTATTATAGCTTTATATATAATAAATCAGGATATCTCATAGAACAAGTCTTCTCACCTTGACCTGCTGCTTAAAAAATATCTTGACTATTCTTAGTCCTTTGTATTTCCATATGTATTTTAGAAAACACACGTAATTTTGAGCTCCCTAATTTCCTGGCAAACTGGTAAAATACCCACAAAACAAATCTAGATCAGTGGTTCTCGACCAGGGCAATTTTAACACCCCCACCTCCCACCCCAGGGACATTCAGCAACGTCTGGAAACATTTTTGGTTGTCACAAAGTGGGGGGTAGGTACTACTGGCCTCTAGTGGGTTGAGGCCTGGGAGATGCTGCTAAGCACCCCACAGTGCACAGGACAGCTGCCACAACAAAGAATTATCCCATTCAAATTTTAATAGTGCCACTTTTGAGAAACCCTGTCCCAAATAAATCAAGGGGCAAATTTGCATGTGCCCATTAAAGGCCAGGGAATGTCTACCAAAAACAATAATTTAATTTTAGAAAAACTGAACTGCCATATGCCAATGAGATTTACCCCAATTCATTAAAAAAAAATCATATTATTTGCATTGACCAAAAGGCTTATCTTCCTGTTCTCTATAGCAGTGACGTTGGCAGGAAGCTTATTGGAGGGGTTAAGTCTTTAAAATACAAAGTTATAAAGAAACAAGACATAGCCAGAAGATATTAAAAAAAAAAACTCATAGAAATCAGTAATAAACAACTCAATAGAAATATGAACAATCTGAATAGACAATTCACTACAAGGAATATTCAAATGACCAATAAACATATATAAAGATTCTCAACCTCATTAGTCACCAGAGAAATATCAATTCAAACTCACGAGAACACCATCCATGCACCAGAATGGCTAAAATTTTAGAAGACTGGACATATCAAGTGTTAACAAGAATGCTGAACAACATAATACCCATATACAACTGGATGTAGTGAAGGGGTTGCATAAACTGGTTCAACCACTTTGGAAAATGTTGGCAGTCTCTACTATAGCTGAACATATCCATACACTATGACCAGCAATGCCATTCCTAGGGATATATCCAACAGAAAATACTTACCTATTTGCAAAAGAATGAACAAGAATGTTCATAAAAGCATTAAAAGCCCAAAGGAGAAACCATCCAAATGTCTAATAACTGCAGAATGGATTAATAAACTGTGATATGTTCATAGAAGGAAATAATATACCACAACAAGAACTACTACTATATGCAACAACACAAATGAATCCCCAAAATACAATGTTAAGCAAAAGTACGCAGACTCAAGAGTACAGATATCACTCCATTTCTATAAAGAGGCAAAACTCATCAATGGTGACAGAAGGGAGGAGAGCAAATACCTGCGCAGAGAAAGGATAGTGACTAGAAAGAAGCATGAGAAGGGGCTGTAGGGTGTTGGGAATGTCCTATTTTTATCTAGGTGGTAGATACACGAGTGTGTTTACTTTGTGAAAATTCATCAAGCTATACACTTAGGATTTGTATGCTTTTCTGTATTTAGCTTATATCTTATTAAAGAATTTGCTTAAAAATATAAAGAATACAACCCTGATTTACCGCATCTGATGCTTCAAGAGACTATTCTAAACCCTATTCTAGCTCTAACTCACAATGATGTTAAAATGCAAGTTTTGTATATATTGACAACTGATTTTTTACCAAGGCACAAAGGCAATGCAGTGGATAAAGGGTAGCCGTTTCAATAAATGGTGCTGAACAATGAGCTATCCATAGGCAAAATAAATGAACTTGGATCCATACCTCACACCATATACCAAAAATAACTCGAAATGGATTTTAGACTTAATGGTAAAACCTAAAACTATATTTGATAGAAAAACACTTGTATTCAAAATATATAAAGAACTCTCAAAACTTAACAATAAGAAAAAAAAACAGGCAAAAGATTCGAACAGACATTTTATCAGAGAAGATACAAGATGGCTAATAAGCACACAAAAAGATGCTCAACATCATAAGTTATCAGAGAAATGCTGATTAAAACCATAATGAGATACAACACTACATGCCTATTAGAATGGCTGACAAGACTGACCATACCAAGTGTAAGCAAAGATGTAGAGAAATGGGAACTCTTGGACATTGCTGGTGGGAATGTAAAATGGTATAATGAATAAACCTTTTGGGAAACAGTTTGGAAATTTCTTAAAGAGTTCAACATAAGTGATCCACTCACTCCACTCTTAGGTATTTGCCCATAAAAAGGAAAGCACATGTCCATAACAAAGACTTACATACAAATGTTCATAGCAGCTTTATTTGCAATAGCCCAAAACTAGAAACAACTCACATATATATCAACACGTGACTGGATAAACAATTTGTAGTATATCCACAGAACAGAACATTACTCAGCAACACAAAGGAACAAACTGTTGATACACACAACATAGGTGAATTTCAAAAGAATTATGTTAAGTGACAGAAGCTAGACAAAATCAGTGTACAAATTGTCTGATTCCATTTATATAAACTCTCGAAAATGCAAACTAATCTCTAGTGATAGAAAACAAATCAGTGGTTCTTTGGGGAGAGTAAGTCACAGAGGGGTGGGAAGGAGGGATAACAAAGGTGCATGAGAAAACTTTTGAAGGTAATGGATATGTTCACTATCTTGACACTGACTGAAAGTTTCATAGAGGTACACCTTATGGTGGAGGTCATAACTTATCAAAGCATACCATTTAAATAAATGCAGTTTGTTTTCTCAAGTATATTTCAATAAAGCTTTTCTAAAAATATTACAGGTTGTATATAAATATTGTGAACCAGACTTCCTATAATTAGCTCAAAATCAACTCCATTCATTCACACAACAAATATTTTTCTAGCACCTACTATATGCCAAGCACTCTGCTAGGTTCCAGGGTTCCAATGGTGAGCAAACTGACATGGTTCCTGACCTCATGGAGAACACAGTCTGCTAGGGGAAGCAGAGATTAATAAAAGATGCACACAGACACATGGATAATAAAAAGTTCACAGACAAGTGCTGTCAAGGAGACAAGCACAGTGAGATGACACAAAATAACAGGGAAACCAAATCTGATCTAACGGAAAGGTCAGTATGGCTCCCTCAAAGAAGCGACATTTAAGCAACACCTAATGGAAGAGGAAGATAACAAGTTGAAGATGTAACTTTCCTCCGAAGAGACACTAACACAAGCAAAGGCTCTGAGGCAGAAGAAAGCATGACCCTTTGAAGGAATGGAAAGAAAGTCAAAAGGGCTAAGGGTCAAAAGAGTGTAGACAACACTATTGGTCACCTCTCTAGTAACTATTCCATCTCCTCTTCCTCACTCCTAACAGAATCACAGTTGGGTTCCAGCAGCCACCCTCCTCCACACATAGTCATGTGCTTTAGAGAAAGATGACTCCATTCTTGATTTTAGGAAGTGGATACTGTTGAGACTTAAGTCAGTCATGGCCACCTCTTTTCTCCCTGCCAGTGATTAGTTAAAGAATTGCATGAGTGAAAGCAGGAAAAGAAGTTATTGCATGCTCTAAACAAGAGATGGTAGTTTGGACCAGGGAGTTGTCAATGGAGATAGAGATTTGCACGGAGAAATAAGGTAGAGCAACGTGTACACGATGTCTCCTAGGTTTCTGGCTTAGGCAAATAACGATCAATCTTTTCCATATAGTCAAAGCCAGAGAAATATTTTTTAAAAATGAATAGTCTTATGTTATTCTTAATATATTTCTCTTAAATAAACCTAATTAGAACTAGTCAAGGATCATACCTAAAACATATCTCATCCTCATGCAGGATACTGGCTTCAGAAGTTCATGCAGACTTATCAAGAATGAATGAGGCTAACTAGATTTTGTCTTACAATACAAATCAATGTTTTCTAAAATTCTAACCTATAATTAACAATCCTGCCTACAAATAACATCAATTTCTGAATATCATTTATTTTGTCTTGCCTGCTTCAAAAAATGATTTAAGCTAGCAAAATGTCCAAATCAATTAAAAGCCAAACCAAGAATAAAGTAGTCCAAGGATTTCTGACCACTCTTGTGTTACCTAAAATTAATTTCAGAGAAATTAGATGGAGGTACCTAATCAATTATGCTCATCAAATTTATCAAATTAGGTCTCATAACAACAGTAATGAATGTTCCTGTTACACATACCAACAGACCCAGGCAAAACTATAACCTACCTTGACAAGTTGATGAAGTGCCATTTCTTTCAGAAGGTGGTGTACTTGGACTGTTGAAATGAGGTGAAGTTTTTCGGTCCTCGCCATTGTTTGTAAAATTCTTTGAATGTCACGTACAACGACGTGACAATGGTACTTCAGCTTTTTTGCTTAACCTTTCATCCGCTGGCTTCCCTAAAAGTGAAAGAACCTCTATTTATAATATTTCTAATTCAAAAAACATTAATCATCCTTTGCAGCTACAGTGAGCAAATTCGATGAGCAACCACTCGAATTTGCCCAGGATTGGGAGGTTTCCCAGGCTGTAAGATTTTCAGTGCTAAACCTGAGAAAGTACCTGGCAAATCTAGACAAGTTGGTCACCCTATCTGTAGCATCAAATTAGGACAGGAGAGAAAGACTTATGATTCAGAGACATTTATAGAGAAATTATCATCAATTTGCATAACTTACAAAAAGATAATAGTGAAAGATTAATAATGTAATAAAGGCACAACCGCTTGAGTATTCGTTTATATTGAGACTTATTAAAATATCAAGCAGAGAGGATTAAAAGAAAGACCAAAAGTATATTCTTAGTTACTGCTATTTCTTTAAATGAATCATTCTGGATAAAAAGCACTTTATTATATTTTTTTCAAGTCCCAATAATCAAGCTGAATATATCAACCAAATACTCACCACGAAGAAGAGACTGTTGCCACGCTAAAGCAGCACAAAGTAAGACTAAGCTTTTCCCACTTTCTGTAGGGCTCTCCAACAAACAATGCTGCTTACTTTTTAATACTTGGACAATCTATTGACACAAAAACAATAAAAAAAATCAGTAAACAATTTACTTCATTAGGGTCTGTCTCCATCACAAGTACAAACACAACAAGAAGTAAGGTTGTACTTGAGGGAACATAGCAATAGCAGAAGGGAGAATTAGTATTAAGTTCAATCTAGACCTTATGCCTTTATCTTTCTCCCTAAAATTATGTTGGACTTAAAAGCATATAGGCAGAAAAGAAATGAACAAAGCAATTTGTGCCTTAATGATGCAAACACCGTCATTTCTGTAAAACAAGAGTACACTAATATCTTGGATGAAAACTTTATGGAGGATACTGTTAGGGGGAGTATAAATCGCTACAACCACTTTGGACAGAAATTAACAATTACTAGCAAAGTTGAAGTTACCCAACACCGGGAAGTCCAGTCCTATGTATATATCCAAAACCTGTCCCACAGGAACATAAGGAAACATGCATAAGAAAGTTCATAGCAGCATTGTTTAGAATTGCAAAAGAATGTAAACAACTTAAATGTCTGTCAAAAGGAAAGTGGATAAAAAAATTCTGGTATATTCATACAATGGAATACTACATAGCAATTAAAATAGATTAACAATCAATAAGGCTACTTCTTAAAAATAATGTTAAGCAACTAAAAACACTTCTGAACAAATATAGGTACAGTATCATATCATTGTACAAAGTTTAAAAACAGGTAAAGTAATGCTCTATATTGTTTACAGATACATACGTATGTAACAAAAGTATAACAACACGTCTAGGAAAGAAAAAGAATAAATTCAGCATACTAGTAATGTTACTTGCAAACAAGGTATAAAGTAAATATGGCAAAATATTAAGATTGAACAACTCTGGAAAGTTGGCTTACTCATTGGTCTATTAATTTTCTAAATGATTGAAACATCTCAAAAAATATGGTGAGAAATATAGTATTCTGTGTAAAAGACAGTAAATACTTTGTAGAAGGTAGTAATTCTGTAAATAGAAGTGCCAAATGAGCTGAGAATAGTTTTCAGAATATTCTCCTTTGCCTACAAACCATATACAGTTTATAGCAATCAGGATTATTTTTCGAAAAGTTACATGTTCTTCCATGAACCCAGCAAATATTTTCAATCCATTTACTATCTGAGAAAATGAATGCAGTCACAGATTCAGTATACGTTATGAATAATCAGCATCTTTATCTTAATGAAGACTTAACTGCTGAAAAATACTTGCAGAATTCATTATAGCAAGCTATGATGGACAAGCTTTACAAGGAAAGTTCATCTTCACCCCACCAACTGTACATTCAGACCATATTGAAGAGTCATGCTTTCCTGTTTACTTAGATTCCTAACTGCATCAGAAACGAAAATCAAGACTGAAACAATGCCATTCAAAGAAAACCAGATACCCAACTAGACTAGGACAGAAGTCTAGAAATAAAAAGGGGATTCCTAAATGTATCAACAAAACAAATGCAAGTAAAAGAATTTCCTAGTCTTAACCATCACAGTGGTTGAGAACATGTCTCGGAATCTGACAAATCCGGATTTGTATCCCTACTCTGCCAAAGCTGTGGACCAGGAGGTAGAAGTACGAGTTCTAGATCAGGTTCCCACAACTCAGATGTGTTTCCTTGATCATGTCTTCACTTCTCTAGACTAAGATCCTCATCTGTAATAATCCCTAATTGAAAAACTGTTGTAAGGGATAATATGCCTTGGCACACAGTAGGTGCTTGATAATTCTGATTTAAAGGTCAGAAGGGTATAATGAAAAGAAGATGGGCTTTGGAGTAAAGCAAGCCTAAGTGTGAGTCCCACTGTGTGAATCATTGAACCTCAGTCTGTTTCTTCATCTGTGCAATGGAGATAAGATTATCTACCCGATAGAGTTTTGATGAAAATTAGCCAGGCATTGAGTTAAGAATTAAATAAGGTAATGGATAGAACTTGCCTAAACTCCAGTATTTGACACAGAGGAGGTGATCTACTTTAATCTCCACCTCTTCTAAACCACCTATGCTTAATCTAGGATCCAGAGACGTAAGTCAGAGACTGTGCTCTCTTGCTATTGCGTGCAGAAGTCTTGGTACATGACTGCGTTTCTCTGAAGAGAAAGTCCGTGGATTTCTCATTCCCAGAACTATATCCTAATAAAATAACTGAAAACAGAGGGGAGACTGATATGCACTGTTATCAACTGAGGACTTCCTTGCAATAGTGAAAAAAAATGGCAAATTCGACCTGGGAATGGAGGGATGGTTAAAAGAGTAATTCAACAGCTTATGAAGCCAATTATACCCTGACCCCTAGCCTATGTGTTCCAAAACAAGCTAAGAACCACTATTCTGAGGTATTTCCCAGTTCTACTATTCTGTGATTCTATCTGTGCAACTCTTGTGTAGAGATTTGGTGGACTCTAACCCCTTCACCCCTGCCAATAACGCAACGCCGGCTAGTTCCTCAGATACAGCCTAGAAATCCATCCCGCCCACAGTTGCCGCAATCCCCCAGGGGATAAAGCACGAGCCCCCGATCCGCCTCCCGCCTTAGTCCCCGCCACCACGAGTCAGCGGGGGTCAGAGGGGGCCCGGGGCCTCTCCCTGGGGGTTAGGACAGGCTCCCTCCGGCCTCCGCACGTTCAGAACCCGGAGGCCCAGGGACATGGTCACCCCGACGGCCCGCATGCGGCCAGGCGAGAGCAGAATGCTCTCTTCGGGCAGGCTGCGCGCCACCCCAGGAGAGACAGGCTGGCCTGTTCTGAGGAAAACCGAGACAGCGCTGCCTGGGCTCCGAGTCCCGGGAGAAAAGGAAATGGTATCTACGAGTACACACTGTGGAGCCTGGCAGAGAGGAGAGGCCCCAAACCTCTCGCCTCCTCACCGGGCTGCCACTCCCTGGCCGAGCGCGGACTCCGGCACCTCACCCGCTCCCTCCTCCGCTCTCTTCAGGCCGCGCGACAGCGCTCTCCCGGACGAATTCCTGCCTCCCGCCCCCTCGACTCCCAGCACCCAATCACCCGCCAGAGCAGAAACCAAGCAACCAATCCTGGCGTGAGGTTAGGGGGCGAGAACCCTGGCCCCCGAGGGAAGCCTCCGAAATAAAAACCAACGCAAAGTATTTCGTGGCCCGGAGGCGAACGCTTGAAGAGCGAAGGATGGGAGCACAGCGCAGGGTTTAAAGGAAATTCTTCTCCGTTTTGAGATTTTGAAACTGGCGACTTAACCCGTGCATCCGTTTCCTTGGAAACTCGCAGTCTCATTCTTCAGGTCTGTAGACCAAGCGAAAGGAAAGCCTTGCCGAGTTCTTCCCAGAGCGCCCGTCAGTGCCGCTCAGCTCACGTTTCCGAACTTCACGGTGGCCCGGGTGTCGCAAAGACGGAGGCGGGAACTGCCAAACGCCTGAGCCCGGCCAGGCGAGAAGGCTGGTTGATGAGTGGCCGCAGACCCTCAGGATGTTCCAGGCTTCCCCGGATAGCGAGTTCAACCAGATCAACGCCCTAGAGCGCTCCCGCCCCGGTCACTTCTGCTCCTTCAAGGCTCACCCGCCTTCTGTCCCTCCTAAAACCGGGTTGTTATTCTTTGCCACGAAGTACACTTCAGTTTCCTCAAAGGTAGGGAGTTAATCGTGATCTCTCCAAAGTGTGATTTTGTCAATTTCTGAATAGCCTAAGCTTGGCTCCGATACTAGTGTCTCAAAAAAGTAAAACGTGGGACAGTTTCTCAAGTTTGAGCAACTAGTTTGGGGAGATGTTTTATGCAGGCGGAGCAGCTGGAGGAGAGTGGATTTGTTTGCTTCCCTTTCAGTTTTACTGCATCTTCCCCAATTGCAAAATGTACAGCGCTAAAAATAAATTCTACCTTTTAATTTAGTAATCTCAGGCTCAAAAATTTATCCTAAAAGAGTAATCCAAAAGAAAGAAAAAGTAAAAATATCTAAATTGATAACATTGCCTATTGTAATCCTGAAAAAAGTCATCAACCTCCCGGTCTAGTAATAGCACCCTATACGGTTATGATACATCAGTTTGATCATTAGGAAGCCAATAAAATAATTATCAAAAGTAAACAACTTGCAAAAAAAATTTCATATAAAGTTAAATGAAAGAAAGCAGACTCCCTACAGGGTATTATGAATTCCATTATGTGAAAATATATATGCATAAGCAAAGATGGAGGGAAAGTATAAAAAATGTAACTTACTGTTAAAACAGTGGAATGAAGGACAATTTATCTATACTTAAAAATATCTTCAAATTTTTATTCTGCTTTTACAATTTTTTTAAATATCAAATCCTTTAAGTAACTGCTCCAGGGAAACTACTACGATTTTCTATTTTCCTCCGCTCAATTCCTAAGGCTCTCAACCGACTCTAGCCTTGTATGGCCATTTGACGTGTGTGGCGTTAACAGAAATGGATACACGTAGGCTCTGGAGCCAGACAATCCTGGATTCCAGTCCCTTGAACTGTTCCTTTCAGGTGAACGTTAGTGAAAGAAAACACAAAAAACTACAAGTTCATTTGATAAATAATATGAATGTTTATAAACCAATATTCAAAATAGCTGCACACATCTGTTTTCACTTGAATAAAAAAAATCACATTGTGACAAATTTTGTAACCTTAACTTAAAATACATGAATATTAACATTTACTAATATAGTTACACATTTTGTTTACATCATCAACGAATGTGATGAAAAACAGCATGTTGTTATTTAAACACAGCAGGTTTTGACCAGCCTTTGAAAACTGATCCAAGAATGTGCGCTGCATTTAGTTAGAAACCATTTATTTCAACATTTTGAACTCCTAGAGGTTTCCTACTCACATAAAATATTCCAAAGCCTCAGTTTAAAATAAAACAAAACAAAAGAACACAGGACCGCTGTATTTAATCTTAGAAGACTACAAAACTGCCTTGTTTAAAAATATGAAAATTCTTACAGTATTTTTTAAGTGTATGCTTTTATTTTTCACATCGAACTTACTTGATTGAACATTAAGCATCTGATATCTCAGGGAAGGCCAGCCCAGTATCCTGTTTTTCAGAGCTGACCAGGTGTTTCTGATACAATCTATGGACCAGCAGAGACCCATTTGACTAAAGAAGAAATAATTAATGAAGTGTTCTCTAAACATTGCTGCATAATGGAATCAACTGGGAAATCTTAAAAAAAAAATACTAACGCCTGACTCCCAACCGCAGACATTCTGATTTAATTGACATGGGTTCCAATTGGGGATCAAGAGTTTTAACAGCTGTCCAGGTGATTTTAATGTGCAGCAAAATTTGGAGCCACCACAATGATGCAAGACACAACAGTGATCTAAATCACAATTAGCCACAAATGACAGATGTCTATAGAGGAGAACTCACTTTTAAAGAAGTTTCTCAAGTTGGAAATACTTGATAGTTTCTCTCTGTTTCTTAAGATCAAATTTATGCTTTTTCTGAAAGTTATAATGACTCTTTAATTAGTAGTCTTCAGAGGGGATTTATATTGTTAAACACTCAACAATTTTTTTCAACCATTAAGTTTAGGTTACTGTATATAATCACTGCTATACACTTATCTATTACGTGTAACAATACACTGAAATTACCTTCTAGGCATCACAGTATTAAGAACCATCCATAGTTTATTGACTGTTTGAAGCATTCTCCACAGAACCCCTGAATTCAATAGCTGGTTCATATTGGATGTTAATACTTCTGCCTATGGTATAAGTTCACTGGCAGAGAGTAGAGTCAAGCGTTCTAGAATCTGTGTCGTTTCCATATGTCTTACTGGGACAGCTGAAAATGCTAAAGGGGAAACTTAGCAGTCATAATCTAAATTCTATACAGCTTAGCAAATAAGAAGTAACATTGCTCTATCAGACTACAGGCCAAACAAATCAAGAAAACAGTGTTGCTCTAAACGTAAAACTTTCAATCCTAGCCATAGTTTTGGCCATACTTAAAATAAGGACCTTAAGAAAAATTCATTTAGGTGTATTTATTTCACAAAGAACAAAACATATCTCATTTAAGAAATCACATTAGTGACCCAAAGAGAAGGCCCTCAACCTGTGGAATCTGATGTATCTCTGGGTTGACAGCATCAAATTGAGTTGAATTATCTGACGACTAGCTGGTATTCCAAGAATTGCTTGTTGGAGGTGTGGGGAACCCCCCACGTGTGAAAAAATGAATCTCAGAACACCATTTATGGGCATACACCCAAAATGATTGAATGCAGAGGTATAAAGACATAAATGTACACTTGTGTTCTTAACAGGATTATTCAAAATAGCCAGAAGCTGGAAGCAAACCTGGTGTCCATCAACAGATGAAGTGACAAAAAAAAAGTGGTGTATACAGACTGTGGAATACCATTCACCCTTAGAAAGGAAAAAATTCTGACACATGCTATGACAAGGACGAACCTTGAGGACTTTAATGCTAAGTGAAATAAAGCCAGCCACAAAAGGAAAAACACTGTATGATTCCACTCATATATGGTACTTAGAGTACTCAAATTCATAGGAATAGAAAGGAGAATGGTGTTTCCCAAGAGCAAGAGGGAGGGACAACAGGGAGTTGTTGCTTAATGAGCACAGAGTTTCAGTGCAAGATGCAAATGGTTCTGTGCATGGTTGGAGGTTATGGCTACACAATAATGTGAATGTACTGCATGTCACTGAACTGTACACTTAAAAATGGTTAAAATGGTCAATTTTAGGTTATGCATATTTTATGACCATTTAAAAAAATTAATTATTTTCAACAAATGAACAAACACTAGCTACATGCAATAGCATGGATGAATATCACAACCAAAATGCTGCATAAAAGAAATTATATTCAAAAGGCTATATATTTTTTAATTCCATTTATATAAAATCCAAAAAAGAAACAAAACAGAGGTCTGGCTTCCAGTAATGGTGGAGTGGCTTGTTGAACTAACACTCTCACAGATAACAATGATAAAATCTGCACAAAATATTATATGTCTATATATAGAATCATGTATTTATATGTAATACACATATAATAAATGTGTATATGTGTGTATGCATAAATATCTTCCGAAAGCAAGCAGAACTGAGAGAGAGTCTTCCCTTAAATGATGGGAATTGGACCAGGAGATATTTGCAAGCTTGAGTCTTTTGCCTCAAAGCATTCTAAAATCTGTACATGGCACAGACGGGAAAAACTACAGTCTTACTTGTAATGTTAGAGGATGTATTTTGGGGCTAACAAAGTAGCTGGAAAGTTAAGGGAGAAATTCTGGAAGGGAGGGAGACACAAAGAGGAAAATCTCAAAATATGTATGTAAGTCTCCCCCCCCCCACACACCAAATTGGCAGATCTTTGAACAACACCCATGCAGGGTAGGCCCCAGAAGGCCTAGTGTAAAAACAGCAGTTGGAAGATGAGAGAAGTGAATGAGGATTTCAGCTATGCCCACTGTAAAGGAGAGAAGATTGGAGTTTCAGTCCAGCCAAGTTAACTCCCTGCTAGAAAAATAACAACACTCTTCAAAGGAATACAATAGAATCCAGAGTCTCTATAACTATCATTCATGGTTTCCAGTACACAGTTTAAAAAGTCATGAGATTTGAAGAGATGGGAAAATGTAATCCATATATGACCAAAAGCAGGGAGTAGAAACTCTCCCTAAGGTGTTGCAATTATCTGACAAGGATAAGAAAGCAGCTATTATAAAGATGATCAAGGTGGCATGAAAAATATTCTCATAATGAATGAACATATCTGGAAACTCAGCAGAGAAATGGAAATTACAAAAAAGAACCAAAAAGGAAGATAAAAAAAATGCTTTTGAGTTTACATGTACATTAGAAACAGTAAAAGAGGGCCGGCCCCGAGGCTTAGCGGTCAAGTATGCGTGCTCCACTGCTGGTGGCCCGGGGTTCGGATCCCGGACGCACACTGATGCACTGCTTCTCTTGCCATGCTGAGGCTGCATCCCACATACAGGAACTAGAAGGATGTGCAGCTATGACATGGAACTATCTATTGGGGCTTTGGGGTGAAAAATAAATAAATTAATTAATTTAATTAAAAATAAAAAGGAACAGTAGAAGAAACATGAAGATAGAGCAATAGAAATTATCCAGTCTGAACCAAAGAATGTAAAAATTTTGAAGAAAAATGAAGAGAGCCTTACTTGTGAGATGATTGAGTCCCCAGCAATGAGGGGAGAGACAGAAAAAATTAAATGAGGCAGAAAGGCAAATCAATAAGTAATAGCATACAACTTCCAAAATTTGGTAGAAAATCTAAAATTTTAGATCCAGGGAAGTCAGCAAACCCAGAAAATAAAATACAAAATAAAACCAGACCTGGGCACATGATAGTCAAGCTGCTAAAATCCAAAGATAAAAAGAAAATCTTGAAAGCAGTCAGGAAAATACATATATAAAGGGGAAGACAATACATACAGGGAGAAATAATGTCAATGATGGATGATATATTATCAAAAACAAAAGAGACAAATCAACAACAAAATTAAATCTTTCAAGTGTAGAAAGAAAACCCAAAAGTCAACACAGGATTCTATATTTAGCAGATCTCACTTTCAAAAAGGAGGCAGAAGCCACAATAGTATTCTGCACACCTATTAGGTGGCTGAAATAAAAAATAAAATTGCAAATATCAAGTGCTGGTGAGGACAAGGAGCAACTAGAACTGGGAATGCAACATGATAGTTGCATTCGGATAACGGTTTAGCAGGTTCTTATAAAGTTAAACATACACTTATTATATGACTCAGATATCCCACTCCTAGGGATTTACTCAAGCAAATTGAAACTAATGTTTAAACAAGAATCTTTGGGTGAATCTTCATAACCATGTTATTCATAATTGCCACAAGCTGGAAATAAATTAAATGTCCTTCATCAGGTGAATGGAGAAAGAAACTGTGGTGAATTGGGACATTAGAATACTACTTGGCAATAAAAAGGATAAACTCTTGATTCACACAACAACATGGATGAATCTTGGCTGCATTTCTCTAAGTGAAGGAAGCACAATTCAAAAGGCTGTACAGTATATGATTTCATTTGTATGACTTTCTAGAATAGTCAGCATTACAGACATGAAAAATGATCAGTGGTTGCCAAGGGATGGAATGGGGGAAGGGGTTGACTACACAAGGACTGTATGAGAGAATTTTGAGGGGTGAGAAAAACAGCTCTGTATGCTACTGTGGAGGTGGATATATGACCATAAAGTTGTCAAAACCCACAGAACTGTACACTACAAAGAGTGAATTTTACTCTGCAAATTTTAAAAATCAGGATGCTGGGGAACTCAGATGAAATGCAGTGACAAATGAATCTCACTGTATTACAAGCATGTGACATAGCCACACATAATGGGTGGGGATGAAAGGTCCTGACCTAAGTTACTTGGGAAGACAGTGTTTTGATGGGATACTGTAAAACTAAAGTACTGTACACAAACACTGTACTCTAGGTGGTAAATTTGTTTTTCATAAGGGTATGGATTAGCAATTCTGAAACTGGTTGACACATTAGTAAATATATTGTAGCTAACTGGAGTTAAGTTTCTCACTGTTGGTGAAAGAAGTTAAAAATAAACAAAAGGAGAATGCTAGAATAAACTCTGTGGTGTTGGATAGGAGTTGGAAGTATCAGTATGAAACCGTGTCTCTTCTAATATATCTATCCAGATAGATGGATAGATTGATATGTTGGTAGATTGATAGATAGATGTGTATACCTGAGTTTATATTCATACATACATTTCCAGGCTCTGCTGAGAGGGTCCAGAAGCAGTGACACCCTAGTATCAATGAGCACACTTAGCTCCCAGATCTTGGTTTCTAAATATCATTCTCCAATAAAAAGAACCAGGTTTCCTTGGAGAAATGGCTAATTCTAGGGCTGGAGATGGGAAATACAATATGAACCTGGACCATCTTGTAGTGCCAGAAAGTAGAAAAGTGCTTTAAATAAAACACAGCAAATGATGAGATGTGTCAAAAGGAATCAATCTGAAAGATTTCTCAATGGCTCAAGCTGGAAAACTGTGAGCAACATAATAAATAATGGTAGCATTGGATTATTACACAGAGAATAAAATAAATATCCATGAGTCTATACTGACATAAAATAGATTAAATAAGAAAGGAAGAAAGAAATAGGAATAAAAAAGAATAAGAGAAAGAAAGGAAGAAGGACGGGAGAAGGAGGGAGGGAATCTTCCTCACAGAATTCCAAATAATAAATGTGGCTGGATAGCATGAAATAGAAAATCGCCACTAGAACACCACAGTAATAATTATTGTGGGTTAGGCTGACTGATGAATGCAAAAACTGTGGGTGAAACTTAAAAAAAAAAAAAATTTGCAGAGCCTCAAATCATCTGCCTCAAACTACATAACGTTTTTCTGTTAATTACTTTAAAAGACCTATGACTATTGAAAGCAAAAATTATAACACTGTATTGTGGGATTTATAACATGGGATGATGTAAAATTTATGACAACAATAGCACAAAGGACAGACAGAGGTAAATGGAACTGTTCTATAGCAAGTCTTCCATATTTTACGTTGATTAAACTGGTGCACTATTAAGTCTAGGTAGGCTGTGATACGTTAAAGATGCATATTGTAATGTGGACCAACCACCAAAAATGCAAAGGTGTGTCACTTAAATGCTAATAAAGGAATTAAACAGCATACAAAAATGGTTTGTACAAAAATGTTTGCAGGAGATGACCTGCACGTCTCCAGGAGGAAGAAGAGCCCACTGCGGGGCATCCTCAGAGCAGAACGCCCTCAGCTGTGCCGAGGAGCAAACGCTGACACACACATGTTGGGAGAGACTCATCAACCTCATGCTGAGGGAAGCAAGCTGGACAGAAAACAATACAAGTGGGATGATTTCAGCCAAGATGAACCTATGCTGAAAAAACCAGAACAGGGGTTGCCTCGGGGGAAGGAAAAAATTGCCTAGGAAGGAAGAGGAAGGGGTTTTCTGGGAGTGATGGAAATATCCTAGTCTTAAAGGGGTGAAGGTTATATGGGTATGTTTATTTGCCAAAAATGTAAGGTAGAGATTTGTGCCTTTCAGTGTGCGTACTTCTTACACCCCCACACACACAAAGGACTAAAAGAATAATAAAGTGAGGTGGGAATGGGATGGAGTGTGGAAGAAACAAAAATGCCAGATGATTAGTAGTTGTTGAAGCTGGGTGACAAGCCTACTATGCTGTTTTGTTTATTTTGTATATTGTTTAAATTGTTCTGTAATAAAACACTTGTATAAGAAGACAAACTCAATATATAGTGTTCGCTGGTAAGATGTCAGCTACCTTTGGGGAGGAAGGAGGGAGAAAGGGATTGTTGGGACCTGAGTGAAGCTGGTGTTAGTTCTTGGTCACACGAGTGTGTTCACTTTGTAATAATTCTTTGAGGTTTACATGGATGACTTCTGCATATATTTCTACACGCATGTTATACATCAATAAACATTTTAAATCTGGCATGTTTGCAAAAAGATCCTAACTCAATATCTCAGGATAACAGCAGTGTTTTGTTTTAATGTGGAACATGTTCACTCATGACATCATCAGATGGATTTTAATACTCCCAAGTATCTAGTAATGCCCTCACCCTTGAGTGGCCCCCCGGGTCTTTCCATTTTTGCTTCAATTTGGCAAGTGGTATGGCTTTGAGTTTTTATGATGGGTATGGACCCTTAAGGTGGGTGGGTTCCAAGGGGAGGATCTCTGCAGCGACCCTGATCACGGGGTCCAGAGGGAAGATCATGGCAGGCTGGATGGATGCAGGGGATGGTAGGACAGATGGCCTTGAAAAGGCAAATTCCAGGATCCCATGCACCCGGTATTTCCATTTTAGATATTGAATTTACATTTCAAATACTGGCCAGGGAGCGTCCACCAGGGCTGCAAGCATTCTCAGCAATAGCCAGGCTGGTGATCCCCACTCCTACCTGAGTACTGGCCTCAAAGGATGCAGCCCAACCACACAGCAAATACTCTGGGGGGTGGGCAAGGCATGTAGAGTTGGCATCGTACAGAGAAAAGGCGGGGTAGAAGGTGGGGTGTAGAAGCATAGGGGCGTGGGCCAGGGGTGGAGGGAGAGGTGGGAGTTGGGTCCCCTAGCTGTGCATGCTGAGTGCTTTTGTCTCTTAACCATTCCTGGCTGGGAGCTTGAAGGACTGCAGAACTACAACTCCCAAGTTGCTCTGGGCACGGGGCTGTGCCTAGCCCTGGGGGGAGGAGCAGGGCGGTGAAGGCTTGCCTGAGGGCCAAACAGCCATTGACTCAGGACTCTGGTCCTGCACCGGCTCCAACTGGACTGAGTACCGGAGGGATGTGACGGGACGAGAGGGACCAGGGAGTCTGGGTGTGGCAGCTGCATGGGCAGCCGCGGGCCTGCAGCGTGCAACTGCTTTTGTCCAAAATTGAAGCTGGACTCGTGCCTCTTCCCCACCGCCTCCCTCCTTTGCTTGATTCCTCCTCCCCCCTGTGTGCCTGTGGGTCTTTCCACAGCCTCCTACCTAGTCCAGGGCCAGGTGCTTCTCTAAACTGCTTATGGGAGCTGGTTTGACATCCCAGAAACTTTCCAGTTTGCCTGCTGCCCTCTGCCTTCTCCAGCCAAAGTGCCATCATTTCATCAGCTTTTGGGAGACATTCGCCCTTGTGGCCCCTCTTGAAAGCACAACTTAAGAGCTTTGTAGGGTGGTAACATTGGCTGTTGCTTGCCTTTTTTGCAGATGTGGAAGTTGAGGCATCTGTGAGGTTAATCACTGTTTTCCCCAGGATCCGCTAAGAGCAGAGGAGAACAAATCAATTCCCAGGCAAGTATCTAGTAGGCCATTTTCACCAACCCATTCCAGTGCAGAGGCCTCCTAAACAGCACCGTTAAGATGAGAATAGCTTAAGTATTTTGCTCTTTAGATTAATCACCTAATCTCAGCTCAGTCCTGAGTGGCCAGTCTCTCAGGGACAGGGCTGGCGACTCTGATCCCTCAGGAAGAGATTGGTGGTCCAGCTTTGGGAGAGGGATGTTCATGGTAGACAGCACCTGGGCAACATTTGAAACCCGTCAGCTTTAACATCTCTGCTTTGGATTCAGGCAAGGTTCCCGGATAAACATGCCTAGGGACAGTCAGATGTACCGTATTCTTTAAAAATTGATTACAGCAGTGAAAAGAACAGAACATTAGATATCCTGCTCATTTGCAAAAGATAAAATGCAAGCAAGACTTTCTTGTTAATTTTTTTCTGCTCATTCTCTTGGCTGTACTGTACGCTTGAATGCAGAAACAAAAAACTTGAATTGTCATATTCTCTTTTCCTGAGATTGGTAAATTAACTTAAAAGTCTTATTGAAACCTATGGAGGGATGATTAGCTGTTTTCCTGATTTATGTCATCCTTAAAAGTCTGGGCATTGAGCTAAATGAAAACAAGTCCTTGTTTATATTACACATCCCAATAGGTTACATTTCTGATTACTGAATGTGGAATATTATCAAAACAACTGGAAAACCTGATCATGGAAACTAGACCCTGTCACTTTGTCAAGAATTTGCCTCTTTATGAATTAATGACACATGAATTCTTTAACGTTTTTGTAAAGAAAGGATGAGAAACTCTGCAGTGTCTCTGAATGTGGCAAGATGGGGAATTATCATTAGACCACATCCTCGGGTTCTTCTCTCCTGTTCAACAGGCCCGGGTGATAGTCCGTGTTGTCAGGTGCAACGCCGCTCCCCCAGCCCCCAGTGTTCCATCCTACTCTGGCCTGTGACCTCTTCAGGGGGTTCTGATGACACTCGTCCACAAGTGTTGGAAGGAGACATTGTAACATGAGGATATTCCTTATCTTGAAACAAGGATTAATGGAGAGGAAAGTCTCTGGGTCTGTGTGCTCCAAAGCACTGCTGTTGGAGTGTGGCTTCAGTCACCACTGTGCTCCCAGCAGTCCCCACAATGGCTGCCTCAGACATTTGATCTCCTGGTGCAACCACAGAAGCTGTTGACAGAGCTGGGCGCTCGTCGTGGTGAAGTGTCTTCCATCAGATTTTGTGGCTCTGACCCTCCTCTGCTCACCCCCTTCCCATTCCTAACTGCTGCATTGATTGCTTTGTAGTTGTTTCCTAGGAGCCACTGTGTGTAACTGGATTTCACAGTGTCTTTAGGGACCCACCCTCACTACACGAGTCACTGTACAACAGCCACTTATCCTGGTGTAGCCCATGTTCATCCTCTAAAGTGGAGCTGTGAAGAACCCTGCTTACTCGGAGCTCCTTTCATTCTCATGCTGCTGGGGCTGCTTACGAAGCTGGGCATCTCGTCTTTGGTCTCATCACATTATTCTTTTCATCGATTATTCTGAAGTAGGATACGACTTTGTTAATAATGTGACACTGGCTGTCACAGGCACTTCTATGTATCTTCCCCAACAGCTCTGTGAAGTAGACCTGTGATCCCCATTTTACAGGGGGGACACTGAGACAGTTTCTTGGTGCATTTTGAGTCTCCACCTGGAGCTCCGCCTCTCAGGTGTGTGCACTTAGCAGGTGTTCCACTTTGTCCCTCTCTGCCAGCCGCCCCAAAGGCACACGGCCCATCCTGAGTCCATTGTCTGATTGTTGGCAGTCACCCTGCACAAACAGGCCCTGGGTGGGGAGTGGACTAGCAGGGCGTGGTTGTCCGGACTACCCTGGGCAGATTCTATGTTTATTGCGAGAGCTGGAGCAGTGGAAGATACTGACCGTCACTCGCCTGGAAGATTTCTTATGGAGAAATACTCCACTGACTTTCTGCAGGTGTCGTGTCTTCTTTGTCTTCCTTGCTCCTCTGGGCTTTCTCCTACAGCCCATGCTGTGCAGTAACATAGAGAACAGAGACTGGTGAACATCATACTGTTGCCCTGCACCAAACAGTCACATCACTCATTTTTCTAATTATGAAAGAATTACATACTTTGTAAAAAAAGTCAAATTATACAGATCTATGTAGAGTAAAGTGAAACCTTCCCCTTCCATCCCCTTCCCTGCAAACTCACTCCCCTACTCAGAAGGAACTATTGTTAAGAGGTTGCAGCTTATTCTTCTGGACATTTCCAATGAATTTATAAATACACATAAAGTTTTTTTTAACATAAATTACATAACTACATCGTTTTTCAACTTGCTGTTTCCCAAACCATATATCATAGATGTCTCTCCTTATCAGTGTACGTCACTCTAACTTAGCTGTTTAGAAGTTTTGGAGCTACTCCAAAGAACAGGAATACCACGATCTGTTTATTTCTTCTTTGATAGAGATGGGGTTATTTCCAGTTTCACTATTATACATAATGCTGCAGTAAGATCCTTGTATGGAATTTATTACACTGCTACTCAACTGCTCAATTTGCTTTGTTCCCTTTTAGTCAGAGACTATGATATATTTGTAACAATTTTATGGGAATTATTTTATAGGGAAATTAATTTTATCTCTGAATAAAGACATTTATGGGGAAACTTGACTTCAAGGTCAACCATCTCAGTATTCTGGAGAAAAATCATGAAACTTAGAAGGTATTATGCTTGCTGCATCACATTCTAACAAGTCAGATTAACAATTTAAAGTTGAATGTTTGAGCTGGCCCGGTGGCGCAAGCGGTTAATTGCGCGGGCTCCGCTGCGGCGGCCCGGGGTTCGCGGAGGCCCGAGGTTTGCAGGTTCGGATCCCGGGCACTCACCGACGCACTGCTTGTCAAGCCATGCTGTGGCGGCATCCCATATAAAGTGGAGGAAGATGGGCATGGATGTTAGCCCACGGCTAGTCTTCCTCAGCAAAAAGAGGAGGATTGTCATATGTTAGCTCAGGGCAGATCTTCCTCACAAAACAAAAATAAAACAAAATAAATAAAGTTGAATGTTTGTATAGCCTCTACAGTCTTTGTTCAGAAGAAGGATGACTTTATCTTGTCTTGAAAACTTCTGACTCCAGGGGCTCTCAGTTGGGCTTCAGAGAGGATAAGATGTTGGTGTTGTATCTGTTTCTCTTCAGCTGTAGGCTGCATCATCTAAAGATCATAGAATTGAACATGGTCCAATCGATATATACGATTTGGGTCAAAAATTCAAAGTAATGAACCCAAGATAAGAATCTATAACTTTGGATCTTAATGAAGAATTTCCTTTGATATCCTCAAGTCTCTGTGATTACTAGTAAAAACTCACCTATGGATGAAGAGATGTGGTTCTGCTGGCAATGTCTGGCTTGAACATCCATAGTTAAGGCTGTCACATCCCTAGGTAGATTAGACTTGACCTCTCTACGACCTCTGCCCTTGTTCCTTGACCTGGGAAAAATAAGAATTAAAAAAAACTGTTGTTACTAGCACTGAATGCTAGAAATGCCCATTAAAGAGTGAGTTTGATTTGGTAAACCAAAGGGAGTACATGCAGAACAAAGTCTTTAATATCTATGAAATTTCAAAAAGTTCTAATTTTTTTAAATGTAACTTTATTTTTGCAACAATGCAAAATGTATATATACGAATGAAATATCCCTCTGTCCATTTCTTAAGTTGTTTCCATTGATTTGATGGATTTATCCTCTAATCAGGATTCCAAGTGTGAAAGAACATCTTGGTCTTGCAAAGAAAAGAAGCCATTGATATTTGATTTTCTTTTAGCTCGGCATCCTACAGGTTTGAGGAATAAATTATCATGTAATGATACAATGATTCTGAAAGCTAATTGTTAATTAGAGGGGTGTACGGGATGATTGAATGGTGGTTCATCCCCACGGTCAGGGGTATTGTACACATGGATATGTAAACACGATTTAGGAGGCTGCTTCAGCCCTGTGACATCCCAGAGAAACACAGTGCAGGAGGATATAGGGGCATAGCCGTCTGCCTCGATCTCCTGGGTTACATGCAGATCCAGAGGTCTTGACAGTGGCTTCAGAGCAGCTAACTTTTGTGTATTTCTCCCCTTCCTTCTCTCCACCTTATCTCAAACAGTCCTGACTATCATGTTTTAAAGTAAGACCAATTATAGTTATTTACATGAGCCTCTTGTTCATTATTGCAGAGTAATAATCAGGGATACCATTAAATATCATTTAATCTACCTAATTAAATTTGTTGTACCTTTTAATTGATTAGAACACTAAAGTTAGTTCAGAGTTTGATATTCACCAAGTGTGTTAATCTGCTTACAACTGCCATGTGCCTCACTCCTCTTAGAAGTGTATCTTTGGCCCATCACAAGATTTTAATGACTCAAATCACCATAAATTAAGATAATGCACTGTCTTTTTGATGACCGGGAGGCACATGGGTCCATTTTGGAAATATGCCCATCTGTCTTTTCTCCCCATGGGAAGTTTCTGGTCACTAGGTCTCCAGGTGGCTTGCACAAGCCCTAGGTCTGTAATAGCTTGGTGCCTCTCCTTCTACTTGGGGTAGAAATAAAAGAGATTAGAGAGACTTATTAAAGTTTTGGTTGCATGAAGTCTTCTATGACGACCATCCATGCATATTGTTCTGGATAGCTCTCTGTTCCTAAGACTACTAGTTATTTTAAGGGCTTGTCGGGAACTGTGAAAGGTTTGATGTTTTACCTTACGTGCAAACCAATTAGTTAGCCTACAATGGTCTTACAGATGCTGGCAAAAGTCAGGAGTCCCATGCCTCAGAGACAAAGGACTTAATGACACAACAATAGCAGTGGCCAGAGTATCAGCATTTGCACCGGTTCACTAAATCTCACTTCCTACAGGGTGATACACAGTGGGCCAGGTGACATGCAGAGGGTTGCAAGATCTCAGAGCCTAAGGAATTCAAATCTTTGATAACGGGCAGGATGTCTGCTAACCTTTGCCCTGGGGGGTGTTATTTTTATTATACTGGACAGTAAGCAAGCCTGTCCTTTGCTCCAGAGTAGGCCACTATTTCTATCTTCCAAGGCTGACAGCTCTACACACATCCTTGAAAAGATAGCCTGGTTTTACTGGCTTTCAAAGATAAACTTGAATGAGACTTGATCATCATTCAGTTCTTCTGTTTACTTTATTGGGATTGTGCAAATATGCTCTTTTCTCTATAAAGTTCACTAACTTTATTCATACATAAGAGATGCTTTTCTTTTTATTTATTAAGTTGAAATTTTCTTATTAGAGAAAATGATGAAACTATTATGGGTTGGATGTGAAAGTATGTTTTTCCAGGAAAAATGTGAGAGTAGATCGGTGCTCGCAGAACTTTGCCAAAAGGAGCTGATAGCAACTTAAATGATTTTAATTTGAATACTGTTTTATACAACTTTCTTCCATTTACTTCATCCTCTCTGCTTCCTGTAATTCCCATATGAGAATGGGGCAGTTTCAGGGATTCACTGAATTCATATACAGTATTCAAATGGTTTTGTCTGTTGTGTTTTTTTAATTGAGATAAAGTTGACATACAACATTAAATTAGTTTCAGCGGTATGACATAATGATTCAATGTTTGTATATATGTTGAAATGATGACCACAATAAGTCCAGTTAACATCTGTCCCCATATAGAGTTACAAATTTTTTCTCTTGTGATGAGGATATGGCATATTTCAAGGTGCAGAAGAATCAACGATTATGTCATACTTTTCCATATACAGCTTGATGAATTTGGACATAAGCATACACCCTTGAGACTGTCACCACCATCAAGGCTACAAACATACCCATCATCTCCCAAAGTTTTCTCTCACCTCCTTTATTACTATTATTCTCTGGTAAGAACTCTTAATATCTACTCTATTAGCAAATGTAGCTAATATGTATGCATGTAGCGCATGCAATACAGTCTTGTTAGCTGTAGGCACTATGCCTTATCCTAGATTTCCAGAACTTATTTATCTTGATAACTGAATCTTTGTATCTTTGAACATTAGCTCCCCATTTCTCCATCTCCCCAGCCCCTGGCAACCACCATTCTAACCTCTGCTTGTGTGAGTTTGACTATTCTAGATTCCACAAATAAGGAAATATTTGCCTTTCTCTGTCTGCCTTATTTCACTTAGCACAATGTCTTCTAGGTGCATTCATGTTGTCAAAAATAGCAGCAATTTCTTCTTTTTTCAATGTTGACGAATATTCTATTTCTTTATCCATTCATCCATCAGTGACGTTTAGGTTACTTCCACATCTTGGCTATTGCGAATTTGCTGCAATGAACATTAGAGGGCAGGTATCTCTTTGAGACCCTGATTTCAATTCCTGTGGCTGTATACCAGAAGTGGGATTGCTGGATCATAGGCTAGTTTTCATTTTTGGAGGAAATTCCATACTGTTTTCCATAATGGCTGTATTAGTTTACATTCCGACGAGGTTTCCTTTTCTCCACATCCTCACCAACATTTGTCATCTTTAGTTATTTTGATAATCTCCATCATAACAGGTGTGAAATGATAGTTCATTGTGGTTTTGATTTGCATTCCCTGATTTGTGATGCTGAACACCGTTTCATACACCTGTTGGCCACCTGTATGTCTTCACTGGAAAAATTTTACTCTGGTGCCTTGACCATTTTTTAAATTGATTTGTCTTTTTGTTTTTGAACCAAACAAAAAAAGAGAACAAAATTTCCAGGCATTATGGGTGCTTTCCTGTTGATGCAGATGGCTTTGTATTTACAGTGGTACAAAAAGATCATGTTTCGTGCTTTTTCTTCAGCTTGTCATAAGACCAGCAGTAGCTGTGGCATGGCAGATAATCGAGATCTTCTGGGTTTGAAGGTTTGCAAAATAAATGAGTGGTAAGGAATTTTTTATTTTTCCAAGGAAATTATTGTGATCATAGTCCATGGAATCTAGGATTGATAGGTGTAGGAGAAAATTAAGGTGAGAATCGTTGATCTGGCATTACTACTGATATTGAGGGACAGCTATCTACTGTATGACTGTTTGAATAAAAATATTAAAGATCAGGAATTTGTGGTGAGTGAATATGTTTTCTGAATTATTTACTTTTGAACATAACCATTTGGATTATGTGAACATCTGGGATATGGGAGTAAGTTGCTAACAGGGGGTGGTTGATAACGTCACTATTGATTTAATCTCTATGAACACCAAATGGTCAATGGATTAAGCAAATGAGTAGACAGAAAACACAGAAATGGTAAGATTTGGGATTTAGTAAAGGACTGGGGACCGACTGTCCTGAGAGGGAGTGCCAGGACTTGTGGGGTTGATAGTGACAAGGAAAAGAAGAGAATAGAATTACACTCAAAAAAGGAGGGCGTGTTAACGGGATGGAGGGGGAAATGATCTGGAGGAGCCTTGAGTTTGACCTTGAGCTTTCTGTTCTTGATGCAAATCTGCCTGATGACATCCCAGGAAACAGGTCAGATCTATCCCCAGAGGATAGAGGGAGGGTGGAAGTACAAAACAGCCAGGATAATTGTCCTAAAAAGGCAGGCCTCCTTTATCATTTGGCCCAGTTTCATGATTTGTTTTTATAGGGTAAGAGGAAAAGAAGGATGATAAGTCACGTCTTCACAGGAGAAGCAGCGTAACTGTGGGAACCAGTCCAAACCAAAGCCAGGTTTAAGCATTTCCATTCTTTTGAGGATGTCCAGTGACATATTCAAGAGGCCTGTTACTAGAATCCCATCCCATCCTGGCAATGACTAGTCTCTGAGGGGACAACTTGGACCAGCCCCACCAGATCTGCTGGCCCGAGAGACCGCAAGGACTCCAGGCCTGGAGCAGCGCAGGACAACTCGTAAGTCCTTTCAATCTTGCCAAAACGTTGCAAAAACTTGCACCTAGTCACACAGGTGAATCCCTGCCAGGTGTGCTCGCAGATGGTCTGCATTCCAGGTCCCATGCCCACTCCTGCTGGAATTCAGATTTGGCAGAGATGATTCCAGGAACTGATCTGTGCATTCCACAGCTCCACTGTGGAGGTATCAGGAAGGAGGAAAGGGCAGTGAAGAGCACAGGAGCGAGACTGGTGATAGCACTGATGGCGGACAGACTTGCTAGCGAGGCAGAGAAAGTGAGGGTCTAAGAAGGCCGTCCTGACAGCAGATGAAATGGAACAGGCACCTCAGTGAGGTCTCTTGGCAGCATCCCTAATGTTTCCTTGCTTTGAGCTCTTGAAACTTTAAAATATATCGATACTTTTCTTTTATTAAACTCTGCTTCGAGACATAGAAAATATAGACAACAGTTTCTTTCTGAGGTGAGAGGTTGAGTTTCAGGTGAGGAGAGAAAGATCTTCCTTTTTCATGCTGTTCTCTCATTTTCCTTTACTATGTATGTTATTTATTTGTACTTTAATGTCAGCAGCGAATTATCAACGTCACGGGGTGATTCAGTTTTTCCCCTCACAATCACAGTAAAACCTACTAAAAGTGGATTCTTCTTTTTGTATAATATTCCAATAGATTCCAAAATATTATTTCAAACGCACTTTTATGTCTATGTTCTCAAATTAGATATTTACTTCTAGGTCTCCATTTTTCTGTTCTCTGTTGCATGCCAATTCAGAGTTGCATCTAAGGAAATACCAGATTTCCCTCAGTTTTTTAGATCCATATGTGTTGGAAATTTGATTCATGGAAATGGACATGGCAGTTGGGGGATCGTGCTATTAACAAAAGAAATCTTTTCAGCATCAGTAATGCTGAAAGAAACCACTGCTTGTTGGGATTTAATTGTCTATTTGAGGGATCAAGCTTTCACTGTTGGTACTTCTCTTTCCCTTTGGAGGGAAAATACAGCCTTCCCAGTCTTTCCATTACCAAATCACATTCCCTGGTGGCTGTGCCGTGTCAGGAAGGGCTTGGGATGCCGGGAACCAAGATTCATCTTCAGCTTCTGGTTGTCCTGAGAAGGCTTCCCTGGCAGAGTGCAGCCTGTGTGTCTGGGTGAAACTTGCAGCCATCAGAAAGAAGGGGACAATTCACAAGTGCGAAGCGATTCATCTGTCCCTTGTCTTACAGGGTGTTCCCAAGTGATGAGGTTCAAAATGCCACTTGGTATCCCTTTGAAAGCTGCTAGTCATGGGGTGGGTTCTCTGTGCGAGGTCAGAGCAGTGTCTGTTCACCACCAGATAGGAAGCATTTTAGTATTTTAATTGGTAAGTCTGTGTTCATGCATGTCCATAGACCATCAGTTCAGTGGCATTCCCTGCTGGAGCCCCCCACACCCCTATCATGCTTCATCTTTCAAAGCTTCAAACAGTGTTCACACCCCAGCAGGTGGTGGTAATGTAACCACAGCACAGGACTGGGGACAAGAACACAACCACCGAAGGGCGACACAGTTTAAGGGCTTGGGCCCAATTGCCCCATTTGGACGAGTTAGTAACACCAACACTTAGTGTGTAAACTGGAGGATTGTCCAAGTTCATGGACCTCAGAATGACACGGGCTCAGAAGTCACCTTGGACAGCAAGGGACAGTGTGAGGTCACTCACTGGCTAGGATTATAGTCGCTTATACTGGCAAAGTGGAGCTCACCGGGGATCCATCAGGACAAACGAGGCAGGAGGCTTGGGGCCTTCTGGGGAATGTCTGCCCTAAAGGGAATTGCATAAGGAAGGCAGGGGTGCTGAGAATCCTAGTTGACAGGGAGCAGTCATGTTTATGGAACGAGGCCCAGCAGTAGCCTTAAAAGCTGCATCACAAATCTTTCCACCTGGATACAAAACAAGCAGGAAAAGGAATTCAGAGTCTTGGACAAGGATCACAGCAGGATTCAAATCCAGGTCAGGGGTGAACAGGGAGCCCCTAGAGGGGCCTCAGGAGCTAGATCCTGCCTGCCTTTAGTCCATTTGCTAATGAGCTTCCTTGGGCCTTGTCCTCTCCAAGTGCACGTTTTGATCATTTTACATTGTTTTCCCCACTTAGAACTGATGCAATTCCAGAGATTGAACTAGAAAACTACAAGTTCCTAAAATTTAGTCAAAAGAAATCTCAACAAGAGAAACAGAAAACGTTCCCTGTTCCTCAAGAATGTAGAAAGGCAGCCCCTGCCTGTGGCACGACATGGTCCTGATAGTGCTGTTTTAAAGACACCCACATTTCAGTGGTTGTTGCTCTGCCTGTGAAAGTACCTTCAACCTTAAAATCCCAAGAGAACGGGCGGGGGGCCATGTCTGCTCCTGGAGGAGCTGAATGATACTGAAATGAACTGGTCTTCGGAATTAGGGGGACTTGGGGGTTTTCCCACTAGCCAGCGAAGGGCTGGCCCTTCTCCCTTCTCCCACATACAATAAGCTGATGACCCGGAAGAGTTCGTGATTCAAGGAGAAATGTGAGATTCAGTGTCTCACTTACATGCCTACAGAAAGCGACAGAACCACACCACAACTCCCAGACTGTAAAGGGAACAGGACTTTAATATAATATTCAAATATGGCATTTATTGTTTACAACAAATAACTACTGCCCCTCCACAATGTGTGAATTGGTCCTGGGGTAGAGACATCGGGGAGCTGGGGTGGGGTCGTCCCCTCTCTCTTGGGTTTAAGGGGACCTCAGAGATCAGCTTACAATGCTCCCCTTCCCGTCAGGAGGGAGGAGCTGGCCCAGTGCATCCCGAGCCTCCCAGATGTGTCCCCGTTGCTGAGGATGGGGCTGTGATCGGACACTGGTACGGGGGTTGGTGTTGGGGCCTGGGGACTGAGTAGAAGAGCCGGGTTATCCTGGGGGGCCTCCCTCAGAATCGTGGCCCCCACCATGTCCCCACTGCACTGAGTGCTCCAGGCTCTGTGCTCAGTGCTGTCAGCAACCAGTACCCCATTTGTCCCTGACACGCAAGAGATCATTTAGTATCACCTATTTCACAGAGGAGGAAATGGAGTCTCAGGAAGCTGAAGAGAGTCACCCCAGTCACAGGACTGCTCAGTAGTGGAGCTGGGATCCCAGTGCCAGTTGTCCCACTCCCTAAGGGCACGTTTAGCCCGAAGTTTTACTGAACCAATAGGAGTCAGTCACCACAGGCCAGACAATCACTCACCCCTGACCTTGATGATGGCAGGTTCTTCTTGTCCTTGAGTATTCTGCTGGCCAACTAGGTCTGGGTGTCCAGCTGGCAGGACAGGCTGTAGCTCCAGGACAGAGAGGCACCTGTGAGTCTAACAGGAGCCGCACCTCAGGTGTCCCCCCACTGCCTGCCCAGCAGCTGGAGTCTGGGTGTCCCAGAGGTCGCCATGCAATAAGGCTTGGGGCTGAGTGGGGGGCCACGGAGACAGGCATTGTGGACTGGTCAACAGGGAGAGTCCACCCCTGCCCTCACCCAACTCCTGCCCGGCCTCACCTATCACTCTCGTTGAGCAGCTCCATGTCCTGGAACCAGGCCCCAAATCGCTCCTCAGGCTCTTGGTTGTAATTCTTTGTGGCCACCTGGAGGAGCAGGATCTCCCTCATGACTGGCTATTCCTGAGACCAGAGGGAAAGAGAGGCTGCAGATAGGGCCTGAGTGGGGGATGCTGCATGGACCTTATTGGGGGTGAGGAGTGGGGCAGGCAACCAGTCCTGGGAACTGTCCTTCCCTCCAGTTCCATCCAGGCTCTACCTGTTCTCAGAATGGGAATAATCAGCCCCTCCTCCAGGAAATTTTCCTTGATGCCATCCTCCCCTCAACCCACCGCCAATAGGATGGGTCTCCCACTTCTCTGTTATCAAACTCTTCTACTCAATGTAAGATACAGAGGGTGGAGCCAGGGACTGTTCTGCCCAGAGGGTCTCTGAATTCCTCCTCCTTCCCCTCTCCTGAAGGGGGTGCGGCAGCTGTTCACTTCAGTCCTCTTCTCAGGTTGATCTCGTTCTCCTGGAAGGCAGACAGCCAGAGTCCATCAGACAGAGCCCTCTAGTCTGACTAGACCCCCTAGGACCACACCTTCTCAAGTTGCACTACTGCTAGGTCCCCAGAGGGGGCTGGGCATGCAGAGAAAACAGGACTTGGACCTAGGCCTGGCTCTGAGCTCCAGAGAAGGAGGACATGGGGGAGAGGCTAAGGGACCTGGCAGCATAACCCTCTCTGATGACAGACTTGGAGGCTGAGGCCTCAGGCAGAGGGGACTGCTCAGCCACTTATGTGCTGCCTTGACTTGGAGGGGCCCGAATCCTCTCTCCCTCCACGGGCAGCATGGGAGGGAGAGGCTGAGTCCAGCTCAGATAAAACCTCACGCAGCTGTGCCGTCAGGCAGCTCTGAGCTTCCCCAGCCTGGGGAACCGGAATGGGTGTCTCAGGTGGAACCTCTGTTCACTCATCCCTAAGATGTGCCTGATGCCCTAGCTCCCAGAGGCGGCTGTGAGGCTCTCAGGAGAGATGTGCCAAGTGCTGAGAGTTCAGAGCTCAGTTCGGGGGCTCCCGCAGCCCAAGGCTCAGGATCCTCCCTGCCTGGTCCTCAGGTGCACCCACCTCGAGATTATCACCCATCAGCAGGTGCAGCATCAGCAGGTGACCAACGAAAGTGCCAATATAGGAGATGACACTCTGTGACATCAGAGTGTGGATGGAATGAGCCCTTGCTCTCAAGTCGGGCCCCTGCAGACCCTCCCCTGAAAAGGCCTCACCCTCAGCCTCCTGGCCCACCCCAGGGTTCCCACGGGGAGCAGCCTAGGACCCTTAGCAGCCTCCCCTCAATTCCTCCTCCCTTCACACCCCAAGAACACCACACTCCTCCTCCTCACCTCCCAGGGCAGGATTCTGGAAAATCACAGGGTATGCGGTCCCTAGCCCTCCCCACAACAACCCATCCTGCACCAGATCTCCCAGGCCCTTCTCCTGGTCACTTCTACTGGGGGATTCAGGCACTGTGGCAGCAAGAGGAAGGGCCATCCTCTCTTGATTTGAGGCCTCCAGCTGGGAGGGCAGAGCCCCTCCCCCACAGGCACACTCACCTGCTGCTGCTGCTGTTTCTCCTGCACTCTATGGGGGCTGATCTGCGGGGGGGTAAACGTGGCAGGCCCCTCCTGTCAGGGTCGAGGAGAGTGTCAGTAAGGCCATAGTCCCCTCACCCCATTTCTCTCCAGCACCACTGTCCTCTGACCTTGGACATCTGACTCCAGGCAACTGGTACCAATAGCACTCCATCCTCCAAGATGTTGTAATTCTAGAACAAGCCCAGCTCCAACTCTCACTCTCGATGTGAGCTTGGGCTTTGGGCCAGGCCTCCTCGAGCCTGTTTCCTCATCTGGAAGGTGTGAGAACTCCAGCTACCTCACAGGTTCTCCTGAGGACTCAGTGTCACATGACATTGTTCTCGCCCTCATCCTTCCAGGTGGAGCAGGCAGAAAGCTCCCACATTCCTTTCCTCCCTCTTACCTCATCACTACCCTGTGTGGCCTGCAACTGAGGCTCAACTGGGGGAGGACTGGCCCCCAAGTTCACTCTCAGCTTTTAGGGTTCAGTTTGGACTGAGAGCCTGAGTTTCTTTCTGTCTGTTGGCCTGGGCAATCTCGTGCTTCTCTCCTATCTAGGCGTCCACGTTGGGCAGCCCAAAAACACTGGTATTTGATTCCTCAGTTACAGGGATTCGACAGAGTGAGAGAGAGAGATGGAACATGAAAGAGGGAGTAAGAGGCAGTGAGAGACTTTTTTAGTTAAAACTTAGACAAGACATCCCATCACTTTGGCTGTTATTATGTTAAGAAACCAGTTACTAACTACTTAGTGGTTCCACGGGGATGGCTGTACCATGGGTGGGGCTTACTGGGTACCACTGTGAAGGCTGCTCACCTCATAGGCCAAGACGAGACACTTGGGTCTCATTCTCCATTAAACAGGAAACAATTGAATGGTTTTATGCCGCAGGATGGCAGTATGTAAATTTCCATTAGGTTCAACCCCCTCATGATGCTGACCTGAAAATGAGGCCAAGTTGGAAGCGACTGTTCCAATATCACATTGCTAGAACCCAGGCCTGTTTTGAGTGGTGTTCTGTGCTACCTGTCACCCCTTCTTGTTATTCTTCCATCTTTAAGTTTGTGCCTTAGGTACATGTGACACCAGCTCACAGAGGTAAGAGATATTATGTCATATACACCGCCTGACATCCCTAGGAAGTAGATTCTAGCCTGATCCCCATGGTGCAGGTTTAGAGACTGGGGAGGACCTGAGAGGTACAGGGACTTTCTCGGGATGAAGAACTGGTAAGAAAAAGGAGGTCTGCATTCATCTCTGTCTCCTCAAAGCTAGGACCCGACTTAGGTTTCCAGGGAGTTGTGGCTAGGGCTGTGTAGGCTCCTTGTGTACAGCTCAGGAGATGACATGGGGGAGGAGGGTTAGCAGCCAGGGCACAGGGGGCAGCTCTGGATAAGTCTAATTGAGGGAAGGGGCCTAGGTAAAGGAGTCTTGAAAAAAGACTTCACTTCCTTGGTCATAGACCTCAAAAGATCTTAGAACTCTGGTAACCAGGCACCCACAGCCCCCCATCCAGCTCACTTGACTGGAGACAGTCAACAGGAAAAAATATTTTGTTGTTGTATCCCAACTTTTGGAGGATCTAGGCACAAAAAAACCCAGAAAGAGAAACTTTTTGGTCGTTGCCGACGTTGGCTCAGCCCTCATCCCCGACGCCTCTGGGCGTCTGGCAGGAGGCAGTGAAGGGTAACACGGGGCAGCCCAGGATAGGCTACTGCAGGCCAGGGCACAACTGTGATCCCACCTGATCAGCCCCACACCCCTGGTCCCTCATCTTGTGTGTGTGTGTGTCTGTATGTGTTTGTGTGGAGGGGAGAAGGCAGGGTATGAGGGGCAGACCATTCCTGGGCAGGAGCTGGTTGTTAGGTGTCGGAAGCATGGTGGGCCTGTCATGTTCATAGCCCAGGTCATGGCTGGCAGCATGAGAAGGTGAGCTCCTCTACTCTTATGTTACTGAGCCATAGAGGTTTCATCTCTTTTCCTGCCTGACCACAGTTCTCTGCAGGGATGTCCCTCTGTGCCTGAACTGAGGAGCAGACTTTCTCTTGGGGGATGACCCCAGTGGCAGTGTGCAGGCAGCCCCTGATTCCTTCAGGCCCAGCTCCAGAGCAGTCTTTGCAGAACTCCAGTAAGAAGGTCATCGAGGAGCTGCCCAATGGTTTCAATTTCACCAACTCACTAGGCAAGGGGAAGGTGCCTGAGGCCACAAACACCATCCAGTGCTGCTCTGAGATGAGAACAGGAACAGAGGGTCTCCACACTCAGGACCTTGAGATGACCAGGTTGACCAGAACTAGGGAGTGACCAGACTGGGGCTGTCCCTTTTTCAAGCTAAAGGAGATGTACACGCAGGTAACTTTGCCTGTTTCGGAGCTGAGCTGCCATGACCCTCTTACCCTTGCCCAGTGTGAGCTTCTGGAGGCCACTGAGGCAGAGGCAGAGGGTAAGGGGGACTGCAGGCTGGATATTCCTGGAAGGGAAGTGGGATCTTTCCTGTGTTTAGAAGGACACATGGAAAGTCAGCTATGTGGGTGAATCTTTCTCTTTATCCCACTGTAGCGCCAGCTGCAGAGCTCCAGCCAGTGGCAGAAGCAGAGCAGTGGGCAGTGGTGGAGGTAGAGCTGGCTCCAGCTCCGTTCACAACACCGCTACTAGTGCTGAGGCCAGCGTCCCCTCCATCAGCAGTGTTGGAGCTGGAGCAAGGGCCGACATCGGCTCCAGGAGGAGTGAGTGCTGCTGAGCTGGAGTCACCTGCACCATCATTTTTAGTGGGAAGTCCATCTCCACCTGTGGCTGTTAAGGAGCGTGAGAAGAAGCCCAACCTCACGGCCTTCTCTCCTAAGCTGGTGGTGGAGCAGTTGACCGTGATAGATGTGGTGAACAGCTGGGATCTCAGGGCGGGGTGGAGCAGGCCGTCCCTCTGCCATTGTTGCCCCAGACCTGATCCAAACTCCCATGATCTGGGCCCAAATCCCAGCTCCACCCCTTACCAACCATATGACCTGGGCAACTTCTGGAACCCCCAAGCCTTTGCTGTCCACCTGCAGACCGTAGAGGTGGACACTAACAGGACCTGCTGCACAGAGTGGCTGTGCCGGCTCCATGAGGTAGAAGAGATGGAAAGCTTGGCAGGGCTTGGCCCATCAGTGGTGGAGGGGAACTCACTGTGTGCAGCCAGGTCTACGGTGGCCCAGCCGTCTCCTCAGGAGGCTCAACAGCCTCAGGACTTGACACTTGAAGTGTGCTTCACTACAAGGGTGACAGACAAGGCCAGTGGTTGTAGCTGCCACGGAGGAATGTGCATCAGAATGGAGAGTGGGACCAGAGCGGAGATCAGGGTGGTGGCAGATGCCCCCTTGGCATGAGAAGAGTTGAGCCACCGTCTGGAGCTTGGAGTTAGCCAGGACGGGCTGGATGCAAATGCCCCTCTCCCTTCCCTGCCGGGATTGGGTCCTGGGACATCCTGTGTTGGGTACCCTCGGTGGACAGAGAAGAAAACCTAGGGACTCTCACAAGGCTCAGGCCACATCCTGAGCTTCCTGAGCTCTAGCTCTAAACTGTGACAACTGTGTGGAACTTTAGTGGCTGTGGACACAGAGGTGGCCTGTGGCAGGGCTGGATGACACTCCCCCTGTCCCCCAGGAGCTCTTCTGGAAGGTGGTGCCCTCTCAGTGCCTGGGATCCACCTGGCACAAGAAGAATAAGCCTGGCAGTGAACACTAGACACCCACCATCCAGGCCACCATCGACCAGTTCAGAAGGGTGGCCAGCCTCGTCATCACCACCTGCCTCGGGGATGCGAGCATGACAGCCCAGAACAGGGCGAGGGTGGTAGACCGCTGGGTCCAGGTGGCCCAGGTGTGCCGTGGGAGGCCCAGTAGAGCCCCTCTCTGGAGACTTGGGAACTGCCTCTCCACCTTTATCAGCTCCCAGGATTGAAGTGTGTGGTCTAAGCTCCTGCTAGTCCCTAGGCCTTTCCTGCCAGGGGCCCCGCTGACCTTGACTCCAGGTCCCAGTGGGAGGATGCTCACTTCCTACCTGGCTCCTTCCCTGGGTTGAGCTAAACTCCTCCTCCTTGTGAGTGTTACTTTCTGGGTCCTAAATGTCTTTCTGGGGCTCCCTGAGCATCTGTCTCATCCAGGAGGGGAGATGTAAATAGAAGGAGACTGAAGCTAGAGCAAGCGGGGCTCCAGTGCCCAACCTCACACCTCATTCTCTTCCCTTCCCCAGGAGTGCGACATCTGGAAGAACTTCTCCTCACCCCGCACTTTCATCTCTGCTCTGCAGAAAACCTCCACAAGCCACCTGAAGAACACACGGGGGTAAGTTTCCCTGTGGGTAGGCCTCTCTGCATAGGAGGACCAGGATGGATGGGGGATCTCCTTATGTCTGCCATTGGCGCCTCAGTCAACCAGGAACTCCTGGGAGGCAGCAAATGCTGGGGACAGGGCTTGGGAGTGGGTAGTTGGTCTCTAAGTCTCCTGGTGTCCTTGTGAACCAGTTCTGCTTCAGGACTCGGTTTCCCTAAATGTCAGCTATTGGGTTGGGCCACATTGGAGATTTCCAAGTGTTTATAGCAACAGAACTCTATGGCCAGTTGAAACTCATAGTGGTCAAAACAGAGCTGCTCTGTAGAGCTGGGGAGTGGAGACCCCAGTGACCAACAGGAGAGCCCCCTCCCAGTCCCATGAGACCTTAGTGCTCAGAGGAGCCCAGTGAGAACACTCCTCCAGGCAGGTTGAATCTCTTGGGTTGTCAAAGAAAAGGGATTTGCACTCAGACCCCTCACATTATCCCTAAATTTATCCTTCCCTCTTTCCCCTCCCCTAAGGTAAAGCTCTGAAAAACTTAAGGAGCTCTATAGCCAAGATGAGTCCTTGAGCAGAGAACTGATGACCAAGATAGAGTGGAGGCTGCGGGTCTGGAAAGAGAGGAGGGGGGAGAGGGGCAGGGGTACTGGGCAGGCTGTGGTTTTGATAGTTTCTCACTTGAACTTTCTCTGAAACATTCTAGTCTATCTTGTCCAGGTTAACAAGCAGAGGGATCTGTTCAGCTAATGGGAAGCAGGGTGCCATTTTTGGGCAGGAGGCCCTGGCCATGGGACACAGTGGTATTGGTTGGGCTGTTCCAGGAAGAGTTGCTGAGCTGGTGCCATCAGCAGGTCTCTGGCTTCCATGCACGTCCATCCTGCTGGATGTAGCTTCTTCCAAGCTGTTGCGGTGGGTTTAGCCCTCAGCCTAAACCTGTCCTCAGGAAGCCAGGCCCCTGCTGCTCCTTCTGTCTTCACCATGTCTCCAAGGGGAGGACACCCTGCCTGTCCCAGGGACATGCATGGCAGAGGATTCCCATGGTCCAGGTGGACAAACAGGCTGCTCATCCTTGGGCCTGAACGGCTGGACCAGAGACAGATGTGTGTGCTTTCGGGGCCCCCCCCGACCCCTAGAGCAGTCACTCGAGTCAACCACAAGAGTCTCATCTGAGTGCCTGGTTGGCAATGACATATGCCCCCAGGGGCTTATGAGAAGCGTCTAGGCAACTCATGGATTCTTAGTGGATCCTGCTGAAAGGACGTTAGGAGCTTCACGTAAATGAGGAAGCAAAGCATCCTGTCACCACCTTCCCTGTGGATCAGAGGTGGCACATTGAGAGTTCAGTTCCTGAGTGGATAAAGAAAGAGTTCAGGGCAGGGGAACGTCCTGAGGGGTTCCTTGGGGAGGAGAAGGCTTTGGCATGGCCTCTGACCCAGCCTGGGGGCCAGACACTCCACGAGACTGGGGCAGGCAGGAGCCATGCAACCAGACTCCCAAGACACACCGTCCTCTCCACTGCTCGGCCCAGGACCAAGCTTTGAGAGCTCAGAGGACAGGACTGTTGTCAGTGGTGGGGCTGCGGGTTAGGTGAGGATGTGGGAACAGGGCATCTGGCTGGGAGGGGCAAGCGGCCTCTCCTCTTTGGTCCCCTGAGCAACTCACTGTCCCTGTTTGGGCCTCTGTCTCCTCATCTGGGAAGGGAGGGATGGTGATTGTGTGGTGCAGGCCTCACAGGGTGGTGATGAGTTAAGAGGGTGGACAGGACTGTGGGAGCTTTATGCCTGCTCCACCTGGAGGGGTGAGGGCGAGCACAATGATGACAGTCATGTGACACTGAATCCTCAGGAGTACTTGTGAGGTAGCTGGAGTTCTCACACCTTCCATATGAGCAAACAGGCTCAGGGAGGCCAGACAGAAAGCCCAAGCTCACACACAGAGTGAGAGTTGGAGCTGGGCTTGTTCTAGAATCACAACACCTTGGATGATGTATTGGCATTGGTACCAGTTGACTCGAGTTAGATGTCCAGTTTCGGAGGCCAGTGGTGCTAGAGAGAAATGGGGTGAGGGTGGTATGGCCCGTTGACACTCTCCTCGATCCTGGCAGGAGGGACCCTCCACGTTTGCCCCCCCCCGGCAGATCAGCCCCCATAGAGTGCAGGAGAAACAGCAGCAGCAGCAGGTGAGTGTGCCTGTGGGGGGGGGCTCTGCCCTCCCAGCTGGAGGCCTCAAATCAAGAGAGGATGGCCCTTCCTCTTGCTGCCACAGTGCCTGAATCCCCCAGTAGAAGTGACCAGGAGGAGGGCCTGGGAGATCTGGTGCAGGATGGGTTGTTGTGGGGAGGACCAGGGACCGCATACCCTGTGATTTTCCAGAATCCTGCCCTGGGAGGTGAGGAGGAGGAGTGTGGTGTTCTTGGGGTGTGAAGGGAGGAGGAATTGAGGGGAGGCTGCTAAGGGTCCTAGGCTGCTCCCAGTGCGAACTCTGGTGTGGGCCAGGAGGCTGAGAATGAGGACTTTTCAGGGGAGGGTTTGCAGGGGGCCGGCTTGGGAGCAAAGCTTCATCCCACCCACACTCTGATGTCACAGAGTGTCATCTCCTATATTGGCACTTTCGTTGGTCACCTGCTGATGCTGCACCTGCTGATGGGTGATAATCTCGAGGTGGGTGCACCTGAGGACCAGGCATTGAGGCCCAGGATCCTGAGCATTGGGATGTGGGAGCCCCCGAACAGTGCTCTGAGCTCTCAGCACTTGGCACATCTCTCCTGAGAGCCTCACAGCCTCGTCCGGGAGCTGGGGCATCAGGCACATCTTAGGGATGAGTGAACAGAGGTTCCACCTGAGACACCCATTCCGGTTCCCCAGGCTGGGGAAGCTCAGAGCTGCCTGACGGCACAGCTGCGTGAGGTTTTATCTGAGCTGGACTCAGCCTCTCCCTCCCATGCTGCCCGTGGAGGGAGAGAGGATTCGGGCCCCTCCAAGTCAAGGCAGCACATAAGTGGCTGAGCAGTCCCCTCTGCCTGAGGCCTCAGCCTCCAAGTCTGTCATCAGAGAGGGTTATGCTGCCAGGTCCCTCAGCCTCTCCCCCATGTCCTCCTTCTCTGGAGCTCAGAGCCAGGCCTAGGTCCAAGTCCAGTTTTCTCTGCATGCCCGGCCCCCTCTGGGGACCTGGCAGTAGTGCAACATGAGAAGGTGTGGGCATAGGGGGCTATTCAGGCTAGGGGGCTCTGTCTGATGGACTCTGGTTGTCTGCCTTCCAGGAGAATGAGATCAACCTGAGAAGAGGACTGAAGTGAACAGCTGCCGCACCCCCTTCAGGAGAGGGGAAGGAGGAGGAATTCAGAGACCCTCTGGGCAGAACAGTCCCTGGCTCCACCCCCTGTATCTTACATTGAGTAGAAGAGTTTGATAACAAAGAAGTGGGAGACCCATCCAGTTGGCAGGTGGGTTGAGGGGAGGATGGCATCAATGACAAAATCCTGGAGGAGGCGCTGCTTATTCCCATTCTGAGAACAGGTAAAACCTGGTAGGAACTGGAGGGAAGGACAGTTCCCAGGACTGGTCCCTGCCCCACCCCTGACACCCGACAAGGCCCATGCAGCATCCCTCACCCAGGCCCTAACTGCAGCCTCTCCTTCCCTCTGGTCCCAGGAATAGCCAGTCATGAGGGAGATCCTGCTGCTCCAGGTGGCCACAAAGAATTACAACCTAGAGCCCGAGGAGCGATTTGGGGCCTGGTTCCAGGACATGGAGCTGCTCAACGAGAGTGACAGGTGAGGACGGGCAGGAGTTGGGTGAGGGCAGGGGTGGACTCTCCCTGTTGGCCAGTCCAGAGATCCTGTCTCCGTGGCCCCCCACTCAGCCCCAGGCCTTGTTGCATGGCAACCTCTGGGACACTCAGACTCCAGCTGCTGGGCAGGCAGTGAGGGGACACTTGAGGTGTGGTTCTCTTAGGTTCACAGGAGCCTCTCTGTCCTGGAGCTACAGCCTGTCCTGCCAGCTGAACCCCCAGACCTAGTTGGCCAGCAGAATACTCAAGGCCAAGAAGAACCCGCCATCATCAAGGTAAGGGGTGAGTGAGTGTCTGGGCCGGGGTGACTGACTCCTATGGGTTCAGTTAGGCTTCGAGCTAAGCATGGCCTTGGGTAGTCGAACAGCTGGCAATGGGATCCCAACTCCACTACTGAGCAGTCCTGTGATTGGGGTGACTCTCTTCAGCTTCCTGAGACTCCATTTCCCCCTCTGTGAAATAGGTGATACTAAATGATCGCTCGCGTGGCAGGGACAAATGGGGTACTGGTGGCTGACAGCACTGAGCACAGGGTCAGGAGCACCCAGTGCAGTGGGGACAGGGTGGGGGCCATGATTCTTCCAGGCCACCAAGATAACCCGACTCTTCTACTCGGTCCCCAGGCCCCAACACCAACCCTCGTACCAGTGGCCGATCACAGCCCCATCCTCAGCAGCGGGGACACAGCTGGGAGGCTTGGGATGCACTGGGCCAGCTCCTCCCTCCTGACGGGAAGGGGAGCATTGTAAGCTGATTCCTGCGACCCCTGATGCCCAAGAGAGAGGGGACACACCCACCTCAGGTCCCTGACATCTCTACCCCAGCAACTATTCACCAAATGGGGAGGCACAGAAGTTATTTGTTGTAAACAATAAATGCCATATTTGAATATTGTATTAAAGTCCTGTTCCCTTTACAGTCTGGGAGTTGTGATGTGGTTCTGTCGCTTTCTGTAGGCATGTAAGTGAGACACTGAATCTCACATTTCTCCTTGAATCACGAACTCTTCCGGGTCATCAGCTTATTGTTGGTGGGAGAAGGGAGAAAGGCCAGCCCCTACCCTGGCTAGTGGGGACACCCCCAAATTCCCCTAATTCCGAAGACCAGTTCATTTCAGTATCATTCAACTCCTCCAGGAGCAGACGTGTCCCCCCGCCCTTTCTCTTGGGATTTAAATGTTGAAGGTACTTTCACAGGCAGAGCAACAACCACTGAAATGTGGGTGTCTTTAAAACAGCACTACCCAGGACCATGTCGTGCCACAGGCAGGGGCTGCCTTTCTCCATTCTTGAGGAACAGGGAACATTTTCTGCTTCTCTTGTTGAGATTTCTTTTGACTAAATTTTAGGAACTTGTAGTTTTCTAGTTCAATCTCTGGAATTGCATCAGTTCTAAGTGGGGAAAACAATGTAAAAAGATCAAAACGTGCACTTGGAGAGGACAAGGCCCAAGGAAGCTCATTTGCAAATGGACTAAAGGCAGGAAGGACCTCGCTCCTGAGGCCCCTCTAGGGGCTCCCTGTTCACCCCTGACCTGGATTTGAATCCTGCTGTGATCCTTGTCCAAGACTCTGAATTCCTTTTCCTGCTTGTTTTGTATCCAGGCGGAAAGATTTGTGATGCAGCTTTTAAGGCTACTGCTGGGCCTCGTTCCATAAACATGACTGCTCCCTGTGAACTAGGATTTTCAGCACCCCTGCCTTCCTTAAGCAATTCCCTTTAGGGCAGAAATTCCCTAGAAGGTCCCAAGCCTCCTCTCTGGCTTGGCCAGAGGATCCCCGGTGAGCTCTACTTTGACAGTATAAGGGACCATAATCCTGGCCAGTGAGTGACCCCACACTGTCCCTTGCTGTCCAAGGTGACATCTGAGTCCGTGTCGTTCTTAAGTCCATGATCTTGGACAATCCTCCAGTTTACACACTAAGTGTTGGTGTTACCAACTCGTCCAAATGGGGCAATTGGGCCCGAGCCCTTAAACTATGTCACCCCTGGGTGGTTGTGTTTTTTTCCCCAATCCTGTGCTGTGGTTACATTACCACAACCTCCTGGGTGTGAAGACTGTTTGGAGCTTTGAAAGATGAGGTATGACAGGGGTGTTGGGGCTCCAGCAGAGAATGCCACTGAACTGGTGGTCCATGAACGTGCATGAACACAGCCTTACCAATTAAAATACTGAAATGCTTCCCATCTGGTGGTGAACAGACACTGCTCTGAGCTCACACAGAGAACCCACCCCATGACTATGAGATTTCAAATGGTTACCAAGTGGCATTTTGAACCTCATCACTTGGGAACACCCTGTAAGACAAGGGACAGATGAATCGCTTGGCACTTGTGAGGTATCCCCTCCTTTCTGATGGCTGCAAGTGTCACCCAGACACACAGGCTACACTCTGCCAGGGAAGCCTTGTCAGAACAGCCAGAAGTTGAGGATGAACCCTGGTTCCCGTCATCTCAAGACCTTCCTGACATGGCACAGCCACCCAGGAAAGTGATTTGGTAATGGAAATACTGGGAAGGCCATACTTTCCCTCCAAAGAGAAAGAGAAGTGCCAACAGTGAATGCTTGATCCCTCAAATAGACAATTAAATCCCAACAAGCAATGGTTTATTTCAGCATTACTGATGCTGAAAAGTTCTCTTTCGATAATAGCACGATCCCCTAACTGCCATGTCCATTTCCATGAATCACGTTTCCAACACATATGGATCTAAAAAACTGTGGAATATCTGGTATTTCCTTAGATGCAACTCTGAATTGGCATGCAACAGAGAACAGAAAAATGGAGACCTAGAAGTAAATATCTAATTTGAGAACATAGACACAAAAGTGATTTGAAATAATATTTTGGAGTCTATTGGAATATTACACAAAAAGAATAATCCACTTTATGTAGGTTTTACTGTGACTGTGATGGGAAAAGCTGAATCATCCCGTGACGTTGATAACTGGCTGCTGACTTTAAAGTACAAATAAATATTGTACATAGTAAATGAAAATGAGAAAACAGCATGAAAAAGGAAGATCTTTCTCTCCTCACCTGAAACTCAACCTCTCACCTCAGAAAGAAATCGCTATCTATATTTTCTATGTCACGCAAGAGAGTTTAATAAAAGAAAAGTATTGGTATATTTTAAAAGTTCAAGAGCTCAAAGCAAGGAACATTAGGGACGCAGCCATGAGACCTCACTGAGGTGCCTGCTCCATTTCATCTGCTGTCAGGACGGCCTTCTTGGCCCCTCACTTTCTCTGCCTCACTAGCAATTCTGTCCGCCATCAGTGCTATCACCAGTATCGCTCCTGTGCTCTTCACTGCCCTTTCCTCCTTCCTGATACCTTCCTCAGTCGTCAGAAATTGTTGGCAGTCGAGCTGTGGAATGCCCATATCAGCTCCTGGAATCATCTCTGCCAAATCTGAAGGCCAGCAGGAGTGCTCAAGGGACCTGGAATGCAGACCACCTGCGAGCACACCTGGCAGGGATTCACCTGTGTGACTAGGTGCAAGTTTTTGCAATTCTTTGGCCAGATTGAAAGGACTTACAAGTTGTCCTGCACTGTTGCAGGCCTGGAGTCCTTGCGGTCTCTCGGCCCAGCAGACTTGGTGCAGCTGGTCCAAGGAATCCTCCCAGAGACCCGTCATTGCCAGGATGTGATGGGATTCTAGTCACCGTCCTCTTGAATATGTCACTGGACATCCTCAAAGGGATGGAGATGTTTAAACCAGGCTTTGGTTTGGACTGGTTTTCACAGTTATGCTGCTTCCTCTGCGAACACGTGACTGTCATCCTTCTTATCATCCTTCTTTTCCTCTTACCCTACAAAAACCAATCATGAAAGTGGGTCAAATGATAAAAGAAGCCTGCCTTTTTAGGACAATTATCCTGGCTGTTTTGTACTTCCACCCCCCCCTCTATCCTCTGGGGATAGATCTGACCTGTGTCCTGGGATGTCATCAGGCAGATTTGCATCAAGAACAGAAAGCTCAAGGTCAAAATTCAAGGCTACTCCAGATCATTTCTCCCCCTCCATCCTGTTAACATCCTCTCCTTGTTTGAGTGTGATTCTATTCTCTTCTTGTCCTTGTCACTCTCAACTGCACAAGTCCTGGCACTCCCACTCAAGACAGTCAGTCCCCAGTCCTTACTAAAACCCAAATCTCACCATTTCTGTGTTTTCTGTCTACTCATTTGCTTAATCCATTGACCACTTGGTGTTCATAGAGGTTAAATCAATAGTGATATTATCAACCACCCCCTGTTAACGACTTCCTCCAATCTCCCAGATGTTCACATAATCCTAGTGGTTATGTTCAAAAGTAAATAATTCAGAAAACATATTCACCCACCACAAATTCCTGATCTCTAATATTTTTATTCAAATACTCATACAGTAGATACCTGTCCCTCAAGATCAGAAGTAATGCCAGATCACCAATCCTCACCTTAATTTCCTCCTACACCTATCTAATCTTGGATTCCATGGACTACGATCACAATAATTTCCTTGGAAATATAAAAAATTCCTTACCACTCATTTATTTTGTAAACCTCCAAACCCAGAAGATCCCGATTATCTGCCATGCCGCAGCTACTGCTGGTCTTATAACAAGCTGAAGAAAAAGCATGAAACATGACCTTTTGGTAACACTGTAAACACAAAACCGTCTGCATCAACTGGGAAGCACCCATAACGCCTGGAAATTTTGTTCTCCTTTTTTGCTGTTGGCTCAATAACAAAAAGACAAATCAATTTAAAATATGGGCAAGAGACCACAATAGACTTTTTCCAATGAAGACATACAAGTGGCCAATAGGTGTATGAAAAGGTGTTTGGCATCGTTAATCATCAGGGAATGCAAATCAAAACCGCAATGATGTATCACTTCACACATGTTAAGATGGCGATTATCAAAAAAACTAAAGATGACAAATATTGGTGAAGATGTGGAGAAAAGGAACCCTTGTGGGAATGTAAACTAGTACAGCCATTATGGAAAACAGTATGGAGGTTCCTCCAAAAAAGAAAACTAGCATATGATCCAGCAATCCTACTTCTGGTGTATACCCACAGGAATTAAAATCAAGGTCTCAAAGAGATACCTGTACTCTAATGTTCATTGCAGCTAATTCACAATAGCGAAGATATGGAAGTAACCTAAACGTCATTGATGGATGAATGGATAAAGAAATGGAATATTTGTCAACCTTGAAAAAAGAAGGAATTCCTGCCATTTTTGACAACACGAGGGACCTAGAAGATATTATGCTAAGTGAAATAAGGCAGACAGAGAAAAGCAAATACTTATATGTGGAATGTAAAATTGTCAAACTCATACAAGCAGAGGTTAGAATGGTGGTTGCCAGGGGCTGGAGGGATGGGGAAATGGGGAGCTGATTATCAAAGGATACAAAGTTTCAGTTATCAAGATAAATGAGTTCTGGACATGTAGGATATGGCGTAGTGCCTTCAGCTAACAAAACTCTATTGCATACGTCACATTTGCTACTTGAGTAGATACTAAGAGTTCTTACCACAGAATGATAGTAATAAAGGAGGTGAGAGAAAACTTTGGAAAGTGATGATATGTTTGTGGTCTTGATGGTGATGACAGTCTCAAGGGTGTATACTTATGTCCAAATTCATCAAGCTGTATATAGAAAAGTATGACACCATCGTTGATTATTCTGCACCTTGAAATATGCCATGTCCTCATGACAAGAGAAAAATATTTGTAACTATGTATAGATGGATGTTAACTGGACTTATTGTGGTGATCATTTCAATATATACTCAAACATTGAATCATTACGTTGTACCCATGAAAGTGATATAATGTTGTATGTCAACTTTACCTCAATAAAAAAAACCACAACAGACAAAACCATTTGAATATTGTAAATGAGTTCAGTGAATCCCTGAAAGTGCCCCATTCCCATATGAGAGTTAAAGGAAGCAGAGAGGATGAAGTAAATGGAAGAAAGTTGTATAAAACAGTATTCAAATTAAAATCTTTTAAGTTGCTATCAGCTCCTTGTGGCAAAGTTCTGTGCGAACTAATCTTCTTTCACATTTTTCCTGGAAATCATACTTTCAGATCCAACCCATAACAGTTTCATCATTTGCTCTAATAAGACAATTTCAACTTAATAAATAAAACCAACAGCATCCCTTATGTATGAATAAAGTTAATGAACTTTACAGAGAAAAGATCATATTTGCACAATCTCAATAAAGGAAACAGAAGAACTGAATGATGATCAAGTCTCATTCAAGCTTATCTTTGAAAGTCAGTAAGACCAGGTTATCTTTTCAAGGATGTGTGTAGAGCTGTCAGCCTTGGAAGATAGAAATAGTGACCTCCTCTGGAGCAAAGGGCAGGCTTGCTTACTGCCCAGTATAATAAAAATAACAACCACCCAGAGCAAAGGTTAGCAGACATCCTGCCCGTTATCAAAGATTTGAGTTCCTTAGGCTCTGAGATCTTGCAACACTCTGCATGTCACCTGGCCCACTGTGTATCACCCTGTAGGAAGTGAGATTTAGTGAGCCGGTGCAGATGATGATACTCTGGCCACTGCTATTGCTGTGTCATTGAGTCCTTTGTCTCTGACCCATGGGTCTCGTGTCTTTTGTCAGCATCTGCTAAACCATTGTAGGCTAACTTATTAGCTTGCAGGTAAGGTAAAATATCAGACCTTTCACAGTTCCTGACAAGCCCTTAAAAAAACTAGTAGTCTTAGGAACAGAGAGCTATCCAGAACAATATGCATGGATGGTCGTCATAGAAGACTTCATGCAACCAAAACTTTAATAAGTCTCTCTAATCTCTTTTATTTCTACCCCAAGTAGAAGGAGAGGCACCAAGCTATTACAGACCTAGGGCTTGTGCAAGCCACCTGGAGACCTAGTGACCAGAAACTTCCCATGGGGAGCAAAGACAGATGGGCATATTTCCAAAATGGACCCATATGCCTCCCTATCATCCAAAAGACAGTACATTATCTTAATTTATGATGATTTGAGCCATTAAAATCTTGTGATGGGCCAAAGATACACTTCTAAGAGGAATGAGGCACATAGCAGTTGTAAGCAGATTAACACGATTGGTAAATATCAAACGCCGAACTAAACGCAGTGTTCTAATCAATTATAAGGTACAACAAATTTAATAAGGTCAATTAAATGATATATAATGGTATCCTTGATTATTACTCTGCAATAATGAACAAGAAACTCATGTAGATAACTACAATTGGTCTTACTTTAAAATATGGTAGTCAGGACTGTTTGAGATAAACTGGAGCTAAGGAAGGGGAGAAATAAATAAAAGTTAGCTGCTCTGAAGCCACTGTCAAGACCCCTGGATCTACATGTAACCCAGGAGATCGAGGCAGATGGCTGTGTACCTAGATCCTCCTGCACTGTGGTTCTTAGGGATCTCACGGAGCTGAAGCAGCTTCCTGAATCGTGTTTACACGTCCATGTGTACAATACCCCTGACCATGGGGATGAACCACCATTCAATCATCCCTTACACCCCCCTAATTAAGAATTAGATTTCAAAATCATTGTATCATTACGTGATCATTTATTCCTCAAACCTGTGGGATGCCGAGCTAAAAGAAAATTAAATTTCAATGGTTTCTTTTCTTTGAAGGACCAAGATGTTCTTTCACACTTGGAATCCGGGTTCGAAGATAAATCCATCAAATCAATGGAAACAACTTAAGAAATGGACAGAGGGATACTTCATTCATATATACACAGTTTGCACTGTGGCAAAACTAGAGTTATATTTTTAAAAATTAGAATTTTTTGAAATTTTATAAATATTAAAGACTTTGTTCTGCTTATACTCCCTTTGGTTTACCAAACCAAACTCACTCTTTAATGGTCGTTTCTGGCATTGAGTGCTAATAACTGCAACTTTTTTAAATTCTTATTTTTCCCAGCTCAAAGACCAAGGGCAGAGGTCATCAAGAGGTCAAGTCTAATCTGCCTACAGATGTGGCAGGATCAACTATGGATGTTCAAGCCAGACATTGCCAGCAGAACCACATCTCTTCACCCATAGGTGAGGTTTTACAAGTAATGACAGGGACTTAAGGATATCAAAGGAAATTCTTTATTAAGAACCAAAGTTATAGATTCCTATCTTGGGTTCATTACTTTGAATTTTTGAACCAAATCATATACATCGATTGGACCATGTTCAATTCTATGATCTTTAGAAGACGCAGCCTATAGCTGAAGAGAAATAAATACAACAACAATATCTTACACTCTCTGAAGCACAACTGAGAGCCCCTGGAGTCAGAAGTTTTCAAGACAAGAAAAAGTCATCCTTCATTTGAACAGAAAGAGTAGAGGCTATTCAAAGATTCAACTTTAAATTGTTAACATGACTTGTTAGAATGTGATGGAGCAACCATAATACCTTCTAAGTTTCATGATTTTTCTCCAGAATACTGAGATGGATGACCTTGAAGTGCAGCTTCCCCATACATGTCGTTATTCAGCGATAAAATTAATTTCCCTATAAAATAATTACCATAAAATTGTTACAAATATATCATAGTCTCTGACTAAAAGGAAACAAAGCAAATCGAGCAGTTGAAAGCAGTGTAATAAATTCCACACAAGGATCTTATAGCAGCATTATGTATAATAGTGAAACTGGATGTAATCCCTTTGCTATCAAAGAAGATATAAACAGATCATGGTATGCCTATTCTTTGGAATACCTCTAAAACTTCTAAAAAGGTAAGTTAGAATGATGTGCACTGATAAGGAGAGAGGTCTATGATATAAGGTTTGGGAAACAACAAATTGAAAAACGATGTAGTTATGTAATTTATGTTTAAAAAAAACTTTGTGTATTTACAAATTCATAGTAAATTTCCAGAAGAATAAGTCACAACCTCTTAACAATAGTTCCTTCTGAGTAGGAGAGTGAGTTTTCAGGGAAGGGGATGAAAGGGGAATGTTTCACTTTACTCTACATAGATCAGTGCAATTTGACTTTTTTTACAGTGTGTACTTGTTTCATAATTAGAAAAATGAGTGATGTGACCATTTGGTGCAGGGCAACAGTATGATGTTCACCAGTCTCTGTTCTCTATGTTACTGCACAGCATGGACTGTAGCAGAAAGCCCAGAGGAGCAATGAAGACAAAGAAGACATGACACCTGCAAAAAGTCAGTGGAGTATTTCTCCATAAGAAACCTTCCAGGTGAGTGACTGTCAGTATCTTCCACTGCTCCAGCTCTCGCCATGAACCTAGAATCTGCCCAGGGTAAGCCGGAGGACCATGCCCGCTAGTCCACTCCCTGCCCGGAGCCTGTTTGTGCAGGGTGACTGCCATCAAGCAGACAATGGACTCAGGATGGAGCGTGTGCCTTTGGGGAGGCTGGCAGAGAGGCATAAAGTGGAACACCAGCTAAGTGCACACACCTGAGAGGCGGAGCTCCAGGTGGAGACACAAAATGTACCAAGAAACTGTGAAGTGAAGGAAGCTACTCCATCTCTCTGAGCTTCAGTGTCCCCCCTGTAATGTGTGGATCACAGGTCTACTTCACAGAGCTGTTGGGGAAGATACATAAAAGTGCCTGTGACAGCCAGTGTCCACATTATTAACAAAGTCATATCCGACTTCAAAATAATCGATGAAAAGAATAATGTTAATGAGACCAAAGACGGGATGCTCAACTTCGTAAGCAGCCCCAGCAGCATGAGAATGAGAGGAGCTCCAAGAAAGCAGGGTTCTTCACAGCTCCACTGGAGACGATGAACACGGGCTACACCAGGATAAGTCGTTGTTGTACAGTGACTCGTGTAGTGAGAGTGGGTCCCAAAGACACTGTGAAATCCAGTTACACACAGTGGCTCCTAGGAAACAACTACAAAGCAATCAACGCAGCAGTTTGGAATGGGAAGGGGGTGAGCAGAGGAGGGTCAGAGCCACAAAATCTGACGGAAGACACTGAACCACGAGCGCTCAGCTCTGTCAACAGCTTCTGTGGTTGCACCAGGAGATCAAACGTCTGAGACAGCCATTGTGGAGACTGCTGGGAGCATAATGGTCACTGCAGCCACACCCCAACAGCAGTTGCATCGGAGCACACAGACCCCGAGACTTTCCTCTCCATTAATCTTTGTTTCAAGATGATGAATATCCTCATGTTACAATGTCTCCTTTCAACCCTTGTGGAGGAGTGTCATCAGAACCCCCTGAAGAGGTCACAGGCCAGAGTAGGATGGAACACTGGGGGCTGGGGAGCGGCGTTGCACCTGACAACACAGACTATCACCCGGGTCTATTGAACATGAGAGAAGAACCCGAGGATGTGGTCCAACGAGAATTCCCTGTCTTGCCACATTCAGAGATACTGCAGAGTTTCTCATCCATTCTTTAAAAAAATGTTAAAGAATTCGTGTCATTAATTCACAGCGAGGCAAATTCTTCACATAGTGACAGGGTCCAGTTTCCATGACCAGCTTATTCAGTTGTTTTGATAATACCCCACATTCAGGAATTGGAAATGTAACCTATTGGGATGTGTAATATAAACAAGGACTTTTTTTCATGGAGATCAACACCCAAAGTTTTAGGGAGGACATAAATCGTGAAAGCTGCTAACCATTCCTCCACAGGTTTCAATAAGACTTTTAAGTTAATTTACCAATCTCAGGAAAAGATAACTTTTCAATTCAAATTTTTTTATGCATTCAAGCGTACAATACAGCCAAGAGAATGAACATTAAAAAATTAACAAGAAGGTCTTGCTTGCATTTCATCTTTTGCAAATAATCAGGATATTTTATGCTCTGTTCCTTTCACTGCTGTAATCAATTTTTAAAGAATACGTTACATCTGACTATCCCTGGGCATGTTTATCCTGGAACCTTGCCGGAATCCAAAGCAGAGATGTTAAAGCTGACGGGTTTCAAATGCTGCCCAGGTGTTGTCTACCATGAACATGCCTCTCCCAAAGCCGGACCACCGGTGTCTTCCTGAGGGATCAGAGTCATCACTTATGTCCCTGAGAGACTGGCCACTCAGGCCTGAGCTGAGATTAGGTGATCAATCTGAAGGGCAAAATGCTTAAGCTATTCTCATCCTAACGATGCTGTTTTGGAGGCCTCTGCACTGGAATAGGTTAGTGAAAACGGCCTACTAGATACTTGCCTGGGAATTGTGTTGTTCTCCTCTGCCCTTAGCAGATCCTGGGGAAACCAATGATTAACCTCACGAATGCTTTAACTTCCACATCTGTGAAAAAGGCAAGCAACAGCCAATGTTACCACTTTGCAAAACTCCAAAGTTGTGCATCCAAGAGGGACCACAAGGGTGAATTTCTCCCAAAAGCTGATGAAATGATGGCACTTTGGCTGGAGAAGGCAGAGGGCAGCAGGCAAAGTGGAAAGTTTCTGGAATGTCTAACCAGTTCCCATAAGCAGTTTAGAGAAACACCTGGCCCTGGATTAGGTAGGAGGCTGTGGAAGGACCCACAGGTACACAGGGGGGAAGAGGAATCAAGCAAAGGAGGGAGGCGGTGGGGAAGAGGCGCCAGTCTGGGCTTCAATTTTGGACAAAAGCAGTTGCACGCTGCAGGCCCGCGGCTTCCCATGCAGCCGCCACACCCTCCTAACTCCCTGGTACTTTTCGTCTCGTCACATCCCTCTGGGAATCAGTCCACATGGAGCGGGTGCAGGACCTGAGTCCTGAGTCAATGGTTTGGCCCTCGGCCAAGCTCACACCGCCCTGCTCCTCCCCCCAGGGCCAGGCACCGCCCTGTGCCCAGAGCATCCTGGGCGTTCTAGTCCTGCAGCCCTACAGGTTGCCAGCTGGGAGCGGTTAAGAGAGAAAAGCTCCCAGCATGCACAGCTCCTGGCCCCAACTCTTGCCTTGTCCTTCGGCCCCTGGGCCCCACCCCTCTGCTTCTCCATCCCACCCTTTTCCCCACCTGTTCTGTATACCACGCCCAATCTCCAAGACCTGCCCACCCCCCCAGAGTATGCGCAGTGTGGTTGGGCTGCATCCCTTGAGGCCGGGACTCAGGTAGGGGTGGGGCTCACCAGCCTGGCTATTGCTGAGGTTGCCTGCAGCCCTGGTGGAAGCCCCCTGGCCAGTATTTGAAATGTAAATTCAATATCTAAAATGGAAATATCGGGTGCCTGGGATCCTGGAATTTGCCTTTTCAATGCCACCTGTCCTACCATCCCCCCTATCTCTCCAAGCTGCCATGATCCTCCCTCTGGAACCCGTGGTCAGGGTCGCTGCAGAGATCCTCCCTTTGGACCCAATCTGCCTGAAGGGCCCATACCTTGGTCAGGAGTCTTAGAAGGACTGCCCTGAGCCATGTCATAAAAAGGAGAAAACATCACATTGGACAGCCCCAATACCTGCATTATACAGACAGGAAACTCAGGTGCACTGGTAAGTGACCCCTAAGCCACTTCAGGGGAACACATGCATGCCCCTATTTCCACGCTGCACATAGGCTGGTTCACTGGACTTTCTTATCCGAGTGTGGACCTCTTGGCCTCGTTAACATAGGCAACAACACCGAAACTTCCCATTGGTCCTTCCCACAGTGTTAGGCAAGTTTGTGCAGGAAGGTAATATGCAATTTCTGCTCTAGTATAGGGCTGGCTCCTTGGGAACTAGTTTTAATATTCCTGTTTAAATATACCTGCAGAATCACAAAATAATTAAGCAAAATAATTTGTTGCTGTGGAGGGTTATGGTGATAATTCTCTGAAGTCGTTTTTCCATTTAGCTTTTCTGATTGACTCCAAATACTACAGCACCACACGCTTCTTAGACTGGTGGATGCACAGCTCCACTTCTTTCCAGGGAGAACGCACAACAGCAGAATATCCGTGGCCTGACTTTCTGGGGCACCAGTATTACTACAAGATTTGGAAGAAGCAAAGTTAGGTCATTTCCAAGGTAAGGAATTAAAAACTTAACACTAAGATGAGGTGGGAAAGTCATATGCCATTAATAATTGTCAGTAATCTGTGCCTGAAATGTCAGACTTTCTCTGAGAAAGAACTCTGAGACCCTATTTCCCATTGTTTTAAATAGGAAAATCTAGAAGGCATAGCAAATCTATCGAAAAACTATACCAATTTCCTAAGTCACAATATGACACCTAGACTTAAGTTACGAACATCGTGTGCTCCTCATTTTGTTCCTTCCAACCCAGTCCCACAGGTCTTGAGTGCATGCTGTGAACACGGCACTGTGCTAGGTCTCGAGGCCTTGGTGAGCATCGTGGTGGGGGTGGACCTTGCTGTAGAAAGATGACATCATGAAATCTCAAATCCATGCCGCTTACAAAACTGAGGCAAAAATGGAAATACCCAGGCGTCCATGCAAGGATGAGGGCATTAATAGATACTTGGGAGTATTAAAATCCATCTAATGGTGTCATGAGTGAATGTGTTCCACTTCAAAACAAAACACTGCTGTTATTCTGAGATATTGAGTTAGTATCTTTGTGCAAATATGCAGGATTTAAAATGACTATTGACATATAACATGCGTACAGAAATATATGCAGAAGTCATCCACGTAAATCACAAAGAATTATTAAAAAGTGAACACACTTGTGTGACCAAGAACTAGCACCAGCTTTACTCAGGCCCCGACAATCCCTTTCTCCCTATTTCCTCCCCAAAGGTAACTGATATCTTACCAGCGAACACTGTATGTCAAGTTTGTCTTCTTATACAAGTGTTTTATTACAGAACAATTTAAACAATATACAAAATAAACAAAATAGCACAGTAGGCCCGTCACCCAGTTTCAACAACTACTAATCATCTGCTATTTTTGTTTCATCCACACTCCATCCCATTCCCACCTCACTTTATTATTCTTTTAAGCCTTTGTGCATGTGTGGTGAGTAAGATGTATGCACACTGAAAGGCACAAATCTCAACCGTACAGTTTTGGCAAATAAACATGCCCATATAACTTTCATCCCTTTAAGAATAGGATATTTCCATCACCCCCAGAAAACTCCTTCCTGTTCCTTCCCAGGCTATTTTTTCCTTGCCCCGATGCAACCCCTGTTCTGGTTTATTCAGCATAGGTTCATCTTGGCTGAAATCATCCCATGTGTGTTGTTTTCTGTCCAGCTTGCCTCCCTCAGCACGAGGTTGATGAGTCTCTCTCAGCATGTGTGTGTCAGCATTTGCTCCTCGGCACAGCTGAGGGCGTTCTGCTCTGTGGAGGTCCCAAAGTGCACTCATCTTCCTCCTGGGGACGTGCAGGTCATCTCCTGCGAACAGTCTTGTAAAAACGTTTTTTGGCATGCTGTTTAATTCTTTTATTAACATTTAAGTGACCCACCTTTGTATTCTTACTGGGTGGTCCAGATTACAATATGCACCTTTAAGATATCACATCCTACCTAGACTTAATAGTGCACCAGTTTAATCAATGTAAAATATGGAATCCTTGCTACAGAACAGTTCCATTTACCTCTGTCTGTCCTTTGTGCTATTGCTGTCATAAATTTCATATCTACTTATGTTATAAATCCCACAATACAGTGTTATAATTTTTGCTTTAGACAGTCATAGGTATTTTAAAGAAATAAGAGGGGCCGGCCCCGTGGCTTAGCGGTTAAGTGCATGCGCTCCGCTGCTCGCGGCCTGGGTTCGGATCCCTGGTGCACACCGATGCACCACTTCTCCAGCCATGCTGAGGCTGTGTCCCACATACAGCAACTAGAAGGATATGCAGCTATGACATACAACTATCTACTGGGGCTTTGGGGGAAAAATAAATAAATAAATAAAATCATAAAAAGAAATAAGAGAAATAAGTGTTTGGAAAGGAAATGCTTTGAGACTCTGCAAATGTACTGTTTCTTCTTTAAGTTTCATCCACAGTTTTTGCGTTCATCAGTCATTCTTTCCAACAATAATTATTACTGTAGTGTTAAAGTGGCAATTTTCTATTTCATGCTATCTAGCGCTTTTATTATTTGGAATTCTGTGAGCAAGATTTCTCCCCCCCCTTCCTTCTTCCTTTCTTTCTCTCATTCTCTCATTCTTTTTTTTCCCCTTTTTTCTTTCTTCCTTCCCTTCCTTTCTTGTTTAATCTTTTTTATATCAGTATAGCCTCGTGGATATTTATTTTATTCTCTGAGTAATTATCCAATGCTACCATTATTTATTTTGTTGCTCAGAGTTTTCCAGCTTGAGTCATTGGAAAGTCTTTCAGATTGATTCCTTTTGACATGTCCCATCATTTTCTGTGTGCTTTTTTTTTGAAAGCACTTTCCTACTTTCTGGCACTACAAGATGATCCAGGCTCATCTTGTATTTTCCATCTCCAGCCCTAGAATTAGCCATTTCTCCAAGAAAATCTGCTTTATTTTATTGGAGAATGATATTTAAAAAACAAGATCTGGGAGCTAGGTGTGCTCATTAATACTAGAGTGTCACTGCTTCTGGACCCTCTCAGCAGAGCTTGGAAATGTATGTATGAATATAAACTCAGGTAGACAAATCTGTCTATCGATCTATCCATCTATATATCAGTCTATCTATCTATTTGGATAGATATATTAAAAGAGACATGGATTCATACTGATACTTCGAACTCCAATCCAGCACCACAGAGTTTATTCTAGCATTCTCCTTTTGTTTATTTGTAACTTCTTTCACCAACAGTGAGAAACTTAACTCCAGTTAGCTACAATATATTTACTGTGTCAACTAGTTTCAGAATTGCTAATCCATACCCTTATGAAAAACAAATTGACCACCTAGAGTACAGTGTTTGTGTCCAGTACTTTAGTTCTACAGTATCCCGTCAAATCACTATCTTCCAAAGTAACTTAGGTCAGGACCTTTCATCCCCACCCCTTCTGTATGGTTAGGTCACATGCTTGTAATACAGTGAGATTCATTTGTCACTGCATTCCATCTGAGTTCCCCAGCATCCTGATTGATTTTTAAAATTTGCAGAGTAAAATTCACTCTTTGTGGTGTACAGTTCTATGGGTTTTGACTTTACGGTCATGCATCCATACCCACAGTACCATACAGAGCTGTGTTTTTCACCCCCAAAGTTCTCTCATGCTATCCCTTTGTATTCAACCCCTTCCCCTACTCCATCCCTTGGCAACCACTGATCATTTTCCATCCCTGTAATTCTGCCTTTTCTAGAAAGTCATATAAATGGAATCATATACTATACAGCCTTTTGAATCTGACTTCCTTTACTTAGAGAAATGCATCCAAGATTCGTCCATGTTGTTGTGTGAATCAAGAGTTTATCCTGGGGCTGGCCCCGTGGCCTAGCGGTTGAGTGCATGCGCTCCCCTACTGGCAGCCCAGGTTCGGATCCAGGGCACGCACTGACGCATCGCTTCTCTGGCGATGCTGAGGCAGTGTCCCACATACAGCAACTAGAAGGGTGTGCAATTATGACATACATCTATCTATTGGGGCTTTGGGGGGAAAAAAGGAGGAGGATTGGCAATGGATGTTAGCTCAGGGCTTATCTTTCTCACACACACACAAAAAAAGAGTTTATCCTTTTTATTGCCAAGTAGTATTATAATGTACCAATGCAACACAGTTTCTTTCTCCATTCACCTGATGAAGGACATTTAGCTTATTTCCAGATTTTGGCAATTATGAATAAAATGGCTATAAAGATTCCCACAAAGATTTTTGTTTAAACATTAGTTTTCAATTTTCTTCAGTAAATACCTAGGAGTGGGATATCTGAGTCATATAATAAGTATATGTTTAGCTTTATAAGAACCTGCTCAACTGTTTTCTGAATGCAACTATCATGTTGCATTCCCAGTTCTAATTGCTCCTACTCCTGACCCACCTCCTCATGTGGTATTTGCAATTTTATTTTTTATTTCAGGCACCTAATAGGCGTGCAGCATCTTATTGTGGCTTCTGCTTCATTTTTGAAAGTGAGTTCTGCTAAATATAGAATCTTGTGTTGACTTTTGGGTTTTCTTTCTGCACTTGAAAGATGTCATTTTGTTGTTGAGTTGTCTCTTTTGTTTTTGATAATATATTATCCATCATTCACCTTATTTCTCCCTGTATGTAATGTCTTCCCCTGTATATATGTATTTCCCTGACTGCTTTCAAGATTTTCTTTTTATCTTTGGATTTTAGTAGCTTGACTATCATGTACCTAAGTATGCTTTTAATTTATATTTTATTTTGTTAGTTTGCTGACTTTCTTGGATCTAAAATTTTAGATTTTCCAAGAAATTTTGGAAGTTTTATGCTATTACTTATTGATTTGCCTTTCTGCCTCCTTTAATTTTTCTGTCTTTCTCCTCTCTGCTGGGGACTCAATCATCTCACAGGTCATAAGGCTCTCTTCGTTTTTCTTCAAAATTTTTACATTCTTTTCTTCAGACTGGAAAATTTCTATTGCTGTATCTCCATGTTTTTTCTACTGTTTCTCATCTACTTGTAAACTCAAATGTATTTATTTTATTTCATCTTCCTATTTGGTTCTTTTGTGTAATTTCCACTTCTCTGCTGAGTTCCCACATCTGTTCATTCATTATGGGAATATTTTTCTTTACCACCATGATCATCTTTATAATAGCTGCTTTCGTATTCTTGACTGCTAATTGCAACACATTGGAGGGAGTTTCTACTGCCTGCTTTTGGTCACATATGGATTACATTTTCCTGTTTCTTCAAATCTCATGATTCTTTTAAATTGTGTACTGGAAATCATGAAAGATAGGTATAGAGGCTCCGGATTCTGTTGTATTACTTTGAAGAGTGTTGTTACTTTTCTAGCAGGGAATCAACTTGGCTGGACTGAAATTCCAATCCTATCTCCTTTACAGTGGCCATAGCTGAAATCCTCAGTCAGTTCTTTCATCTTCCAACTGCTGTTTTTACACTAGGCCTTCTGGGGCCTACCCTGTATGTGTGTTGTTCAAAGATCTGCCAATTTGGTGTGTGTGGGGGAGAGACTTACATATATATTTTGAGATTTTCCTCTTTGTGTCTCCCTCCCTTCCAGAATTTCTCCCCTAACTTTCCAGCTACTCTGCCAGCCCAAAAATACATCCTGTAACATTACAAGTAAGACTGTAGTTTTTCCCCTGTCTAGGCCATGTACAGATTTTGGAATGCTTTGAGGCAAAAGATTCAAGCTTGCAAATATCTCCTGGTGCAATTCCCATCATTTAAGGGAAGATTCCCTCTCAATTCAGCTTGCTTTTGGAAGTGATTTAAACATACACACATATACACATTTATTAAATGTGTTTTATATATAGCTACACGAGTCTGTATAAATATATATAATATTTTGTGCAGATTTTATCATTGTTATCTGTGAGAGTGTTAGTTCAACAAGCTACTCCACCATTAGTAGAAGCCAGACCTCGGTTTTGTTTCTTTCTTGGATTTTATATAAATGGAATTATAAAATATATAGCCTTTTGAATATAATTTCTTTTATGCAGCATTATGGTTGTGATATTTATCCATGCTATTGCATGTAGCTAGTGTTTGTTCATTTGTTGAAAATAAGTAATTTTTTAATGGTCATAAAATATACAGAACATAAAATTGTAACCGTTTTTAAGTGTACAGTTCAGCGACATTCAATACCTTCACATAATTGTGTAGCCATAACCTCCAACCATCCACAGAACTATTTTCACCTTGCACTGAAACTTTGTGCCCATTAAGCAACAACTCCCTGTTATCCCTCCCTCTTGCCCCTAGGAACCACCATTCTCCTTTCTATTCCTATAAATTTGACTACTCTAATTACCTTATATGAGTGGAATCATACAGTATTTTTCTTTTTGTGACTGGCTTTATTTCACTTAGCATAAATTCCTCATGGTTCATCCATGTCATAACATGTGTCAGAATTCCTTCCTTTTTAAGGGTGAATAGTATTCCACTATGTGTATACACCACATTTTTTTGGCAGCTCATCCACTGATGGACACCTGGCTTGATTCCAGCTTCCAGCTATTTTAAATAATGCTGTTAAGAACATGGGTGTACATATATGTCTTTATACCTCTGCGTTCAGTTCTTTTGGGTGTATACCCATAAATGGTGTTCTCAGATTCACTTTTTCACATATAACAGGGTTCCCTACACCTCCAAGAAGCAATTCTTGGAATGCCAGCTGGTTGCCAGATAATTCTACTCAATTTGATGCTGACAACCCAGAGATACATCAGATTCTACAGGTTGATGGCTCCGTCCTATAATTCTGCGCACCCATCCAACCTCACCTTTACTTCAGATGCCAGTTACAAGCCCAGGTTGTTACCTGTACTTCTGACTTACTGGCTATAAACCAGAGGTTCCCACAACCTCCTCCTTGGGTTTGATTAATTTGCTAAAGTGGCTCACAAAACTCAGAGAAACATTTACTAGATCACCAGTTTATTATAAAAGGATATAATTCAAGAAGAGCCTGTTGGAAGTGGTGCATAGGGAAAGCTATGGAGATAGTACACAAAGCTTTCATGCCATCTCCAGGTGCACCACTCTCCAAGCAGTCCTTGTCATTGCCAACCTGGAAGCTCTCTGAACCGCCTTCTATTGGGATTTTTATGGAGGCTCTCTCACATAGGCGTGATCAATTATTAACTCAGTTTCCAGCCCCTCTCCTTTCTCTGGAGGATAAGAGGTAGGGCTAAAAATTCGAAGCTTCTAATCAGGGCTTGGTCTTTCTGGTGACCAACCCCCATCCAGGAGCCATCCAGGAGCCCACCCAGAATTGCCTCAATAGAACAAAAGATTCTCTTAGTGTTCTTATCACTGGGGAAATTACAAAGGTTTTAGGAGCTCTGTGCCAAGAACTGGATGCAGAGGCCGATAAATATGTTTTTTATTATTTCAGAACCCATAAGTGGAAATTCTAGATCATATAGTAATGTTATTTTCAATTTTTGAAGGAACTGCCATACTGTTTTCCACAGTTTTATATTCTCACACTCAGAGCACAAGGGTTCCAATTTCTCAACATCCTTGCCAACACTTGTTATGTTCTGATTTTGTGATAGTAACTCTCCTAATGGGTGTGAAAAGGTAGCTCATTGTGCTTTTATTTCACATTTTCTTGATACTTAGTGATGTTGAGCATCTTTTCTTGTGTTTCCTGTTCATTTTATATTTTCTTTGGAGAAATGTCTATTCAAGTATTTTGTGCATTTTTAAATTGAGGTTTTTTTTATTGTTGAGTTGTAGAAGTTCTTTATTTATTCTAGATATTAATCCCCTATCAGATTTGTGATTTGCAAATATTTTCAACCATTCCATGGTTTGCCTTTTTACTCTGTTGATAGTATCTTGTGATACAGAAAACTTTTTCGTTTTGATGAAGTCCAATTTGTTATTTTTTTGTTACTTATGTCTTTGATGTCATATTAAAGAAATCATTTTTGCAATGGCATTTGGACCCAATGACATACAGGTTTTACCATGTGTTTTCTTCTAAGGATTTTATAGCTTCAACTCTAACATTTATATCTTTGATCCATTTTGAGTTAATTTTTGTATATAGTGTAAAGTAAGGGTCCAACCTCATTCTTTTGCATGTGGGTATCCAGTTTTCCCAACAACATTTGTTGAAAAATTGATCTTTTCTCCAATGAATGATCTTTGTACCTTTGTCAAAAATCATTGGACCATATATGCAAAGTTTTATTTCTGGGCTCTCTGTGCTATTTCATTAGTATAGTGTGTGTATTTATGCCAGTACCACACTGTTTTGATTACTTTATAGTAAGTTTTGAAATCAGGAAGTGTGAGTTCTCTAACTTTGTTCTTCTATTTCTAGATTGTTTTGGCTATTCAGTGTCCCTTGAGAGTCCATATGAATTTTAGGATAGATTTTTCTATTTTTGCAAAACCATCATTGGAATTTTTACCTCTTTGAGTAAGTTGATTCTTAAGTATTTTACTCTTTTGTTGCTATTGTAAATAAAAATGTAAAGTTTTTAAATTTCTTTTTCAGATTACTTATTATTAATGTATAGAAGAACAACTAGTTTTTGCATGTTGATTTTGTGTTGCACTACTCTGCAGAATTTACTAGTTCTAACAAATTTTTGGTGGAAGTTTTAGGGGTTTCAACATATAAGATACTCTTTGTAAACAAATATAATATTACTTCTTCTTTTCAAATTTGGATGCTATTTCTTTCTTTTTCTTGCCTAATTGCTTTGGCTAGAACTTCTAATACCATGTTGAATAGAAGTGGTGAAAATGGGCCTTCTTGTCTTGTTCCTGATCTTAGAGAAAAAGCTTTCAGTCTTTCACCCTTGAATATGGTGTTCTCTGTGGATTTCTATATATGGCTTTTATTATGTTGAAGTAGTTTCCTTTTACTCTGAGTGTTTTTTTAGTGATTTTAGCATGAAAACATGTTGAGTTTTGTTAAATGCTTTTTCTGCATCCATTGAGATGATCATGTGTTTTCTTCCTTCATTCTGTTAATGTAGTTTATTACATTAAATCATTTTCATATATTGAAACATCCTTGTATTCCAGGAATAAATCCCACTTAAAAATGCTGTATAATCCTTTTAATATGCTGATGAATTTAGTTTATTACTATTTTATGGAGGATTTTTATATCAATATTCATCAAAGATATTGACCTATAGTTTTCTTTTCTCTTAGTGTCTTTGGCTTTGATATCAAGATAGTGCTAATCCCATAGGATGACTTTAGAGGTATTTTCTCCTCTTCAACTTTTTGAAAGAGTTTGAAAAGAATTGGTGTTAGTTAATTAAAAAAAAAGTCTTTGGCCCAGGAATAAATTCAGCATAAAATAAATACAAATAAATATTTTTTAAAAATATGAAAAAGTTTTTTACTAAAAAAATTTAAAAATTAAGCAAGTACATCACTTATCACTTTATTTCTAAACAGTTTTTTAACCTACTAGTAAGCATGAACAAATTGTTAGAATTAAAATGACTCAAGTGTTAATTTTCTTCATTGCAAGTTTTCTGACAGAAGTATATGATGCCGTCATGTATGACATCTTTTATGAAAAAATGGTCATTTTTTGTAGTATTTGAGAATATTGTGAATTTTCCCAGTGGCCTCTGACAATACTCTGATATGCAAAGTTATCTTTTCAACATGTATGTCTCATCATCATCCTTACCAAATTAACAAACTCAGGTGCTAATTAATCAACTACTTTTCATATGATTCAGGTTCTCCACCACCAATTTCCCTAAGCATCAGGAAATTCTACAACTTCTGCAAGATTAACGATTTTACCTTACACTGTATATATCTCACGTGGTTTAAAACATCCAAAATCCTTGATAAACTGACCCTGCCCACACTAAAGTATTGTGAATTATAAAATATGGTCTCTGTTAAGTGGGGAGGGATTTCAGGTTGAACTTAATTTTATAAGTGGTCAATTTATTACAGTGTATTGTTCTGTTACGTATTTCACTTCTTTTCTAAAAAAAAGTGATAGTTGAGGGCACTTAGATAATAAAAATTTGAGAAAATAAGGAACTGATACACACTGTAAGCTTCAATTGTTTTCAAGCATAAGATACAATAGGAACTAAAACTATGAAATGGCAGAGGAAATAGAGATAAAGGGATGAAGTTGCAAAACTGAATCTATAATAATATCTCAATGGCTAACGTTGTGGTGCCAAGAAGGTGGTGAAGTCAAAGAATTCATAAAGATGATAATAAAGACACTACAAAGAAAAAAACTGAAATTTTCATAGAGAGAATTTTTACAGTGATATGACAGATAGAGAACAGGGAAGAGAAGTTTGAGTGAGAGACTATCTGCTTCTTAAATTATTTCCATTGTAGAGAACAACAAACCAATTTGCTGAAATCTTTATTCCCCTCTATGACCCTATCTTTACCTGCAAAATCTAAGCCCTGAATCTATGTCACAGTCCAATTTTTCCATCCCTGGAGAACAGAGCAATTTATCTCATATGAAACCTCAACAGCTCAGGCTGTGAAACAAGGCCGGCCATCCATTCTCACAGAGGAGCCAACTGGAGGTAGGATTTTTGGTTCTGAATTCAGCTAAATATCTTCAAAGAATTGTATCTGGCCTTCCTTATCCAGGGCTATCAGTGAAGTGCTGGCTGGCTTTCAGAGAAGAGCAAGTCACAGTCACTGGAGACATTTTCTGTTGAGCTCTCTAGAGAAGGCTGTGGGGCTTGTCAGTAAGAGTTGATTTCTATGAGGATTAAATTTTTTTATTTTATTCAGAGATTTATAAAGAAATTTACATGGTAAGAATTATTATCAACAAAATACGTTGTCTATTCTCTGGTCATTTAAGCAAAATCTTCCTCTCAGGGACAACCCATGGACAAAGCCCAGATTTAATCTCCAAGAGTCTGCTAGGCACTCTGTGGTCCATGGGAAGCCCTCAAGTTGGCAGCCTGTTTCCTTGTGTGCTGTGCTGGTGTTCAATCTTCCATCTCTTCCGGGTACAACTAGACAGACGCCTATCAGATCATCAAGGGACTTGACATTGGAGAAATGTACTTTTCATTATCTTTAGACTTCTACACTTTTCAAAAAGACTCTCAGCATTTCCAGTAATTGTGCAGCAGTTTACCCAACACTAAAGTTCTCACTATTAAAAGTTAAAACAAATAAATTTTAAAAAGGAAAAAGTGATCTTTGCAATTTTGTACAGAATCTATATAAAGGGGGCATCCTTATAAATGGAGGTAATGGTGCTCAGGGCAAGCTACCCCATTAGGCACCACCCTGGTGTGTGTATTGTTTCCAGCTGAAGACAATAAGGACTCAGAGAACTCAGGAAGTATATTTGAATTTCCCCTCCCAAACTGCCTAAAGAATTTAAAACAAAAAATCTGTTTCAGGAAGGAGTTATTATCATGATGGTTGTAAAGATAACGTAGGATAGAGGTTACAATAGGAAAGGCACCAAGCCCCTTTTATCAAAAACTGTATCTCTCACTGACCACATTATCTATAGATGACCCTGGGAAGAGTTGTCAGGCAAACATTTGCATTTCTATCTCCATGTGAGTTGTCTTCTTGCCCTCTGTGGTCCTAGACCACTACCCACCCCCAAGACCTTCCTCCTCTTTAGCTACAACACTTAATCGGGCAGCTTAGACAGAGGGACGAGTTGCTCATTTCTGAGTTTCTCCCATGTATACATGTTATTAAACTTGGTATTATTTTCTCCTGCTAACCTGTCTTGTTAACTATTTGGCCAGCCATGAGAACCTTAAGAAAAGGGAAAAGGGAGATTCTCTCACTCCCTCAACAGTTTTTGCACCCAACGTGGGGCTACACTGCATGGCAAGTTACGTTCTCTGGCTGGAAGAAATGCCTTCTCCCTAGATTACTGCAGGGGATGAAATACGGGACCCCCTGACGATAGCCGGCAAAATGTAAGATTCTTACCACGTCAGCCTCCCGGAATCTCTACCTGTGGAGTCCGGTGGAAGGAGGTGGTGAGAAATTTTTTCTCTTTCAAAATTTAGATTGGCAGGAGCAAATATTTGGGAAACTAGTTTCTTGTGCTTTTAGTGACACTGGTAAATTTGGTAGAGTACTCTTGGTTTTGATCTTGATCCCTTTTCCTCCCAGAGATAGTCTCTGTTTTTCTCTTTTGTCTCTGTCTTTTGTATCGTGTGTCATAAGAAGGAAATACCATAGGGTAGGACGCAGGCATAGACCCTATAAGCCTAATGTCCGGGCCGGCCCCACAGACTGATGAGTTTGCGGGTCTCACCAGACTGGCGTCTATTTAGACAAACTTTGCTGTGGGTTAATATGCACATGAAGTGAAGGCCATTGCCAAGGGCATCTTGGAAGCCAAAAAGGTCGCAAATTTGGTGGGCACAGGTCGAGCAGTTAAGAGCCATTAGGGCACTCGCCACTTTCAGAAGACTCCCGTGACAGGATAAGTTGGGTCACGGAACGGGGTAGATGACAGAGGTCCCCCGCCAACTGCAAGAAAATGTCCATGCAATGACGAGGTACTCTGTAAAGCACACAGTCCCCAACCCCGTGGCATCTCCCCCCCCAGGTATTATTCTGACTCAAAGAGACCTAAGGCGTGGCTAAAGCTGTCATTGTGCACATAAGAAAAGAACCGGATGAGGTTTTTCCTTCTGTCTTGTTCTGTGTCCTGAGAAAACTTGGCTTTGTGACCAGTGAGAATATTCTCCTTGGTCTCCACCATACGGAAGGTGCATTTACCGGGGTGCCCCTTGGTGGCCAGTCGAATAGACTGGGGTTCTGAACTGTCTCTTTGTCTGGCTGTGCCAAGCTCTCAGGGGAGTTTGTCATAAAGGACCTAGTCCATAAGGGCTTTTGTCGTCTTAACCTTAGTTGCTTGTTAGTGCTGGAAAAATCCCATTCCAATATTGCCTGCCCGGTGTCACAGATTAGCGGCTCTGTGACTGGAGGCGTCCCACACTATTGTAGGAGACCGGAGACACCGTTTTCACTACACCATCCTTACCGCCTGTGTAACGAAGGTCTTTACTTTCTCTGAATATCTTTGGGAGTGAATTCTTTGGATCATGGGGGCTACATCATCTGCGCCCTCACCAGGGACGCCTCTTGCGTCCATGGTAAAGATTTATTCTAAGCATGGGAAAGTTACCACCGGGTCTTTCCTTAAAAAGGCTTATTGGATCGAGTCACTATTGGAATAAATAGACAAATGAAGATCCTACTCGTCAATGGCCCGACGACAGATCCTTTGAATTGGGAAAACTTCTAAATTGGGGAAAAAAAATATGTTTTGAGAGCTCTCACACAATTGTTTAATTGGTACCTAAAAAAGGGCCAGAAAAAGGAAGGGAAAAATTTAAATAGCCTTAAGAGCTTGACTCAGGTTACAATTGAATTGAGAACATGTAAAAGTGTAAGTGTTGATAAGATTATAAAGGTTGGAATGTTTGAGCTAATTTTATATAAAGAGGTTACATCAACTTTGCCTGTGTATGTTTTAAAATGTCTGACTGGGAATGCTTCCCTTGTCCAAAATTAGAAGACCAACACCTATTGATAAAAATCTTAATGATAACTATGTTTAAAGGTATAAGAGGTGATGAAATTTACATGAACTTTTGTACAAAAAACTGATGTTATTTCTATTACAGAACTGGTTAACAAAAATAATAATTTAAATGATGGCTAATTTTATCTAATGTCTTATGAAGTCTTTTAGACAATCTAAATAATTATTGGGAACAAGTAACTAAATAGTTGTGAAAAAGATGAATGTTGGGTGAACTTTAAATTATAATTATGTGTTATGGTGGTTACATCTTCCAAAATCTTTTTGGTGACTTAAAACTTTAGAGTTTTGCTAAATTTTGTGATAAAAATTCACTGAGTATCATCATTTCCAAATAAGATGAGATATTAGACATTGATTGCTAAACTCACGATTGTCTACTTTTGGCTTTTCATTACAGGAAAACTAAAAGGTGTTTTGGGTCTATTGGTAAACATGTGTTTTATTAAAAGATTGTACTACAAAGTAACATATTTCTAGAAGTTATGAAGTGTTTATAAATTTTCCAAGCCACAATATACTAATGTAAAAGAAAGTTTATAATGGTTTACTTAGTTTTTACTTACAAATTGGGGTTTCTAAGAGTTAAAATTTCTAATTAGTATATGTGATTGAAGCTACTAAATATTAAGAAAAAATATGTCTGTGTACAAGGAAAATAAGATGTATAAAGAATGAACAAAGAATGGAAATATTTTATTTGATTAAGAAAGATAAATTTGTCTTCAAGTAGTAGGAGGGAAAAGAAAGACATGGGACAAATTCTGAATGTAAAAAGAAAGTTATAGGTTTGTGGAAGAGGAATTCTGGAAAAGGAGTTTTTGTATGGTCAAGTTTGCTCAGATTGAAATGAATTTAATTAAGTAAATGAATTTTAATATCAGAAGGAAGCTGGTACAAAATTATAATTTGGTCTTCTTTCTCTTAAAAGGATAATTTTCTTGAACTTGATAAAGAGGTTATAAAAGATTTTTCTTTACCTTTGGGTAAGTCTACCTAAAAGACAGAAAAAAAAAACTGTTAAAATAATTTCCTGTGTTCAAAAGACTGAGGTTTCTCTATTAAGGTTTTTGGACTGTTAATGCTCTTTTTGCTTTAACGTTTTCTATTTTTGACAAGCTCCCCAAAATTCATATCTTAAATAAAGTGTTTTTTTTACTTTTTTTCTTTGAGAATTTTCAAAGGGCCCTGCAACTTCTTAAAGAAATTTGCTCTCTTCCTCTCAGGGGAAAGATACTAAACTTATTAGGCTTATTCCGTATGTTAAATTACATGGAAAGCATTGTCAGACAAGTGATGATAAGTCTGCTTAGGTGCTATTATGTGGGCAAATGTTATCGACATAGGTGTTTTAAAATTGTATAACATTACTGAAATTCTGATCTGTCCTGATTATCAGTCATAATTCTGGTTATTATTATTTTAAAGTGTTGTGTGTCACAAAATTAATCAAATTTCTCTGTCAATTGCCATTTTGAGGTCTTGTTGTTTACAGACTTATTTCTTTGCTCTAATGCTTTTGCAAAATATTTCAACTTCAGAAAAATTCATGGAAAGGACTCTGGCATTTACACTGGAGTACAGGTTTCTGACAAACTTTCTGATCATAAAACTGAACTTGGTAAGAAATTACAGAAACCTGATGGAAAGACTGATAACTTCATGAAGCTGCTAACAGAAAGATTGGGATCAAGAATGGATTACACAGGACTGAATGAACTGATAAGGATGATTATAATTTTTATGATTTTTCATTTGAAGTATTGCTGAATTTTTAATGTTTTGATTTTTCAGAGTTAAGGAAAACTTTTTCTCTTTTCTCCTGAGCTAGCTATGACTTATAACAATCTGGTAAATGATATTTTTGTAAGTAAAATTGAAATATTTCTCTATTTCTTAGATCTGATCTCTCGAATTTGGAAACTCTTAGTAAGTGAGTATTGTTGTTTTCATGGCAATATAGTTATCTGCATAAGTTCAATAAGAATCTGTTCTCCTTATAACAGGACATAATTGGAAACACTGGTTATATTACCAAGGCTGTGACTGGAAGATCATATTTGCGATATAACCATACAGCTTTTGAGGAATGAAGATTGGACTTTATGGAATAAAGCCACGTGGAAATATTGGCCTGGTACCTTATGTTCCAAGCAGCACTTACCAGGATAAGTAAAGAATGTCACTTATCTGGCAAACACAAGGAACCTCGAAATATTTTGGGGGAACCTAGGAACAGAGGAATTCACCCAAATCTGTAGGTATTACAGGCAAAGTCTGATGACAAAATCTTTGGCTTGGCTTTTCTGGCCTGGAGAGGCCTTTAAAGTTCAATCTGAGATTCCTTATAAAAAGTTCCAGCAAAGCAGACTTAAAAGAGCCTATGTGATCAATTGCTATTCTTGCTGTACTTATGTAAATAATTGAGCCAACACTATTGGAACTAGACATTTTGCAAACTAGTTAGTTTTAATTTGTCTATCTTTGATAAAAATGAGGGTGATCTTAGAAAGAAAAATTATATTTCAGTAAAAACTGTAGTGTACATTTGCGGATATTAGATCCTAGTTTTGTTAATTGTCTGTTAAGGTTTTTGTTTTATATCTGTTGACTGGACTGGATCCTGATTTCTTCTAGTCTCCTAAAATATCTGGCTACAGGTGTCCAAACTAACGTTTTTCATTTTTTCCATCATTTTCATTTGGAATCACTAAAAATTGAACCTGCCCTTTTCCCTGAAGCCTTACAAACTGAAGCTCATGGACTTGATATAAACTTAAGAGATTACCCGATGACATCATCAGAGACATTTTAAACTGCAAAAGATGCTTTGATGCTGACATCTAAAATTCTTCGTAACTAGCTGTCCCCTATACTCAGAAACTGCTTTACAACTTGCTCCAACCATTAACCTTGCTTTTCTTTCTTTTACATAGAAATGCTTCCATTAAATACTTGATTGCTTGCTTCCACAATATAGGCGTAACCTTGAGAGTCCACCTGCATCACCACTGTCAGGGGAAGAGGGGGAATCTCCCTCTGCCCTTTTCCTTAAGGTTCTTATGACTGGCCAAATAATTAACAAGACAGGGTAGCAGGAGAAAATAATACCAAGTTTAATAACACTTATACATGGGAGAAGGCAGGGACACTGCGTTTCTCAACACAATAGCAGATTCTCGTCTTAAATACCATGTCCAACCAAAGACAAGGAGGATGTTGGGGGTGGGAGTGTTAGTTACAGGAGATTATCACTAAAACACTGTAAACAAGAGTAAGATTTATTATGCGGTTTTAAGTCTTCACCTTCTACATTGATAAGTCTCTAGAAATGAGGTCGTCCCCCCTCTTCCCAATACAGAGAGGGAGATACTTTTACAAATGGAGACTTCCCTTGTAAATGATTGTCTGGTAACTCCTCTCAGGGCCATCCAGAGCCTGTGGCCAGAGAGACAGAACTTCCAATAAGATGGGCTTGTTGGTGCTTTTTCTATTGTAACCTCTATCCTACATTATCTTTATAGCAGTCATGATAATAACTCCTTCCTGAAACAGATCTTTTGTTTTAAATTCATTAGGCAGTTTGGGAAGGGAAACTCAAATATTCTTCCTGAGTTCTCTGAGTCCTTATTGTCTTCAGCTTGAAATAATCCGCATACCAGAGTGGTGCGTCCTGGGGTAGCTTGCCCTGAGCACCAACAGTTCCCTCCTCTGAAACTTCGCTAAAAGTTTCACATATTAAAAGCTGAGCTGGTAACTGTGGAGAGAGAAATCGTGTTAGTATCCGAGTGATAAGGAGTCTGCAAAGAGAGAAAAGAAAGCAGATTAGAATGAGGATGAACAAACAGAAAAGAACAAATCGGAGCACATTTCCCCACACTCCATTAAACCAGTCCCCCAGTCCTGGAAATAAGTCAGTCCAATAAAATGTGTGAGCTTCGTTTATCTGATGAAAAATGTCAATCTTCTCTTTTAATAGATTTAAGTTAGATATTACTTGACCTGTTTGATTCACATAAAAGCAACATTTTTCTCCAATGATTGCACATGCTCCTCCTTGCTGGGCAGTGAGTACATCCAGAGCACGTCAATTTTGGAGCACCACAGATGCTAGGCTGTTAATTTCTGACTGGAGTATGTTCAAGGTTTGCATGGTGGTGTTGAACTCTTGCTCCATTACCATAAAGAGATTTAAGATTGCCTTTTCCAACTCATAATCTCCAAAGCTGGGGAATAGGACTCTCAAGGCTGAAAAGAACTTGGAGTTGTGATATACAAGTGGATTTTCCACGATTTCTCGACTGACACGTTTATGTGGCACAATCTTATGAACAAACGAACCCAAGTTTGTAATTTGGCTGGCATTTAAGGTGGAGTGTTTGGTGACAGATGGAGCCAGGTATCCAAGTCTGCATCGTCCTGACCAATTAGGTGGGAATCCTTTATACACTTTGTTGCCGCATAAAATGAAAAGACCAGTGTAGTTTAAAGACCAGTGTAGTTTAAAGACAAGGTTAGAATTGAGTCTGTAGTTCCCAGGATCTGGACTATTTCATGATCTGTGCCACTTGCACTGTTACTACCTAAACATCTCCATTTCCCAAGAGCTCCTGTCAGTCTGCGAGAACAGAACAGATTGCAGAACAGCTGGTACAGGAGGCCTGCAGTCTGATTTTGGCAGCTATAAAGCCTGGTCTTTTCACCTGACCAGGTAAGTCCAGATCTTTGATCCACCCATATATAGTCTGTGGCATTGGGCAGCTTAACCATGTGGATAGCTGCTATACCCCAAGTTGCACACGGGTGGCTCGTAAGCCATCCAGAGCACTTGGTGATTTGGCAAATGTTTGTGCCAGAGGGAGTAGTGATAGAGTCACTTACAATTCCCTTGAGAGTTCTGAAGATGCCACCTGCGGAATCAAACCACAGAGTTTGACTGCAATATTGTCTCGGTATGTCACCCAGGAAAGGTCCAGCGCCATGTTTACTTTCAATGCAGAGGGAAAAACTTTCACTTATTGCTTGTACTTGGGCAAGGGACAGTCTTTGACCTTTTAAGTAGTCTTTCTGGGGCCCAGGTGACTCACCAGATGAAGCAGAGTGAAGTTTCCCTTGCTGCGGATATCATACTCTGTTATTCATCCATTTTCCGTACTTAGTCCACCAGGTGTTCATATCAGCAGGAACAAAGACTAGTTCAGGTTCTTTTGCACTATCTAGCTGTTGACATAACCAACAGTCAGATTGATTAGTTAGCGTGGCTAGGGCTTGGTAAACTGGCATAAGGGGGTGTTTGGTCTGTGCCCGCCTGACCTGTTGAAAAGGAGAGGGTTAGTAAAAGCAAGACACAGATCGGAAAAGAGCCCATAGCAGAGACTTAGAGAGGGGAAGAGGGACAGATAGAGACCAGCACTCTCCAGTCAGCTTTCTAATAAATGATTAAAAAAAATATATAGGGGCCGGCCCGGTGGCGCAAGCGGTTAAGTGCGTGCGCTCCACTGCGGCGGCCCGAGGTTCGCTGGTTCGGATCCCGGGCACGCACGGACGCACTGCTTGGCAAGCCATGCTGTGGCGGCGTCCCATATAAAGTGGAGGAAGATGAGCACAGATGTTAGCCCAGGGCCGTCTTCCTCAGCAAAAAAAGAGGAGGATTGGCGGATGTTAGCACAGGGCTGATCTCCTCACAAAAAAATATATATATATATATGTATATATATATATATACATATATATATATCCACTAATAGTTTGTGTGTGTGAGTGTGTATATATATCCTGAGTTTTAAAGCAAGGTGGAGGAAATGGGTCAAAGAAGGTTTTCTTGATCCGTGATCTTGGGAAAAGCTGTCTACTTCGTGATGTCGGCTGCTTCTGGGGTCTGGGTTTTGGCCCTCGAAATCCTTAGTTTAAGGTCACCTGTGGGGATTATCTCTCAGCTGTCTTGAGAGCGACGTTCTGGGTCTATTTTGGTGTGGCTTGCATGGATCCAGGAATATTTTTTTTTATTTTGATGGCAGTGCAGGTCGTCAGTAAGACTTCATAAAGTCCTTCTCAGCGAGGTTACAGTGCGTGTTTTCTTCTAAAGGCCTTGATGTACACCCGGTCTCCTGGTCGAAAGGGATGGCAAGCCTTGTCAGAAGGTGGGGGCCACGCCTCTTTTACCTGTTGACGATATGCTTCAAGTATACTAGTTAATTTTTGTATATAACTAGTCATAGCATCAAATTGTTCACTTAAGTTCCCATAATATTCATTTAATCCAGGAATTGAAGGTTTAGAGACGCCAGTAGGCATCGGACATCCAAAAACTATTTCAAAAGGAGTCAGTCCATGCCTTTTGTTTGGAGTATTTTGAATCTTCATAAGGGCCAAGGGCAGAGCTTCTGACCATTTAAGTCCAGTTTCTTGACAGACTTTTCCTAGAGTTCTTTTTATATCTAGAGTTTTATGTTCCACTTGCCCTGATGACTGAGGGTGATATGGGGTATGAAATTTTAATGAATACCCCAGAGTTTTTGCAAGCAAGTGGTTTATCTCTGCTGTAAAATGAGTTCCTTGGTCTGGTTCAATCTATAAAGGAATGCCAAAGCCAGGAATAACTTCAGTTATTAATTTCTTTACCACTGTTGTGGCATCTGCATGTCTGGTCGGATAGCATTCAGTCCATCTACTAAACATACAGACAATAACCAAACAGTGAGAGTAACCTAAAGCTGAGGGCACGTCCATAAAATCCATTTGGAGTGCTGCAAAAGGCAGCGTAGGCCTGGGAGGACTTCCTGGATCACACCGATTTCTCCCAGAAACTTGGTAAGATTTGCAAGTTGTGCACTGGGAGGTGATTTGGTCAGAAATTTTATGGATGCCAGGGCAAAACCAATTGTTTTTTAGTTCTTTAGCTATCCCCCGTTTGCACATATGTCCCATTTGGTGGGAGATAAGTGCAAGCCAAAAAGTCAAAAGAAAAGGAGCTACTGGAAGTCCATTTGGTCCAATGTATAATCCATCTAATAACTGTTTGGCACCCTTTTGTATCCAATTGTCTTTTTCAGATTGTGGGGCATTTGTCTGATAGTTAATAACATCAGTCAGGGATAAAGGCAGGTTTAAAAATTGGGTGGAAAACGGATAAGGGGGTATATAGTGAGCTGCATGTTTAGCAGCTCTGTCAGCCCTGTCATTCCCTAAAGATATGACATCAGTCTCCTTAGTATGGGCTGAACAAGGAACAATGGCAATTTTTGAAGGAAAGTGAATAGCTTGTAATAAGGCTGTAATTAAGTGTCCATTAGCAATAGGAGTTCTTGCAGAGGTTAAGAATCTACGGGATTTCCAAATTGTGCCAACAACATGGCAGACTCCAAAAGCCTATTTGGAGTCTGTGTAAATAGTGGCAGTTTTTTCTTTTGTTAATGTGCAGGCCCTAGTAAGAGCTATGACTTCAGCAGCTTGGGCTGATCTTATGGTGGGCCAAGAATAAGCTTCAAGAGTTTCATGTGGGGAAACTGTGGCATAACCAGTTATTATGCTTCCCCGGGAATTTCGTTTACAGGAGCCGTCACAAAACAGAAGTAAGTCTGGATTGTCTAAAGGGATGTCTGAGAGATCCTCTCATGGCTTTGAGACCATTTCTATAGTTGCAAGGCAATCATGTGGAATGGAGCGGGGCTCTCCATCATCAGGAAGGGGCAGTAAAGTAGCTGGATTTAAAGTGTTGCAACGATGTAAGATGATGGAAGGGTTAGTTAAAAGAGCCTGCTCATAGGTGGTCTGTCGCCGTGTAGAGACGTGTTGTGTCCTATGAACTTGCAAAATAGCTGACACAGAATGTGGGACATAGAGGTGAATGGGAGAGCCTAATGTAAGAGTACTGGCCTTATCAATCAGGGTGGCAGCTGCAGCCACCGCACGTAAGCATGGGGGCATGCCTGATGCCACAGGGTCTAGTTGGCATGAGAAATATGCTATAGGATGTATTTGAGAGGCAAAAGATTGCCCTAGAATGCCTATAGCAATTTCATTATTTTCATGACAGTATAGATGAAAAGGCTTGTCAAAATTAGGTAAGCCAAGAGCCAGAGGCATGGACAAAGCTATTTTTAAGGCCTCAAAGGAGTTTAATGCTTCTGAGGGCCAGGAAATAGGCTCTGGGGTGATATCTGGGAGAAGAGAATACAGAGGTTTAGCAAGGGCTGCAAAATTAAGAATCCATTGGCAGCAGTAACCAGCAGCTCCTAGAAATTTAAGTAGCTGTTTCTTTGTTTTGGGGAGACGGATGGATAAAATTGACTCAAGGCTTTTGGAGGTTAGCTTTTGAATGCCTTGAGATATCTCATGCCCTAAGTAGGTAACAGTCATTTGCACCCACTGAAGTTTAAACCTGGAGGCTTTATGGCCTCGTTCAGCTAGGGCTTTCAGGAGAATAAGAGAATCTGTAAGAGCCCCCTGCTTAGTTGGATTACAGAGTAAAAGGTCATCAACATATTAAACAAGAGTGGAGCTTTGAGTAAAGACTACAGAATCCAAGTCAGCTTTAAGGACCTGGGAAAATATTGAGGGGGACTCACAATATCCCTGAGGTATTCGAGTCCATGTAAATTGTCTCCCTTTAAATGTAAATGTGAAAAGAAATTGTGAGTCAGGGTGTAATGGGATTGAAAAGAAAGCTGAGCAGAGGTCAACTACTGTAAAGCAGGCTGCATCAGCAGGTATTGAGGTCAGGATGACAGTTGGATTAGGGACCACAGGATGCCGAGGAATTACAAAAGAGTTTATGGCTCTGAGGTCTTGTACAAATATATAGATTTGGTTCCCGTCTGAGTCAAATTTGCCTTCCTTTTTTACTGGCAAGATTGGAGTGTTACAGGGCAAGGAAGTAAAAGCTAGTACACCCTGTTGCAAAAGGGAGTCTATTACGGGTTGAATTCCTCGCTCGGCATCTCTGGAGAGCGGGTATTGGGCTACTGATGGAAACGGTTTATTTTTTTTCCAAGTAACATGCACGGGCTCAGCACTAAGCAACAATCGTACCTCATTTGCATGTGTAGCCCAAAGACTGGTTGGGACATTCTTTAAAGACTCATCTTCCTCAGAAGGATTTAAATCAGGACAAGTTTCCATCATGGAAAGTAGGAGACTTGGGGCTTGGTCAGAAGGCAAGGAGATAAAAACATCTTTTTCATTACAATTTATAGTGACATTGAATTTACATAACAAATCTCGGCCAAAAAGGTTTGCTGGTGAACAGTCAGAAACTAAAAAAGCATGATGAGTGTTAAGGGGGCCTAAATATATTGGAGTGGGCTTAGATATAGGCAGTGAAATAGGCTGTCCAGAGACTCTAACAGCTTGATAGAATCAGAGGTAACAGGTAGAGATAAATCTTTGAATGGATAGTAGAGAATGTCGCACCAGTGTCAATTAAGAAATCCAGTTTCCGATCCTCTATTTTAAGTTTAACTGTAGGCTCAGGAGTGCAACTAAGGATCGGCTGACCCTATCATTTGAGGGAGAAATGTCCCTCAGGTGGAGAAAAATGAGCCTTTTGGTGGTGCTGGGGTCAAGCGGGAACATTTTTTAAACTGTCAGGGGAAGAGAGAGAATCTCCCTCTGCCCTTTCCCTTAAGGTTCTTCTGGCTGGCCAAATAATCAACAAGACAGGTTAGCAGGAGAAAATAATACCAAGTTTAATCACATGTATACATGGGAGAAAGCAGGGACACTGCGTTTCTCAACACAATAGCAGAAATTCTCGTCTTAAATATCATTTTCAGCCAATGACAAAGGAGGATTTTGGGGGTGGGGGGAGTCAGTTACAGGAGATTACCACTAAAGTACAGTAAACAAGAGTAAGGTTTATTATGTAGCTCAAGGCCTCATCTTCTACATTGATAAGTCACTCGAAATGAGCTCATCCCCCTCTCTTCTCCAAACAGAGAGGGAGATACCTTTACACATGGAGATTTCCCTTATAAATATAAATGATTGTCTGGCAACTCTTCGCAGGGTCATCCAGAGAATGTGGCCAGAGAGACAGAACTTCTGATAAGAGGGGCTTGTTGGTGCCTTTCCTATTGTAACATTTACCCTACATTATCTTTACAGCCATCATGATAGATCTGTTCCAGGAAGGAGCCACCATGTCAAATTCTTTAGGCAGTTAGTGGGGGAGGTCAAATGTCCCTAGAAAAAACAACCAAGGTAAAGAGATAGATTTCAGGGTGGCCAAATCCCAATCTCCCACAAAACTTTCCCTTCTCTTAAGAGCGGCACATGCCCTTTTCCAATGCCCTGGTTTCTTGCAATACCTACAATTGTCGGAAGGCAAATAGGGAGCCCTCTGAGTGGGCTTTAGTTTACTTTCAGGGTTGAATTTTTGCTTTTCAAAAGATTCAATTTGCAAAGCAAGAAGAGTTGTCTTTAATTCTTTTTGTTTGTTTGTTTTCTTGCTGACAATTTTCAAAGAATTGTGTAGCAGCCACCATTATTACACTTAATGGTTGTCCTGTCCAAACAACTACACGGTTTTGAATTTGTTTCTTTATATCAGGAAGAAAATTTCCAACTAAAGCAGAAATTAGGAGATTCTTATGCTCTAAAGCTTACAGATTCAATGCAGTGTGTCTTTGGAAAGTCTGAATAAACCGTTCAACAAAAGCTTTATGTTGTTCCCCCTCGTTCTGAGTGCATAATTCAATTTTTGACCGATTAACTTTAGGAGAAACGCCTCTAGAATCGCTCCTATTAAACCTTGAATATCAGCCCGTAGCTGTGCCACTTCCTGGTTATCTGCAGGAGGGTCTGGGAGAGGGTCTGGCCATCTATTTCCTCTATGAGGGGGGTTTTTGCTAGGGGGCCGTCTGGCCTGTCTGATAACTACAGTGTAGTCATGGGATGGAAGAACGCTCCTTAGCAGCCAGTCAAGGTCTCGGTGGGTGGGGCTATGAATAGCCACCAATCTTTCTAATTCTTCTCTAAATTTAGTAGGGTCTTCTGACAATGGAAGCAGGAGAGTTTTATAATTTAAAAGATCAGCTGCTGTCCAGGGGACATGAATTCTCTGCAGCGGAGGTCCAGGATACATCCTCAGTGGATACTGCATAGGAATGTCTGAAGCTGACAGAGCCTGATTACAAAGCCCTGGAAAGTAGGAGGAGTTGTAAGACACAGCAAAACGAACCTTCTTGCCCTTCCTGGGTGTTTCTACTAAATTTATTTCCTGGTTTTCAACATTTACACAAATAACCTGGATGCCCCTTGCTTGGAGGTCAGGCCTAAGTGCCCCCTGTAAGTCTTCAACAGTGAGAGAAGTTAAAACAGGCAGCTGAAAGAACGTCGGAGAAGTTGGAGTTCTGGGACCTAAGGGAACTGTTTGAGGAGGTGGCTGAGGAGATAAGTCTTGATGGGGAGGATTTGGGCCAGGGGCCCAGAAATCCAAAAGATGTTCTGGGGAGTCAGGGACAGAGAGTTGGGGATATAGGGAGTGTAGGAGGAAGGAGACAGGGAATTTCCAGTAAATTTGACATTCAATCTTTGTTCTAACTCCGAATTTGTTCTTTTATTTTATTAAGACATTCCCTAAGGCTACCCGTTATACTTTTCTGGGTTTTCTTTTCAATTTGATTTTCCCATAAATACCAATAAGGCAGCTGCTTGGGATGAGTCAAATATCGATAGAAAGAAAAAGGACTGGGTTTTCCAAAGATGCAACAAGAATGATCAAGTCCTGATTCACACCTAGATAGCCTGCTCCTCTTCTCCATGAATTGCAAAATTGAAGTTAATTATCTCGTTCATTTTGTCTAAATCTATTGGGTCACATTGGCACTGAGCCCCTAAACTGGTCCACAGCCTGCTTCAGCAGACACCAAACTCTCTCTCAAGTGCTTGCATTCGGGCGCTGAGTAGGTATTGTATTTAGATCTTTTCCAACAAAAGATCTTCACTGATTCACTCAAGTCCTTACGTATCTACTAGGTGCCAAATGGTCTTGAAATGTTGGGGGTCTGCAAGGAAGACAGATATGTCTAAACAGATAAATTACACGACAGAAATAATGTGAACGAAAGCGATATGAACAAACTGCCGTGGGACTCCAGGAAAAGAACCCCCATGGGTTGACCTACAACTAAGAGATACAGCTCTCTCCTGGGGCTCTGAGGAGAAAAACAACCACCATGGAGGGGGGGGTGGACAGGCTTTGTACCATCTAAGGAAAGGAAAAGGAAGGGAGAGAAGATAAAGAGAACACAAGAGAAACGGAAAAGTTTTCTTCTTCTGAGTGTTTCTGCCACCCACTTTCGGAGCACACTGCTTGCTGATGTCCTTTCTGGCCAGTCTTCTCCTTCAGCCGGCTTCTAGAGACTTCAACAATTCGAGTGTACCGAGCCGGGCTCCTCCGTGCAGACAATGCCAAGTCTGGAGGGAGCCAGGAGGGGAGCCAAAGATTCACAGGACTCTGCAGCCCTTTTGCAGCTCACTGGTGTGGAGGGGCACCGAGGCTTCACCTTGGCCTCTGTCTCCAAGTTCACAGAAAGGAGGATCGGTGCCTTCCTCGCTAGATGAGCGTGGAGAGAAACCTCGTTCACAGAAGGGATTATGGAAAAATTAATGTCAGAGCCATGAAAAAGGCAAAGGGGGTAGCACCATAAATCTGAAGTAACTGGACGTGTGAGTTAGTAACCAGTAGGACGAGGAGCTGAAGACAAAAAAAGAAAAAAGGCAAAAAACCAGTTCTCAATTTTCTAAGATGGAAAGGCAAGTCTTTCTATTCCAAAAGAAAAAAGTCATTGAACCCTCTCCTTTACAATAAAATTGAAAGGGGCCACATGTTGCAAAGAAGGGTTTTAACCATGATGTCAGTACACGATCATGTGTAGCCATCAGTCGTTAAGGGCACTGCAGATAGTTCACACCTTAACAGTTATGTTACCAAAGTTTGCAGTTGAGATATATATATGTATACATATATTAGAAAAGAGTAGAGTGTGTGCCAATTGCTCACTATACTATTGACACTGTCACTCTTACAACTGAAAGCATGACTAGGAGAGAGAAGGTGGTGTGACCCTAGACTGCTAGAGTCACAGCAAGAAAAGTTAAGAAAGTGACATCAGGTCATTCGGACAAAAGAATGTTATATGGCTGTTGGGTTTGTAAGAGATCCATTGGAGAAAAACAAGTCACTACATTAAATTATTTTCTACTTACCTGCATCACCCTCTCCAAGAACACATATTCTAAAATGAGACAAGTTATTACATTAAAAATGACCGGCTCTGGCATTTGGATATCTACATCAAATAATGAAGTAAAAACTGGGTTAAGAACATCCTGGTATCAATTCCAACTACCATCCTTTACCAAACTACAACTCTAATGATCGCTTATTCACTTGCAATCTAGTGCTCCTCCCATATACAACATCAACAACTTAAAACGTGTCATAACTTTTTTAAAATTTCCCTAAAATTTTAGAGGATAATGTAAATATAGCTCTTGGAAAAGTTGAGAACGATGGAGACACTAGGAAAGGAAAAGATGAAAATAGTACCCCAATCAATGATGTAAAACAAAAGGCTTGAACTACTGTTAAAAGAATTCTCTATGACATTGATCCATTCTACCATCTCTACACCTGGCTATTTCCTATCATTCGTTTGATACATAAACCAATAGAATAGTGTATTTCATGGGATCAGTTCTTTTAGTTGTGTGCTTTCCCTTTGACCACTACATATGCTTTTACGTGTTTGCTTTATTGTCAGGTGGTGTCACATCAGAACACCCTCATCTCGGCAGATCTCTGCGTTAAGGAACTCTACCTTGGCCCTTGATCAACTGTACTCTGTGTTATGGTCAACTCAGAGCCCTACATGGATCAGTGTTTCCTCCCTCCTCCCTCCCGTGCGTTGTTCATGTCAAGGAGTATAGTCCACCGAGTGAACAGTAAACAGTCTTTCCAAAGCATCAGCTATTTAAGAGGAGGAGACGCAGGGTTGGGTGTGGGACCCCATTCCGTGCCTCAGTGCAGACAAGATAGAGGTCAAGACATCCCTCCAGAGACTGGGATCAAAACAGGAGGTTATGAGCACGAGGTTCCCTCTGCAGGCCTTGAAGCAGGGACCTGGAATCAAACTGCTGACACCGTGGATCATGGTTGGTTTGACAGGGAACTCACGAGGAAGATAAGGACATGAAATAATGATAATTATAAGAACAGCAACGAAAACTTCTACTGAGCCAAAGACTGCACCCTGAATGTAAACTCTGTGCTTGAACATATCTTAACTCACATGACCCTGAAAACATCCTGCCATAGTCAGTGTTGTTCTTTTCACCATTTGCTAGATGAAGAGACCGGGTACAGAGGCTAGAAAACTCAGCCAGGTTACAAAGCGGAGAAATGGCAGAGCCCAAGCTCAGTGCTCTTCTGTGATGCTCTTGGACTACAACTCCAAGTGAAGTCTCTAACGACTATCTCCGCTCGCACTGCCAACACCATCGTCCTCCGTGGAGTGGATGGAGGCAGGCGTGGGCAGGGCAGGGAGCCGGGTGTGGCAGGCCGCCAGATCTAAGGTCTGGCACACAGGTTGCCAGGTGGCTCCCTCCTCTGAGGGGACCCAGCACACGCCCCAGGGGACTTGGCGGCAGGCCCCAGGGCCCTTTCCCCCGGATCTTGTCCACTTGAAAGGGGCCTGGCCCAGGTGGCCGGTTGGGCTGGTTGGCCAGCCTCCTTTGGACAAAGCAGGCGAGCCCAGCCAGCCTTCCAGTCGCCCCCGGCGTGGCACCAGCGCCCTCAGGCCGAGGGCCTCACGCGTGCCCTCCAACGCGGATTTCTCCTCAGAGCCGTGGCCTGGGCACTAGGAAGGCCAGGCCCTCCCGACTCCAGAGATGATGCTGGGACCCGTCGCCGGAAGGGCCTGCCCGTGTGGCAGCGGCTCCCCAAGCCGGCGGCCTGCTGGGGCCTCACTCACTGCTTGGCCATAAGCCTGTCTCGGCCCTTCGGATTCCACAGAGCCTTTCCTCCACCTGGCTGGACTCGACAACTGCGGGCATGGGGTGAGACCGTGGTTTTGCCTTTCCAGGAAGAAATGAGGCCCGGGCAAAAGCAGCTGGCCGAGGCAGAGCCTTGACCTGGCACCCCAGTCGGCCTTTGGCCACCAGGTCCAGACTACCGCTTCCAAAGAAGGGAAGCGGCCGGCCAGCTGATTGCAAGTGGGGGATGGGAGGGAGACAACAGCTGAAGCCAAGTCCAGCAGGGCGTTGGCGTTGCTTCTTCAGCTGGGACTGGCCTGGCCTGGCGGGCAGGCGGGGCCTTCACTGAGGACCCCCGAGGCCCGCCCTAGGCCCCGGTGGTGGCGGGTGGCGCATGCGCCCTTGGCCTCAGGGTTGAACCCAAGCCCACAGGGCACTCAAAGCAGCCGGAGAAAGAAGGGGCCAGGGGAGAGGAAGGCATGTAGGCGAGGCGGGCAGGGCTCGCCCACCTCTTCTCCTCAGGTCCCCGAGAGAGAAAGAGAGAGAGAGAGAGAGAGAGAGTGAGAGACAGACAGACAGACAGGCAGGGAAAGAGTGAGAGATCCCTGACCTCTGAGTATCTGCATCCACCACTGCTGCCAACTCACAGGCCATCCCACTTCCCCCCCTCCATCCCCATCCCCAGGCGCGGCCCCCCGGGGCCAGCCACACCACAGAGAGGCCCCTTCATGGTCACCTCCGTGCTGTCCCTTCCGGGCCTGACCCCACTGCAGGGGAACCGGTTCAGACAATCCAATCGTCTACATGTCCCTCTCCATGACAATTGTCTTCTCCAGTCTCACATGCCCAAACCGCACCCCCAACATCCTCCTTTGTCTGCAGCTGGAGATAGGAGGAGAATCTCTGCCATTGTGTTGAGAGACTCAGTTTCGCGGGTTTCTCCCCTGTACACGTGTTCTTAAGCTGGGTATTATTTTCTCCAGCGAACCTGTCTTGTGAAGGATTTGGCCAGCCATAAGAAGCTTCAGGGAAGAGGCGGAGGGGCTTCTCTCTCCACCCCCGACAGCCCTGAGCTGGGTCAGTGCCTCAGACCTGGCCAGGGGCAGCCCATCCCCCGGCGCCCTCTCCCGGGGCATCCCAGGAAAGCTTCACAGCCAGCCCCACCCCACTCGCCACTGCCAGGACCATCGGCCTCCCTCGGGAGGACGGGGCAGGACAGGGAACCGGGTGTGGGAGGCCGCCAGATCTCAGCTCTGGCACACAGGCTGCCAGGCTGCCTGGTCCTCTGAGGGGGCCCAGCACACGCCCCAGGAAACTTGGCGGCAGGCCCTGGGGCTCTCTCCTCTGAAACTCGTCCACTTGAAAGGGGCCTGGCCCAGGTGGCTGGTTCGACCGGTTGGAAAGAAATCTTTTTCTTCTCTGAGAGACTGTTGCTTGTCATCTCCTGGACATGAGATGACAGACAATTGTTCCCATTTCCCTTTCTACTTGAAACCTGATGGATACATTGCCCACTGCCTTTAGAGACTGCAGGTCTTTCTGAAACTCTTTTCAGTGCGCTGGCTTACTTCAGCATCATTTCATTGTTCCATCCGAAATTCCTTTCAGTTGGATCTATTTTCCTTTCTAATCCTTTTGTATACCTAGATATTTAAAAGCTGCTCAAATCTGTAGTGGAGAAAAGTTGGGTTACAACTCTTTCAGACAACATGTAAACCCACATTTTAGGGTTTCTACACAAAACGTCTCTGCCATGTTTCTAGCAGCTCTCCTTCCATATATTTTCCTCCAGGACTTCCTGTGACAAAATTGCCTTTCTAAAAGCCAGTCCTCCGTTCACTCTCTTGGCCAGTCACGTTTCCATAGAAAGAAAAAGGACTGGATTTTCCAAAGATGCAACAAGAATGATCAAGTCCCGATTCACACCTAGATATCCTGCTCCTGTTCTCCATGAATTGTAAAATTGAAGTTAATTATCTCGTTCATTTTGTCTAAATCTATTGGGTCACTTTGGCACTGAGCCCCTAAGCTGGTCCACAGCCTGCTTCAGCAGACACCAAACTCTCTCTCAAGTGCCTGCATTCGTGTGCTGAGTAGGTATTGTATTTATTTAGATCGTATTCAACAAAAGATCTTCACGGATTCACTCAAGTACTTAAGCATCTACTATGTGCCCAAAGGTCTTGAAATGTTGGGGGTCTGCAAGGAAGACAGATATGCCTAAACAGATAAATTACACTACTGAAATCATTTGAATGAAAGAGATGTGAATAAACTGCCGTGGGACTCCAGGCAAAGAACCCCCATGGGTTGACCTATAACTAAGAGATACAGCTCTGTCCTGGGGCTCTGAGGAGAAAAACAGCCACCATGGGGGGTGGACAGGCTCTGTACCATCTAAGGAAAGGAAAAGGAAGGGAGAGAAGATAAAGAGAAAACAAGAGAAACGGAAAGGTTTTCTTCTTCTGAGTGTTTCTGCCACCCACTTTTGGAGCACACTGCTTGCTGATGTCCTTTCCGGCCAGTCTTATCCTTCAGCCGGCTTCAGGAGACTTCAACAATTCGATTGGAAGAAAACATGGCCCTGGATTAGGCAATGTGTTTGTAATTATGGCACCCAACACATAAGCAACCAAAGGGAAAACAGATCAATTTAACTTCATCAAATTAAAACTTGAGTGCTTTGAAAGACATGATCAAGAAAGTGAAAAGACGACTCACAGAAGGGGAGAATATGTTTACAGATCTTTACATATCTGATAAGGGTCTACTATTGAGAATATATAATACATTCTCCCCTCTCAACAATAAAATACAAATAGCACAATGAAAAATGGGCAATGCATTTGGATAGGCATTTCTCCATAAGAAATACATGCCTGCCTGGTGCTGTGCTGTCCCTGCCCGAGGCTGCGGTTTCTGTGCTGGCCATCAGGTGGCAGCCTCCTGTGTCAGTGGTGCCCACTGAGCTTTGATGGAGCAATTGGAGAAAGGAGGAGTCATGCAGAAGTCATGCTGACCCTCCGCCTGCCTCAGGACCCACTTGCACTTCCTATTACTAGTGTTCCTCTTCACCGACTGAGTGGAGCAAAAGCAGGAAGGAGGGATCCAAGATGCCCCTATTTGTTCATTCGGCAGCTATGTGCCAAGCCCTCACCCTGGGCCGGGAGCCCTGGTGGTCCCAAGGGTGGTACTGAAATCTACCCAGTGGTCCCTGCCCACCAGGAGCTCAGTCTGGAGGCAGATGGACAAAAGCATAAAATCAGAGACACGTGAAAGAGAAGAGCATGAACTGGAATGAAAATAAAGAGTGTCCTGCAGGGAGGGCTGGGGTCTCACTGGGTAGGAGGGTCTGAAAGGCCTGACTGAGGTGACATTTGCTGTGACCAGAATGACAGGAGGACCCAGTGCTGCACTCATCTGTGATCAGCGTGCCAGGGAGAAGGCACTGCTGGTGTGGAGACACCCAGGTAGAAGTGAGTTTGGCCAGAGGAGGTTAGAGAGGTGGGCACTGTGGCTGCAGAGAGCCTGGAGGGGAGAGGAGGGAGAAGGGCAGGCCAGACCCAGGAACTGGGAGATGGTGTGAGGTGTCTCCTCCTCTCTGAGAACACTGCTCCCCACCCTGCATCTTTAAACTGCAAATATTCTCTGTCTCTCCATCTCTGTGGACCAGGAATCCTGCACAACTGAGCTGGAGCCTCTGCTCATGACGACTTCCAGGTTGGGGCTGTGGCCTCCACTGAGGCTGGAACAGGGTGAGATGTGCTGTCAAGCTTACTCTTGTGGGCTCGGTCAGGAGCAGCTTCACTGAGAGCCCGGCTCCTTTCTGTCTGTTGGCCAGGGCACTCCCTTTGTTTTCTTCTGTGTGGGCCTCTGCATAGGGGAGCTCAGGACGTCCATGTATGTCCCCAGGTCCAGGGGTTAGACAGACTGATAGAGGGGAACAAGGGAAGAGGGAAGAGGGAACACAAGAGAGCGAGTGAGAGAGAATGACAGCCTCGGTGATGGAATCTGAGAAGGGTCGTCCTGTCACTTGTGCTGGGTCTGTTGGTCAGAAGCCAGTGCCTAAGCAGTCAGTGGTCCACAGGGACGTGTACAACAGGCAGGGAGATCATCCCTGCAGGGGCACGCTGACCTTGACTCGAGTGTCCTGGTTGCGAAAGGCTCCCTTCCTACCTGGGCTGATCCTGCGTTGAGCTCAGATCCTCCTCCTTGGGAGTGTTGCTCATCGTGACCCGGGTGTGCTCTCCCGGGTTCCCTGGGCTCCTGTCTCCTCCAGGAGGGAGATGTACACTGAAGAGGCTGAGGCCAGAGCAAGCAGGGACCACTCCACCCTCCCAGCTCATTTGCTTCCTTCCCCAGGAGGGCCGACTCCTCAGGAGCCTCTCCTCACTGCTCACCATCTTCTCTGCTCTGAGAGCACCTCGTTTCAGCCTCTGAAGAAGACCTGGGGAGAAGTTTGCAGGTGGGAAGGCCTCTCTCCATGGGAGCCCCAGAGTGGACAGGGACCTTCGACAGGGCTGGGCATTGTCCCCTCAGTCAACTTGGACTTCCTGGGAGGCAGCAACACCTGGGGGCAGGGCCTAGGCTGGTGGAAGGTCTCTAAGCTTCCCCACAATGCCCATCTTCCTGGTCTCTCCTGATTGGGCACAGGCCTGCACAAGCACACAACATTTCAGACCCCCTGGGGTCATGTGCAGCCCATCAAGGCCGCTGTGTCTGTCTCATTGTGTGGTTGTCCGTCTCACCTTCCTGGCTGATTCGCTGCTCTGTTCTAGATCCAACCTCAGGCGGCTGCAAAGTTGACCTTCCACGTCAGCTTGCCACTGAGATGGTTACTGTTTCCAGAAATGCTTAGGGGCCTGGCTTTGCCCAACCATGGCGACATCAAGTGGGCAACCTCTGACAATGAAGCCACCCCCTTTCAGGCTTGCGCCGCTCACAGGGCCGTCACACTGAGGGGGTGGGGACGGGACCTGCCCTGGGCAAAAACACCACGACTCTCACTGTTCTTCCCTCAGCTTCAAATGCTCCTCAGTTGGTTGTATGTCTTTGGTCTCTTCCCAGAAGTTGTTTTCTGACAGCGCGTCCAGTGTGATCATGTCTTTCCGGGAAGAGGATTGGCTGAAGTCCTCACTCAACCATTTGGTGTGTCTTGCCGCCCCACCCCCATCACTTTCTAAAGGCTCATCCTTTCAGCAATCTGAGGACCCAAGATTGTGAGTCTGTGTCCCGGAGGGATTTTGAGAAGAGCTGGTGGGATGGCAGTATTGCAAAGCATAAAGTCTTGTTTCCAGAAAGCTCTCTGGGATCCTCATCATCTTGCTGTTTTGGAGTCAAAGCCTTGAGGTCTTTAAAAAGCCAGCAATGTTAGAACATGGGCAGGACAAACAAAAGTCTCTGGGCTCAAACACCAACTAAAATATTCTGAATTTCTAGTAAACTGAGACGAGTGGAAAGGAATTGAGAGTGTGGAGTGGAGGGGCGGTTTGGGCCAACTACGCATCTGGGAGGAGAAATGCCATGCAGAGCAGCCTTTCTGGGGGCATAAGTGTGGGACATGTGTGCAGACCCCCGCTGCAGACATTGCTGCTGCTGCCCTTCAGTTCCCTCAGCCCACTTGAGTCCCTGCAGTCCCTGGGAGCCAGTCCCCAGCAGGCCCACAGTGTCCCCCTGGAGCACCTGCATCCACTCTCTGTCTGAGGGCTCTCTCCTGCACCGGGAGCTTCCTCTCCTGCAAGCCTGTGCCAGCCTGTAGCACAGAAGCCTTCATGACCCGGGGTAAACCCTCCACTGACGGGGACAGAGCCAGTCCGGGTGGGATCTCGTCTCCCAACAGGACTAGGATGGATGCTCACCTCAGTGCTCCCTCGTCAGGCCCCGCACTGGCTCTCCTCCGCCAGGCTCCCTTCCCCCATGGTCTCCCTCGGGCCTCCTCCATCACCTGAAAACAAACCACTTGCGATACAACCTTGTCTGCTTTGGGGCCCCAAACCCTGCCGAGGCTCCACGCTGGCTGTGACTTGGAGCAGGTCGTCCAGCCTTCTGGACTTGAGCTTCCTCACCTGTAAGATGGGGACAAAAGGCCTGCCTCCCGGAGTCTTCGGAGGAGACACAGCATGGGAAGATGCAAACCGCTGCAAAGAAGGATGCCAAATGATCACCCAGTAAAACACCAACCTTGCCAAAGCAACAGGAGCTCGTGAGGCTGAGGGAGGAACGCGGGCAGCCTGTCCCAACAACGTGGAGATTCACTGACGAGTGTGGCCGTGCAGGGTAGGCCCCCGAGCAGTGGAAGAGCCATTAACAAGGAGGGTGAAAGGACAGAGGCTTCCAAGGAGAAAGATTTAAGTGTTAGAGGATCACAGAGGCCTTAGGAAAATCGTGAGGCCCTGGAACATGTTACTGAAATGCTATTATTGGCCGTAAAAATGTGTTACAAATACCCAGTCCACTCTGGATTACTTCTCTTTGGTTGTAGGAATGAGTGCACACTTGTGATTAGAACCCACATTTTGTTAAATATAGGATATCTTTATTTTTCTTAACTTTTAATTATTTTTTTTGTCGATGAAGTGCCAAGCATGGGTTTTCTCCGTTCTTCTCTTTGCATGGGTGGCCTCTACTTTCAGAAGTGGATTCATGGTGCTCATCACCACTACTATCCCGAGGGACAGCCCTCTTTCAGGTCATACAGTGGATGTGAGCTCCAGGTGGGCAGGGACCACGTCGGGTCATACTGGTGAAGTTACAGTGCTCGGCCCACGGCAGGGACCAGAGCTTATTGGGTGAATGAGTGAGTGAAACAATGAACGAATGCATGAATGAGTACATGAGTGCAGGAGTGAGTGAGTGAGGGAATGAGTGAAGGAATGACTGGGTGAATGAAGCAATAAGTGAATAAACCACAGCAGCTGGATCCATACAGGAGGAGGCTTTATCTGTGGCGGGCTCACAGGGTGTCACAGCACAAGGCCTAGACGGTGGCATGGAGCATGTCCAGCTCTCCTTCCAGCACTGAGCCTCCGTCACCTGCAACACAGTGTGGTCCTGGTTCTTCTTCAGCTCCACCTCAAACAATGCTGAATGTTCCCGGGAGCAGGGCAGCAGGAAGGAAACCTGAGGAGGGACTTCCCAGACCCTGCGCCCTGGAAGACCACTGTGACAGCCTGGCAGGGGGCTCTTAACACGCTCCAGGCACCAGGCTAGAGATACTCAAGCCATTCCTCAGGGAAGTCTCCCAACAGCCCATCAGGAGGCCAAGTCATTTCCTCATTGTGCAGATGGGGAAACTGAGGCTGAGAGCCTCACCTGCATCACCAGCTAGAAAGAGGCTGAGCAGGCACTAGGACCCCTGTTTCTCTGACTTTGGATCATTCCAAACCACTGTCCTGCACTGCGGCCTCCTCGGGCCCAGGGGTCCTGGCCTCCCTGGGGCCTGCACCCTTCTGGCCTCCAGCCATCACTGAACTAAAGGGACAGGGTCACTCTGTCTGCCTGGGGCTGGGTATGGTGGCCGGGGAATGGCCAGCCATGGGCGCTGTGTGCTCTCCCAGTACCAAGGACCAGCCTATCCCCCCACAGAGTGAGGTCTCTCTGGGCATCAGTACCAAAAGTTGTCAGAACTTTAGGGAAAAGAGGTCCCTCCCTCAGCATGGGGGAGCCCTTCTCAGGCAGGCCCCATGGGGTCTAAGAGGCACTGGGTTCAAATCCCGGCTCTGCCACTCTGCAGGGCACAGAGGGGGCAAGTCTCTTTGAGCCTCAGTTTCCTCATCAGTGAAATGAAGACAATAATTGCTCCTCCCCCAAGGAGTTGTGGGGAGGATTCAAGGAGATAGCTCAAGAGGAGAACAGAGGCCCCAGTAAGTGCTCATCACCGTGAGCTGTTCCTGCTGATGTCACCCCACTGAGAGCCCCTTGGGGCCCTTCGCCTCTGCCCACTCTGATCTCCCCCCAGGCATGCCCTACTCGCTCTGACTCCGCTGTTCCTCTGGAATGCCTTTCTCCACCCCATCTCGTCCCACGGCAGTCAGCCAGCCAGGTGGGGATCCAGGACCCAGCCCCATCTCTCCTCCCGTGATTCCTCTTCAGTAGAGCTAGTAGCTGTTGTGATCTGAGAAGGTGCAGGGCACTCCAGGTGCAGCCTCAGCGAACTTGTCTGACACCACCATGAAATGTCGGCTGCCACCCCACTTCACAGGTGAGGAAACCGAGGCTCCAATGGCAGTGCCTCTCTGAGGTCACCAGGGCTCTCTCGCTCATCCCCACTGAGCAGGGCCCCTCCATCGCAGAGGCTGAATGTGCTGGATATGTGGGCTGGGGCTGGCACAGTGCCTGAGGCAGCCATCACTCCTGGAAGACCCTGAGGTGTGCTTTGGGCACAATGACCTTCTCCAAAGCCTCCAGCCCCGTGCTCTGACCTTCTGGCACCTTCTATGACACCTCCACTGTGTCTTGTCAAAGTCACTTCTGCTCACACAAGCTCAAGTGGGTCCTGTTGTTGCAACTGAGAACTCCCCCTGGAGGGGGCATGTTCAAGGAGGTCCCTGTGACTCACTGCACTGCCCTAGATGTGCTTTCCCTACTGAGGAGAGGGCTCTCTGCTTGGAGGGAGAGGGAGCAGGCAGGAGTGTCCAGACCCTCATCATCATCAGTCCTGGATGGCAGGCCAGGCTGCTCAGCTCAGGTGTGTTAGGGAGCAGGAGGGGCATGGGCAAGGCCAAAGCGAAGTCAGGTGTGGTAGGGGCGGGGCCAGGGGTGAGGGGAGTGGTAGGGACAGAAGCAACAGGAGCGGGGCCTTCCAGCTGGGCAGGTCACCCCAGGAACCTTCATCCCCTGCATCCTAGCTGCTCCTCCTTCTCCCTCCCTCCCTCAGGTCTCTGCTTCAGGGTCTCTGGACTCCCTGTTCCCAAATAAGATCACAGGGTAGAAGGAGACCTTGGGTGTCAGAGACTGTGACCAAACCTTAACATCATGTTTACATTATGAGCCAGAATCTCCACCTCTAGTGATCGGTCCTAAAGAAGTAGAGATTTATGGATGCAGGTGTCCCTTTCAGCACGCTGACGGGAGTGAAAAATCAGAAATGATCCGTGTTGCCCAGCAGAGGCTCTTAGGAAATTCTGAGGCCGACGCAGAGGAGGAAGAGGATTGACTGGCCAGGGTCCAGCCCTGGGGAAATCAGGTTCCAGAAGAGCACACTCCCTGCAGTCCTTCCCACACGATAGCCGCAAGTGCACACTCACACACATTTGCACATAGACATACCCATGTGCATACAGATGCACATAGCTGAATGGGCACATGCACACACGTGCACACACACGTGCATACAAAGACAAAGGACTGAAACGGTAAACACTGCCTATTAAGGGCACTCCTCAGTTTCCACTTAATTCTTAATTCCCTTAGAATTCATTCTTTTATTCTAATAAACGTTCATTGTCTTTGTAATAAAAACCTTTACAAAGAAAAACTAAATAATGTACGTCAGTCCAAAGATGAGTGATAAATGGATAACATTAACCATGTGATTTTAATCTTGTTAGAATTATAAGAGGAATAGAGGCATATTCTATCAAGTTGAAACATCACGCAGGCCCCTAAAGGAGAAGAGAAGCGAGTGGTAATTCCCATCCCCAGTGGTGAACCCCATGGAAGATTTGGTGCATATCTCTCTGGCTCTGTCTCTCTCTTTCTGTCTGTCTGTCTCTGTCTCTCTCTCACACACAGATTCATTTTCATAGATGCGTGTCTCCCGGCTGATATCACATATACGTGGTCTTACAGATGGGACGGATGGATCCCATCGCCTCGCCATGGACAGTAGCGTTCCTTCCAATTGCTTGCTATTGCAACCAGTGCTGTGATGAATAGTCTGGAAAATACATCTTTGAAAATTTGGGCAGGAATTTCTGTGGGATGAAGTCTTGGGATCAGCACCGCCAGCACAGGCGTGCCCCTGGGGACAACGATGGGTCCTGCAGGCTGGTCTCCAGAGAGGAGTGTCCATTCATACATGTCACTAGGGGTCTACTGGGGCCTCTGCTTCCTCACATTGTCACCAGGGCTTGTCATCACCACACTGGAACCTTGCCCGTCTGATGGGGCCCAGTGCCCTCTCCACAGTGTCTCCATGTGCGCATCTCCTCCTCGGGGAGCTCGCGCATCTCTGACACGTGCTGCCTCTGTGTAGCGCCTCTCGTTGGTGTTGAATGTGTTTGCTCTTTATCTCTTTTTAAAACTCTGACTTTCGACCGTTTTTGTAGACCACAAGGATGCGTAACCTTTCCCTGGCCTTGTGTTATGAGGAATACATTCCGGTTTATGGTTTGTCTTTCCAGCTTTAACTCTTTTCTTGTTTTTGTTTCTGCCGCACGAAGAGCAACGCATTTCGTGTGTGGCTTCTGGCTCTGGTGTTCCACTTAGAACAACAGTCTGTACCCCAAGATTGTGCACATATGTAGCAAAAGGGCTTTCTTGGATACATGAAATCTAGACTCATCTGGGATTTTCCTATTAAATTAGAGAAATTCTATTTCAAATAAAAACAGAAAAGGAAAACCTATCAGGCCTTGTGAAAATGAGTGGGCAGATACAAATGTCCACCTACGGCATGATTTCACTTATAGGAAACATCCAGAACAGATTAAAAATAAAAAAAACCGTGACAGATAACAGATTAGGGGTTGCCAGGGCCTGAGGGAGAAATGAGGAGTGAGTGCTTTTAGAACAGGGTTTCCTTTTGGAGAATGAAATATTCTGAACCCAGACAACGGTGATGGATGCACAGCATTGTGAATGTACTTGATGCTCATGAGGTGTACAATTTAAAATGAAAAACAATAAATTGTTAAAAGATGAAAGTTAAATTTATTTTAAATATTCAAGATATAAACAATAAAAACAAAGCAATGAAAGGAACCAGGAAGGAAACAAATACAATAAACAGAGTAGGGAAGGATATTTGTGGTAAGGGAGCAGGTGGAACAGGTGGGACTGGAGGTGCTAATGAGGGAGGTTCCCGAGCCAGCTCTCCCAGGGCGCAGAGATTGGCCTCAGCTGCCTCCCTGTATCCTGCAGGCGCCTGTGCAGGGGACGGCTCTCCCTGCACGGAGGCTGGGCCCTCAGCTGCCTCCTGATCTGCTGGAGCCTGTGCAGGGGGTGGTTCTCCCTGCACAGAGGCTGAGGCCTCAGCTGCCTCCTGGTGTCCTGCAGGGGCCTCTGCAGAGGATGGCTCTCCCTGCACGGAGTATGGGGCCTCAGCTGCCTCTCGTTCTCCTGCAGGAACCTGTGCAGGGCATGGCTCTCCATGCACAGAGGCTGTGCCCTCAGCTGCCTCCTCTTCTCCTGCAGGAGCCTGTTCAGGGGATGGCTCTCCCTGCATAGAGGCTGGGGCCTCAGCTGCCTCCTGGTCTCCTGCAGGAGACTGTGCAGGGGATGGCTCTCCCTGCACGGAGATTGGGGCCTCAGCTGTCTCCTGTTTTCCTGCAGGAGCCTGTGCAGGGGATGGCTCTCCCTGCACAGAGCCTGGTGCCTCAGCTGCCTCCCTGTATCCTACAGGAGACTGTGCACGTGATGGCTCTCCCTGCACAGAGGCTGAGGCCTCAGGTGACTCCTGGTGTCCTGCAGGAGCCTGTGCAAGGGATGGCTCTCCCTGCACGGAGGCAGGGGCCTCAGCAGCCTCCCTGTCTCCTGCAGGAGCCTGTGCAGGGGATGGCTCTCCCTGCACAGAGGCTGGGGCCTCAGCTGCCTCCTGGTCTCCTGCAGGAGACTATGCAGGGGATGACTCTCCCTGCACGGAGATTGGGGCATCAGCTGCCTCCTGTTATCCTGCAGGAGCCTGTGCAGGGGATGGCTCTCCCTGCACAGAGCCTGGTGCCTCAGCTGCCTCCCTGTATCCTACAGGAGACTGTGCGGGGTATGGCTCTCCCTGCACAGAGGCTGAGGCCTCAGGTGACTCCTGGTGTCCTGCAGGAGCCTGTGCAGGGGATGGCGCTCCCTGCATGGACTCTGGGGCCTCAGCTTCCTCCTGGTCTGCTGCAGGACATGGTGGATATAATTTTTCTCCCGGGATTGAAGCTGGGTCATCTGGTGGCTCTGAAGGTTTTATCACTGTCACTGCAGACCCTCTCCCAGTAGCTGCTGATTCAGTCCTGTGGGACACCGGCGCTCGATCGGGGAGATGGATGGAATATCCCCTTCCAGCAGTTCCACGCTGTCTCCTGTCTGGAGCTCTGCAAAGACAGTGACTGGCTCTGTCCCAGAGGCATCAGAGCCCTGCCCAGCTGTCCTTGCTGCTGCTTCTGCCCTCTGGACCTAATTCTCCCAGATCAGGCACACACCTGTGTCTGCACAGTATTCCACCCCTGAGGAAAGACCTACACCTCAGGGGCTTGGGATAAACCTCAGGCAGAAGGGTGCCATCCGCTCACTCCACATCCCACCCAGCCGGCCTTGACCTGGGCTTTGAATCTGACCGACACCCCCCAGGCTTCTAACACCTCACCGACTGCTCCTGCTCACGGTGGTCTACCCACATGAACCCGCCCTTCCAGGTACACATGGGGAGGTGATGTAGGGCTGCCCAGATGGGACCATAGTGGTAGCCTGGTTTGGAATGGCCTTCCCTGGGCCTCCCGGTGTTACCTTTCCGTCCCTCCGGGTAAACGGCAAGAGCTGTCGGCCGTGAGAGGGGCACCAGCATCTGCATGGGTGTTTGGGGGCTTTCCTGGGGCTCCGGCCCCTGGTCATTGGGAAGCAGCAACTAAACATGTTGCTCCTTCTAGACAAGTGCTAGACAAGTGAGCTCGCTTGGGGGCTGTGTTTAGGATGTGTGTGCCTAGTTAGCAGGGTTTCCAAGTTCTGTTTGGCTCTGTGAGGTCACTTCCTGGGATCCCCTTACCTAAGCTTCCTCCTCACACAAGACCTTCCTAAGGGCCCCCCGGGTTGCTGACTGCTCACTCTCCATCTCCGTACCCTGTCCAGACACAGTCACACCAACACAGTCCACCCCACAGCCTCTGGGGAGGTCTGGACGCAACCGGGGCCCCAGCTTTGAGGACACAGAGTTGAATTCAGTCCCGCTCCTGCTTCTTGCCAGTGATGTCACCCTGGACAACCCTGCGTCTCTCACTGCCTCCCCTCTCAGGGTCTCTCCTCTGTTCATGTCCCTCTCTGTGTAGTGGGGGTCATTCTAGCATCTACTTCCTAAGGATGTCATCAAGTGTATAGACCTAGAGATCCCTTCAGAATCTGTGAATCCCGTGGGCTGCTCCCACACGTAGCTCCTGCACAGACTTGGCAGTGCCAGGATTACAGAAAGGGCTGGCTGTAGTAGAGAATACAACGCAAAGAGGCTTGGGTTTGCTGGGCGTCTGGGAGAGGCACTTCCCCTCTTGCCTGTTTCCCAGTGTCCCTACGGAGGGTTGAAATGAAATGAGGTTCAGACATCATCTCCTTCGGGCTCGCAACCCTCCAGGGCCTACTATTATATTTAGACTCAGGTCCAAGTGCCTGAGTGGCTGTCATCTCAGCCTATGTGGTGGGCAGCCCCCACAATGGCTCCCAGGGTTCCCACTTTCTAGGCACACATCCTATGTAATCCCCGCTCCTCAATGAGAATGGACTTTGCGGCTGGCTTCTAACCAATAGAATAGGGCCGAGTGATGGGTGGTCACTTCCACGGTCGGCTTAATGAAAAGTCTGTGACTTCTGCCTGGTTCTGTCTCTCCTGTGTTCATTCTATCTCTCTGTCTCTGTCTCTCTCTCTGTCTCTGTCTCCCTGTCTCTGTGTCTCTGGCTGTCTCTATCTCTCTTGCTCTCTCCCTGTCTCTCTGTCTTTCTCTTTCTCTCTCCTCTCTGTCTCCCTGTCTCTGTCTGAGTCTCCTCTCTTTGTCTCTCCTACCCATCTTTCTATCTCTGTGTGTCTCTGTCTCTCTTTCTCTCTCTCTTTCTGTCTCTCTGATCCACTATTCAGGAGAAGCCAGATCAGATATTATGAGCTTTCTTCCCTATGGCACTCCCTAATGCAAAGAACTGGCAGAGGGTCCAGGGCCACAGACAGAAAAGGCCTGAAACCCCCCATCCAAACTGAATCCTACCACTGCCCCGATACTCGTGAATGATCTCCGAGATGGCTCCTGCCTCTATCGAGCTTCAGTTGAGAACACAGCCCCAGCCTCCTGCTAGACCTTGATGGGGAGCCTCCCAGCTGACCTGAGCCTGGACCCTGGTACAGACACTGTCAGATGCTCAATGATAGGTCTCGTAAGTGCTAAGTGAGGCTAATGCTGTCACCCAGCGTAGACAGCTAGTACCTCCTTCCAAGCCTGGGTCTGGCCCTACCATCCTCTCTCCCTCACTTCTCTCCTCCTCAGCTCACTCTAGCCACACTGGCTCTTTTCTCACCTCCTCTCTCGTCAAATTCTCTTCTGCCTCCAAGTCTCTGTGCCTTTGAGCTTCCCCCCAGCACGCTGTTTGCAGACAGATGCAGGGCTGGTTCCTCTTGTCCTTCTGCTCAGGGCACAATTGTTCCCAGGGGGGCCCTTTACACCCACTTAGGGGCTCCAGGCCCTCCCTTCTCCAGCACCCTGCTTCATTGCCCTGTATCACCTGCTCTTCTTTTTCGCATGGATTTGTTCATGATTTTGTCCCTTCTACCTCCAGGCTGTGAGCTCCTGGAGGACAGGGACCATGTGGGTGCTTTCAGCACTGCCCTCAGGACAAACACGGGCCGTGCTCAGGGTGAGTGCTGGGGCCACAGTAGCTGACAGAATCATGAGAGGATCTCAGAGTCCCCTCCCGCCTCTGATCAGCTCCCATTGTGGACGTGGATGCCAGTAATGAAAGGTGCCTGTTGCTTTAGACAGGGGAACACCCAGAACGAGCCCTGGGCGTCCCTTCCCTGCTCCACTTGCTCCATTGAGCACGAATGGACACAGGACACCACTGGTGGTCAGCCCTAGCCTTGCAGCCCTAAGCAGGAAAGCAGAAAGCAAAACACACACCTTTCTTTGTTTGGGGTCCTCAAGGTAGTTGTTCCACCAGGGCCGAGGGTGCAAAGGAGCAGGACCTGTGGGCTCCAGGAGGGACGTGAGGGACCTCAGAAGCCTCTCTTGCTCCCTGCTTTCCTTACACTGGCCCTGGCGTGTCCCGTTGACTCACAAGGCCTCCTCACCCCAGCCAGGCCAATGACTCCACCTCACTTCCAAAGGAGGACCCCGAGGCTCCGACACGGATGGCCTTGTCCCTGGTCCCCAGACAAGTCGACAGAACTTGTAGAACATGGCAGTTCTGCACTGCCTTACTGTTATTAGGGAGCTCCCTGGGTGCTGAGTGATTGCACCCCATTTTACAGATGACCAGTGGTCCCAGCATTCAAGGTCACTCTGCTCTAAGTGACCAAGTTCAGACGTGAACAGGGGACTAGATATCCTTGCTTTTCACCAGCTTTGAGCCCAGCATTGACCATCGAGGCCTTGTCGTGTGTTGGGGCTCCCCCAGCCAGGCGACCTCCTGAGTCCAAGCACTTTGGGCACCTTCTTCTCCCTGCTTGAATCCCAACACACCCTCTTGAGGTCAGAGTCACTGACCCCAATTTTCATGGAGGAAACTGAGTCTCCGAGAAGACACCGCATTACCTTGTCTGTCACAGGGCTGTGAGGTGACCCAGCTATGGGTTTGACCCCAGGTCAATCTGACCCTACAGGCTCTGCTAGCACAGGAGCCTGAGGAGGTGGCCTGTGAGCCCAGCACAGAGATGAGTCCATCCTGGATGGGGGCTCGGGAGAGGGGCACTGCAGGCTAGGAGCTCTGAAGGGGGCAGGGGCTTGGCAGGGTCCTTGGGGAGGAAGGCTCTAGGGAGGGTGGGGTGCGGTGAGGGGTACACTCTGGGCACGGTGTCTGGACCAGATCACACAGGGCTGTGACTCAGGCAAGGAGTCGGGCCTCACTACAGGTTGGTTGGACGTGAACGAGCAGTCTCATCAGAGCCTCTGGCAGTTAGATCCTAGATTTGGAGGGAGCTTGGTGTGGGCACCTTATCCACGTCCAACCAAGCCCTGTGGCTGAACAGCACTAGGGACTGAGGAGAAGGTGCCCTTGGCAATATCGAGTCCCTCCTCTTCATGTGAGGCTGGGTTGAGCTGGCTCCATGCCTGACCTCACCCCCTTGGTGACGGTGGGCTTCTTCAGGTCAAAGTCATACTAGGCTTCGGGTTCATTGCATTGAACACATTGGCATCCTCAGGGGTATTCAGCATGGGGGGGTGGGGCCAAAGGAGGGTTGGCTGTGCTCAGGACAGCCATACCAGGGACAAGGAAATGCACAGAGACAGGAAGCAGATCAGTGCTTGTCAGGGTGTGGGGAAGTGGATATGGGGGCATGGCTGCTTCATGAGTACAGGGGTTCTGGTGGGGTGAAGCAATGATCTGGAACTAGATAATGGTGACGGTACACAGCATAGAAGATGTAGTTAATGGCCGGCCCTGAATTGTACAACTTTAAGTGATGAAAACATTACACTTTATTGAATCTAAATTTGAACACATAAAACATAAAAAATCATAAAACATAGAAAAGGGAAAAGACATCCTGCCCTCACAGGCAAGGTGAAGGACAGCTCTAGGGTGGAGCTGGAGCCGGCTGGGCCTTAGTTGCTGACGATGAGGGTGGTGCTGCAGCTGCTCTAGCGCTGGAGCCACTGCTGTGGCTGATGCTAGAGATACCACCAGCTCTGGCTGTGCCACTGGCCCAGGAGCTGGACTTGATCTGGGGCTGGAGCTCGGACTGTCTCAGGCGATGGTGCCTGACCTGCTTCTAGAATTGGCTCCGGTCCTGAGACTGACTCTAGCTCTGCATTGTTGACAGATTTGGTGCGGGAGCCAGTGATGGAAATGGCTGCTGCTCTGGAGCTGGTCAAGTGTGGGAGCTGGAGGAGCTCTAGTTCTGGAGCTGGCCGCAACTGAGCTCTAGAGCTGGCACCAGAGCTCTCACTAGTCCACAGCTGGAGCAGGATCTGGTGCTATGTGGCTCTAACTTTGTAGGTTGAGGTAACTCTGGCTCTGCTGCTGGTGACCGAGCCTTCTCTAGTGCCTCAGCTGGTAAACAACGTGTCCTGACCTTTAGATGGGGTCAGTGACATCACCAACCCATCATGAGCTGTCCATCAGATGGTGGGAGCACTCCAGCAAATAGGATCTATTACATTAGTGTTATTTCATCTCAGTTCCAGTTACATATTTATTTTAAATATACTTAGAAGGAGACTAGGATAACAGAAACCATTACTCTTTGCTGAGATTTAACAGAGCACACCTTATTGATGTCGTTTTTTAAGAAATATTACACAGTGGAAGACATCATTCTCCTTCCTCTCTCTTTCCTCCCCAGAGGTAAGTACCGTCTTGACGTTAATATATGTATTTTGTACACATTGTCTTTTGCAAAAAGACAATCGTCCCAAATTTGCTGAGGTTTTTGTTATAAGTGGCCATCAAAGATATGCGTCCTAGTGGATACTGTTAAAAACTCTGTCCTTTCAAAGTAAAGACAACAGTTCAACAGTTAGTTGAGAAGCTACCTGCTTTGTAGATATGGTTTTTAAAAGAGAGGTTTGAAAATATCTCCATTATGTTACCATTGACCCTCCTTATTTGGAAGAGTTATGTTCTGTCAATTCTTTGCTGACACTGCATGAGCAAGAATGAACCAGTGCTCCCAGGGGAAGGACAAGGTGAGGTTTCTGCAGCCTCTGGTCGTGACATGTTTGGGAACCTCTCAATGCACAACCTTGTCTTATGTGTGTCTCTTGAAAGACACCTTATTTCATATAGATTGTTGATTCATTAGTTGAACTCTCGGCCAACAGCACTATCTGTAACTCATGCCTGAAGGAAGCTCATCTAACACAACCATTTTCTACGAAAGGCCCATCACAGGCTCCTTGTGCTTCCGAACACTACACAACACTTCAGTACTACGTTTGAGGGCCATTCTAAAGAGCTAAAGCACCAAGGAGAAGCACAAAAGGTGACAAACGTAGCATTCCATAGATTAGAAAAAGGACATTTGTTGACGTGAGAATTAAAACAAGAGTTTTAATACTGTAATAGCAAAAACTGGAAACAACCCAAATGTGCACCAAAAGAAGAACAGTCAAAGGAGATGTCGTTTACTCATACTAACATGTAACAGTGAAAAAGAATGGCATAGGTCCAAGCAAATTGTTACAAAAATATCTCCAATGTAGTTTTGAGTGAAAAGAGGAGGTTGCAGAACCAGGTCCATGCCTCACAGGAACAGGTCTGCCTGAGGTTTGATCTCCAAGCAGCTCTATCCAGCCTAATGCCAACTGCTGTGAAAAAGGAAACAAAAATTCTGTTTCTGGAATGTGCTATTTGCCTAAAGAAAATCTTGCAAGCATGTGGCTGGTAGGTTCATCTAAAAGGACAGAGAGCTGAGACTTTGCTGAGCTTACAGAATAGGATTTACGAGTTCTTTCATTCCCTGATTCCTAAGGAATATTTTTAAGTAAATGTCTGCTTGTGTGACAACATTTCACGTGAGACTCGCTTGCATTATAACCTGGTAATGAGGTTGTGGGCCTTAGCTAACCATTACCAAGACAAAGTTTTGCTGGCTCTCCTCTCTACCAAAAGCAACCTAAAGTTGGGCAGGACTATTTTGGTGTATCTGGTGTTATTTGGGCTGGTTTGCAGCACACACCCCCAAGAAGTCTCTCACCTCTGGGCCTCTGTACTTGAGGTAGCCTCTGCCTAGAACCTCTACCCAGGATGTGTAAATGGCTCACTCTTCATTTATCATGGCTTGGCTCAAATGTCCTCTGAGAGGTGGACACCAAGACAGGATTAAACGGGCAAGGATTTTATGAGGGGAAATGCTTCTGTAACAGAAAATGGGGTGGGGGAGCCTGGCAAAGTGGGAGAGCCATCAGGCCATGATGCAAGTCTGACTCTAAATGAGGGGGAGATAGAGGGAAGGATGGGTCCAAGTGTCCTACACTGCTGTATAGTCTAAGGAAGGCTTAGGAATGCCACTGGGGAGTCCTTGAGCACAAGCAGATCAGCAGAGGAGTCCATGCCTCCCAGGAACAGGTCTGCCTGAGTGTCTATCCCTGCCTCACTCACTGATTCAGAGCAGTCCAAGGGAAGCACGACCTCAGTGCAAACAGAGGATAGATCTCATAGCCCAGCAGACTACTGACTTCATAGCTTTGGTTAATTACGTTTGCTGCAGGTGGAGGCCTTCGAGGAGCAGTCTCCTGGATACCATATCTTATCAGTCAGTTTTCCCTGATCACTCTCTGCAAAACAGCCCCACAGAACAGTAAAACATCCACCACATTTCACCAGGAAACAGTAAAAACACATTTCAGACTGGATACAAGGCACATTCCAGGACAACAAGGTAATCTGAACTGGTGTTGGGAGTAGATTAAAACTGGATTACTTCTAGGGATCAAGCAATATCAAGAGAAAGAGAGAGAAGGAAGCAAGGGAGGGAAGACAGAGGGCGTTGGCCCTCAGCATTTGGGGCTAGTATTTGGGCATGCCCACCAGGGATCATAACCGGCTGCAAGACATCCTACAAGCCATAAAGTCAAAACACCTCATTCATTTTAAAAATATCATTTCATGTATTGACTTTTGTTTTAACCCGTCCCCTCATTTCAGACAGGAAATCCAGAAAAGGGAGACAACTAGTCAGTAGCCGAAGCAGGACTAGAAACAAGGGCCCCAGACTCCTGGTCATTCATTCAGGAGGACATCCCTTGTTCCTGGTCGCCTCCCAACCTGTAGGAGGACAACATTGGTGAGGACAACCTGAAGGAACTGAAGTACTTGCTTTCACAGAAGTTCAAAGGAGGTGCTTGAGCTGGATCTTAGAAGATGACTAGGAGTTTGCCAGACATCTGAAGGGCATTGGAGGCAGTGCGTGCAAAGTAGGGAGGCCTGAAACAGCGGTGGGATCAGAAGGCACAAGTGGAGCCCTCTGCTCAAGTGGATGAAGCGCTGAGGAGTGAGGTGAGCCGGGGAGGAGGATGCACTGTGGAAGACAGTGGGGAATGCCTGCAGGGGTTTTGGCAGCGAATGCCAATAGGAAGAGCTACCCTCTAGCTCACTGTGGCTGGAGCAGGGACTGAGTTGCCTAGTAGCTGATGAGGGTGGGGAACGCCCACGACAAGGCCAGGGAAGAGATGACAACGGACAGTGGCAAAGGGACTACACAGGGCAGGGGAAGGACTTACCTGGAGATGCACGGAGGGCGCCACCCCTCCAGCGTTTCCCAGGCTGATGCCAAGAAGCAAAGGACCTGGCGACAGGAAAGCGCCCTGCGCCCTGAGGAGCCGGGCAGATGCTCGGGAAACGTGTGCTCCGCGGGAAGGGGACGGCGCTCAGGCGGAGCTGGAGCTCAGAGGAAGGTCGCGCACCAGGTGGCAGGGCCAGGACCTGGGCCCCATCCACCACCCTGAGGATCGCAGGTCCCCGGCTCCGCCCAGCCCAGCCACCCCCCCTGGATGCGCCACTGGGGTCCCTCAGCACCTCTGCCTTCAGCCAATAGGAAACCTGGAGGCGGGCGCATTCGCCAGGGCGTGGGGTCAAGGGTCACACAAATTGGCCTCGCTGGGTGGCCTGGAGGGGTGAAGCGGCGATGGCGCCGGCGGCGAGGGCCCGGCTGGGGCGCCGGCTGGGCTGCCCCGGGGGCGGGGCGAGGGCTCTGAACGGCGGCCGTGTGCTCACCGAGTCGGCAGGAGGCGGCGGAGGCCGGGGGCGCGCCTGTGGGCCTGTAGGTTGGCGAGCGCGCGGCCGGCGCCGACCGCATCCTCGTGGGAGGCTGCAGCTTTTCGGGGCGCAGGGCGCCCCCCCTTCGTGCTGCCCAGCTCCGGGCGGAGCCCCGCGCCAGCTCGCGTCCGCGCCGCCGGGTCGAGCCGCTGCCATCCCTCCTGGAGCTGGAGCGGAAGGAGCGGGCGGCCCCTCCCTCGGCGCGTTCCGGCCACTGCCGCCGCTGCTCCTCCCCGTGCCCTCGGCCTCTTGAGAAGCTGCCACGCTGGAGGGTGAGACTCCGGGAGGGCGCCCCTCGAGCGGCCACAGGCACAGGAGGGGGAGGCGACAGGGGCGCTGCCTGCCTTGATGGAGGCGCGGAAACGGCGGGGTTGTGGCGGCCCGTGGGAGCCACACCTCCCCGGCGGGTCGGGGTTGTCCCCACATATCAGGGAGCAGAGGGAGGCTCAGACAGGTCAAAGGACAGGCCCCAGACCCCACAGCTGGTAGGGGGAGGTACAGTGGGATCAGCACTCGGGCGGTTGGCCCCGGAAGTTCTGATGTTAGGACAGACGGCTGCAAAAGCTCTGGGACCTTGCGGGCCGGCTGGAGTCGGTGGGCCAGAGGGAAAGGAAGCGTTAACTGGAGCAGGTACAGGGATGAGCGAGGAGGAGCGGAGGTCCGCACACACTAGGGTGTTTGCACAGGAGGCGTCTGCCTTGACTCAGGTTTGAAAAGATGGCAGCAGAGGGCGACCTGCGGCAGCTTCTCTTGGAGCCAACAGTCAGAAGAGCAAAACGAGGTGCTTGGGATAGGTTCTTGTTGGGGATGCTTGTGGGAATCTCGATGCGGGATGAAAAAGCAGCAGATTGGACCAGTTTGGCTTCTGACTTGTCTGTCAAGGGTAACAAGTGATCTTGAACTGAAAAGGGGAGATCAAGAGAAACGGGGCATTGAAGCTCCAGAGGAATGACAAGTTGCGTTGTTTTTTCCTTAATATTGAGTTGTAAGAGTTATTTATGTGTGCTGGATAGAGGTCCTTTATCATATACATGATATGTGCGGATATTTTCTGCCAGCCCACGGCTTTTCTTTTGATTTTCTTAAGTGTCCTTTGAAGAGACAAATATTTAAATTTTAATGAAATTCAGTTGATCAGTTTTTCTGCTGTGGATTGTGTTTTTGGTATGTGTAAGAAGTCTTTGCCTAACCCAAGATCACAAAGATAGTTTTCCTATATTTTCTTGTAGGAGCGTCATAGTTTTAGTTCTTCTGTTTAGGTCTATGAGCCAGCCATTTGACCTGGTATTTGTGTATGGTGTGGGGTAGGGGCCTTTTTCCATGTGGATATTCCATTGTCCTAGGATCATTAGTTGAAAGACTATCCTTTCCTTATTGAATTGTTTGGCACCTTTGTCCAAGTCAGTTGCCTGTAAACAGTCAGGGTTTATTTCTGAACTGTCAGTTCTGTTCCGTTGATCTATATGTCTAACCGTATGCTAAAATTATGCTCTTTTGATTACTGTAGCTTTATAATAAATTTTGAAATTGGGAAATGTAAGTCCTCCAGCTTGTTCTTGTTTTTAAAAATTGTTTTGTCTATTCTGAGTCTTTTGATTTTCCACATAAATGTTAGGATTAGCTTGTCAGTTTTTGCAGAAGTACTTGCTGGGATTTTGGTAGGGATTATGTTGAATTTGTAGATTGATTTGGGCACAAATGCCCTCTAACATTCTTTTGTCTTCCAATCCATGAACGTAGAATCTCTCATTTAAGTAGGTCTTTAATTTCTCTCAAGTATGTTTTGTAGTTTTCAGTATACAACTCTTGCATTTCTTTTGTTACAGTTATTCCTAAGCATTTTATCCTTTTTGATGGTATTTTGAATAGAATTGTATTCTCAACTTAATTCTTGGAGCTTTCCTTGCTAGTATATAGAAATACCTTTGGTTTTTGTACATTGACCTTCTATCTTTTGACTTTGCTGAACTTGTATATTAGTTTTATATGTTGTTGTGTATTCCTTAGGATTTTCTACATACAGGATGGTGTTGTCTGGTTGTCTGTGAATCAAGACAGTTTCACGTCTTCATTTCCAATTTGCATGCCTTTGTTTCTTTCTCTTGCCTAATTGCACTGGGTAGAGCCTTCAGTACAGTGTTGAATTGAAGCGCTGTCCGTGTTCTGTTCCTGATCTTAGGGAGACAGCATTCAGTCTTTGACCATTGCGGGTGATGCGAGCTGTAAGGTTTTCACAGATGTCTTTCCTCAAGTTGAGGAAGTTCCCTTCTTGTCCTACCTTATGCGGAGTTTCTTTTCTTTTTTAAAATCCTGAATAGGGACTAGATTCTGTCAAATGCTTTTTGTATATCTGTTGAGGTGATCATGTGATGTTTGTCCTTTATTCTGTGAGTAGGATATATTACGTTAGTTGATTGTTGGATGTTAAACCAGCTTGCATTCCTGGGAGAAATTCCTCTTGTTCTTGGACAATAATCCTTTTTCCACTGGGTTGGTTATGCTAACATCTTATTGAGGATTTTTTTCTTGTGATGTCTTTGACTGGTTTTGGTATCAGGATATTCCTGGCCTCATAGAATGAGTTTCTGGAAAAGTTTGTGAAGAATTGGTGTTATTCCTTAGGTAAATGTTGGGTTAATTTACCAGTGAAGTAAGTTATCTGGGTCTGGACTTTCCTTGGTAAGAAGAGCTTGTTTTATTACTAATTTAATTTTTTAAGCTTGTTATAGGCACATTAAAATTTTCGATTTCTTCTTGAGTCAGCTTGGGTAATTTGTGTCTTCCTAGGAATGTGTTTTTTCTTGTTAGTTATCTAATTTGTTGGCATAAAGTTGTTTCTAGTATTCACTTCTGATCTCCCACAGTTCTGTACGTTGGTAGTAATCTTCTTTCTTTAGTTCCCGATTTTGGTAATTTGTATTTTCTCTTTTTTCCTTTGTCAGTCTAGCTAAAGAATTGTCAACTTTATTAATGTTTTGAGAGAACCAAATTTTTGTTGAATTGATTTTCACTATTGATTTTCTGATTTCTGTTTGATTGATTTCTAGTTGTATTTTTAGTATTTCCCTTCTTTGCTTGCTTTCGGTTTAGTTTGCTCTTTCTAGTTTCTTAAGGTGGAAGGTTTGGCTATTGTCGAGATCTTTTTTCTTTTGTCATGTAGGTATTGAAAGCTACATTACAAGCTTTAAACTAAAGTTTAAAGCTAAAATTATAATTTTGTCTCTAGGCACTATTTAGCTACAGCCCATAAATTCGGATATGTTGTATTTCTTCTGTCTTCATTTACCTTCAAGTAGTTTTCAGTTTTCTTTGGAATTTCTTCTTTGACCCTGGAGTCATTTAGAAGTGTTTACTTTCCAAATATTGATGGTTTTCCTAATTTCTTTATTTGTGGATTTCCAATTTCATTCTGTTGTGGTTAGAGAACATACTTTAATTTCAGTCCTTTTACATGTATTGAGACTTTCTTTTTTCGCCTAGAATATGGTCTATCCTGGAGAATGTTCCCTGTGTGTTCTAAAAGGATGTGTATTCTGCTGTTGTTTGGGTGCAGTATTCTAGAGATGTCAGGTCAAGTTGGTTGATAGTTTCTGGGTTAATCTATATTGTTTGCTCCTACTATTATGCACCACCCAGGCAGCTTTAATGTTCGTTATTAGCCTCTCATTGTTTTCAACAGACACTCCAGGAGGAAAGGCTGTTTGTTTTGGGTGATATCTGCATCAGGTCAGAAAAATAGAGCCTTGTTAATGGGGTCTTGCAGGGCACTACCAGACAGATGAAACGCGAGTTCTCTGGGAGTGGGGCTTTGCAGTTGTTCCAATCCTTTTCTGCCTCCCCCCATGGCTGCCAGATTGCTGATTTCCACTGAAATTGTGAGCTGTTTGTGTTGAGGGCTCCTGCAGAGCTGAGGAGAGGTGGATGGGAATAGGTCAGATTAAAATGCGACCAAGCTTGCTGTTCTGACTGAGAGTCAGCTGCTTTCCTGGAGTAAACATCCCCCAGATTGCTTGAAGTCTTTGGTTATTTGTCAGAGTTTTGAAAAGTGGATTCTGACAGTTTCCCAGTGTTTTTGTTGCTCCACTATTTTCACCGACATTGCTCAATCCATGTCCTTTGAATGTAGTTACGGATGTGGTCGGATCACATCTGCCATTTTGCTCTGTTTCTTTATGTCATTTTTTTCTCTCTGCTCTTCCTTTGAGGCCCTCTTTTGTGGTTAATAGTTATTTTTCTAGCGGACTTTTTAAATTCCTTTGTTTGGTGTTTTACTATATTTTGTTTGTTTTTTTAGTAGTTGCTCTTGGGATTAAAATATGTGTCCTAATTTATCACAATCTACTTCAGGTTAATAGTGACCTAATCCTGAGGAAACTAACTTTGTTTCAACATTGCTCCATTTCCTCCTCTCTCGTTTGTGTGGTTGTTGTGATCTATACCACATCTTTCTACATTTGAAGCCCAGCAAAGCAATTTATAATTATGATTTTGTGCGATTGTCCTTTAAATCTCTTAAGTGATGAAGATAGACAAAATATATTTGTGCAGTGTTTTATATTTACCTTTATAATTACTTTGACTGATGTTCTTCATTTCTTCTTGTGATTGTTACTGACCATCTGCTGTCATTTCCTGTCAGCCTGAAGGACTTCTTTAGTTCTTGTTCAGACGCGTCTCCTCTCAGTGAGTTCTGTCAGTCTTTGTTTGGTCATGTCTTTATTCCAGCTTCAATTTTTTTTAAAGTGTAATTTTGCTGGATATAGAATTAATGCTTGGTTGACAGTTTTTGTCTTTCAGACTTTGAATATGTCATTCTATTCGTTTCTGGTCTCCATAGTTTCTGATGAGAAGTGAGCCGTGAATCTGATTGTTGTTGCCTTGTACCTGATGAGTCCATTTTCTTTGGGTGCTTTCCAGAGTTTGTTTTTTAACAGGTTAACTGTGTTTTGTTGAGCATCTTTGATCTTAGATTTATGTTTTTTCATAAAATTTGGTGGGTTTTCTGCCATTCTTTCTATAAGTGTTTTGTTCTACTTTCTTTCTCTCTTGCCCTTCTGAGACTCCCATTTCCTGACTGTTAATACAATTGATGTTGTGCCACAGGTCTCTGCAGCACCATTCGTTTTCTTTTTCAGTCTGTTTTTTCTCTATTTTTCAGAATGAATACTTTCTATTGCTATTTCTTCAAGTTCACTGATTCTTCTGCCATCTCAAATCTGCTGTTGAGCCTATATAGTGAATTCTTTATTTTGTTATTTTGCTTTACAACTTTAAAATTTCTATTTAGGATTTTTGTGTTTGTTTTTCTGTATTCAGCGTCCGTGTTTGTCAAGTCATTGTCATCATGTATTCATATGGTTTTTTAACATGGTCTTAAAATAGTCTTTGAAAAACAGTTCATTGATATCTTTGATAAATCTAACATCTGGGTCAACTGCGTGTCAGTTTCTGTTGGCTGCTTTTTTCCCCCTGGTATATGTCACTCTTTCTTAATTCTTGTATTTTTTTTTTTTATTAAAAACTGGAGTTTTTCATGATATATTATAACAATTTTGGATTCTGATATTTTTCATGCTGAGGATTTTTTCTTTTGTTTTGTTTTTTAATTTTTATGGACTTGATCTATAGCCTCAGCCTCCTGGGCTGTGCATGGCCACTGATGTCTTTGCTCGGTTCCTCTTATTTTTTTAGCCTGACTTCCTGAGGGTTGCCCCCAGTCTGCATCCCTTTGTGGTCAGCCAATGATTTGGGCAGAGGTTGTGCTCAAACAACTTGAGCTTCTAAGGTTTCTACCCTCTACCTTTGATTGTCTGTAGGTTGGAACCACATCAAAGTTCAGCCTGTTCTCCAGTCTCCTCATCTTTACTTTCCACCGGTGCTCAGGTCTCATCTGTCCATTCGTGCAGTTTCTCAGAAAGCCGTGGATGTGGGCAGAGGCTTCTGTCGCTCTCTCCTTTCTAGCATTTTCCCATGAAATTTCTGGCTGGTCTGCCTCTCCTCTTGCCCCAATCACCATTGCAATCAGGCTCGTCGATTTGTGCATTTTACTTGTTTGTTTCCTACTAGTTTGCTGATGGGCATGAGTTTGCACCCTCCAGTTTCAGCATCCAATGAAGGTCTGTGCATTCTGGCAACAAAGCTGAAGGTTTTCATGGCCAGCCCTGTCCTGTTCAAACTTCTGTGCTAACTGAGCTGGGGCGGAAGGAACAACACAAGACAGGAAGTCTGAAGTCTCCAGCTGTTCTTACCTGTAGTTCTCACAGTCTTCTGTGAATAATTCCTCAGTTTCTTTGTGTTTTATTGATTTCCCAGGCCGTGAAGTGGTGTTTTTTAAATAATTTTGTCCAGTTTTGCAGTTCTTTTTTGGTGAGAGCTTCACTAACTTCTTCACTCCACCATAGTTGGAAGTGCTCTGCTGGCACATTATTATAACACACATTACCGAATGCTGACTCTGTGTCAGGTGTTGTTCGAAGCCTTTTCCCATACTAGCAGATTTAATAACACAGTAGGTGCTCACCAAGTATTTGTTGAGTGTTGAATCAACAGTTACCACAAGCAATGAGAGAAAGCATAGAGTGCTGGGCATCCTCTGTGGACTCGCTTCTTTTCTATGTTTCCTGCCATGTGGTCAGGGGCTGGCTCCTGCCTCCCCAGTGGGTCGTTTCTGTGGACCCAAGCCATTCCCAAAGGCCAGGGAACTGAGCTTTTTGACTCACACAGGGGTGCATGTGTATATGTTCCCTGTGAATGTGAGGAGAGAAAATATCACAGGGAAAAAGGAGGGATATGTCACTTTGGGATGACTTGATTAAACAAGTCACCAACACGTCAAATTTAAAGGAAATATTTAGCTAGCTTTCCTCAGGCCATGCTGCAAGTAAAAAGAAAATCTTTCTTTTGCTGAGGAAGAGTCACCCTGAGCTAACACATGTGCCAGTCATCCTCTATTTTGTATGTGGGTCGCAGCCCCAGCCTGGCCACCAAAAGTGGTGTAGGTTTGCATCCTGGAACCAAACCCAGGCCACCCTAGCAGAGCGCGCCGAACTCACTCACTGGGAACTAGTCCACATGGCCGGCACCCCCGCCAAGAAAATTCTTCACATTTGCTCGTTATTGGTCAGCTGGCTTTTCCTAAGGATTAGGTTTATATATAGTCTCTGAGATTGACTACAGAGGCCTGTGATAAACTGTAAACAGCCAAGGGACAGTGGGGCGTCATTTGGGTCACTGTAGAATTTGTTGTCCAGTTTGTTCGAGAGTGAACGTTGGGACATCAGGTGTAAGCTAGGACTATCCCAGGCCACCCGGGAAGGTGCTCACTCTGGGTTTTATGGGAAAGGAGCCGATTCTAAAGCCAGGCTGCCCTTGGCTTCAGCCCTACCAAATCCTCCGTTTCCTCATGTGGCCAGTGAAAGTGAGGATTGATAACATCACATCGCGTTTGGGTGAAACACCCAACAGAGTCACTGGGCTGTGAATGTGTCACTTTCGCTGTGGCTGTGGTATGAATGCTTCTTCATGGCAGGGCTTTGAGAATGTCACAGTGCAGTATCAGGGTCAAGAGGGTGCATTCTGGAATCAGACAGCCTCCACATCTTAGCCGCGTGACTGTATTAGACAAGTTACTTAATCTCTAGGAGCCTCGATTTTCTCCTCTATCGACTACTCCTCTTACTACCACCAGTAATGATAGTGAGTACGTGCCGTCGCTCTCACACATTAAGTCAAGTACTATTCACTGTAGGGGCTTTAGCTCTATTAACTCATTTAGTCCTGACAACAACCCAATAAGAGAGATATTGTTCTCAACTCCAGTTCACATAGAGGGAAACAGACACAGAGAGGTCAAGCAGTCTGTTTCAGATCACACAACTGGTCAGGGTCTACCAGCTGTAGACTCTCTGGTGTTGCCAAGATTCAAACTAAGGTAATGTTCAACTTTACTGCTTTGCGAGACTGTGTCTTGGTGAACGGGGAGGATCTGATAACTAGATCCTTGGGTGAGTGTGAAGATGAAATGAGATAGTGCATCTCAAGCACTTAGCATGTAGCAAACATTCCATAAGTGTTGGTTGCTGTGTTAATAGTGTGTGTTCTTGGAATGGGTAAACAAGCTGCCATTTATTGCTGGAAAAACTGGACGTCCCAGATCAGTGAATGCTTTATGGGAACTTTTTTTCAGATTTCACCTGCCGCCTGTGGCCATGGATTCACACTGCTGTCCTCTAAAGCTAAGGATGGGACGAAAGTTTGGTAGATGGAACTCAACAGAGATTCTCAGTTTGGATTTCACAGGAGCCGAAAAGAGAAAATTGAGGCTCTCGCCTTGGCTTTTTCTGCTGTGATTTGCTGAGGAAGCTCCCTCTGATTTTCAAGAATCTGATGACATAAAGCAAACCGTAACAACAACATAGATGGAGTCTTGAAAGGCACATTGTTTGGAACTATCTGGACTAGATTATTTTCAGCCTGTTTGGTAAAGGTCCTTTGCTGATAAGTAGGGATGTTATTTTTTGGCCCCAGAGTGATGACCTTTGTTTCCTAGCTTGAGATATCCTGAGGCACTCTACAGTGCCTAGAATGTGGTCTGGGCAAAAAATTCAATGAAAGCCTTAAGATGGAGGCTTTATTCCAGATATTTGAAATTGGATTATAAAATGTTAGAAATGATTTATGATATTTGCAAAAGTAGACACGAGTCAATCAATATGATGAGGACAATATGAAACATTTTTTAAAATAAAGGGGAATTACCCAGAAATACATACTGGACAAATCTTTCTTTTCATTTTTTTCCCTCTTCCCTCATTTGTATGCAAATGTCTGTTTATAGAATTTTGATCACAGTGTATATTTTGTTTTCTGCCTTTTTTCACTGAATTTCATATCAGAATCCTTTTACCCTTAGTATTGAAGTCTTTATTGGCTGTACGATGCCAAATGACATTTCTTTTTACCTTTTGTTAAGAATGATTGTAGACATATGCAAAAGTGGATGGAATAAGATAATGCACCGCATGGGCCATCACCAGCTTCCACCATCATCAGCTCATGACGATCTTGTTTTAGACATTTCCCCCATGTTCTCCCTCAGCAAATTTAGAGCAAATCATAAGAAAATTGATTTCATTCATAAATATTTCAGTACATATCTAAAAACATAAGGACTGAAAAGAGTGGTAAGTATAGCATCACACCTAAAAATAATTAACAATGTAATCCCTTAATATCAAATAGTTTGTCAGTGTTCAAACTGACAGTTGTCTTATAAGTGTCAATAGATTTTTATTTTATTTTTAAAAATTTATTTGAATCAAAAGCTGGATAAGGTCTAGACATTGCAAGTGGTTGAGAAGACTTTTATAGTCTTTTAAGTCTGTTTGAATCTTTTATCCTTGAAATACATTTAACGAAGAAATCTCATTGTTTATTCTATAGAATTTTCCAGTCTTCAGTTTGTTGAATGCATCCCTGTGGTGCTGGTTGACATGATCCTCTGTCCTCTGTATTTCCTGTCAATAGGTAGTTGGACCTAGAGCCAGTTTCCCTTTCAATGTTATATATTAACTTTTCCCAGGCCCTTAGGGGTCCATGCAGATAGTAATGGGGGATGTGAATCACTTGTCAGTATTTTAAAGTACTTCATATTTTCAGCTACTAATATGAGCTAACAACATTGTCCATTTTCTTTGATTTTGCCTAGAATCACATCATCTCATTGTGATAAACCAGTTATTTCATGCAGATCAAAAGCTCTGTCTGCAAATTATATCAGTCACTGATGAATATGGATGGGCAAGTATATTATTATAACATTCATAATGCCATTTATTTGGTGGATGAGATGTTTTTAAAGATGAGGATTATAGGAGAAGATAGGGGGTCATTAGTGAGGAGTATGTTGAGAACCAGTGCGTTTGCAGATCTTCTCCTCAACTCCAGACTCCACTGTAAATAGTCAAAAGTTCATTGTTTAAAACCTGTCAGAGGAATTCCATACATAGACCAATCTGGCCTCTCCAGTAGGATTATAAAGAACAATAAGTTTCTGCTTTAATTCCTTTATTTTTTATTATTTATTTTTTGTGAGGAAGATCAGCCCTGAGCTAACATCCGATGCCGATCCTCCTCCTTTTTGCCGAGAAAGATCGGCCCTGAGCTAACATCTGTGCCCATCTTCCTCTACTTTATATGGGACGCCACCACAGCATGGCGTGACAAGTGGGGCGTCGGCGCACGCCCAGGATCCAAGCCAGCGAATCCCGGGCCGCCGAAGCACAGCGCGCACACTTAACCGCTTGCGCCACCTGGCCGGCCCCAAGTTTCTCTTTAGAGTGACTTCTAGACAACATTTCATCTTACATGCTTATTTAAAAATTAAAATTTTCTATTTTGAATAGGTAACATATTTGCATAATTTAGAATCGTAATGGCGCCATAGAACATATGATGAAGAGTCTGCTTTCCACCTCTGTCCTCCCAGGATCATGATTTTTCTCCCTGTCGACAACCTGTGTTAACAGTTTCCTGTTTATCCTTCTGGAGAGATGTAATGCATGTGCGAGCAAATGCATCTACAAATGTATTCTTTTTGCTTCCTTTATTAGAAGTGGTGTCATATAACATGTGCTGTTTTTCACCATACTGAGAAATCCTAGTGGCTATTGCAGAAAGTGGCTATTGCTTTTACTTTCCTGAAAAATTCAAATGGTGTGAAATGACATGTGAAGAGCTTTCTTTAATAAGACTAAGGATGCTTTTCAGTAACCCCATGTGTCATGGAGGCAGTGTGGTGCAGTGGGTTGGACTTGGGGGCCAGGGTTCTGGTCCTTGCTGTGCCACTAACTTATGTGGCTTGAGTAAGTCATTCCGATCTCACTGTGTAACAATGTAGGGGTGGGGCAGTGTCATCTCTCATGTTAGAAGTGCTCTGACTCTGCGTCAGTGCACTCGCCCTGGTTGTGTTTGTTTCAGCGAGGGGAGACGCGTGTGTTTTGGAGCTCTCACCCGTCCCACTGCCTCTGGACAGACCTCAGGAGACACAGGTGCTACAGGTCTCCTTTGGCAGCGCCCACTGTCGTCCTGACAAGACGGTGAAGGACGTGAATTGACCTGTTCAAGATTGATGGATGGTGGGGGGACCACTTTCTTGCCCTAGGGCCTGAAGTGGCCCATTTGATTGACCCACATCTGATTGTGAGGCTGTTGGAATTTCCCGAGCAAATCAGGAGCATGGCTCAAGAGACAATGTTGGGCAGACTTGGCTGACTCTTTTCTGTTCTCTGCTCTCTGTGGTTCTTGGGAAATCTGAGGTATATGTAAACATGACAGTGCACACCAGGCAGCCTCATCAACGCCTGCCTTTGTTGTGAAGTCACTGAGCTGGGCTACGTGTGTAAACGGCTTTTCCCTTGTACTGAGAGAAGCCTGTTTGCTAACACTTCCTCCAAGACGCGGGGCTTTCAGAGTCCAGGCTCCTGGGTAACCCCGACCGTCTCCAAAAAAGTGGTTATTCCAGGGAAGGCCAACTTGATGAAATTCATCACATTTCATTTTCTGGCTAGGGTTCTTTGTAGGAAAAGCCGAAGGTGGTGTTTAGGAACTCTTTCCAGAGGGGACTTGGCCTTGAGGGCAACCTGGTGACAGGTGCAAGGAATGGGGTGTTATGAGCGGTTCGGGGGATTCGATTGGAGACGTAAAAGAAACTCCACTCCAAACAAATGGACTGAAGGTATATTTTATTATACAGAGGATAGTAAAGGCGGTAGTCCTCCAACAGATCAGAATAGGTCAAATAATAAGAGGGAAAAACACCAGCTCCATCAGAATGGGAAACCCCTGATCAGCTGAGATAGCGGCAGATTCGAATAGGTCATATAATAAGAGGGAAAAACATTGGCTCGATCAGAAATGGAAAAACATTGGCTCGACCAGATCGACTGAAGGGAAATGACACAAGGCAACCGGAAAGAGAAACACCAGGTTGACCGAAAAGAGAACACATCAGATCAATTACTTCACAATAAATCCATTACTCACAACATCCACGCCCCAGTACCGAGAGAGTCCTGTCAATCGACATGGGTGTGTGGGAATCACACGTCCTGGGCAAGGCGTCCCTTCCACAAGTGGAACTCTCACCAGGCCTCGCTTTCCAGCAGTTTATATAAGCAGTTACAGAGTTTACAGAGCAAGCATTCAGTGTTTCCATGCACAAAAGGTTATCAGTGGCGTACATGCACTGAGCACCCTGGCTGTTGTCGCAGCCCAGTAGTTGTGTACGTGCATTGGTTTGTGGTTATCGTCCCAGCCCAGCACAGATGGTCAGTCAGGCCCAGGCTGCGGCGCCCGAGGGCCTTGAAATTTTTACACATTGCAACTATGTTCATGGGAGAAGGGCCAGTTCCCACCACTCAGAAAGCAGCTTTTATATTTCTTTTTGTGCTGGTGGCTGTAGGTCAATGGAGTGGCCAAACATGGCTGTACTCATGTCAAGACAAGGGGGTGCTGAGTCCTTTCACAGGAGGTGCTCGCCTCTCATGGAATTCCTGAGAGGCAGAACGAGGGCCCAGAGGAGAAGCAGAGGGAAAGTACAGGTGGCCCAGCCTGTTGCAGCATGTCTGGACCCCAGCATGCCTGGAGGTGTGCCTGCACTGGCTGGGAATATTGGAGAAGGAAACCCAGTGGCAGTTGGGTGAGCAGTTGGACTAGGACCACTTTCCAGACCCCCTTCCAGTCCTGACATTCTTGGGTTCCACACACCTGTAGAACTGATTTCATTGGTGGTGGTATTCTTTAGTCTTCAGCCTGGCAAACAGCTATTACGGACAATGTGGAAGGAAAGTGGTGGAAAATGAACCTTACAGGTGAGTTCCCACAAGGACTACCCCTCCCCAAGTTGTGTTGAGCATTAAACATCTCTGGAGTGATTACTGTGTGATAGAGTCACAGAGCAGTACCAAGCAAGGTTCCTCAGGCCTGAGAGGAGCAGTGAGCGCTCCACGGAGAGCTGTGGAGAGTGTTGTTCCATCTCAGGGGGAGCTCCGTGCATCAGCCTGGTGGGAGGGCAGGTGCATGAGCATTGATTGGGATGGCTAGACCTTCTTTGGATTCCTTCTTTATTTTTAGCCAAATTGATTAACTTCAAAAATTCCTCTGTTTCAGTTCTATTTCTGTTGGTCTTTAAAAAAATTTCCCTCTAGTTCCTCGCGTTATGCTGGTGGGTTTAAACACCAGTCTCAGCTCTGGCAGCATATTAAAATCACCAAGCGATTTAGTTTGTATTATTTTACCTTTGCACCTGTGTCTAACTCTGCCTTCTTTTTGACCTAGAGAGTTTCCCTAACAGTTACTATGTGTGTGTATGGGGCCGCCAGTGAGGAATGACAGAGGAGAGGCCAGAACCCCACAATGCTTACCGTGACCATATGTCTTGCTTCTCCCCAGATGGCCCTCAGCCATTAGCGGAAGTCACAAAGTCCATAGAACGCAGGCCTTCGATGGACAGGTGGTCCAGGTAAGAGGCGTGGGCTGAGAGCTACTCATTCTGCCCCTTGGGGCACTTTTGAAAGGGGGAAACTAGAGGGGGGGTGAAGGGAAATTTTTAGGCGGATTTTCTGAATTAATAAATTATTTTATACAAATGGTCGCCTGGCTACTGTAGGCCAGGATGTTCAGTACTGGAACATGGGGTACCAACTTGAATAAGGTTTGGGGGGAAAACACTCTAGTGGGAGAGACAAGTTGAAAAAACTAGCTGTACCTGAGTGTGCCCAGGCTCTGTGTGTGTTTCAGGCTGGCTTTATCTTGTTCACCATTTATTCCCATGTTTGGGGCAATTCCTGGCACATGGTAGATATCTATAATCAATACTTAAATACATAAATGAATGCATACCGAAAGTGCTATAAGAGTAGCAAAGGGGAGTCATTAAGTCTTCCGGGGATGGAATGGAAGGCACAGAAGGCATCGTGGAGGAGGTGACAGAGGAATTTACCAGATAGACCAGGAATGGGTGGTGGGAAAGGTTTCATGGCAGAGGGGAGGTGGCAGGTGGAGCCTTTAACTGCTGAGAGCATGTGGGGTGGCTGGAGTTTGGTATGCTTACAGGGGAGTGCTGTGGCATAGGCTGGAAGACAGGTGGAGAGTGAGCGATGCAGGGTTTTCTAGGGTTGGGGGAGGAGGTGATGAAGGCCACTTGGGAAGGCGTGGGGAGAAGGGACATGTGGAGAGACATGTAAGGAGGATTGACCAGATTTGGGGCTTGATAAGAGGTCCAAGGAGTGAGCTAGAGGGAATGGAGCCTGACTCCACTGGCAAATGAGTGGCTGCTGATGTTCTCAACCCGGATGGGGAAGTCCTAGAGGAGGAGGCTCGTGTTGAGTGGGAGAGAGAAGCAAGGAGGAGGTAGAGAGTGAAATTGTTTTTAGTATGCAGTAGAGTATAGTGCGTCTTGCACAGACTTGAAAGTCCCATGGATGCGAATTCAAGTCCCTGCTTCCCCACATATTAACTGGATGACTTTGGTCAAGTTACCAACCTTCTCTGAGATTCAGTTTCTTCGTAGGTGTTCTTGGTTATTGACTTAGCACAGTGCCTGGCATAATAAGCATTTAGTAAACGGTGCTTTTCATTAGGCAGTTAGAAAAGCAGGTCTGGAACTCAGTAAAGTTGTTGGGAATGGAGATAGCAGTGTACAGGTGACAGAGAAAGCCTTGGAAACGGATGCAGCCTCCCAGGGGAGTGTGAAGAGGAGGAGAGAAGAGGGCAGAAGACAGACCTTGGAGAAGGATTCCAACACTGAAGGGTAAGGAGTAAGGCTGAGCTAGGGAGCAAGACTGGAAGCTATGGGAGAGGCAGAAGAGAGAGATGGGGAAGAGAAAGGCTTGTGGAGAAGGGAGTGGTTCTTCAGGGATGGACTGGGATGGAGGAGCTCTTGGGTCTTCTCCTTAGGACATCTGGCCCTTTCCTTTAGCAAGAGCCGCATCAGTGGAGGGGCAGGCAGAAACCAGGCTGCAGTGGAGTGAGAAAGAATAAGAAGTGGAGGTTGTGTGGGGCAGCCTGCCTGGACTTGGCCCCCTCAGGTTCAGGAGCAGTAGGGAATGCTCCCGTGCTTTGGGTCCTTTGAGCAGGACACTGGGCTGCCAAAGATTTCTTCTCATCAACCTTCCCTCTGTTTGTCTGATAGATCGCTTGTGGTCAGGACCATAGTCTGTTCCTAACGGATAAAGGAGAAGTCTATTCTGATGGATGGGGCCCAGCTGGGCAAACAGGTAGTGGACCTTACACCTCCTTGGGATGGTGCAGTCTGGAGCTGTGAGCAGTGGGGCTCTCATGGGCTAGAACCACCTGCCTTCATTTGACTCTTACCTCTCTTATCACTTCCTGGGGACACTGTTCTGTTTGTCCCTTCCCAGTTCCCTCATCCCCAGCTCCCATGGAAAGGAATCAATAAAGGATTGGGTGGAGGATTAGAGCCACCCCTCAGCAGAGGAGCTGTGAGCCTTTCTCTCAGCAGAGACAGGAAACTGTGTGAGGCTTTCAAAGAGAAAACAAGTGTCCCCTAAAAGGAGCTTGATGTTCACTGATTTGAGAAGAATGTGATTAATGCAGGGAGGAATGATTGACACATTTTCTCAAGCTTGTATATTTAACCTTTTTGTTTCTGATATTGGTCTGAAGAGAGGGCCATTAATATAAGACTAAATCTTGTAGAAATCCTCAGTAATCCTACCAGCAGATGAAATCATCTTTGTTCATTGTCTACTGTTTTCTTCCAATCCTCGTTCATATGTGCACATTTTTTCCCCCAAAGCCACAGTAGATAGTTGTATGTCATAGCTGCACATCCTTCTAGTTGCTGTATGTGGGACACGGCTTCAGCATGGCCGTAGAAACGGTGCGTCGGTGCGTGCCCAGGATCCGAACCCGGGCCGCCAGCAGCAGAGCGCGCACATTTAAGGGCTAAGCCACGGGGCCGGCCCTTTTTTTTGATGAGAAAGATTCGCCCTGAGTTACCGTCCGATGCCAATCCCTCTCTTTTGTCTAACGAAGATTGCCCCTGGGCTAACATCTGTGCCCATCTTCCTCTACTCCACATGGGATGCCGCCACAGCATGGCTTGACAAGTGGTGCATCGGTGCACGCCCGGGATCAGTACCTGGGAGTCCCAGGTCGCCGCAACGGAGCGTGCACACTTGACCGCTCCGCCACAGGGCCGGCCCCCATTTGTGCACATTAGTATACAGTAATCACAGCATAGGTGTGGTTTTATATGCTTGTTTTATCATTTATACTTACATAAAGCATTTTTCCATGGTGGTAATATTTTCACAGTTACAGTTTTTAATATTTGTATGATATAGCATCAATTTAATTTATCATAATTAATAATTAATTTAACCATTTTATTATAAAATTACATGAGCATTTCCCTGTTGTCAGGTGGCATACTTCTTTGGAGACGGAGTGCGGTGGCCGTTGGAGATATTATGACATTTATCTTGTGTGCATACGTGACTTTTTCTTTCGTTTGGATTATTGCTCTAGAATAAATCCCAGGAGTGTCAAAGGAGTAGGATATTTTTATTCTTGTCAGTATGTATTGTTAAATTGCTTTCCAGAAGTTTTATCAGTTGATACTGCCAGCAGCAGTGGGTAGAAGTACCACTTGAATTTTGTGGGTGAGGCATCGTGGGGGGGCTTAGCTGGGTCTTTGGCTCTGAGTCTCTCAAAGGCTGCAGTCATCGTAGGGTTCCACTGGGAAGGCTCTGCTTCCAGGAGCACACCGATGGTTGTTGGCAGGATGCAGGGGCCCCAATTCCTTGCTGGTAGTTGTCCAGCAAATGGTTGCTGGCCAAGCCTTCCTCGGTTCCTTGCCATGTAGGCTTCTCCATGTGGCAGCTCCCAACATGGCAGCTGGCTTCGTCAGAGTGACCAAATGAGAGGGTAAGACGGAGTGCCAGTGAGACAGAAGCCAGTGTCCTCTCATTTAATCTGGGCAGTGACCTCACTTTCACTTTTGCTGGCCTTCTGCTTGTGAGAAGCAAGTCACTAGGTCCAGCCCCCACACAAGTGTGGGGAGTACACGTGGGTGTGAACAGCAGGAGACAGGGCTCACTAGGGGCCATTATAGAAGTAGCCTGCCACAACCATGATCTTGACTGTGGCCTGAGCCTCCCTCTGTCAGTGACAACAGTGATTTCTTTCCAGTGGCCCTTGCCAGAGCACAGTTAGGTAAAGAAGCTCTCTGCGAGCCAGGCAGCAGAGGCCAGGCCCCAGCTCTGCCAGCCTCGCTCACCTAGGTGTACACTTTCTGGGTCAGTAAACCCCTCTTTTCCTTTTGAGTCAACTTAGGGACCGTTGGTGTGCCGCGGTCTTCACCAAAGCACTTAGAATCTGTCTTTCCAAAGTTATCCCTCAGCAGAGGCACCAAGATCAAATCCTGCTGGAAAGCTAAGTTGGCCACACTTCGTCCTCCAGACCGCTGACCCTCCCATCTTTCACTCTCAGCAGAAGAACCTGCCTCCTGTTTCATAGGGGAAACAGATGCCGTCAGCTGAGAAAGCCCTCAGTTTCCCACTCGGACTCCTGCACACTTGCCTCTACCTGTCCCCGCCCTGGGTCCCTTCCCTTTATAGTGGTGGGGGAAGCGTGTCTCTTCCTGCTGAAGCTGATGATTCTCTCTGTGCCCTGGATCCCTTCTCCCCCCGTTCCTCAGAAGCCTCACTCCTTCTGCTGGGCCTTCTTCCCCACAACTTCAGCCTCTCCCTCTCTACTCGTCCCTTGCCATCAGTCTTGACACCTGACTCAGGTGTCTTCCATCTTAAGAGGCCCTGTGTGGAGCCCTCCACATCCTCCCATTCCCCCAAGTCCCTCCCCTTCGCTTCACCTCCTGCCTCCTCTTCTAGGCGAGAGTTCTCAGGAGCTGCATTGACTTACTGTCCCCATTTCTTCGTCTCCTTCTCATTCCTCTGTCCGTTCCACTCAGCTTCCACACTGATCAGTTTGCTGAGTGGCTCTTGCTAGGGTTACGGTGACCTCCATGTTGCTGAAAACAATAATAAAGAACCTGGAGACCATTGTCCAATCTTTCCCTTTCTTGATCTCTCAGCAGCGTTTGACATTGGCCGTGACGTGCTGAGCATCTTGGTGAAGAGCGGTCTTCCTTTCGCCCCTGTGACTGGGCTCTCCGAGGGCTCTCTTCGTTTCTCGTTCCTTCTGGACTCATTTCCTGGCTCTCCTCCTGGGCCAGGCCCTCCCATGTCGGAGGTCCCCGAGGCGGGACTGTGCTCTCCTCCTTTCCTCTGCCTTCTCCTTCAGAAGGTCTCACCCTCACCGTGGTTGCAGTCACCGTCTGTGTGCTCAGGACTCTCCAGCTGGCTGGTGAGGCCAAGCCTGCTGTTCGGAGGTGCGAACATCTCTCAGTGCCACTTGACGTTTTCCCCTGGCCGTCTCAAAGCACTGTGAGTTCAGTGGGTCCAAAAGTGAACCCCTGCTCGTCACCCCCCCCCGCTCCTTCTCCACTGTTTGCCACGTCCACTCACGTTCCCCTCTAGGAATCATGTCCCTTCCCTACTTAGAACCCTTACCGTCTCCCCATTGTGCTTAGAATAAAGACCAGACCCTTCCGTGGTCTACAGCATCCTGCATGACCTGCCCTCCCTGCTCCCCACTGGCGTCTTGCAAATATTCCCCCTCGTCCCCTGGCTTCATCCACTCGGCCCTTGTTTAAACTCCCTCAGTGGGCCATGGCCCTTCCCTCCCTGTGCAGGTGCTGTCTCCCCTACGTGGAATACCGTGCTCTCCCCTCCCCTCCACACTCCTACTCATCCCTCAGACTACGTGGATAGAGTGAAGCCTCCCGACCGCTCCTGCCCATGAACTACATCAGGCTCCCTGACGTTCCCTCACGGAGGCCCCTGTCCTGCCATCCTTGCAGTCAGCACAGATTAACTGGGTGTTAATTTTGGCTGACCTCTGCCTCCTCCACTAGACTGAACTCAGAGAGAGGGACCGGGTCTCTTCCTTCCTCTCATGTTCCCATCACCAGTTAGATGTTTAGCTTATGTTTACTGTTTGGGACATATTTGTGGGGTGAATGAATGACCTGGCACTTATCTGCTCTTTCCGTTCACCAGAATCCTTCCAAGTTCTCACAAGTTTGTCTTCCTAACAGTATGGACCCTTCCTGTGACTCGGGTGAATGTCCCCCGATACTTGCCCTTCTCAGGAGTGGGGACGGTTAAGCATGTGGCATGTAGGGGCACAGGCTGTGCTGTATGAAATGGTGAGAGCCTCTTGCAGGCAGGTCATTGGCAAGGTGTAGAGGGGTCGATGGCGAAGGGTCGGTGTCTGTTGGATTCACAGGCACAGACCTCAGCCTGAGGGAGGGAACGTGGCTGTGGGAAGACCTAGTTAGAGTGAGTTCAGTTAATAGAGGGTGAGGGTGACGTTCCTGACAGAACGATAGTAGCCCTGGTTTCTCTGTAGACAAATAACTAGCCCAGAGCTTAGTAATTCTGTAGTAAACCTCTGGAGTGGAGAAGGAACTGCTTTCTCCCCTCCTGTCGCCTGGGCCAGAGACTCTGGCCCTGCCTTCTCCAGAGAGGCTGCACCAAGAAACAGAGACAGAGGGAGAAGAGCCTTAGGGTTTCGACGCTGAGGTCCATGCCCCTGGGATGAAACATCTGGCACCACTGATGAGTATTCCACTTTTTATAAGCAAAACATCATTTCTGAGAGTTTTCAGCATCTGGCCAGAAGTTGTTTTATATTTGGCTTGCTCTCCTGGTCAGTGTGAAACTTAGAGCTGTTAGTAGGGGGATAACTGCCCTTCTGAGGCTCTCCTGTGTTCACATGGGGTTTCTGGGTGATTTGTTGACTAGGCCCCTCCAGGTTGCCCTCCAGGTGTGGGAAGTTTGTATTCTGAGCTTGGTTTGTTTGCTTGACATACGCCAAGAGTAAGAATTTAAAAGAGGAGAAAAGAAACTGATTCTTTTCCAAGTGTCATTAACGTGATTTTGCCAACCAAGGAGGAGAAAACAATCCCTGTGTATCGAAAGCATCCGAGCGGTGCAGTTTGAATTCCTGGTGAGGAGAGCTGCACTTGGTTTGACTTACTGACCGCTGTTTTTACTGTCATGTAGAAGGACATGTTTTTGTCTGAGGCTACGGAATTCTTGGCAACGGAACAAACCTAGTGGAAACCGCTCTTCCGGAAATGATTCCACCCACTCTCTTCAGCTTGATGGAGTTCAACCCAGAAGTCCAGGTTTCCTGCATTTGCTGTGGACTCAGCCACTTTGCTCCCCTTACCAGTAAGTGGCCAAGCCTGTGTGGCCCCAGTGACGGGCCGAGCTGCACTCTCTTGGGTTCACCCTAAGCCGTGGGCAGCTTTCAGTGTCCATCCATCCAGTGGAGGGGCGCCCCGCGTGGATAATTACAGTGAGCAGCTCATCCAGATGTTGTTTGGCTTGAAGTTGTATAATGTGTGTCTTTTTTCATCCTGGAGTTTTGTTTTTGGTTCCTTTGGTTTGTGGTTGGGCTCATGTGAAAGTGAATTTTCTCAAGAGGATGCCAGTCGGTGGTAGGAGGTGGACCCTCGAGAATGTCAGGGTGCTGGGGAACCCAGCAGAGGTTTGATGAATCCCCGGGAGAGCCATCGGGAAATGAAAGTGTGGGGCTCATCCCGCTCCTGGCCAAGCCCAAACCCTGACCCAACCCAGGAATGAGGGACGGCAGGACGCTGATTTGTCAGATACCCTGGGGTTTTGTGGAGGGAAATATGCCCCATTTCTCCAAAGTGCCAGGACAGAATGATCAAAGCCAAGGCTGGAATGGAGCTGTTCTTGAAGGTTTGCCCAGTTACAAAGCCGTCAGACACCCAAGTGCCTCCCGCCCTCGGATGTGCGCTTTCCTTGATTGCCTCTCCCGTTCCACCACAGTAACTGTCAGGTCAGTCTGCTGCTCTTTAGTTGACCTGACTGGTAAGACTGAAGAAAATTAATTTCATTTTGTGGGGATCCTCACGTAAATTCGCTATTTCCTTGCACCTAAGAATGTTAATTTGTAAATCTCAATTACTCATCTCTGGTGAGTCATTGTTTTCTATTTAGGCGTCTGGGCCGGGACAGAGTGGGGTCATCCTCGTTAGTGTTCTCTGGCCCTACGCTACTGTGAGGACTATCCAGAGGCCCCCCCGACCCAGAGTCCTGACTGCCCTTCAGTTGTCGTCTGAGGTTCAGATCTCAGGCCTGTAACACACACGGGCTGTGGCGTGGACTGTGGGGGGGTGACTGTGTGCACAGCACCCTCGGTCGCAGTGATGACCGGGGTAGTCCCTCAGCACCGTCACTCGGAGTCAGCACTTCCATATGCTAATGTCTTGAGGATGCCAGACTCTTCTAAAGCTATTTTGATTTAAAAACTAAGAGTCATTATGGACTCAATCTGGAGGTATCAATGATCTATGGCTTAAACTGTGCAGAGTCACATCCTTGGAAATCCATATGAAATGTGCAAAATATTCAACTAGAGTACACTGTTTTCTGTTTGCTGTCATGCCATGTGGACGTTTTGGGTCACACCGAAATGAAATCCGCTTCTAGATTTCCCCCGAGACCCCACAGCCACCCTCCAGGTGCCGTGACTGTCCTAAGTAGAGGGAGCATCAGAGCTTGGGTATTTCTCCTTCTGTGCCCAGCGTTTGCATGTGGTCAGCTGGGAGTTGGACTTGGTTGGTTTCCCCTGAGATCTGCCAACCTTTTGGGGGCCAGACTGAATTGTTCTATTAAACACGTAAAATCTGAGGGTGGAGTCCCCAGGGTGGTGGTCAGACCAGAGGGGCTCTGATGGATGGGAACAAAAGGATTCCTTATTAATCAGCCAGATTATTTTAGTCCTGGCTTCTCCATGTCTTGTCTACTTCTTCTGCTTCTCAGGTGGAGGTGGTAAAATGGGGCCTCTGTGCCAAGGAGTGCCCAGAGCTGATGTGGACAGAAGTGGGGTCTGAAGGCTGGGTAGCAGGAGGCTGCCCCACCAGGTCTGGGGTCCCGTCCAGAGGTGGGCATTCCCGAGCCCAGTCTAGATTTGTTCTCCTGGACTGTCCTCTAGAGCACTTAGTCCGTTCTTGTCCCTCGTGGCACTTTTTACAGTTTGTAAACACGTATATATTGGTTTGATCGTTTGTTTCTTTCTAACTGTTTGACTAGCTCTTGTCCCATGAGGACAGGAACCGTACGTGCTCACTCACTGTCGTGTCCCAGCTCCCAGCACACAGACATCGACCCGGCCCAAAGAGGTGCCCAGTCACCCTGTGTCCCTTGACCAAATGCTCCCGAGATGTGGAAACCCAGACAAGGGATGACGGATGGAGGTCTCCCTCTATTAGGGCATGACCAGGACTGGAGGGTGCTCAGACTTCAGGACGTGTGGAGGGCAGGGTGTGGTCGGATGTGACTGTGGGTGAGGGGTGTGCATAAGGGACGAGCAGAGTGGGCCATGACTGTGGGTGAGGGGCGTGCATATGGGGCGAGCAGAGTGGGCCGTGTCCAGGAGCCTCCTGGGCCTACAGCTCTGTGCATGTACTCTTCTCCATGCGACGGACACACCGTCATTCTGGGCTTGCACATGTCTTTGGTTTGGGGATAGTATACCTTTCCCTTCAAAAGGAGGCATTAATGCCTGGTAGAAATTGAAGTTTAACATTGGGCTCTGTTTGTACCTGCTTCTAGAAAGCGTATTCTCATGACCCTTCCTCTTCTTGGTGACTTGCCTCTGGCCTAGCCCAGCCAAGCCACCCTTTTCCTTTCTGTGCAGACAAAGGAGAGCTGTTTGTGTGAGGCAAGAACATCCGAGGGTGCCTGGGAATCGGTTGCCTGGAAGACCGGTATTTGCCATGGAGCGTAAGGCTGGACTGGACGGGCGTGAGTGCGTGCCCACAGAGCAGACTACCTGATGTGGCAGCAGCGTCCAGTGTGCGGCTGGGCCAGGACCAGTTCCCTGGGCACTGCTTCCCCTCCAAGGTCCCAGCTGGCCTCCTCCTGCCCCAGCGCACCCTCTGCCAGGGCATCAGGAGAGACCGCGTAGTGGTGAGGAGCCAGAGCGAGCGCCCAGCAGCAGCTTCTCAGGCTGCAGGCTCCCTGGCGCTGCGCTCCTTCCTGGGGCTGTGAGTGAGCAGCCTGTGCAAGCAGGGGGCAGCCTGACCAAGGGTTCCAGTCCCCCTGTGCCCTGGAAGAGGCCCTGTCAGAGGCTGTCCACGGGCACGTGGAGCAGAGAAACAGAGGCCCCCCGGGGCCTCAGAGAGGCAGAAGCTACAGGCCAGGCTCCACAAGGCCCAGAGGGGCTCCCAAGGGGGAAAGATTTGAAATGACAAAGCTGGCGTGCCAGGAGCTGTTTGCAGAGGCCCGTTTGGAGGAATGTTTTACATGCATTTAAAAGAAAGCAGGATATTTAATATTTAGAGTGCCTTACCACAGCCACCAAAGTGAAAAATAATGTTTTTCATACCGGGGAGAATGCAATTAGACCAAAAGGCTCATTTCAGTGTTAAAGTGTTCTTTCTTAAATTGTAGTTTATATTACTGTTTACTAAATCAGTTCTTCTAAACAAAGCTATTGATGTTTTTGAACACGGAACATACGTACTTGGTACAAAGTGTCTTATGAAAACTAAGTCTCCCGTCTCTTGTCCCAGAGGCACCACCGGTTCTGGTTCTCATGTTGCCTCCAGAGACAGACTGCGGAGAGAGCGTGTGTGTGCCTGCGCGCGACCGTATGCACGCACAGGCCTAAGTATTTCCTTTGAAGGCTGGATTCTAATAATGTCTTTTGAAATTGTGAAAAGCATTTTTAAAAAACACTTGTAAAAATGCAAAAAAAAATGTATAATTTAAATACAATAAGGATTTATCTTTCAAAAACCCACTGCAGAGTGTTTCGAGGCACTTTGGTGTTTCAGGGGCTGTTTCCATCGGGCCTTCCCTCTGCCGCTGGCTCTGTTGGTTCCCTGTGACCTCGGCAGGCCCACAGACACAGAAACTGTTTCCACCATTAGCTTCGTTGCTATAATTTATCCTTTTTTTCCCTGCGAAAAGTCTGTCTGCAGGCTCCGGGCTCCTGTCAGTTCAGCGAGTGTGTGAGGACACCCTGAATGCAGTGACCATGGGCCACTCCGACGTGTCTTCTGGCTGTCCTGACTTCTTACACTCAGGCTCTGTCCTTCTGCATGTATTGGGGTCTGTAGAGGAGGCCAGTGCACAGCCCGAGTGGCAGGTGTGGCCTGAGAAGGTGGAGGGACTCTCATCACACGGTGGCCACCATTATCTCCCTCAGTGGATAGCCGTTCCCAGGGGCATAGGTCTCAGTCTTCTGTTCCCTGAGCACCCGCCAGGTGTACATGCTGCCAGTCCATGATGATTTCTGGCGGGGACGGGGGTCTCTTGCTGGCACACAGACCCTGACATCAGTGAATCCAAAACACTTGGCCTGCCATTCTCGTCAGGTCCACCCCTGACTCACTCAGGAGAGTCTTGTCCTGATCATGCTTGTTTCTTGAATATGTAGTTGGCTCGCATTTTCACGAGGTCAGGAAACACCTACTGTGCACTCACTGTGTTCATGTGACACAGTCAGACGCTGAGAACCACGCGGCAGGAAGAGTGCTCTGACTTGGCACAGCGGGTGACAATCTCGCTGAGCACCTGGCACAGGGTAGACACTCGGGCTGCGTTTCTGAAGATCCACACTGTTCTCTCTCCTCATGGGCAGCCCTGGTCAGGTCCCAGCACCTCCTGACCAGCAGCAGAGTTACTCACAACTCTGAGGGCCGTTCTCCCCGCAGGGGCAGCATGGGAGCTGCTCATTGCCTCGGCCTAACCATGCAGCCTGACCTTCCCAGAGACCACTTCAGATGGCCTTGGGGGTGGCCCCCAGCACTGGGGTGGCTCTGTGAGGTCTCCATTCTCCTGGGGCCTGCCCTGCCCCAGGATTGAGCCCCAGGAATGTATCCCCTCCCCCAAGGAGCCCACACTTGCCTTTCTGTCTCCCAGGGTGCATCACCCAGCTACCCTCAGACGCTCATGCTGTGGCGACCAAGAAACCCAACCTTTCTTCCACACCAACCTTGATATTTCTCATGGAACAGCCCAGATTGAGCTTGAGCTGGAGACAGTGCTTGGAGTCCCTCTTGCTGTGATTTTCTCGGGGCCACACTGAGGGCATGCTGAGCAGTCAAGTTTAAAAGGAAAAATCCCGAGAGTGTGGTCACCTCCTCGAACCAGGAGTCCATTGTCTTGCTAGGGAGGCAATCAGGTGGGATGTAGCTGGTGTGGGGGCTGCCCATGAGGAGCAGAGAGACTTGGTCTTGCTGTCGCTCTGGTAGGGTGGTGCCAGCTGAATTGCCAGAGAAGAGCACAGGAATCTGTGCCCATCAGAAAAATGGCCCTTGTGAGTCCACCCTCAGAGACGGAAACTGAACAGGCTCAGGCTCATGACCGAAAGCTGTTCCACAGCTAAGTCATCCACCCTCATTACAGCGGGAGAACACTGAAGATGAAGCAAAGGCCTGATTGGGTCCCTGTTCCTGTCTGACTGTACGCCAGGAGCTGCCAGGTGCAGGGGATGCAGTGGTGAGAAGGACGCGTTCATTCCAGCTGGCGCATCTGGGTGCAGGCTGCCTCTAATGAGTCTGCCCTCAAACTAGGAAATCAAGATGAGGCCGCCTGCTCTGGGGGCCATGTTCATGAGGGGATTCCTTTGGGCAGATTCAACCCTTTACCCTGGGCCTCACAACCTTGCCTGTATGATAGAATCATCTAGGAGGTTACTGATCGATTGTTTTGATGTATGCGAATGATCCAAAATAAATAAAACGCTGGGCCAATGTAAAACTCGTACATGAAGTTCTGGCATTATTCATAATAGCCAAAAAGTGGAACCACCCAAATGTCCACCAACTGTTGAATTCGGTACAAGTGTCTGTGTGAACGTGTTCTCAGTTTTCTCAAGTGTATACCTAAGAAGTGGGATCACTGGTGCCTTCATTTAATATTTTAAGTTTGGACACTTACCACATATTTCATGACACGCTCGGTGATCTTGAGTCCAAGACACGGAGTATTAATTGCCCTGAAAACAACGCGGGCTGTTCCCTATAGGCTCCTCAGAGGCTCTGCCTGCTCTCCGAGGTTCTCCCGGGACAACAGGACCCTCCCGGTGTCCCAAGCTCATCAGGGTGGGAGATGGGCCTGGGTCTCGCTGATGCTGCAGAGCTTCCCGCTGGATCAGATCAGGTCCAGAGCTCCTGGAAAAACAGCTCAAATGAGATGCTCCCCCACCAACATTTGCGAGGTGGGAGCTCCCGGTTCTTGCCTCCGTCCTCCTCCTTCTTCTCTGTGCTGCCTCCACCATGTTGATAGGGACTTCCTCTAACCCTCAAGAGTGTCAGAATAACTCATATTCTTTCTTGGCCATCCTTCACGCCCAGCATCCATTCCTGTTGCTTTTTCTACCACATCGATATTTTTAAAACATTGACATGTGAGTCACATGACGTAGGACCATTTTAAAGTGTACAATTAAGTGGTTTTAGCGTATTGTCTATGTGGTGCAACCACCCCCACGATCTCATCCCGCACATTCCCTTTGGAGAGCTCGTTTTGACCATCATGAGCCCCCTGCCCCCCCAGAGGAATGTCACATGATAAACCCGGGGGGCCATGTGACCACAGTTGCTGCTGTTCTGTGGCCCAGTTCTTTACATTACCTTTTAAGAGAGGGTGGGGGACGTTTTACACCGATATTTTATCCAAGAGAAACTGAATCAGACTCTTGGGGGTGGAGTCCTGGCATGGGTAACCCCCGTGGGGGTCTGAATGTGAGCAGTGGTGAGAACCTGCCACAAGCAGCCAGAGCTGCTCCAGGAGGAATTATGCCCTGGTTAGGCGAGAGGCACAGTCATGGTTCTGAGGGCTGGCTGGACATCTGCTGGTCCCCTGATACTCCAATGCGCCCACCACCCCAACTCTGCACAGGGACGACTCTAGAACCAGCCAGGGGCCTCCTCCTGAGAACTGAGACCAGGACCCTGGCAGTCCCCCTTTCCTGCTCCTATCAGCCCTCTTCATAACCAAGACTCCCACTCAGATGCTAAGTTGGGTCCCCTGCGTGGAAGTCCTCAGTGGCTCCCCATGGCCTATAGGAGGGTGAGGCCCCTGGCGGACCTGAGCACCCACTTTGCATTTCAGCCTCATCCCCTACCTGCCGCATCAACTCCTCCCTCCCCCGCCGCACTCCTCCATTCCAGCCAAGGTTCCCTCTGGCCCTCTCCGCCTTTGCTCCTCCCTCTGCTGGGTCCCCATCTTACCAAGCTCAACCCTAATGTCCTGGCTTCTTGTTCTGCCCCCTACTACTGGACAGTGGTCATTCCCTCCCCCTGGGCACAGCACACCCTTGTGGTCTAGCCTGGCCTTGCACTCTTTGGACTAGCTCCTTTCCCTGTCTTCTCACCTCCTAGAGAGACGCAGGTCCAGGGGCCACAACCTGTTCCTCGGGGTCCCCAGCACCTGGCACAAGGTCCAGCACCGCCCAAGTGACAGTGACTGTGAGTGAGTGGTGGGAATGGGAGATCGGGCCCTGGAGTTCTTTGTAACTTTTGAGATTTTGGGGGAAATCAAGAGTCCCCGTGGATGTCCCAGCTCCAATAGGGTCTCTGAAGGAATGAGGGGGGCGTAGTCTGAAGACCCCAGAAGGGAAAGCATTCACAGCATCCAGAACTTTCTTGGGCTCAGGGTGGTGAGTGAGCTTCATCCTCATTGTCACTCCCTTCAATCCCCAGGTCCACTTTTCCTGCGAGCAGGGGTGAGACAGGTGGGAATGGAGGTTGGTGGGGTTCAGTGCAGGCTCAGGTCTTCAGCACTGCCTTGGTCACACTGGCCCTCTATGGAAAACGTCAGAGAGGGGCAGTGAAGGGTGTCCAAGGTCCAAGACTTCTGTCCTGCTTGGGCATCCTGCGTGCCTACCTGTCAAAAGGGCAGGAACCAAATGCCAGAGCCCTGTGTTAGGGACGCTGGGCACGGAGCCCTCCCTCGTGCCCCCAGGGTATCTTGTAGGGAGGCGTCAGCTCCTGGGCTTCTAGCACCGAGGACCTTCCTGGGGGTGTGACATCCACAGCACGGCTCCAGGCTTGGGCCAGAGGCCCTGTGGCCCGGAATCCAGCCCCGTATCCTCCCCATGCACCAGCAAGGCCCTGTCCTGCTCCGCAGGCCCCCTCACCCCCTGGCCTGCCTCTGCCAGAGGTTTGGGAGGAATCATGGGCACAGTAGCCGGTCTCCAAGATGACCCCAGTGACCTTGGCCTCTTGGTTTCACACCCTTGTGTGTTCTCCTCCTGTGTCAAATCAGAGCAGGGCTGTATGGTGACAGAGTATGGTGGAGGCAGAGGCGTGTGAATTCTGAGGCTCAGGGCCAAAAAACCATTTTGGTTCCTACACTGGCCCTTGAATCCCTTGTCCTGGGGGAATCTGGGCACCGTATTGTGAGGACACTCAAGCAGCCCCATGGGGAGACCCATGTGGAGAGGAACAGGCTCCCTGCCAACAGCTGAGCCCAACTTGCCAGCCCTGTGAATAAACCACCTGGGAAGTAGATCCTCCAGTCCCAGCCAGGACTTCAGATGATTGCAGCCTCCCGAGGGACCCTGAGTGGACTGCTCAAACTGCTCCCGAATTCCTAACCCACAGAAACCGTGACACGTAAACAATCATTTTAATCCATTGCGTTTGGGGCAACTCGTTACCCTGCATCAGGTAACTAATAAAGCCCCTCTTGCTCTGGGGATGTGTCCTCTCTCAGCCGCTGAGTGTGGACGGGGAGGCTGTTCTGCCTTCCTCCCAACCCCTGGCCATGTTCCCCGACCATGGAATGGAGAAGGAAAGAGATGAGGTGTGGCCCTGGAGCAGCACAAAATCAGACGCCCTCAGCCAACATATTTTTCTCCATTTTAATTAACACTTTACAAAGTACAAAATACATTGTATTTTGGGGGGAACAGTTGGTATTTGTTTCTCTCCATCACACAGTACGTGAATCTTGAGTGTCTTGTGTTTCTTCAAGAAAGAAAGAAATCGTGAGGGTCCCCACCAGGGTGTAAGGCTGCCCAGTTCTCCCCTCTCCAGACTTTGGGAAAGATGTAAGTGCCACTGCTACTGCTGGTGACCTTGGGCAGGCCGGGTGAGGGCCAGACCCCCGAAGACGAGGTCCTGAGCAGGGCAAGGCCCCCCAGAATACCATTGTACCCCCAACATCCACTCACCCCATCTCAGGGTGACGGAAATGATCTTTGCATAGAGGAGGAGGTTGGCTTGAGATTTTGTTTGTTACCGCCTGACCCCAGCTTTGGAGCTTACCCTGCCCAGCACTCTGGAACATTTCCTGAATAGGTAAACTGAGGTAGGGAACAGGGAAATTCACTGGGCTTAGCCTGTGACTTGGGACATGAATTTGGCCTATTTTTCATCCCCCCTTCCCGCCCCATCTCCAACTTGCTGGACCCTCTTCAGGGACGAGCCCCAGTAGGCGAGGGGGCACCAGCACCCAAAACCTCTCCCTGTGAACAGTATCCTAAGGACTGGATGCTTCTGAAGAGCCAGCTCAGCAGGTCTAGCCCCTTTGGGCTGCATGGACTGCCAGGCCTCGCGCTGCACAGCAGAGCCCCTGCTGGAGACACCTCTGCCCCCTCCACAGAGCAGATTTACACAGTCAAGTGGGCTGGGGCAGTCCTGCATGCAAGGCCTGCCACACCACCATCAGCTCCACATGTGGCCCCCGGATAAGAATGCTACCGAGACCTCAAAATACGGGATGAGCCAATCCCTCAGCTAGGATTTGGGCTCTGCACACGTGTGCTGGCACACACCCTATTGTGGATGACACAGCACATGCTCACACTTACATGTGTGTGTATGAACACACGTTTGCCGTGTACAGAACACTGTCCTGCCCCCAGGGCAAGGTCCACCTTGCACTCCTGACTCTCACAGCCTCCCACCTCCTTGAAGCAAGAGCCACAAACTCCCTCACCACCAGGCTGCCCACAGATGCCAGGGGCCGGGCCGCAGGCTCCTACCTCCCATCCAGCCGCTCCTGGTGCCGCCTGCCTCAAGGCCAGAAGCTGCCTCAGCCACCAGCTCCTGCCTTTACCTTCCCAAGAGAGCAGGCGTCATAAGAGGGGTGGACATCAAAGCTGAAGGTATGGAAAAGGGACGAGAGACAGTTAAGCTTGTCCTTTTGCTGCCTCTAATTTGAAAATGAAAGAAAGAAAAGAGCCAGATGAGCTCTGAGAGGTAGGGAAAGGTCTCTCCTACAGCAGGGCTCCACTCCCCTCAGGACAGCCCCGCCACTCTTCCCAAGCCTGCCCTCTGCTGGGCCGACCACCGTCCACCACTCTAGTTTCTCCCCTCCCAGGAGGCCTCTGTGAATGGAGGGCTGCTACCCCTCCCTCAGCACAGTATCCAGGAACCTGAAAGGCCAAAGCTCATGTCTTTCCACTGCTGGGAGACTCCATCATCCTCCCCCAGGCTCCTCTCACTAAACCAATCACCAACTCCATTTCTCAGTGGATGTGACAGTAGTGACTGGCTGCTCCCTGCCCTGGCTTACAGTGGGCACACATATATTGGGGGTATTTTCTTCCTAACCCTGCCCAGTGTTCACTCAGAGAGTGGCATCAAAAATTTCTCAGTCCCAGGGCTGGAGTGCTCTGTTATCATATGGGAGCTCCTCAAGGTTCCCTCTCTTAGCCGGGGCAGGCAAGGGCCCTAGTTGTCCCCACCTCCAGATCCAGAGGCTCAGAGAGGTGGCCCAGGGTAGCTGTGAGACTCCTAAAAGTCTTCCTGGGAAATACTGCCAGGAGGGGCTGGTGGTGGGTGAACAGGTTCATATTCGATGATCAGGCAAATGGTGCCTTGGCATGGGGTGGGGTCCTGTCCCTTCCTATCTCCCCAGAGCCTTCTCTCCTGACCTCCATAGCCTCCTCTGTCACCACAAAGGGCCAGGCTCCACCAGAGCGTGCATCATCTTCTGGACACCACACTGGTCTCTGAGGCCATGCTGACTGGTGGAGGGAGGTCACAGTGGGCGGCTCTGAGTCACCTGGCTCCCTCCCTTCCCTCCAGGGGTCTGTGGCCTGGGGTTGGTGGGAGGGGGAGAATGCTGGTTCTTGGGGGGCTCTGGACCCTCTGTATCTTTGGGAGTAGAGTTCTGCACACCTCTCCATCTTGGATGAGTACTCTGGGCTGAGGGCAGTGGCATGGGTAACACCTCTTAGGGGCTTTGGAGACCCCCATGGAGGAAGGAGGTGCAGAGTTGGCACTGCCCATCTCTCTCCTGGGTCAGGACTGAGGTCTGAGGGAGAAAGATGTGTCTTGGGAACCAGGGGAACCAATGCCAAAGGTTGAGCGAGGTCAGATTTTTCTACTTGGTGGGGGAGGGAAAGGGGTGGTCAGGGCTCCCCCTGCCCCTCACTCTCCTTTCCTGGAGCTCTCACCACTCTGGATGGGGCAGGGAGGAGCGAGGGTGGTGTAGAGGGTTTGAGCTTTTCTCACCAGGGGGAGGCACGGAGGCAAAGACACACACGGGAGTCCAGGTGGTGGATCTGAGTGCCCGCTCACCCTGCCTTTTGGCAGCCTGGCCCAGGAGCCCCATTTCCCTCCTGTGCCACCTGCCTCCCCAGTCAGTGCCCAGAGATCCTCAGCCCCCACGGGGCATCATCCTCAGGTCTCCCTGAGCCATTGGCTGCCCTTAGCACCCACCTTCGCCTTCAGCCGTTGGGAAATGTGGCCTCCAGCTCTTCTGCTGGGGCATGGGGTCAAGGATCATGCAAGACTGCAGTGCCCAGCATGGGTTTTCTCTGAACTTTTCTCTGCATGACTGGCCTCTATTTTCAGGTGTGGATTTCTGGTGCTCATCACCCCTGGTACCCCCAGGGACTGCCCTCTTTTATGTCACACAGTGGACGTGAGCTCCACGTGAGCAGGGACCACATCAGGTTGTGCTCCCTGGTGAAGTCACAGTGCTTGGCACACAGCAAGGACTGGAGGATGTTGGCTGAATGATTGAATAAATGAACCAGTGAATGAACAAATGAGTGAATGAATGAGTGATGACTGAATGAATGAGTGTAGGAATGAATGAGAGAATGACTGAGTGAGTGATTGAAGGAATGAGAGAGTAAACGAAACAATGAGTGAATGGGTGAGTGAATGAAAACACAGAAGCAGGTGTGATCCAAACAGGAGGAGCCTTTGTTTCTTCTCCTCTGGACTCTGCCCATCTCATGGGCCCGGGCCAGTCCCTGTCTCTCCTGGCCTCAGTTTCCCAACTGTCGCCTGAGAGCCTGCTCTTGGAACTGCATCAGCCAGCTCAGTGTGGACGCGGCTCGTGCTCTCCCCGGCGTGGGGGCGGTAGGGACGTGCTCGGGGCGCACGGGCCTCCCTCCAATGGGCGGTCGCGGGTGGACCCGAGCGGGGCAGCCGGGCCTCACGTCCCCAGCCGGGCGCGCGCTCGGGGCCCACCCACAGCACATGCACGTGACCCCGCTCCTCCGCGCGCACGCACAACACCAACAGCTGCCACAGGGCTGGTCCCGAGGGCCCCCACTCCGCTGACTGCTCTGTGACCCCCACATCGGGTGGGGCGTTGGAAGAGGCCCTGGATCCCGTGTGGGGCCGGGTCGTGGGCGCTGTGGGGTGGAGGACAGCGTGTGGGGACTCCTGTCTCCCCAGAACTACCAGCCCCGCGTCTTGGTACAGCCGGCGCCCAGGGAGAGGTTTCAGAAGAGGCTGCGGCTCCCGGAGAGACTGGCCTCCGAGCCCGAGAGAGACCCGCCTTTGGTTCTGCCTCCGGGCTGCACGCGGGGGGACGATGAACCCTTTGCTCTGTGTCCCGGGCCTTTGTCACGGAGGCCTGATTGTTCGTGTGTGCAGGGACAGCTGGAGACCTCCATCGCCTCGGTGAGGGAGATGGGCCCTGACCCCGCCAGCCTGCAGGTGAGAGAGCTGGTCCCAGTCCCCAGAGGCAGCACCGTCCCACCCACTGTGCCCGCCCGCTGTCTGGGCACCTGTGGGAGAGACGGGACCTGGTGGCAGGAGCACATCTGTCGCGAAGGTTGATGCTACTTGGCCGAGGAGACAAACGTGTTTCGGCTCATTGATGTTCATTCATGATGAGCTGATACATTTATTGTGGGTCGACTATGTGGACTGAGGGGTCAGGACTCCAGTCAATTTGTTCCAATCTCTGTGGGGATGAACTAAAAATGGCAACTTGCCCTAGAGTTTTCTCTTGTCCAGTAGCCTGTTTTGTTTCTGTGTCAGGGAAAGAACTAAAATGATCCTATAGGGCCGGCCCCGTGGCTCAGCGCTTGAGTGCGCGCCCTCCACTACTGGCGGCTCGGGTTCGGATCCCGGGCGCGGCCCGACGCACCGCTTCTCGGACCATGCTGAGGCCGCGTCCCACATAGAGCAACTAGAGGGATGTGCAGCTATGACATACAACTATCTGCTGGGGCTTTGGGGGAAAAATTTTTAAAAATTTTAAAAAAGGCAACTTTCTTTGAAAATGTCCTAAGGATCAGCCCATTTCTGGCATAGAGAGGAGAGTTCTACGTGGCTCCCCACTGAGACAGTGCCCTGGACCAGAAGTCAGAGACACTCCCAGTGTGTCCTTGAACCCTCCCTGGGCGTCAGTTTCCTCATCTGTAAAATAGGGCTATTGTGGAGGTCGTAAGTGGTTTCCAGAAGTTCTTACAGCTCTGAGAGTGATGCCTTAAGCTACCAAATGTTCCTGAAGCCATGAAGGAGGGGTCACAAATGGTGTTGTTACCGCTTAACAGTCATAAGCTAGTAAATATGAAAATGAGAGGGGCCCAGCTCGCAGATGGATGATTCCAGTGAAACTCCTTCACACCTTGTGTGTCATGGAAAGTTCTCCTTTACATGCTCCCTGCGCAGGTCCTGCTCCTTACCTATCGCCAGAGTTCATCGTTGACCTTGGGCACTTTCATTGGTCTTTTGGGAGGATTTCTGTTCAACTTGATGAGTTCCTGAATATCGTACCCAGTGAATCACTCCCAATATTACTCATTAATTCCAAGTCCTATTTTTTAAAATCCCATCTCCAGCCCTGTTCTGGGCAAGTTGTCTAAGCAAACCTCAGTGTCTTGGTCCAATTGAATTGTAGTGAAGATATCCCCGTGTACACTCATGTTTTCTCCCCTTTGATGTATTTCCCACATGGAATAGCTGCTTTGAAAATCAAAAGATAAAATTTCCTCTCTGTCCTCTGCCAGCTACCCTCCTGCCAAGAGAGACACTCTAAGCTGCACGTGCTTCACCTTGGGAAGATCAAGGCGTAAATTCAAGGTAAAATTTCATCAGTGTGAAGGTTAGGGTTAGGGCTGCTCGTGCCCATGCTGCTGGCTGGACCAAGTCTGCACCCCCTCCTCCAGTGGCCAACTCCTCCATCCATTCCTTCTGAGGACGACTTTCCCCATTTCCCTGGGGGTGGGCTTTGTGAAGGTGGGTTTTGTGGGGTTGTGACCCATATCGTTTGCATGGGTTGGGTCTTTGTGCTATAGCAAGTGCCTAGTCCGGCTGCTCCTGGGACCAAGACACATCTCCAAGTTGAAACAAATTATCTTTCTCTGTATTTTCTTAAAACAGCTGTATTGAGATATCGCTCACATGCCGTGTAAGCCACCCATTTAAAGTGTACAAATCAATGGCTTGTAGTAGAGTCACAGAGTTGGGCAACCATCACCACAACAGTGGAACATTTTCATCACCTCAGAATGAAACCCTGGACCCATTAGCAGTCACTCCCCCTTCCCCCATCGCCACAGCCCTAGACAACCACTCCTCTACTTTTTCTCTCCCTCGATCTGTCTACTTTGGACCTCTTATATACACAGAATAGTACAATGTGTGTTGTTTTGTGATAGCTCCTTTAATATGTCATGTTTTCAAGGTTCATCCTTGTTTTTAGTGTATCGGTAATTCTTTCTGTTTTGTGCCAAATGATTTTCCGTTGCATAGATATACTGTATTTTATTGATCCATTCATCGGTTGAGGGGCATTGGACTTGTCTCCACCTTTTGGCTATTATAATAATGATGCTATGAACATTCACGTACAAGCTTTCATGTTTTCATGTCTGTTGGGTACACACCTAGAGTGGAACTGCTGGGTTATATGAAAACTCTCTAAATTTTGAAGAATTGCTAGACTATTTTCCATCTTTATTCCTGCCAACAATGTATGAGGATCCCAGTTTCTACCTATCCTTGACAACACGTCTTAATATCTATATTTTTAATTTACAACCATCCTAGTGGATGCGAAATGATACTTATTGATTGTGGTTTTGATTGCATTTTCTTCCTGGATAATGGAGTTGAGCATTTTTCATGTCTTTATTGGCCACTTGTATATCTTCTTTGGAGAAATGTCTGCTCAGCTCCTTTCCCCATTTTTAAATTGGGTTATTAGTTTCTTTATTATTGAGTTGTAAGCATTCACTCTATCTTCTATTTGCAAGTAGCTTGTTATATATATGGTGAGCTGGTATAGTGTCCCATTCAGCAGGCTGTCTTCTCACTTTCTTGATACTGCCTTTTGATACACACAAATTTTTAATTTTGATGAAGTCCAATTTGTTTATTTTTTATTCGTGTGTTTTTGGTGTCCTATCTAAGAAATCATCACCTAACTCAAGGTCAAAAGTTTTATTCCTAGGGCCTGCCCAGTGGCGCAAGCGGTTAAGTGCCCGTGCTCTGCTGCGGCAGCCCGGGGTTCGCTGGTTCGGATCCCGGGCGGGCACCAACGCACCGCTTGTTAAGCCATGCTGTGGTGGCGTCCCACATAAAGTAGAGGAAGATGGGCATGGATGTTAGCCCTGGGCCAGTCTTCCTCAGCAAAAAAGAGGAGGATTGGCATTGGATGTTAGCTCAGAGCTGGTCCTCCTCACAAAAAAAATAAATAAAATAAAAGTTTTATTCCCATGTGTTTTCTTGTAAGAGTTGTATAGTTTTGCCTCATATTTAGCTGTTGTATCTATTTTGAGTTCATTTTTGTAAGTACTGTAAGCAAAGAGTCCAATTTCTTTGCGTGTGAAAATCCAGTTGTTTCAATAACATTTGTGGACAACATTGTTCTTTCCCCATTGAATTGTCTTTTCACTCATCAAAAATCAATTGACTGTAAATATGTAGGTTGATTTCTGGACTCTCAATTCTATTCCATTGGTCTGTATGTCTATTTTTTATGACAGCACCACACTGTATTCATTATGGTAGCTTTGTAATAATTTTTGAAATTGGGAAGTGTGAATACTCCATCTTTGAACTTCTTTCTCAAGATTGTTTTGGCTCTTGTGGCTTCCTTGCATTTCCATATGAATTTTAGCCTTGGCTTGTCAGTTTCTGCAAAAACAGGCAGCTGGGAGTTTGCTTGGAATTCCACTGAATCTCTAGTTCTATTTGTGGAGTATTGCCACCTTAATAGTATCAAGTCTTCGCATACATGAAGATGAAATGTCTTTCCATTTATTTTGGTCTTCATTAATTGCTTCCAATAATGTTTTGTATCTTTCATTGTACAACTCTTGTACTTCTTATGATAAATTTATTTCTAATTATTTCATTGTTTTGGATGCTATTGTAAATTAACATATCTTCTTACTTTTATTGTCAGATTTTCCTTTGCTAGTATATAGAAATAAAATTGATATTTTAAAACTTGACATATGATATTATATTAGTTTCAGGCATATAACATAATGATTCTATATATGTATATATTACCAAAGATCAACACAATAAGTCTGGTTAACATCCATCACCTCACATAGTTACAGATATTTTTCTTGTTATCAGGACTTTTAAAATCTGTTCTCTTAGCATCTAACAGATGTACAATACACTATTGCTAACTATAGTCACCATGTTTTTTGTTACATTTCCAGGACTCATTTATTTTCTAAGTGGAAGTTTATACCTTTTGACCCCTTCATTCATTTGCCCAACCCCCACCCCCTGCCTCTGGCGACCACCAAGCTGTTCCCTGTATCTGTTAGCTCAGTTTTTGCTTTTTTTTTTAATTTTAGATTCGCCATTTAAGTGAGATCATATGGTATTTGTCTTTCTCTGTCTGACTTATTTCACTTAGCATAATGCCCGTCTATGTTGTTGCAAGTGGCAGGATTTCTTTCCTTATTATGGCTGAATAAGATTCCGTTATATATATATACTTACACCACATTTCTTTACCGGTTCATCCATCAAAGGACACTTAGGTTGCTTACCGTGTCTTCACTATTGTAAATAAATGTTGCAATGAACAGTGGGGTGCAGATATCTTTTTGTGTTAGTGTTTTTATTTCCTTTGGATAAATATTCATAAGTGGAATTGCTGGATCATATGGTAGTTCTATTTTTAATTTTTTGAGGAATCTGCATATTCTTTCTCATAGTGGCTGCACCAATTTATATTCCTATACAATGGATTTTTTAAATTAATCTTGTATCTGGCAGCTTTGTTAATCTCATTTCTTAGTTCCAATAGTTTTTCCATGTATTCTCTGTGATTTCCTCTATATGTGGTCACATCATTTGAGAATTGAGATAGTTTTACTTCATCCCCTCCAATCTAGATACCTTTCACATCATTTTCTTGCCTAATTGACCTGGCTAAAACCTCCAGTAAAATGCAGCATAGAATTGGCAAGAGTGGCCAATGCTCATCTTGTTCTTGACCTCAGGGGTGGCATTTCCAGTCTTTCCCCACTGACTATGACGTCGGTGAGCTGTGGACTGTTCACAGATGCCCTGGACGAGGCTCAAGATATTCCCTTCTGTTTCTAGTTTCTTGAGTGTTTCTATCACGAAATGGTGTTGGATTTTGTCATATGGTTTTTCGCACCTAGTGGATATTAGCTTTTGCAGCAGCTTTTAAACCATGAAATCGTCTTCCCTCCCCTCTTCCTCCATCTTTCTCCCTCACACAAACACACAGAACCTCTCTGGAGGCAAACCAGAACCCACATATTAAATACTTGCTGAAAGCCAGTCGAATGACTAGTCTAGACCTCTTGATCCCGTCATCCCTGCCCTGGCTGCTGTGTAACTGGGGGGTGGGCCCACTCCAAACAGGTGACGACAGATATTCACATACTCATGGTGATTCCGAGGATGGTGGCTCCCTCTGGATTGCGTTCTCCGTCGTGTTCTCTTCTCTTTACTGACTGTAGAGTGAAAATATTTAGCATGAAGGGAGAGGATTGTGCAGGAAAGAGCATATATCAAGTGTGTGTGCTGAAAGGTAACAATAAATAGGCAAAAAACTTGACTTCTTCAAGAAATGTGTTAAAGGAAATATGACATATTCTCTACAGACCTTCCTGGCATGGAAGCCCACATTCTGAAAATATGGTGTCTGGTTAATTTTCTGAGGCCTCGTGTATCACTTTTCTCTTGCAGGAGTCTGGGTGCTGACCCTGTTGTCGGCCGGCCTCACGAGGGTGAGCTTTCTGTTCCACATTTTGTCCGATTTCAAGTAAGAGGCCTTTGGGGTCATTTGCATGTCCTCAGCAGGAAAGCGTCAGCCACGCTTTCTCAGAATTACCAGGCAGTGCCGGCAGAGCCCGACATGCAGTACGAGGTCTGGATTGGACAGACACTTCGTCTACAAACTTCCTATGGCACTGAGTTTCCGAAGCTCTTAAAGAACAGTGATTCTAAAGTGGAAAAAGGAAGGACAAAGGCATTTCAGCATTGTGTTTGTCAGAGTTCTCCAGAAAACAACCAACAGGATACATATGCACGTGCACACATACACACACACACACACACACACACACAGATGTGTGTATATGTATGTGTAGAGAGAGAGAGACTGATTCTAATATATTGGCTCATGTGCTCATGAGGGCTGGCAAGTCCAAAATCTGTAGACCAGGCTTGCAGACTAGAAACTCAGGCAGATGTCTAGATGCTGGAGTCTCGAGGCAGATTTTCTTCTTTGGGAAACCTCAGTGTTTGCTCTGAAGGCCCTCAGCTGATGAGGCCCACCCAAATTATTGACAGTAATCTCTTTTTCTTGAGGTCAACTAATTGTACGTGTTAACCACATCTACAGAATACCTTCACAGCAAGACATGATTAAATATCCAGTTTGATTAAACAGCTGCATACTATGGCCTGGTCGGGTTGACACACAAGACTAACCATCAGAGCCCACGCTCCCTCAACTTGGCGCCCACTCACATCTCCTTTAGCCGCATTTAATCTCCAAATAAGGACAGGAAGAAAGTCATTCTTCCCTCTAACATGGTACCCCTCTCCTGTGGACAACTCAAAACACAAATACTCTCCCCAAGGAGGATGCAAAGTTCTTGGGTGATGTGCACTCCTTTCCTTGATATCCTATGACTTAAATACTATCATGTGAAGTTAACTGTTATTGATACATCTAGTTACATATGATGTTCTGTGATAAGAAGATAAGGAACAGAAGAAAAAAATTTATTTGATACATGCACACTGTCTACAGTCTGGGAAGGCTTCCTGGAAGGCTTCTTGGATCCTTGGGCTGGGGCTTCTCTGGAGGGCAGCGGGGCGTTTTCTGTTTTTGGAAAGGCACGTGGAAAGGCAGTCATGTTGCTGAACATTTGTCCTCTCGAAGCACCAGTGTCTGCTCTAAAACAAGCTTCAGAGCTAGTACCAGCTCCACCACCAGCTCCACAGCTAGCACCGCCTTCAGTGTCAGACATCACACCAGCTCTAGTACCAAATCTGAAGTTCGAGCCATTTCTTGCCCATGTCCAAGAGCTAGATGTAGTACCAGCCACAGAGCTAGTGCCAACTCCAGAAAACGGTCAAAAGCTGGGGCCAGGTCCAACACCAGCTCCAGCAGCAGCTCAAGAGCTTGAGTGTTCTCTGGAGCCAGCTCTAGCTAGAATCCTGACTCAGAGCCATTTTCAGGACCAGCTTCAACACCCAAGCCACTGCACGAACCAGTTCTAGTACAAGCTCCAGAACTAGAGCCAGTCATAGGTCTATAGCCAGAGCTAGCCCCAACACCAGCTCTACCAACAGCTCTAGCACCAGAGTTGGGGCCAGCTCCATAGCTAGAGCTAACCCCAGCTCCCACAGTTGCACAAACTCCTGAGATAGAGCAAGCTCCACCTTCAGCTCCAGTGCTAGTTGCAGGGTCAGGGCCGGGGTTCTCTCATGAGCTAGAGCTGGCTTGAACACTAGCTGTAGCATTAACGCTGGAGATAGAGGCAGCTCTATCACCAACTCCTGTGCCAGTCCTAGTGATGGTTCTAGTGCTCACTTTAGAGTGAGAACCAGGTTGAAGCTAGTTTACAGTCAGTGCCAGGTTCCAAGGAAGAGCGAGCTCCAGCATCAGCTCTAACACTGGCTCCAGAGGTAGAGCCATTTCTGGCACCAGCTCGAGAGCTAGAGTCAGCACCAAGTTCAGAGGCAGAGCCTGCTCCAGCAACAGATCTAGTACCAGCTGCAGAGCTAGATCCCCCACAAGTGCTGGAGCAAGAGCTGGCTTGGGTACCAGTAGCAGACTTAGAGCCAATGCCAGCTCAAGAGAAAGAACCAGCTCTGGCAACAGCTCTAGCACCAACATCAGAACTAGATCATGCTGTGCTACCAGCTTTACCACCAATTTCAGAGATGGAGTCATCTCTATCACCAACACCCCAGCCGGAGCCTGTGCTGCTCTAGTACCAGAATCTGCCCCAACACCAATTCCAGAGGTGGAGCCGGTGCCAGAGCTACAAACCAATCCACCACCAGTTTTAGCACCAGCTACAGAGCTAGAGCTAAGACTGGTTATACAACTAGAGCCACAAGAACCAGGTCTAGAATGAGAACCACAGTTAGAGCCACTTACAGCAATAACTCTACACCAGCTCCAGTGCAAGAGTTGGAGCCAGCTCAAGAGCTTTATCAAACTGCAGAAGCAGGTCTAGATTATCTCTGGAGGTAGTTCCAGCTCCAGTGCCTTCCCCAGAGCTAGAGATACTTGCGGCTATAGAGATAGCGCAACTCTAACACAGGCTCTCGCATGAGCTGCTGAGATTGAACCAGCTCCAGCTTCAGCTCCAGTTCTAGAATCAGAGCCATGTTTTGAGCTAAAGCAAGCTCCAGCACCAGCTCTAGCACCAGCGAGAGGACTAGCCCATGACATCACCACGATGGGTGGGGCCAGGTGTTGGGCTGAGGGGTGGGACATTTTCTGCCAGACAGCTCACTCCCAAGTACCGTGATCACATCCACTGCCAGCTCCTCGTCCTCCCTCACTCCATGAGGTCCCAGCCCCGGGGTCTCTGTGGCCCTGCTTTCCCAAAGAAGGCTCAAAGCTGACAAAGAGCCCTCTGGTGTTGGAAACTGGGGCCAGTTCATTAAAAACAGTATACATTTTGACCCAGAAACTCCACGTCATGGATTCTGTCCTAAACAGAGATTTGTGGTTGCAGGTGTTCCCTTCAGCACGATTCAGAGAGTGAAAAACTGGAAATGGCCCCTGGTCCAAGCAGGGGGTCTTCATAAATTCTGATGCCAGGACAGAGAAAATACCAAGTGGAATAGGATTGCCTGGCGGTGGCCATGCCTGGACAAATCAGGCTCTAGAAGAGCACACACCCTGGAATGCTCCGTTCCTGACACCCACAAGCGCACACACACATACGCACGCATGTGCACACACGTGCACACACTGTACAGACTTTCTGTGGGATGAAGTCCTGGGATCAGCACCGCCAACACAGGCGTGCCCCTGGGGGCTGTGATGGGTCCTGCAGGCTGGTCTCCAGAGAGGAGTGTCCTTTCACACTTGTCTCTAGGAGTCTGCTGGGGCCTCTGCTTCCTCACATTGTCACCAGGGCTGGTTGTCACCACACTGGAACCCTGCCCATCTGATGGGGCCCAGTGCCCTCTCCACAGTGTCTCCATGTGCGCGTGTCCCCCTCGTGGAGCTCGAGCGTCTCTGACACATGCTGCCCCTGTGTATCACCTCTCATTGGCGTTGAGTGTGTTTGCTCTTTATCTCTTATTAAAATACTGAATTTCAAGCATTTTTTGGAAGCGAGGGATGTGTAGCCTTTCCCTGGCCTTGGGTTATGAGGAATGCTTTCCGGTTTGTGGTTTGCCTTTCCAGCTTTTTACCCTTGTCTTGTTTTTGTTTTGGCCACAGGCGTTTCATGCCTGGCTTCTGGCTCTGGTGTCCCACTTAGAACAGCAGTCTGTACCCCAAGATTATGCACATATTTACCGAAAGGGCTTTATTTGATACATCAAATCTAGAATCCACCTGGGATTTTCCTATCAAATTAGAGAAATTCTATTTCAAATAAAAACAGAAAAGGAAAACCTATCAGGCCCTGTGAAAATAAGAAGGCAGACACAAATGGCCAGTTATGGCATGATTCCACTTATAGGAAACATCCAGAATAGATTTAACAAAAAACAGTGACAGAAAACAGATTAGAGCGGGCCAGGGCCTGAGGAATAAACGGGGAGTGAGTGCTTTTAGAACAGGATTTCCTTTTGGAGTGTGAAATTGTCTGAGCCCAGATAGCGGTGATGGATGCACAGCAATGTGAATGTCCTTAATGCTCATAAAGTGTACAATTTGAAATGAGAAAACATAAATTTTAAAAAATCGAAACATTTAATTTAAATAATTATTAAGAACTAAACAATAAAGAAAAATCAAAAAGAGCAACTAAGAAGGAAACAAACACATTAATGAGGGTAGGGAAGGAAATTTCTGGTGAGGGAGCAGTTTGAATGGGTGGTACAGGAGCTGCTGATGAGAGACATTGCAGAGCCAGCTCTCCCAGGCCAGATGGTTTGGCTTCAGGTGCCTCTTGGTCTCCTGCAGGACCCTCTTCAGGGGATGTGTCTCCCTGCTTGCATGGTGGGGCCTCAGCTGCCTCCTGGTCTCCTGCTGGAGCCTGTGCAGGGGATGGCTCTCCCTGCACGGTGGCTGGGGCCTCAGCTGCCTCCTGGTCTCCTGCTGGAGCCTGTGCAGGGGATGGCTCTCCCTGCACGGAGGCTGGGGCCCCAGCTGCCTCCTGGTTTCCTGCAGGAGTTGGTGGTAATGATAGTTGTCCGGGATGGATGATGGGTACTGAGGTAGCTCTGAGGCTTGTCCAACAGTCACTGCAGACGTTCTCCCCACAGCTGCTGATGCAGTCTTGTGTCACAGCTGCTCACCCCTGGGGGTGAGGGATTGGATGTCCCCTTCTACCAGCTCCTCGCTGATCTCCTGTATGGAGCTCTGCAACGGCAGTGACCGGCAGCCGACCCAGAGGCATCCGAGCCCTGACAGCTGCCCAGCTGTCCTTGTGCTGCTTCTGTCCTCGGGACCTAATTCTCCCAGATCAGGCACATACCTGTGTCTCCACAGAATTCCACCCCGGATGAAAGACATACACCTCAGGCAGAAGGGTGCCACTCTAGCACTCCACATCCCACCCAGCCGGCCTTGACCTGGGCTGTGAACATGACCCACCAGGGTCATGTTAGAAGCCCACCAGGCTTCTAACACCTCAGCGACCTGCTCCTGCTCACGGTGGTCCACCCTCATGAAACCGCCCTTCCACACACACACATGGGGAGGGGATGTAGGGCTGCCCAGATGGGACCACAGTGCTGGTCTGGTCTGGATTGGCCTTCCCTAGGACTCCCTGTGTTACCTTTCTGTCCCTCCGGTTAAATGGCCACAATTGTCGGCCATGAGAAAGGAACCAGCATCTGCATTGCGGGTGGTCTTTGGGAGCTTTCCTGGGGCTCTGGCCCCTGACCATCGAGAAGAAGCAACTAAACACGTTGCTCCTCCTAGACAAGTGCTAGACAAGTGAGCTGGCTTGGGGGCTGTCTCTAGGATGTGGGTGCCTAGTTACCAGGGTTCCAAGTACTCTTGGGCTCCATGAGGGTACTTCCTGGGGTCAACTTACCTAAGCTCCCTCCTTACACAAGACCTCCCTAAGGGCTCCCGGGGCTGCTGACTGCTCACTCTCCATCTCCACACCACGTCCAGACACAGTCACACCAACAGAGTCCACCCCACAGCCTCTGGGGATGTCTGAACGCAAGCAGGGCCCCAGCTTTGAGGACACAGTGTTGAATGCAGTCCCGCTCCTGCTTCTTGCCAGTGATGTCACCCTGGACAACCACGTGCCTCTCAGGGCCTCCCCAGTGTCCTCATCTGTGCAGTGGGGGTCATTCTAACATCTACTCCCTCGGGATGTCATCAGGTGCGATATAAGATATTTTATGTTTTCAAGTATATGTGGAAACCATTCTGGTTGGAACCTGATTTGGCCTGAAATTTATTTGAAGCAAAGAAACCTGACTCATGGCTTGTCAGACATGCATTGTCTGTGTACTTTAATCGTTACCCTAAAGTAAAGAATGTACTCTTTGAAGATAAAAAAGCATTCCTCCCTTCCTTTGATGCCAGCACCCTTTCAAGATAAGACTGAATGCCTCATTTCCTCCAGCGCCGAGGCCATGGTGACTTGCTGTCTATGTGCTCATCAATAGCAAAATATCTCCTTGAATGCTTGAGAGAATGTGCACCTGTCATGCTTGATGTGTGTCTCTGTCTTTGGAAACGGGATGTAACTCTGCTGAAAACCACTCTTCTTCACAGCGCTTTCTTCCCTTGCAAAGATGTGCTCCGGGCTAGAGTCCTCAAATGAAATTGGGCTCAAATAAAACTTTGAGCTACAGAACGATTATTGATTATTTGCGGCACCTTATCCTGGCAACCACGAAGGGACTTCTGAGACACACACCTGAGACCAGGTGGAGCCTACTTTCAACCAACACTGGTACCACAGGGGACCGTTGAGCTCCACTACTCCTCCTCCCCCCGGGTTCACTGCACTCTTCAGGTGGTCTGGTGAGTGCTCCCGAAATCTGGACCTCCTTATTTAAGTTGACAGTCCTGACTTGTTATTCCAGCTGTTTTGGGTCTGAAGACTTCAACATCTTAAGGGTGTGTTGGTACTCTTCCTAGGTAAGAGGAACCTGGGGGGGACATTTCCTAGGTGAGGGGAGCCAACAGGGAGACATTTCCTAGGTAAGGGGAACCAAGGGGGAAGTTTGGAGTGAACTGGGTTAGCTGACCTCTTTAATTTGGTTTTCAATTGAAAAAGAGACATGTTGATAAAGTCTGAACAAACTGACAGCAAAATGAGAGACTGAATTTGTTTTGTTCTGAAGAAAAGGGGCACTTGCTCTTTCCAGCCACAAGTTGTTCTCAGGTGACTGAGAACCTGGTGTAAGTGTCTGAGGACAATCTCCATGACAAGCGGCAGTCCCATAGGGAACTCAGTCACCATCATTCACTTTAAATAATTAATGTCTTGTCGAGGGGCCCGCACACAAGGATTGTTCATCCAGTGCTCTGCACCCCTACGGTAGTTGTAGACTGCCCGCAGGAGAAGCTAAGACACGTGAGAGAGTGTCCATCACCTTTTAGGAAGTGACACTCACAAGCAGCACAGTTTTGACCAGCTACACTGTCCTTAGAAATTGTTCAGACTTGATATTAAAATGAAACTAAAAGAAAATGAGAAACCACACTTTCAAAGCCAACAATGCCAGATGGGCACCCACCCACTGGAACTCTGGCTGGCTCTGTGTACAATATGTATGGAGCCTTTACTTGCAAGTACTTAACCAAATGGGGATAGCTGTAATTGGCTGAATCTTTGGATCAGGATAACCTGGGATAATTTAAAATTACACTGGCCACCTTTGGGGATCCTTTGAGCTTCCAAAACTTGTCTTTTTGTGCACTAGATTTGAGAACCGTGGAACAGACAGATTAAATGCAATCTTTAATCTCTAAAGAGTTAAGCATGCCACCTTCCAGCACACCTGCTCGAAAACTAAAGGTTGCAGAAGTTGTAAATATTTAAAACAACAGCAAAATCTTGCTACGCTTGTATTGTGTCCTGAGAGCTTGGCTTAGTAACCATCAGGTTGGGCGCCCCAAAATATGGTCAGACAGAATTGCGGGTTGCACCCAATTTGCAGTCAGGTATGGTTGGACAGAAATATGGGTTGAACTCCATTTGTGGCTAGGGTCCTACCAAAATGCCACCAGCTTCAAGGGTGTTACATTGGCCATTAGAAGGAATGATCTAATTAAATAAGATTGCTTAAGATGTTCACTTAAAAGCAAAGCCTTCAAAATTCCAAAAGAGCCCTACTGAAAGTTTGGTTGCAAAAAGCTAATAAAAAATTAAGCTATAAAAGGTACCTAAAAGTCTATTAAATTATTGCTTTACAGACACCCCCATAATCGACATTCAAAGAGGGGCCCAGTATGAGCCCCTCTCAGAGTTAATGAGATCATAAGAGATTTTCTGGGAAACTTAACGTTATTCCCTTAAACAGTCAATGGGAAACTTAAATTAAAAATTAATAGAGTTGTTTAATACTGCCAAAAACACAGTTTGGATCCAACTATTCTTTTTTAAATTAGTGAGTTTTGTATTGTAGCCGATTCATAGGAAACTTTTAACGAAAACCATTTAAGGTCTCTGCTTGTGTCTGTCTGTGTATCTATGTATGTCTATGTGTACGTCTTATATATATGTGATATTTTTCTACCTCTGGATGATGTAATTTCTAAAAGAGCTCCATTAGCAGGCTTAAAGTAAGCATTTATATAAATTGTTTCTAAATGTAATGGAAACTATCCCAAATGTTTTTCAAGTTAACATGATATCATCTTTAGTAAATGAAAGCTTATTTAAGTTTGTTGGTTTGATGAACATAAGCATGTTTTCAGTATTCTAAAAATTATATAAAATTCCTAAAAATCTGATATGTCTTGGTATAATTCTAGTCGTTATCTTAAAATGTGGCTTATAAAATAACCAAATTTCCTTGTAATTACATTATCATGTTAAGTCTTTTGTCATTGCCAGATCGTCACTATTTTACTCCAGTGGTTTTACAAATACATTTCATCTTCAGAGAAATTCGCAACAAGGCCTCTGACACATCCAACATTTGACACACATGGACAGAAAGCTTCTACAGTACGTTGGTTGTGTGATTTATCCTTTTTTGCTGTGAAAAGTCAGTGTTGTCAGGCTCCAGGCTCCTGTCACTTCAGCAAGTGTGTGAGGACACCCTGAATGCAGTGACCACGGGCCACTGTGACGTGTCACCTGGCCGTTCTGTCTTCTTACACTCAGACTCTGTCATTCCACCTATATTGGGGAAGAAGCGAGGCCAGTGCAGAGCCCGAGTGGCAGGCACAGCCTGAGAAGGTGGAGGGACTCTTGTCACACGGTGGCCACCACCGTCTCCCTCAGTGGACGGTCGTTGCCAGGGGCCTGGGTCTCCGTCTTCCATCCCCTGAGCCCCCGCCGGACGTGCAGGCTGCCACTCCATGATGACTTCTGGAGAAGGGGCTCTTGCTAGCACACAGACCCTGACATCAGTGAATAAAAGACACTTGGCCTGCCGTTCTCGTCAGGTCCGCCCCTGACTCACTCAGGAGAGTCCTGTCCTGACCACGTTTGTTTCTTGAATATGTGGTTGGCTCACATTTTCAGGAGGTCAGGAAACACCTACTGTGCACTCACTGTGTTCATGTGACAGTCAGACGCTGAGAACCACGCTGCAGGAAGAGTGCTCTGACTTGGCACAGCAGGTGACAGTCTCGTTGAGCACCTGGCACAGGGTAGACACTCAGGCTGCATTTCTGAAGATCCACACTGATCTCTCACAGATTACGCTCAGGTCCCAGCACCTCCTGACCAGCAGCAGAGTTACTCACACCTTCTGAGGGTCATTCTCCCCGCAGGGGCTGCATGGGAGCTGCTCAGGTGCCTCAGCCTACCGTGCAGCCTGACGTTCCCACAGACCACTTCAGATGGCCTTGGCGGCCTCAGCACTGGGGTGGATCTGTGAGGCAGCCATTGTCCTGGGGCCTGTCCTGCCCCATGGTTGAGCCCCAGGAATGTATCCCCTCCCCAAAGGATCCCACACTTGCCTTTCTCTCTCCCAGGGTGCATTACCCAGCTACCCTCAGACGCTCATGCTGTGGTGACCAAGAAACCCAGCCTTTCTTCCACACAAACCTTGATATTTCACACGGAGCAGCCCAGATTCAGCTTGAGCTGGAGACAGTGCTTGGAGTCCCTCTCGCTGTGCTTTTCTCAGGGGCCACACTGAGGGCATGCTGAGCAGTCAAGTTTAAAAGGAATAATCCAGAGATTGTGGTCACCTTCTCAAACCAGGAGTCCATTGCCTTGCTAGGGAGGCAAACAGGTTGGATGTAGCTGGTGGGGGAGCTGCCCATGAGGAGCAGAGAGACTTGGTCTTGCTGTCGCTCTGGTAGGGTGGTGCCAGCTGAATTGCCAGAGAAGAGAACAGGAATCTGTGCCCATCAGAAAAATGCCATGTGTGCATCTACCCTCAGAGATGGAAAGTGAACAGGCTCAGGCTTGTGACCCGAAGCTGTTCCTCAGCTGCAGTCATCCACCTTCATTACAGCGAGAGACCACTGAAGATGAAGCAAAGGCCTGATAAATTCCCTGTTCCTGACCGACTGTACGCCAGGAGCTGCCAGGTGCTGGGGATGCGGTGGTGAGAAGCATGCATTCATTCCAGCTGGCGCATCTCGGGGCTGGCTGCCTCTCATGAGTCTGGCCTCAAACTAGGAAATCAAAATGAGGCCGCCTGCCCCCAGAGCAGCCGAAGGAGGCCGTGTTCATGAGGGGAATCCTTTGGGCAGATTCAACCCCTCCCCCTGAGCTTCTCAACCTTGCCTGTATGATAGAATCATCTGGGAGGTTACTGATTGATTGTTTTGATGTACCGTATTCAACATTTGGTGGACATTTGGCTGGTTCCACATTTTGGCTATTATGAATAATGCGAGAACTTCATGTATGAGTTTTACTTGGCCCAGCATTTTATTTTTTGGATCATTCGCATACAAGTGTCTGTGTGAACGTGTTCTCAGTGTTCTCGAGTGTATACCTAAGGAGTGGGATCACTGGTGCCTTCATTTAATTTTTTAAGTTTGGACACTTTTACCACGTAATTCATGACATGCTCAGTGACCCTGAGTCCAAGACACCGAGTATTGATTTCCCTGAAGACACCTCGGGCTATTACCTACAGGCTCCTCAGAGGCTCTGCCTGCTTCTCCGAGGTTCTCCCTGGACATCAGGACCCTCCCGGTGCCCCATGCTCATCAGGGTGGGAGATGGGCTTGGGTCTCGCTGACGCTGCACAGCTTCCCGCTGGATCAGTTCAGGTCCAGAGCTCCTGGAAAAACAGCTCAAATGAGATGCTCCCCCACCAACATTTGCGAGGTGGGAGCTCCCGGTTCTTGCATCCGTCCTCATCCTCCTTCTCTGTGCTGCCTCCACCATGTTGATAGGGACTTCCTTTAACCCTCAAGAGTGTCAGAATAACTCACATTCTTTCTTGGCCATCCTTCACGCCCAGCATCCATTCCTGTTGCTTTTTCTACCACATCGATATTTTTAAAACATTGACATGTGAGTCACATGACGTAGGACCATTTTAAAGTGTACAATTAAGTGGTTTTAGCGTATTGTCTATGTGGTGCAACCACCCCCACTATCTCATCCCGCACATTCCCTTTGGAGAGCTCGTTTTGACCATCATGAGCCCCCTGCTCCCCCAGAGGAATATCACATGATAAACCCGGGGGGCCATGTGACCACAGTTGCTGCTGTTCTGTGGCCCAGTTCTTTACATTACCTTTTGAGAGAGGGTGGGGGACGTTTTACACCGATATTTTATCCAAGAGAAACTGAACCAGACACTTGGGGGTGGAGTCCTGGCATGGGTAACCCCCGTGGGGGTCTGAATGTGAGCAGTGGTGAGAACCTGCCACAAGCAGCCAGAGCTGCTCCAGGAGGAATTATGCCCTGGTTGGGCGAGGGGCACAGTCATGGTTCTGAGGGCTGGCTGGACATCTGCTGGTCCCCTGATACTCCGCTGCCCCCACCACCCCAACTCTGCACAGGGACGACTCTAGAACCAGCCAGGGGCCTCCTCCTGAGAACTGAGGCCAGGACCCTGGCAGTTCCCCTTTCCTGCTCCTATCAGCCCTCTTCATAACGAAGACTCCCACTCAGATGCTAAGTTTGGTCCCCTGCGTGGAAGTCCTCAGTGGCTCCCCATGGCCTATAGGAGGGTGAGGCCCCTGGCGGACCTGAGCACCCACCTTGCATTTCAGCCTCATCCCCTACCTGCCGCATCAACTCCTCCCTCATCCGCCGCACTCGTCCATTCCAGCCAAGGTTCCCTCTGGCCCTCTCCGCCTTTGCTCCTCCCTCTGCTGGGTCCCCATCTTACCAAGCTCAACCCTAATGTCCTGGTTTCTTGGTCTGCCCCCTACTACTGGACAGTGGTCATTCCCTCCCCCTGGGCACAGCACACCCTTGTGGTCTAGCCTGGCCTTGCACTCCTTGGAATAGCTCCTTTCCCTGTCTTCTCACCTCCTAGAGAGACGCAGGTCCAGGGGCCACAACCTGTTCCTCGGGGTCCCCAGCACCTGGCACAAGGTCCAGCACCGCCCGAGTGACAGTGACTGTGAGTGAGTGGTGGGAAAGGGAGATCGGGCCCTGGAGGTCTTTGTAACTTTTGAGATTTTGGGGGAAATCAAGAGTCCCCGTGGATGTCCCAGCTCCAATGGGGTCTCTGAAGGAATGAGGGGGGCGTAGTCTGAAGACCCCAGAAGGGAAAGCATTCACAGCATCCAGAACTTTCTTGGGCTCAGGGTAGTGAGTGAACTTCATCCTCATTGTCACTCCCTTCAATCCCCAGGTCAGCTTTTCCTGCGAGCAGGGGTGAGACAGGTGGGAATGGAGGTTGGTGGGGTTCAGTGCAAGCTCAGGTCTTCAGCACTGCCTTGGTAACACCGGCCCTCTATGGAAAACGTCAGAGAGGGGCAGTGAAGGGTGTCCAAGGTCCAAGACCTCTGTCCTGCCTGGGCATCCCCCATGCCTACCTGTCAAAAGGGCAGGAACCAAATGCCAGAGCCCTTGTGGGAGGGACGCTGGGCACAAAGCCCTCCCTCGTGCCCCTAGGGTATCTTGTCAGGAGACATCAGCTCCTGCGCTTCTAGCACCAAGGACCTTCCTGGTGGTGTGACATCCACAACAGGGCTCCAGGCTTGTGCCAGAGGCCTTGTGGCCCGGAATCCAGCCCCGGATCCTCCCCATGCACCAGCAAGGCCCGGTTCTGCTCCGCAGGCCCTCTCACCCCCAAGCCTGCCTCTGCCAGAGGTTTGGGAGGAATGATGGGCACAGTAGCCGGTCTCCAAGATGACCCCAATGACCTTGCCCTCTTGGTTTCACACCCTTGTGTGTTCTCCTCCTGTGTCAAATCAGAGCGGGGCTATATGGTGACAGAGTATGGTGGAGGCAGAGGCGTGTGAATTCTGAGGCTCGGGGCCAAAAAACCATTTTGGTTCCTACACTGGCCCTTGAATCCCTTGCCCTGGGGGAATCCGGGCACCGTATTGTGAGGACACTCAATCAGCCCCATGGGGAGACCCATGTGGAGAGGAACAGGCTCCCTGCAAACAGCTGAGCCCAACTTGCCAGCCCTGTGAATAAACCACCTGGGAAGTAGATCCTCCCTTCCCAGCCAGGACTTCAGATGATTGCAGCCTCCCGAGGGACCCTGAGTGGACTGCTCAAACTGCTCCCGAATTCCTAACCCACAGAAACCGTGACACGTAAACAATCATTTTAATCCATTGCATTTGGGGCAACTCGTTACTCTGCATCAGGTAACTAATAAAGCCCCTCTCGCTCTGGGGATGTGTCCTCTCTCAGCCACTGGGTGTGGACGGGGAGGTTGTTCTGCCTTCCTCTCAGCCCCTGGCCATGTTCCCCGACCATGGAATGGAGAAGGAAAGAGATGAGATGTGGCCCTGGAGCAGCACAAAATCAGACGCCCTCAGCCAACATGATATTTTTCTCCGTTTTAATTAATACTTTACAAAGTACAAAATACATTGTATTTTTGGAGGAACAGTTGGCATTTGTTTCTCTCCATCACACAGTACATGAATCTTGAGGGTCTCGTGTTTCTTCAAGAAAGAAAGAAATCGTGAGTGTCCCCACCAGGGTGTAAGGCTGCCCACTTCTCCCCTCTCCAGACCTTGGGACAGATGTAAGTGCCACTGCTACTGCTGGTGACCTTGGGCAGGCCGGGTGTGGGCCAGACCCCCGAAGACGAGGTCCTGGGCAGGGCAAGGCCCCCCAGAATACCATTGTACCCCCAACATCCACTCACCCCATCTCAGGGTAATGGAAATGATTTTTGCATAGAGGAGGAGGTTGGCTTGGAATTTTGTTTGTTACCGCCTGACCCCAGCTTTGGAGCCAACCCTGCCCAGCACTCTAGAACATTTCCTGAATAGGTAAACTGAGGCAGGGAACAGGGAAATTCACTGGGCTTGGCCTGTGACTTGGGACATGAATTTGGCCTATGTTTCATCCCCCCTTTCCGCCCCCTCTCCAACTTGCTGGACCCTCATCAGGGACGAGCCCCAGTAGGCGAGGGGGCACCAGCACCCAAAACCTCTCCCTGTGAACAATGTCCTCAAGGACTGGATGCTTCTGAAGAACCGGCTCAGCAGGTCTAGCCCCTTTGGGCTGCATGGACTGCCAGGCCTCGCGCTGCACAGCAGAGCCCCTGCTGGAGACACCTCTGCCCCCTCCACAGAGCAGATTTACACAGTCAAGTGGGCTGGGGCAGTCCTGCATGCAAGGCCTGGCACACCCCCATCAACTCCACATGTGGCCTCTGGGTAAGAATGCTACTGAGGCCTCAAAATACAGGATGAGCCAGTCCCTCAGCTAGGATTTGGGCTCTGCACACATTGCTGGCACACACCCTATTGTGGATGACACAGCACATGCTCACACTTACATGTGTGTGTATGAACACACGTTTGCCGTGTACAGAACACTGTCCTGCCCCCAGGGCAAGGTCCACCTTGCACTCCTGACTCTCACAGCCTCCCACCTCCTTGAAGCAAGAGCCACAAACTCCCTCACCACCAGGCTGCCCACAGACGTCAGGGGCCGGGCCGCAGGCTCCTACCTCCCATCCAGCCGCTCCTGGTGCCGCCTGCCTCAAGGCCAGAAGCTGCCTCAGCCACCAGGTCCTGCCTTTACCTTCCCAAGAGAGCAGGCGTCATAGGAGGGGTGGACATCAAAGCTGAAAGTATGGAAAGGGGATGAGAGACAGGTAAGCTTGTCCTTTTGCTGCCTCTAATTTGAAAATGAAAGAAAGAAAAGAGCCAGATGAGCTCTGAGAGGTAGGGAAAGGTCTCTCCTACAGCAGGGCTCCACTCCCCTCAGGACAGCCCCGCCACTCTTCCCAAGCCTGCCCTCTGCTGGGCCGACCACCGTCCACCACCCTAGTTTCTCCCCTCCCAGGAGGTCTCTGTGAATGGAGGGCTGCTGCCCCTCCCTCAACACGGTATCCAGGAACCTGAAAGGCCAAAGCTCATGTCTTTCCACTGCTGGGAGACTCCATCATCCTCCCCCAGGCTCTTCTAACTAAGCCAATCACCAACTCCATTTCTCAGTGGATGTGACAGCAGTGACTGGCTGCTCCCTGCCCTGGCTTACAGTGGGCACACATATATTGGGGGTATTTTCTTCCTAACCCTGCCCAGTGTTCACTCAGAGAGTGGCATCAAAAATTTCTCAGTCCCAGGGCTGGAGTGCTCTGTTATCATATGGGAGCTCCTCAAGGTTCCCTCTCTTAGCCGGGGTTGGCAAGGGCCCTAGTTGTCCCCACCTCCAGATCCAGAAGCTCAGAGAGGTGGACCAGGGTAGCTGTGAGACTCCTAAAACTCTTCCTGGGAAATACTGCCAGGAGGGGTTGGTGGTGGGTGAACAGGTTCATATTCAATGATCAGGCAACTGGTGCCTTGGCATGGGGTGGGGGCCTGGCCCTTCCTATCTCCCCAGATAGGAAGGCCCCAGAGCCTTCTCTCCTGACCTCCATAGCCTCCTCTGTCACCACAAAGGGCCAGGCTCCACCAGAGCGTGCATCATCTTCTGGACACCACACTGGTCTCTGAGGCCATGGTGACTGGTGGGGGGAGGTCACAGTGGGCAGCTCTGAGTCACCTGGCTCCCTCCCTTCCCTCCAGGGGTCTGTGGCCTGGGGTTGGTGGGAGGGGGAGAATGCTGGTGCTTGGGGGGCTCTGGACCCTCTGAATCTTTGGGAGTTAGTTCTGCACACCTCTCCATCTTGGATGAGTGCCCTGGGCTGAGGGCAGTGGCATGGGTAACACCTCTTGGGGGCTTTGGAGACCCCCATGGAGGAAGGAGGTGCAGAGTTGGCACTGTCCATCTCTCTCCTGGGTCAGGACTGAGGTCTGAGGGAGAAAGATGTGTCTTGGGAACCAGGGGAACCAATGCCAAAGGTTGAGCGAGGTCAGATTTTTCTACTTGGTGGGGGAGGGAAAGGGGTGGTCAGGGCTCCCCCTGCCCCTCACTCTCCTCTCCTGGAGCTCTCACCACTCTGGATGGGGCAGGGAGGAGCGAGGGTGGTGTAGAGGGTTTGAGCTTTTCTCACCAGGGGGAGGCACGGAGGCAAAGACACACACGGGAGTCCAGGTGGTGGATCTGAGTGCCCGCTCACCCTGCCTTTTGGCAGCCTGGCCCAGGAGCCCCATTTCCCTCCTGCGCCACCTGCCTCCCCAGTCAGTGCCCAGAGATCCTCAGCCCCCACGGGGCATCATCCTCAGGTCTCCCTGAGCCATTGGCTGCCCTTAGCACCCACCTTCACCTTCAGCCGTTGGGAAATGTGGCCCCCAGCTCTTCTGCTGGGGCATGGGGTCAAGGATCATGCAAGACGGCAGTGCCCAGCATGGGTTTTCTCTGAACTTTTCTCTGCATGACTGGCCTCTATTTTCAGGTGTGGATTTCTGGTGCTTATCACCCCTGGTACCCCCAGGGACTGCCCTCTTTTATGTCACACAGTGGACGTGAGCTCCACGTGAGCAGGGACCACATCAGGTTGTGCTCCCTGGTGAAGTCACAGTGCTTGGTACACAGCAAGGACTGGAGGATGTTGGCTGAATGATTGAATAAATGAACCAGTGAATGAACGAATGAGTGAATGAATGAGTAATGACTGAATGAATGAGTGTAGGAATGAATGAGAGAATGACTGAGTGAGTGATTGAAGGAATGAGAGAGTAAACGAAACAATGAGTGAATGGGTGAGTGAATGAAAACACAGAAGCAGGTGTGATCTAAACAGGAGCAGCCTTTGTTTCTTCCCCTCTAGACTCTGCCCATCTCTTGGGCCCGGGCCAGTCCCTGTCTCTCCTGGCCTCAGTTTCCCAACTGTCGCCTGAGAGCCTGCTCTTGGAACTGCATCAGCCAGCTCAGTGTGGACGCGGCTCGTGCTCTCCCCGGCGTGGGGGCGGTAGGGACGTGCTCGGGGCGCACGGGCCTTCCTCCAATGGGCGGTCGCGGGTGGACCCGCGCGGGGCAGCCGGGCCTCACGTCCCCAGCCGGGCGCGCGCTCGGGGCCCACCCACAGCACATGCACGTGACCCCGCTCCTCCGCGCGCACGCACAACACCAACAGCTGCCACAGGGCTGGTCCCGAGGACCCCCACTCCGCTGACTGCTCTGTGACCCCCACATCGGGTGGGGCGTTGGAAGAGGCCCTGGATCCCGTGTGGGGCCGGGTCGTGGGCGCTGTGGGGTGGAGGACAGCGTGTGGGGACTCCTGTCTCCCCAGAACTACCAGCCCCGCGTCTTGGTACAGCCGGCGCCCAGGGAGAGGTTTCAGAAGAGGCTGCGGCTCCTGGAGAGACTGGCCTCCGAGCCCGAGAGAGACCCGCCTTTGGTTCTGCCTCCGGGCTGCACGCGGGGGGACGATGAACCCTTTGCTCTGTGTCCCGGGCCTTTGTCACGGAGGCCTGATTGTTCGTGTGTGCAGGGACAGCTGGAGACCTCCATCGCCTCGGTGAGGGAGATGGGCCCTGACCCCGCCAGCCTGCAGGTGAGAGAGCTGGTCCCAGTCCCCAGAGGCAGCACCGTCCCACCCACTGTGCCCGCCCGCTGTCTGGGCACCTGTGGGAGAGACGGGACCTGGTGGCAGGAGCACATCTGTCGCGAAGGTTGATGCTACTTGGCCGAGGAGACAAACGTGTTTCGGCTCATTGATGTTCATTCATGATGAGCTGATACATTTATTGTGGGTCGACTATGTGGACTGAGGGGTCAGGACTCCAGTCAATTTGTTCCAATCTCTGTGGGGATGAACTAAAAATGGCAACTTGCCCTAGAGTTTTCTCTTGTCCAGTAGCCTGTTTTGTTTCTGTGTCAGGGAAAGAACTAAAATGATCCTATAGGGCCGGCCCCGTGGCTCAGAGCTTGAGTGCGCGCGCTCTGCTACTGGCGGCTCGGGTTCGGATCCCGGGCGCGGCCCGACGCACCGCTTCTCGGACCATGCTGAGGCCGCGTCCCACATACAGCAACTAGAGGGATGTGCAGCTATGACATACAACTATCTGCTGGGGCTTTGGGGGAAAAATTTTTAAAAATTTAAAAAAAGGCAGCTTTCTTTGAAAATGTCTTAAGGATCAGCCCATTTCTGGCATAGAGAGGAGAGTTCTTCGTGGCTCCCCAATGAGAGAGTGCCCTGGACCAGAAGTCAGAGACACTCCCAGTGTGTCCTTGAACCCTCCCTGGGCGTCAGTTTCCTCATCTGTAAAATAGGGCTAGTGTGGAGGTCGTAAGTGGTTTCCAGAAGTTCTTGCAGCTCTGAGAGTGATGCCTTAAGCTACCAAATGTTCCTGAAGCCATGAAGGAGGGGTCACAAATGGTGTTGTTACCGCTTAACAGTCATAAGCTAGTAAATATGAAAATGAGAGGGGCCCAGCTCGCAGATGCATGATTCCAGTGAAACTCCTTCACACCTTGTGTGTCATGGAAAGTTCTCCTTTACATGCTCCCTGCGCAGGTCCTGCTCCTTACCTATTGCCAGAGTTCATCGTTGACCTTGGGCACTTTCATTGGTCTTTTGGGAGGATTTCTGTTCAACTTGATGAGTTCCTGAATATCGTACCCAGTGAATCACTCCCAATATTACTCATTAATTCCAAGTCCTATTTTTTAAAATCCCATCTCCAGCCCTATTCTGGGCAAGTTGTCTAAGCAAACCTCAGTGTCTTGGTCCAATTGAATTGTAGTGAAAATATCCCCGTGTACACTCATGTTTTCTCCCCTTTGATGTATTTCCCACATGGAATAGCTGCTTTGAAAATCAAAAGATAAAATTTCCTCTCTGTCCTCTGCCAGCTACCCTCCTGCCAAGAGAGACACTCTAAGCTGCACGTGCTTCACCTTGGGAAGATCAAGGCGTAAATTCAAGGTAAAATTTCATCAGTGTGAAGGTTAGGGTTAGGGCTGCTCGTGCCCATGCTGCTGGCTGGACCAAGTCTGCACCCCCTCCTCCAGTGGCCAACCCCTCCATCCATTCCTTCTGAGGACGTCTTTCCCCATTTCCCTGGGGGTGGGCTTTGTGAAGGTGGGTTTTGTGGGGTTGTGACCCATATCGTTTGGATGGGTTGGGTCTTGGTGTTATAGCAAGTGCCTAGTCCGGCTGCTCCTGGGACCAAGACACATCTCCAAGTTGAAACAAATTATCTTTCTCTGTATTTTCGTAAAACAGCTGTATTGAGATATCGCTCACATGCCGTGTAAGCCACCCATTTAAAGTGTACAAATCAATGGCTTGTAGTAGAGTCACAGAGTTGGAACCATCACCACAACAGTGGAACATTTTCATCACCTCAGAATGAATCCCTGGACCCATTAGCAGTCACTCCCCCTTCCCCCATCGCCACAGCCCTAGACAACCACTCCTCTACTTTTTCTCTCTCTCGATTTGTCTATTTTGGACCTCTTATATACACAGAATAGTACAATGTGTGTTCTTTTGTGATAGCTCCTTTAATATGTCATGTTTTCAAGGTTCATCCTTGATTGTAGTGTATCGGTAATTCTTTCTGTTTTGTGCCAAATGATTTTCCCTTGCATAGATATACTGTATTTTATTGATCCATTCATCGGTTGAGGGACATTGGAGTTGTCTCCACCTTTTGGCTATTATAATAATGATGCTATGAACATTCACGTACAAGCTTTCATGTTTTCATGTCTGTTGGGTACACACTTAGAGTGGAACTGCTGGGTCATATGAAAACTCTCTAAATTTTGAAGAATTGCTAGACTATTTTCCATCTTTATTCCTGCCAACAATGTATGAGGATCCCAGTTTCTACCTATCCTTGACAAGACGTCTTAATATCTATATTTTTAATTTACAACCATCCTAGTGGATGGGAAATGATACTTATTGATTGTGGTTTTGATTGCATTTTCTTCCTGGATAATGGTGTTGAACGTTTTTCATGTCTTTATTGGCCATTTGTATATCTTCTTTGGAGAAATATCTGCTCAGCTCCTTTCCCCATTTTTAAATTGGGTTATTAGTTTCTTTATTATTGAGTTGTAAGCATTCACTCTATCTTCTATTTGCAAGTAGCTTGTTATATATATGGTGAGCTGGTATTGTGTCCCATTCAGCAGGCTGTCTTCTCACTTTCTTGATACTGCCTTTTGATACACACAAATTTTTAATTTTGATGAAGTCCAATTTGTTTATTTTTTATTCATGTGTTTTTGATGTCCTATCTAAGAAATCATCACCTAACTCAAGGTCAAAAGTTATATTCCTAGGGCCGGCCCAGTGGCGCAAGCGGTTAAGTGCCCGTGCTCTGCTGCGGCAGCCCAGGGTTCGCTGGTTCGGATCCCGGGCGGGCACCGACGCACCGCTTGTTAAGCCATGCTGTGGCGGCGTCCCACATAAAGTAGAGGAAGATAATGGATGTTAGCCCAGGGCCAGTCTTCCTTAGCAAAAAAGAGGAGGATTGGCATTGGGTGTTAGCTCAGGGCTGGTCCTCCTCACAAAAAAAAATAAATAAAATAAAAGTTTTATTCCTGTTATGAGAGGTTCGGGGATTCGATCGGAGATGTAAAAGACACTTTCCACTCCAAACAAATGGACTGAAGGTATATTTTATTATATAGAGGATAGTAAAGGTGACAGTCTGCAAACAGATCAAATAGGTCAAATATTAAGAGGGAAAAAACATCAGCTCGATTGGAAAGGGAAAACACCCACATCGGCTGAAGAGAAATGACACAAATCAACCGGAAAGAGAAACACCAGGTTGACTGAAAAGAGAACACATCAAATCAATTACTTCATATCAAATCAATTACTTCATATCAAATCAATTACTTCATATCAAATCAGTTACTCACAACATCCACGCCCCACTGCCGGGAGAGCCCTGTCAATCGACGCGGCTGGGCAAGGATCACACGTCCTGGGCAAGGTGTCCCTTCCACAGGTGGAACTCTCACCAGGTCTCAGCTTCCAGCAGTTTATATAAGCAGTTACAGAGTTTACAGAGCAAGCATCTAGTGTTCCCATGCCCAAAACAGTTATCAGTGGCATACGTGCACTGAGCCCCTTGGCTAACGTCCCAGCCCAGTGGTTGTGTACGTGCATTGTTTTCTTTGGTTATCATCTTAGCCCGGCACAGATGGCCAGTCCATCCCGTGCTACCATGCTCCAAGAGCCTTGAACTGTTACAACTTGCAACTCCCTCCATGGGAGAAAGGCCAGTTCCCGGGAAAAGGCCAGTTCCCACCACACAGAAAGCAGCTTTGTATTTCTTTGTGTGCTTGTGGCTATAGGTCAATGGAGCGGCCAAACATGGCTGTACTCATGTCAAGACAATTCCCATGTGTTTTCTTGTAAGAGTTGTATAGTTTTGCCTCATATTTAGCTGTTGGATCTATTTTGAGTTCATTTTTGTAAGTACTGTAAGCAAGGAGTCCAACTTCTTTGCGTGTGAAAATCCAGTTGTTTCAATACCATTTGTGGACAACATTGTTCTTTCCCCATTGAATTGTCTTTTCACTCATCAAAAATCAATTGACTGTAAATATGTAGGTTGATTTCTGGACTCTCAATTCTATTCCGTTGGTCTGTATGTCTATTTTGTATGACAGTACCACGCTGTATTCATTATGGTAGCTTTGTAATAATTTTTGAAATTGGGAAGTGTGAATACTCCATCTTTGAACTTCTTTCTCAAGATTGTTTTGGCTCTTGTGGCTCCCTTGCATTTCCATATGAATTTTAGCCTTGGCTTGTCAGTTTCTGCAAAAACAGGCAGCTGGGAGTTTGCTTGGAATTCCACTGAATCTCTAGTTCTATTTGTGGAGTATTGCCACCTTAATAGTATCAAGTCTTCGCATACATGAAGATGAAATGTCTTTCCATTTATTTTGGTCTTCATTAATTGCTTCCAATAATGTTTTGTATATTTCATTGTACAACTCTTGTACTTCTTATGATAAATTTATTTCTAATTATTTCATTGTTTTGGATGCTATTGTAAATTAACATATTTTCTTACTTATATTGTCAGATTTTCCTTTGCTAGTATATAGAAATAAAATTGATATTTTAAAACTTGACATATGATATTATATTAGTTTCAGGCATATAACATAATGATTCTATATATGTATATATTACCAAAGATCAACACAATAAGTCTGGTTAACATCCATCACCTCACATAGTTACAGATTTTTTTCTTGTTATCAGAACTTTTAAAATCTGCTCTCTTAGCATCTCTCAGATGTACAATACAATATTGCTAACTATAGTCACCATGTTTTTTGTTATATTTCCAGGACTCATTTATTTTCTAAGTGGAAGTGTATACCTTTTGACCCCTTCATTCATTTGCCCAACCCCCACCCCCTGCCTCTGGCGACCACCAAGCTGTTCCCTGTATCTGTTAGCTCAGTTTTTGTTTTTTTTTTTAATTTTAGATTCGCCATTTAAGTGAGATCATATGGTATTTGTCTTTCTCTCTCTGACTTATTTCACTTAGCATAATGCCCGTCTATGTTGTTGCAAGTGGCAGGATTTCTTTCCTTTTTATGGCTGAATAAGATTCTGTTATATATATATACTTACACCACATCTTCTTTACCCGTTCATCCATCAAAGGACACTAGGTTGCTTACCGTGTCTTCACTATTGTAAATAAATGTTGCAATGAACAGTGGGGTGCAGATATCTTTTTGTGTTAGTGTTTTTATTTCCTTTGGATAAATATTCATAAGTGGAATTGCTGGATCATATGGTAGTTCTATTTTTAATTTTTTGAGGAATCTGCATATTCTTTCTCATAGTGGCTGCACCAATTTATATTCCTATACAATGGATTTTTTAAATTAATCTTGTATCCGGCAGCTTTGTTAATCTCATTTCTTAGTTCCAATAGTTTTTCCATGTATTCTCTGTGATTTCCTCTATATGTGGTCACATCATTTGAGAATTGAGATAGTTTTACTTCATCCCCTCCAATCTAGATACCTTTCACATCATTTTCTTGCCTAATTGACCTGGCTAAAACCTCCAGTAAAATGTAGCATAGAATTGGCAAGAGTGGCCAATGCTCATCTTGTTCTTGACCTCAGGGGTGGCATTTCCAGTCTTTCCCCACTGACTATGACGTCGGTGAGCTGTGGACTGTTCACAGATGCCCTGGACGAGGCTCAAGATATTCCCATCTGTTTCTAGTTTCTTGAGTGTTTCTATCACGAAAGGGTGTTGGATTTTGTCATATGGTTTTTCTGCACCTAGTGGATATTAGCTTTTGCAGCAGCTTTTAAACCATGAAATCGTCTTCCCTCCCCTCTTCCTCCATCTTTCTCCTTCACAAAAACACACAGAACCTCTCTGGAGGCAAACCAGAACCCACATATTAAATACTTGCTGAAAGCCAGTCGAATGACTAGTCTAGACCTCTTGATCCCATCATCCCTGCCTTGGCTGCTGTGTAACTGGGGGGTGGGCCCACTCCAAACAGGTGACGACAGAAATTCACATACTCATGATAATTCCGAGGGTGGTGGCTCCCTCTGGGTTGCATTCTCCGTCGTGTTCTCTTCTCTTTACTGACTGTAGAGTGAAAATATTTAGCATGAAGGGAGAGGATTGTGCAGGAAAGAGCATATATCAATTGTGTGTGCTGAAAGGTAACAATAAATAGGCAAAAAACTTGACTTCTTCAAGAAATGTGTTAAAGGAAATATGACATATTCTCTACAGACCTTCCTGGCGTGGAAGCCCACATTCTGAAAATACGGTGTCTGGTTAATTTTCTGAGGCCTCGTGTATCACTTTTCTCTTGCAGGAGTCTGGGTGCTGACCCTGTTGTCGGCCGGCCTCACGAGGGTGAGCTTTCTGTTCCATATTTTGCCCGGTTTCAGGTAAGAGGCCTTTGGGGTCATTTGCATGTCTTCAGCAGGAAAGCGTCAACCACGCTTTCTCAGAATTATCAGGAAGTGCCGGCAGAGCCCGACATGCAGTACGAGGTCTGGATTGGACAGACACTTCGTCTGCAAACTTCCTATGGCACTGAGTTTCTGAAGCCCTTAAAGAACAGTGATTCTAAAGTGGAAAAAGGAAGGACAAAGGCATTTCAGCATTGTGTTTGTCAGAGTTCTCCAGAAAATAACCAACAGGATACATATGCATGTGCACACATACACACACACACACACACAGATGTGTGTATATGTATGTGTAGAGAGAGAGAGAGACTGATTTTAATATATTGTCTCATGTGCTCATGAGGGCTGGCAAGTCCAAAATCTGTAGACCAGGCTTGCAGACTAGAAACTCAGGCAGATGTCTAGATGCTGGGGTCTCGAGGCAGATTTTCTTCTTTGGGAAACCTCAGTGTTTGCTCTGAAGGCCCTCAGCTGATGAGGCCCACCCAAATTATTGACAGTAATCTCTTTTTCTTGAGGTCAACTAATTGTACGTGTTAACCACATCTACAGAATACCTTCACAGCAAGACACGATTAAATATCCAGTTTGATTAAACAGCTGCATACTATGGCCTGGTCGGGTTGACACACAAGACTAACCATCAGAGCCCACGCTCCCTCAACTTGGCGCCCACTCACATCTCCTTTAGCCGCATTTAATCTCCAAATAAGGACAGGAAGAAAGTCATTCTTCCCTCTAACATGGTACCCCTCTCCTGTGGACAACTCAAAACACAAATACTCTCCCCAAGGAGGATGCAAAGTTCTTGGGTGATGTGCACTCCTTTCCTTGATATCCTATGACTTAAATACTATCATGTGAAGTTAACTGTTATTGATACATCTAGTTACATATGATGTTCTGTGATAAGAAGATAAGGAACAGAAGAAAAAAATTTATTTGATACATGCACACTGTCTACAGTCTGGGAAGGCTTCCTAGAAGTCTTCTTGGATCCTTGGGCTGGGGCTTCTCTGGAGGGCAGCGGGGTGTTTTCTGTTTTTGGAAAGGCACGTGAAAAGGCAGTCATGTTGCTGAACATTTGTCCTCTTGAAGCACCAGTGCCCGCTCTAAAACAAGCTTCAGAGCTAGTGCCAGCTCCACCACCAGCTCCACAGCTAGCACCGCCTTCAGTGTCAGACATCACACCAGCTCTAGTACCAAATCTTAAGTTCGAGCCATTTCTTGCCCATGCCCAAGAGCTAGATGTAGTACCAGCCACAGAGCTAGTGCCAACTCCAGAAAATGGTCAAAAGCTGGGGCCAGGTCCAAGACCAGCTCCAGCAGCAGCTCAAGAGCTTGAGTGTTCTCTGGAGCCAGCTCTAGCCAGGCTCCTGACTCAGAGCCATTTTCAGGACCAGCTTCAGCACCCAAGCCACTGCACGAAGCAGTTCTATTACCAGCTCCAGAACTAGAGCCAGTGATAGGTCTATAGCCAGAGCTAGCCCCAACACCAGCTCTACCAACAGCTCTAGCACCAGAGTTGGGGCCAGCTCCATAGCTAGAGCTAACCCCAGCTCCCACAGTTGCACAAACTCCTGAGATAGAGGAAGCTCCACCTTCAGCTCCAGTGCTAGTTGCAGGGTCAGGGCCGGGGTTCTCTCATGAGCTAGAGCTAGCTTGAACACTAGCTGTAGCATCAACGCTGGAGATAGAGGCAGCTCTATCACCAACTCCTGTGCCAGTCCTAGTGATGGTTCTAGTGCTCACTTTAGAGTGAGAACCAGGTTGAAGCTAGTTTACAGCCAGTGCCAGGTTCCAAGGAAGAGCGAGCTCCAGCATCAGCTCTAACACTGGCTCCAGAGTTAGAGCCATTTCTGGCACCAGCTCGAGAGCTAGAGTCAGCACCAAGTTCAGAGGCAGAGCCTGCTCCAGCAACAGATCTAGTACCAGCTGCAGAGCTAGATCCCCCACAAGTGCTGGAGCAAGAGCTGGCTTGGGTACCAGTAGCAGACTTAGAGCCAATGCCAGCTCAAGAGAAAGAACCAGCTCTGGCAACAGCTCTAGCACCAACATCAGAGCTAGATCATGCTGTGCTACCAGCTCTACCACCGATTTCAGAGATGGAGGCAGCTCTATCACCAACCCCCCAGGCAGAGCCTGTGCTGCTCTAGTACCAGAATCTGCCCCAACACCAATTCCAGAGGTGGAGCCGGTGCCAGAGCTACAAACCAATCCACCACCAGTTTTAGCACCAGCTACAAAGCTAGAGCTAAGACTGGTTATACAACTAGAGACACAAGAACCAGGTCTAGAATGAGAACCACAGTTAGAGCCACTTACAGCAATAACTCTACACCAGCTCCAGTGCAAGAGTTGGAGCCAAGTCAAGAGTTTTATCAAACTGCAGAAGCAGGTCTAGATTATCTCTGGAGGTAGTTCCAGCTCCAGTGCCTTCCCCAGAGCTAGAGATACTGGCGGCTATAGAGATAGCGCAACTCTAACACAGGCTCTCGCATGAGCTGCTGAGATTGAACCAGCTCCAGCTTCAGCTCCAGTTCTAGAATCAGAGCCATGTTTTGAGCTAAAGCAAGCTCCAGCACCAGCTCTAGCACCAGCGAGAGAACTAGCCCATGACATCACCATGATGGGTGGGGCCAGGTGTTGGGCTGAGGGGTGGGACATTTTCTGCCAGACAGCTCATTCCCAAGTACCTTGATCACATCCACTGCCAGCTCCTCGTCCTCCCTCACTCCATGAGGTCCCAGCCCCGGGGTCTCTGTGGCCCTGCTTTCCCAAAGAAGGCTCAAAGCTGACAAAGAGCCCTCTGGTGTTGGAAACTGGGGCCAGTTCATTAAAAACAGTATACATTTTGACCCAGAAACTCCACGTCATGGATTCTGTCCTAAACAGAGATTTGTGGTTGCAGGTGTTCCCTTCAGCACGATTCAGAGAGTGAAAAACTGGAAATGGCCCCTGGTCCAAGCAGGGGGTCTTCATAAATTCTGATGCCAGGACAGAGAAAATACCAAGTGGAAGAGGATTGCCTGGCGGAGGCCATGCCTGGACAAATCAGGCTCTAGAAGAGCACACACCCTGGAATGCTCCGTTCCTGACACCCACAAGCGCACACACACATACGCACGCATGTGCACACACGTGCACACACTGTACAGACTTTCTGTGGGATGAAGTCCTGGGATCAGCACCGCCAACACAGGCGTGCCCCTGGGGGCTGTGATGGGTCCCGCAGGCTGGTCTCCAGAGAGGAGTGTCCTTTCACACTTGTCTCTAGGAGTCTGCTGGGGCCTCTGCTTCCTCACATTGTCACCAGGGCTGGTTGTCACCACACTGGAACCCTGCCCATCTGATGGGGCCCAGTGCCCTCTCCACAGTGTCTCCATGTGCGCGTGTCCCCCTCGTGGAGCTCGAGCGTCTCTGACACATGCTGCCCCTGTGTATCACCTCTCATTGGCGTTGAGTGTGTTTGCTCTTTATCTCTTATTAAAATACTGAATTTCAAGCATTTTTTGGAAGCGAGGGATGTGTAGCCTTTCCCTGGCCTTGGGTTATGAGGAATGCTTTCCGGTTTGTGGTTTGTCTTTCCAGCATTCTACCCTTGTCTTGTTTTTGTTTTGGCCACAGGCGTTTCATGCCTGGCTTCTGGCTCTGGTGTCCCACTTAGAACAGCAGTCTGTACCCCAAGATTATGCACATATTTACCGAAAGGGCTTTATTTGATACATCAAATCTAGAATCCACCTGGGATTTTCCTATCAAATTAGAGAAATTCTATTTCAAATAAAAACAGAAAAGGAAAACCTATAAGGCCCTGTGAAAATAAGAAGGCAGACACAAATGGCCAGTTATGGCATGATTTCACTTATAGGAAACATCCAGAATAGATTTAACAAAAAACAGTGACAGAAAACAGATTAGGGCTGGCCAGGGCCTGAGGGATAAATGGGGAGTGAGTGCTTTTAGAACAGGGTTTCCTTTTGGGGTGTGAAACTGTCTGAGCCCAGATAGCGGTGATGGATGCACAGCATTGTGAATGTACTTAATGCTCATAAAGTGTACAATTTGAAATGAGAAAACATAAATTTTAAAAAATCGAAACATTTAATTTAAATAATTATTAAGAACTAAACAATAAAGAAAAATCAAATAGAGCAACTAAGAAGGAAACAAACACATTAATGAGAGTAGGGAAGGAAATTTCTGGTGAGGGAGCAGTTTGAATGGGTGGTACAGGAGCTGCTGATGAGAGACATTGCAGAGCCAGCTCTCCCAGGCCAGATGGTTTGGCTTCAGGTGCCTCTTGGTCTCCTGCAGGACCCTCTTCAGGGAATGTGTCTCCCTGCTTGCATGGTGGGGCCTCAGTTGTCTCCTGGTCTCCTGCTGGAGCCTGTGCAGGGGATGGGTCTCCCTGCACGGTGGCTGGGGCCTCAGCTACCTCCTGGTCTCCTGCTGGAGCCTGTGCATGGGATGGGTCTCCCTGCACGGAGGCTGGGGCCCCAGCTGCCTCCTGGTTTCCTGCAGGAGTTGGTGGTAACGATATTTGTCCGGGATGGATGATGGGTACTGAGGTAGCTCTGAGGCTTGTCCAACAGTCAGTGCAGACGTTCTCCCCACAGCTGCTGATGCAGTCTTGTGTCACAGCTGCTCATCCCTGGCGGTGAGGGATTGGATGTCCCCTTCTACCAGCTCCTCGCTGATCTCCTGCATGGAGCTCTGCAACGGCAGTGACCGGTAGCCGACCCAGAGGCATCCGAGCCCTGCCAGCTGCCCAGCTGTCCTTGTGCTGCTTCTGTCCTCGGGATCTAATTCTCCCAGATCAGGCACATACCTGTGTCTCCACAGAATTCCACCCCGGATGAAAGACATACACCTCAGGCAGAAGGGTGCCACTCTAGCACTCCACATCCCACCCAGCCGACCTTGACCTGGGCTGTGAACATGACGCACCAGGGTCATGTTAGAAGCCCACCAGGCTTCTAACACCTCAGCGACCTGCTCCTGCTCACGGTGGTCCACCCTCATGAAACCGCCCTTCCACACACACACATGGGGAGGGGATGTAGGGCTGCCCAGATGGGACCACAGTGCTGGTCTGGTCTGGATTGGCCTTCCCTAGGACTCCCTGTGTTACCTTTCTGTCCCTCCGATTAAATGGCCACAATTGTCGGCCATGAGAAAGGAACCAGCATCTGCATTGCGGGTGGTCTTTGGGAGCTTTCCTGGGGCTCTGGTCCCTGACCATCGAGAAGAAGCAACTAAACACGTTGCTCCCACTAGACAAGTGCTAGACAAGTGAGCTGGCTTGAGGGCTGTCTCTAGGATGTGCGTGCCTAGTTACCAGGGTTCCAAGTACTCTTGGGCTCCATGAGGGTACTTCCTGGGGTCAACTTACCTAAGCTCCCTCCTCACACAAGACCTCCCTAAGGGCCCCCGGGGCTGCTGACTGCTCACTCTCCATCTCCACACCACGTCCAGACACAGTCACACCAACACAGTCCACCCCACAGCCTCTGGGGAGGTCTGAACGCAAGCAGGGCCCCAGCTTTGAGGACACAGAGTTGAATGCAGTCCCGCTCCTGCTTCTTGCCAGTGATGTCACCCTGGACAACCACGTGCCTCTCAGGGCTTCCTCAGTGTCCCCATCTGTGCAGTGGGGGTCATTCTAGCGTCTATTCCCTCGGGATGTCATCAGGTGCGATATAAGATATTTTATGTTTTCAAGTATATGTGGAAACCATTCTGGTTGGAACCTGATTTGGCCCGAAATGTATTTGAACCAAAGAAACCTGACTCGTGGCTTGTCAGACATGCATTGTCTGTGTGCTTTAATCATTACCCTAAAGTAAAGAATGTACTCTTTGAAGATAAAAAAGCATCCCTCCCTTCCTTTGATGTCAGCACCCTTTCAAGATAAGACTGAATGCCTCATTTACCCCAGCGCCGAGGCCATGGTGACTTGCTGTCTATGTGCTCATCAATAGCAAAATATCTCCTTGAATCCTTGAGAGAATGTGCACCTGTCATGCTTGATGTGTGTCTCTGTCTTTGGAAACAGGATGTAACTCTGCTGAAAAGCACTCTTCTTCACAGCGCTTTCTTCCCTTGCAAAGATGTGCTCCGGGCTAGAGTCCTCAAATGAAATTGGGCTCAAATAAAACTTTGTGCTACAGAACGATTATTGATTATTTGCGGCACCTTTTCCTGGCAACCACGAAGGGACTTCTGAGACACCCGCATGAGACCAGGTGGAGCCTACTTTCAACCAACACTGGTACCACAGGGGACCGTTGCGTTCCACTACCCCTCCTCCCCTCGGCTTCACTGCACTTTTCAGGTGCTCTGGTGAGTTCTCCCGAAATCTGGACCTCCTTATTTAAGTTGACAGTCCTGACTTGTTATTCCAGCTGTTAAAACAGTCTGAAGACTTCAACATCTTAAGGGTGTGTTGGTACTCTTCCTAGGTAAGAGGAAACTGGGGGGGACATTTCCTAGGTGAGGGGAGCCAACAGGGAGACATTTCCTGGGTAAGGGGAACCAAGGGGGAAGTTTGGAGTGAACTGGGTTAGCTGACCTCTTTAATTTGGCTTTCAATTGAAAAAGAGACATGTTGATAAAGTCTGAACAAACTGACAGCAAAATGAGAGACTGAATTTTTTTCGTTCTGAAGAAAAGGGGCACTTGCTCTTTCCAGCCACAAGTTGTTCTCAGGTGACTGAGAACCTGGTGTAAGTGTCTGAGGACAATCTCCATGACAAGCGGCAGTCCCATAGGGAACTCAGTCACCATCATTCACTTTAAATAATTAATGTCTTGTCGAGGGGCCCGCACACAAGGATTGTTCATCCAGTGCTCTGCACCCCTACGGTAGTTGTAGACTGCCCGCAGGAGAAGCTAAGACACGTGAGAGAGTGTTCATCACCTTTTAGGAAGTGACACTCACAAGCAGCACAGTTTTGACCAGCTACACTGTCCTTAGAAATTGTTCAGACTTGATATTAAAATGAAACTAAAAGAAAATGAGAAACCACACTTTCAAAGCCAACAATGCCAGATGGGCACCCACCCACTGGAACTCTGGCTGGCTCTGTGTACAATATGTATGGAGCCTTTACTTGCAAGTACTTAACCAAATGGGGATAGCTGTAATTGGCTGAATCTTTGGATCAGGATAACCTGGGATAATTTAAAATTATACTGGCCACTTTGGGGCTCCTTTGAGCTTCCGAAACTTGTCTTTTTGTGCACTAGATTTGAGAACCGTGGAACAGACAGATTAAATGCAATCTTTAATCTCTAAAGAGTTAAGCATGCCACCTTCCAGCACACCTGCTCGAAAACTAAAGGTTGCAGAAGTTGTAAATATTTAAAACAACAGCAAAATCTTGCTACGCTTGTATTGTGTCCTGAGAGCTTGGCTTAGTAACCATCAGGTTGGGCGCCCCAAAATATGGTCAGACAGAATTGCAGGTTGCACCCAATTTGCAGTCAGGTATGGTTGGACAGAAATATGGGTTGAACTCCATTTGTGGCTAGGGTCCTACAAAATGCCACCAGCTTCAAGGGTGTTACATTCGTCATTAGAAGGAATGATCTAATTAGATAAGATTGCTTAAGATGTGCACTTAAAAGCAAAGCCTTCAAAATTCCAAAAGAGCCCTACTGAAAGTTTGGTTGCAAAAAGCTAATAAAAATTAAGCTGTAAAAGTTACCTAAAAGTCTATTAAATTATGGCTTTACAGACACCTCCATAATCGACCTTCAAAGAAGGGCCCAGTATGAGCCCCTCTCAGAGTTAATGAGATCATGAGAGATTTTCTGGGAAACTTAACGTTATTCCCTTAATCAGTCAATGGGAAACTTAAATTAAAAATTAATAGAGTTGTTTAATACTGCCAAAAACACAGTTTGGATCCAACTATTCTTTCTTAAATTAGTGAGTTTTGTATTGTACCTGATTCATAGGAAACATTTAATGAAAACTATTTAAGGTCTCTGCTTGTGTCTGTCTGTGTATCTATGTATGTCTATGTGTACGCGTTATATATATGTGATATTTTTCTACCTCTGGATGATGTAATTTCTAAAAGAGCTCCACTAGTAGGCTTAAAGTAAGCATTTATATAAATTGTTTCTAAATGTAATGGAAACTAACCCAAATGTTTTTCAAGTTAACATGATATCATCTTTAGTAAATGAAAGCTTATTTAAGTTTGTTGGTTTGATGAAAATAAGCATGTTTTCAGTATTCTAAAAATTATATAAAATTCCTAAAAATCTGATATGTCCTGGTATAATTCTAGTCGTTATCTTAAAATGTGGCTTATAAAATAACCAAATTTCCTTGTAATTACATTATCATGTTAAGTCTTTTGCCATTGCCAGATCGTCATTATTTTACTCCAGTGGTTTTACAAATACATTTCATCTTCAGAGAAATTCGCAACAAGGCCTCTGACACTCCCAACATTTGACACACATGGAGAGAAAGCTTCTACAGTACGTTGGTTGTGTGATTTATCCTTTTTTCCTGTGAAAAGTCAGTGTTGTCAGGCTCCGGGCTCCTGTCACTTCAGCAAGTGTGTGAGGACACCCTGAATGCAGTGACCACGGGCCACTGTGACGTGTCACCTGGCCGTTCTGTCTTCTTACACTCAGACTCTGTCATTCCACCTATATTGGGGAAGAAGCGAGGCCAGTGCAGAGCCCGAGTGGCAGGCACAGCCTGAGAAGGTGGAGGGACTCTTGTCACACGGTGGCCACCACCGTCTCCCTCAGTGGACGGTCGTTGCCAGGGGCCTGGGTCTCCGTCTTCCATCCCCTGAGCCCCCGCCGGACGTGCAGGCTGCCACTCCATGATGACTTCTGGAGAAGGGGCTCTTGCTAGCACACAGACCCTGACATCAGTGAATAAAAGACACTTGGCCTGCCGTTCTCGTCAGGTCCGCCCCTGACTCACTCAGGAGAGTCCTGTCCTGACCACGTTTGTTTCTTGAATATGTGGTTGGCTCACATTTTCAGGAGGTCAGGAAACACCTACTGTGCACTCACTGTGTTCATGTGACAGTCAGACGCTGAGAACCACGCTGCAGGAAGAGTGCTCTGACTTGGCACAGCAGGTGACAGTCTCGTTGAGCACCTGGCACAGGGTAGACACTCAGGCTGCATTTCTGAAGATCCACACTGATCTCTCACAGATTACGCTCAGGTCCCAGCACCTCCTGACCAGCAGCAGAGTTACTCACACCTTCTGAGGGTCATTCTCCCCGCAGGGGCTGCATGGGAGCTGCTCAGGTGCCTCAGCCTACCGTGCAGCCTGACGTTCCCACAGACCACTTCAGATGGCCTTGGCGGCCTCAGCACTGGGGTGGATCTGTGAGGCAGCCATTGTCCTGGGGCCTGTCCTGCCCCGTGGTTGAGCCCCAGGAATGTATCCCCTCCCCAAAGGATCCCACACTTGCCTTTCTCTCTCCCAGGGTGCATTACCCAGCTACCCTCAGACGCTCATGCTGTGGTGACCAAGAAACCCAGCCTTTCTTCCACACAAACCTTGATATTTCACACGGAGCAGCCCAGATTCAGCTTGAGCTGGAGACAGTGCTTGGAGTCCCTCTCGCTGTGCTTTTCTCAGGGGCCACACTGAGGGCATGCTGAGCAGTCAAGTTTAAAAGGAATAATCCAGAGATTGTGGTCACCTTCTCAAACCAGGAGTCCATTGCCTTGCTAGGGAGGCAAACAGGTTGGATGTAGCTGGTGGGGGAGCTGCCCATGAGGAGCAGAGAGACTTGGTCTTGCTGTCGCTCTGGTAGGGTGGTGCCAGCTGAATTGCCAGAGAAGAGAACAGGAATCTGTGCCCATCAGAAAAATGCCATGTGTGCATCTACCCTCAGAGATGGAAAGTGAACAGGCTCAGGCTTGTGACCCGAAGCTGTTCCTCAGCTGCAGTCATCCACCTTCATTACAGCGAGAGACCACTGAAGATGAAGCAAAGGCCTGATAAATTCCCTGTTCCTGACCGACTGTACGCCAGGAGCTGCCAGGTGCTGGGGATGCGGTGGTGAGAAGCATGCATTCATTCCAGCTGGCGCATCTCGGGGCTGGCTGCCTCTCATGAGTCTGGCCTCAAACTAGGAAATCAAAATGAGGCCGCCTGCCCCCAGAGCAGCCGAAGGAGGCCGTGTTCATGAGGGGAATCCTTTGGGCAGATTCAACCCCTCCCCCTGAGCTTCTCAACCTTGCCTGTATGATAGAATCATCTGGGAGGTTACTGATTGATTGTTTTGATGTACCGTATTCAACATTTGGTGGACATTTGGCTGGTTCCACATTTTGGCTATTATGAATAATGCGAGAACTTCATGTATGAGTTTTACTTGGCCCAGCATTTTATTTTTTGGATCATTCGCATACAAGTGTCTGTGTGAACGTGTTCTCAGTGTTCTCGAGTGTATACCTAAGGAGTGGGATCACTGGTGCCTTCATTTAATTTTTTAAGTTTGGACACTTTTACCACGTAATTCATGACATGCTCAGTGACCCTGAGTCCAAGACACCGAGTATTGATTTCCCTGAAGACACCTCGGGCTATTACCTACAGGCTCCTCAGAGGCTCTGCCTGCTTCTCCGAGGTTCTCCCTGGACATCAGGACCCTCCCGGTGCCCCATGCTCATCAGGGTGGGAGATGGGCTTGGGTCTCGCTGACGCTGCACAGCTTCCCGCTGGATCAGTTCAGGTCCAGAGCTCCTGGAAAAACAGCTCAAATGAGATGCTCCCCCACCAACATTTGCGAGGTGGGAGCTCCCGGTTCTTGCATCCGTCCTCATCCTCCTTCTCTGTGCTGCCTCCACCATGTTGATAGGGACTTCCTTTAACCCTCAAGAGTGTCAGAATAACTCACATTCTTTCTTGGCCATCCTTCACGCCCAGCATCCATTCCTGTTGCTTTTTCTACCACATCGATATTTTTAAAACATTGACATGTGAGTCACATGACGTAGGACCATTTTAAAGTGTACAATTAAGTGGTTTTAGCGTATTGTCTATGTGGTGCAACCACCCCCACTATCTCATCCCGCACATTCCCTTTGGAGAGCTCGTTTTGACCATCATGAGCCCCCTGCTCCCCCAGAGGAATATCACATGATAAACCCGGGGGGCCATGTGACCACAGTTGCTGCTGTTCTGTGGCCCAGTTCTTTACATTACCTTTTGAGAGAGGGTGGGGGACGTTTTACACCGATATTTTATCCAAGAGAAACTGAACCAGACACTTGGGGGTGGAGTCCTGGCATGGGTAACCCCCGTGGGGGTCTGAATGTGAGCAGTGGTGAGAACCTGCCACAAGCAGCCAGAGCTGCTCCAGGAGGAATTATGCCCTGGTTGGGCGAGGGGCACAGTCATGGTTCTGAGGGCTGGCTGGACATCTGCTGGTCCCCTGATACTCCGCTGCCCCCACCACCCCAACTCTGCACAGGGACGACTCTAGAACCAGCCAGGGGCCTCCTCCTGAGAACTGAGGCCAGGACCCTGGCAGTTCCCCTTTCCTGCTCCTATCAGCCCTCTTCATAACGAAGACTCCCACTCAGATGCTAAGTTTGGTCCCCTGCGTGGAAGTCCTCAGTGGCTCCCCATGGCCTATAGGAGGGTGAGGCCCCTGGCGGACCTGAGCACCCACCTTGCATTTCAGCCTCATCCCCTACCTGCCGCATCAACTCCTCCCTCATCCGCCGCACTCGTCCATTCCAGCCAAGGTTCCCTCTGGCCCTCTCCGCCTTTGCTCCTCCCTCTGCTGGGTCCCCATCTTACCAAGCTCAACCCTAATGTCCTGGTTTCTTGGTCTGCCCCCTACTACTGGACAGTGGTCATTCCCTCCCCCTGGGCACAGCACACCCTTGTGGTCTAGCCTGGCCTTGCACTCCTTGGAATAGCTCCTTTCCCTGTCTTCTCACCTCCTAGAGAGACGCAGGTCCAGGGGCCACAACCTGTTCCTCGGGGTCCCCAGCACCTGGCACAAGGTCCAGCACCGCCCGAGTGACAGTGACTGTGAGTGAGTGGTGGGAAAGGGAGATCGGGCCCTGGAGGTCTTTGTAACTTTTGAGATTTTGGGGGAAATCAAGAGTCCCCGTGGATGTCCCAGCTCCAATGGGGTCTCTGAAGGAATGAGGGGGGCGTAGTCTGAAGACCCCAGAAGGGAAAGCATTCACAGCATCCAGAACTTTCTTGGGCTCAGGGTAGTGAGTGAACTTCATCCTCATTGTCACTCCCTTCAATCCCCAGGTCAGCTTTTCCTGCGAGCAGGGGTGAGACAGGTGGGAATGGAGGTTGGTGGGGTTCAGTGCAAGCTCAGGTCTTCAGCACTGCCTTGGTAACACCGGCCCTCTATGGAAAACGTCAGAGAGGGGCAGTGAAGGGTGTCCAAGGTCCAAGACCTCTGTCCTGCCTGGGCATCCCCCATGCCTACCTGTCAAAAGGGCAGGAACCAAATGCCAGAGCCCTTGTGGGAGGGACGCTGGGCACAAAGCCCTCCCTCGTGCCCCTAGGGTATCTTGTCAGGAGACATCAGCTCCTGCGCTTCTAGCACCAAGGACCTTCCTGGTGGTGTGACATCCACAACAGGGCTCCAGGCTTGTGCCAGAGGCCTTGTGGCCCGGAATCCAGCCCCGGATCCTCCCCATGCACCAGCAAGGCCCGGTTCTGCTCCGCAGGCCCTCTCACCCCCAAGCCTGCCTCTGCCAGAGGTTTGGGAGGAATGATGGGCACAGTAGCCGGTCTCCAAGATGACCCCAATGACCTTGCCCTCTTGGTTTCACACCCTTGTGTGTTCTCCTCCTGTGTCAAATCAGAGCGGGGCTATATGGTGACAGAGTATGGTGGAGGCAGAGGCGTGTGAATTCTGAGGCTCGGGGCCAAAAAACCATTTTGGTTCCTACACTGGCCCTTGAATCCCTTGCCCTGGGGGAATCCGGGCACCGTATTGTGAGGACACTCAATCAGCCCCATGGGGAGACCCATGTGGAGAGGAACAGGCTCCCTGCAAACAGCTGAGCCCAACTTGCCAGCCCTGTGAATAAACCACCTGGGAAGTAGATCCTCCCTTCCCAGCCAGGACTTCAGATGATTGCAGCCTCCCGAGGGACCCTGAGTGGACTGCTCAAACTGCTCCCGAATTCCTAACCCACAGAAACCGTGACACGTAAACAATCATTTTAATCCATTGCATTTGGGGCAACTCGTTACTCTGCATCAGGTAACTAATAAAGCCCCTCTCGCTCTGGGGATGTGTCCTCTCTCAGCCACTGGGTGTGGACGGGGAGGTTGTTCTGCCTTCCTCTCAGCCCCTGGCCATGTTCCCCGACCATGGAATGGAGAAGGAAAGAGATGAGATGTGGCCCTGGAGCAGCACAAAATCAGACGCCCTCAGCCAACATGATATTTTTCTCCGTTTTAATTAATACTTTACAAAGTACAAAATACATTGTATTTTTGGAGGAACAGTTGGCATTTGTTTCTCTCCATCACACAGTACATGAATCTTGAGGGTCTCGTGTTTCTTCAAGAAAGAAAGAAATCGTGAGTGTCCCCACCAGGGTGTAAGGCTGCCCACTTCTCCCCTCTCCAGACCTTGGGACAGATGTAAGTGCCACTGCTACTGCTGGTGACCTTGGGCAGGCCGGGTGTGGGCCAGACCCCCGAAGACGAGGTCCTGGGCAGGGCAAGGCCCCCCAGAATACCATTGTACCCCCAACATCCACTCACCCCATCTCAGGGTAATGGAAATGATTTTTGCATAGAGGAGGAGGTTGGCTTGGAATTTTGTTTGTTACCGCCTGACCCCAGCTTTGGAGCCAACCCTGCCCAGCACTCTAGAACATTTCCTGAATAGGTAAACTGAGGCAGGGAACAGGGAAATTCACTGGGCTTGGCCTGTGACTTGGGACATGAATTTGGCCTATGTTTCATCCCCCCTTTCCGCCCCCTCTCCAACTTGCTGGACCCTCATCAGGGACGAGCCCCAGTAGGCGAGGGGGCACCAGCACCCAAAACCTCTCCCTGTGAACAATGTCCTCAAGGACTGGATGCTTCTGAAGAACCGGCTCAGCAGGTCTAGCCCCTTTGGGCTGCATGGACTGCCAGGCCTCGCGCTGCACAGCAGAGCCCCTGCTGGAGACACCTCTGCCCCCTCCACAGAGCAGATTTACACAGTCAAGTGGGCTGGGGCAGTCCTGCATGCAAGGCCTGGCACACCCCCATCAACTCCACATGTGGCCTCTGGGTAAGAATGCTACTGAGGCCTCAAAATACAGGATGAGCCAGTCCCTCAGCTAGGATTTGGGCTCTGCACACATTGCTGGCACACACCCTATTGTGGATGACACAGCACATGCTCACACTTACATGTGTGTGTATGAACACACGTTTGCCGTGTACAGAACACTGTCCTGCCCCCAGGGCAAGGTCCACCTTGCACTCCTGACTCTCACAGCCTCCCACCTCCTTGAAGCAAGAGCCACAAACTCCCTCACCACCAGGCTGCCCACAGACGTCAGGGGCCGGGCCGCAGGCTCCTACCTCCCATCCAGCCGCTCCTGGTGCCGCCTGCCTCAAGGCCAGAAGCTGCCTCAGCCACCAGGTCCTGCCTTTACCTTCCCAAGAGAGCAGGCGTCATAGGAGGGGTGGACATCAAAGCTGAAAGTATGGAAAGGGGATGAGAGACAGGTAAGCTTGTCCTTTTGCTGCCTCTAATTTGAAAATGAAAGAAAGAAAAGAGCCAGATGAGCTCTGAGAGGTAGGGAAAGGTCTCTCCTACAGCAGGGCTCCACTCCCCTCAGGACAGCCCCGCCACTCTTCCCAAGCCTGCCCTCTGCTGGGCCGACCACCGTCCACCACCCTAGTTTCTCCCCTCCCAGGAGGTCTCTGTGAATGGAGGGCTGCTGCCCCTCCCTCAACACGGTATCCAGGAACCTGAAAGGCCAAAGCTCATGTCTTTCCACTGCTGGGAGACTCCATCATCCTCCCCCAGGCTCTTCTAACTAAGCCAATCACCAACTCCATTTCTCAGTGGATGTGACAGCAGTGACTGGCTGCTCCCTGCCCTGGCTTACAGTGGGCACACATATATTGGGGGTATTTTCTTCCTAACCCTGCCCAGTGTTCACTCAGAGAGTGGCATCAAAAATTTCTCAGTCCCAGGGCTGGAGTGCTCTGTTATCATATGGGAGCTCCTCAAGGTTCCCTCTCTTAGCCGGGGTTGGCAAGGGCCCTAGTTGTCCCCACCTCCAGATCCAGAAGCTCAGAGAGGTGGACCAGGGTAGCTGTGAGACTCCTAAAACTCTTCCTGGGAAATACTGCCAGGAGGGGTTGGTGGTGGGTGAACAGGTTCATATTCAATGATCAGGCAACTGGTGCCTTGGCATGGGGTGGGGGCCTGGCCCTTCCTATCTCCCCAGATAGGAAGGCCCCAGAGCCTTCTCTCCTGACCTCCATAGCCTCCTCTGTCACCACAAAGGGCCAGGCTCCACCAGAGCGTGCATCATCTTCTGGACACCACACTGGTCTCTGAGGCCATGGTGACTGGTGGGGGGAGGTCACAGTGGGCAGCTCTGAGTCACCTGGCTCCCTCCCTTCCCTCCAGGGGTCTGTGGCCTGGGGTTGGTGGGAGGGGGAGAATGCTGGTGCTTGGGGGGCTCTGGACCCTCTGAATCTTTGGGAGTTAGTTCTGCACACCTCTCCATCTTGGATGAGTGCCCTGGGCTGAGGGCAGTGGCATGGGTAACACCTCTTGGGGGCTTTGGAGACCCCCATGGAGGAAGGAGGTGCAGAGTTGGCATTGTCCATCTCTCTCCTGGGTCAGGACTGAGGTCTGAGGGAGAAAGATGTGTCTTGGGAACCAGGGGAACCAATGCCAAAGGTTGAGCGAGGTCAGATTTTTCTACTTGGTGGGGGAGGGAAAGGGGTGGTCAGGGCTCCCCCTGCCCCTCACTCTCCTCTCCTGGAGCTCTCACCACTCTGGATGGGGCAGGGAGGAGCGAGGGTGGTGTAGAGGGTTTGAGCTTTTCTCACCAGGGGGAGGCACGGAGGCAAAGACACACACGGGAGTCCAGGTGGTGGATCTGAGTGCCCGCTCACCCTGCCTTTTGGCAGCCTGGCCCAGGAGCCCCATTTCCCTCCTGCGCCACCTGCCTCCCCAGTCAGTGCCCAGAGATCCTCAGCCCCCACGGGGCATCATCCTCAGGTCTCCCTGAGCCATTGGCTGCCCTTAGCACCCACCTTCACCTTCAGCCGTTGGGAAATGTGGCCCCCAGCTCTTCTGCTGGGGCATGGGGTCAAGGATCATGCAAGACGGCAGTGCCCAGCATGGGTTTTCTCTGAACTTTTCTCTGCATGACTGGCCTCTATTTTCAGGTGTGGATTTCTGGTGCTTATCACCCCTGGTACCCCCAGGGACTGCCCTCTTTTATGTCACACAGTGGACGTGAGCTCCACGTGAGCAGGGACCACATCAGGTTGTGCTCCCTGGTGAAGTCACAGTGCTTGGTACACAGCAAGGACTGGAGGATGTTGGCTGAATGATTGAATAAATGAACCAGTGAATGAACGAATGAGTGAATGAATGAGTAATGACTGAATGAATGAGTGTAGGAATGAATGAGAGAATGACTGAGTGAGTGATTGAAGGAATGAGAGAGTAAACGAAACAATGAGTGAATGGGTGAGTGAATGAAAACACAGAAGCAGGTGTGATCTAAACAGGAGCAGCCTTTGTTTCTTCCCCTCTAGACTCTGCCCATCTCTTGGGCCCGGGCCAGTCCCTGTCTCTCCTGGCCTCAGTTTCCCAACTGTCGCCTGAGAGCCTGCTCTTGGAACTGCATCAGCCAGCTCAGTGTGGACGCGGCTCGTGCTCTCCCCGGCGTGGGGGCGGTAGGGACGTGCTCGGGGCGCACGGGCCTTCCTCCAATGGGCGGTCGCGGGTGGACCCGCGCGGGGCAGCCGGGCCTCACGTCCCCAGCCGGGCGCGCGCTCGGGGCCCACCCACAGCACATGCACGTGACCCCGCTCCTCCGCGCGCACGCACAACACCAACAGCTGCCACAGGGCTGGTCCCGAGGACCCCCACTCCGCTGACTGCTCTGTGACCCCCACATCGGGTGGGGCGTTGGAAGAGGCCCTGGATCCCGTGTGGGGCCGGGTCGTGGGCGCTGTGGGGTGGAGGACAGCGTGTGGGGACTCCTGTCTCCCCAGAACTACCAGCCCCGCGTCTTGGTACAGCCGGCGCCCAGGGAGAGGTTTCAGAAGAGGCTGCGGCTCCTGGAGAGACTGGCCTCCGAGCCCGAGAGAGACCCGCCTTTGGTTCTGCCTCCGGGCTGCACGCGGGGGGACGATGAACCCTTTGCTCTGTGTCCCGGGCCTTTGTCACGGAGGCCTGATTGTTCGTGTGTGCAGGGACAGCTGGAGACCTCCATCGCCTCGGTGAGGGAGATGGGCCCTGACCCCGCCAGCCTGCAGGTGAGAGAGCTGGTCCCAGTCCCCAGAGGCAGCACCGTCCCACCCACTGTGCCCGCCCGCTGTCTGGGCACCTGTGGGAGAGACGGGACCTGGTGGCAGGAGCACATCTGTCGCGAAGGTTGATGCTACTTGGCCGAGGAGACAAACGTGTTTCGGCTCATTGATGTTCATTCATGATGAGCTGATACATTTATTGTGGGTCGACTATGTGGACTGAGGGGTCAGGACTCCAGTCAATTTGTTCCAATCTCTGTGGGGATGAACTAAAAATGGCAACTTGCCCTAGAGTTTTCTCTTGTCCAGTAGCCTGTTTTGTTTCTGTGTCAGGGAAAGAACTAAAATGATCCTATAGGGCCGGCCCCGTGGCTCAGAGCTTGAGTGCGCGCGCTCTGCTACTGGCGGCTCGGGTTCGGATCCCGGGCGCGGCCCGACGCACCGCTTCTCGGACCATGCTGAGGCCGCGTCCCACATACAGCAACTAGAGGGATGTGCAGCTATGACATACAACTATCTGCTGGGGCTTTGGGGGAAAAATTTTTAAAAATTTAAAAAAAGGCAGCTTTCTTTGAAAATGTCTTAAGGATCAGCCCATTTCTGGCATAGAGAGGAGAGTTCTTCGTGGCTCCCCAATGAGAGAGTGCCCTGGACCAGAAGTCAGAGACACTCCCAGTGTGTCCTTGAACCCTCCCTGGGCGTCAGTTTCCTCATCTGTAAAATAGGGCTAGTGTGGAGGTCGTAAGTGGTTTCCAGAAGTTCTTGCAGCTCTGAGAGTGATGCCTTAAGCTACCAAATGTTCCTGAAGCCATGAAGGAGGGGTCACAAATGGTGTTGTTACCGCTTAACAGTCATAAGCTAGTAAATATGAAAATGAGAGGGGCCCAGCTCGCAGATGCATGATTCCAGTGAAACTCCTTCACACCTTGTGTGTCATGGAAAGTTCTCCTTTACATGCTCCCTGCGCAGGTCCTGCTCCTTACCTATTGCCAGAGTTCATCGTTGACCTTGGGCACTTTCATTGGTCTTTTGGGAGGATTTCTGTTCAACTTGATGAGTTCCTGAATATCGTACCCAGTGAATCACTCCCAATATTACTCATTAATTCCAAGTCCTATTTTTTAAAATCCCATCTCCAGCCCTATTCTGGGCAAGTTGTCTAAGCAAACCTCAGTGTCTTGGTCCAATTGAATTGTAGTGAAAATATCCCCGTGTACACTCATGTTTTCTCCCCTTTGATGTATTTCCCACATGGAATAGCTGCTTTGAAAATCAAAAGATAAAATTTCCTCTCTGTCCTCTGCCAGCTACCCTCCTGCCAAGAGAGACACTCTAAGCTGCACGTGCTTCACCTTGGGAAGATCAAGGCGTAAATTCAAGGTAAAATTTCATCAGTGTGAAGGTTAGGGTTAGGGCTGCTCGTGCCCATGCTGCTGGCTGGACCAAGTCTGCACCCCCTCCTCCAGTGGCCAACCCCTCCATCCATTCCTTCTGAGGACGTCTTTCCCCATTTCCCTGGGGGTGGGCTTTGTGAAGGTGGGTTTTGTGGGGTTGTGACCCATATCGTTTGGATGGGTTGGGTCTTGGTGTTATAGCAAGTGCCTAGTCCGGCTGCTCCTGGGACCAAGACACATCTCCAAGTTGAAACAAATTATCTTTCTCTGTATTTTCGTAAAACAGCTGTATTGAGATATCGCTCACATGCCGTGTAAGCCACCCATTTAAAGTGTACAAATCAATGGCTTGTAGTAGAGTCACAGAGTTGGAACCATCACCACAACAGTGGAACATTTTCATCACCTCAGAATGAAACCCTGGACCCATTAGCAGTCACTCCCCCTTCCCCCATCGCCACAGCCCTAGACAACCACTCCTCTACTTTTTCTCTCTCTCGATTTGTCTATTTTGGACCTCTTATATACACAGAATAGTACAATGTGTGTTCTTTTGTGATAGCTCCTTTAATATGTCATGTTTTCAAGGTTCATCCTTGATTGTAGTGTATCGGTAATTCTTTCTGTTTTGTGCCAAATGATTTTCCCTTGCATAGATATACTGTATTTTATTGATCCATTCATCGGTTGAGGGACATTGGAGTTGTCTCCACCTTTTGGCTATTATAATAATGATGCTATGAACATTCACGTACAAGCTTTCATGTTTTCATGTCTGTTGGGTACACACTTAGAGTGGAACTGCTGGGTCATATGAAAACTCTCTAAATTTTGAAGAATTGCTAGACTATTTTCCATCTTTATTCCTGCCAACAATGTATGAGGATCCCAGTTTCTACCTATCCTTGACAAGACGTCTTAATATCTATATTTTTAATTTACAACCATCCTAGTGGATGGGAAATGATACTTATTGATTGTGGTTTTGATTGCATTTTCTTCCTGGATAATGGTGTTGAACGTTTTTCATGTCTTTATTGGCCATTTGTATATCTTCTTTGGAGAAATATCTGCTCAGCTCCTTTCCCCATTTTTAAATTGGGTTATTAGTTTCTTTATTATTGAGTTGTAAGCATTCACTCTATCTTCTATTTGCAAGTAGCTTGTTATATATATGGTGAGCTGGTATTGTGTCCCATTCAGCAGGCTGTCTTCTCACTTTCTTGATACTGCCTTTTGATACACACAAATTTTTAATTTTGATGAAGTCCAATTTGTTTATTTTTTATTCATGTGTTTTTGATGTCCTATCTAAGAAATCATCACCTAACTCAAGGTCAAAAGTTATATTCCTAGGGCCGGCCCAGTGGCGCAAGCGGTTAAGTGCCCGTGCTCTGCTGCGGCAGCCCAGGGTTCGCTGGTTCGGATCCCGGGCGGGCACCGACGCACCGCTTGTTAAGCCATGCTGTGGCGGCGTCCCACATAAAGTAGAGGAAGATAATGGATGTTAGCCCAGGGCCAGTCTTCCTTAGCAAAAAAGAGGAGGATTGGCATTGGGTGTTAGCTCAGGGCTGGTCCTCCTCACAAAAAAAAATAAATAAAATAAAAGTTTTATTCCTGTTATGAGAGGTTCGGGGATTCGATCGGAGATGTAAAAGACACTTTCCACTCCAAACAAATGGACTGAAGGTATATTTTATTATATAGAGGATAGTAAAGGTGACAGTCTGCAAACAGATCAAATAGGTCAAATATTAAGAGGGAAAAAACATCAGCTCGATTGGAAAGGGAAAACACCCACATCGGCTGAAGAGAAATGACACAAATCAACCGGAAAGAGAAACACCAGGTTGACTGAAAAGAGAACACATCAAATCAATTACTTCATATCAAATCAATTACTTCATATCAAATCAATTACTTCATATCAAATCAGTTACTCACAACATCCACGCCCCACTGCCGGGAGAGCCCTGTCAATCGACGCGGCTGGGCAAGGATCACACGTCCTGGGCAAGGTGTCCCTTCCACAGGTGGAACTCTCACCAGGTCTCAGCTTCCAGCAGTTTATATAAGCAGTTACAGAGTTTACAGAGCAAGCATCTAGTGTTCCCATGCCCAAAACAGTTATCAGTGGCATACGTGCACTGAGCCCCTTGGCTAACGTCCCAGCCCAGTGGTTGTGTACGTGCATTGTTTTCTTTGGTTATCATCTTAGCCCGGCACAGATGGCCAGTCCATCCCGTGCTACCACGCTCCAAGAGCCTTGAACTGTTACAACTTGCAACTCCCTCCATGGGAGAAAGGCCAGTTCCCGGGAAAAGGCCAGTTCCCACCACACAGAAAGCAGCTTTGTATTTCTTTGTGTGCTTGTGGCTATAGGTCAATGGAGCGGCCAAACATGGCTGTACTCATGTCAAGACAATTCCCATGTGTTTTCTTGTAAGAGTTGTATAGTTTTGCCTCATATTTAGCTGTTGGATCTATTTTGAGTTCATTTTTGTAAGTACTGTAAGCAAGGAGTCCAACTTCTTTGCGTGTGAAAATCCAGTTGTTTCAATACCATTTGTGGACAACATTGTTCTTTCCCCATTGAATTGTCTTTTCACTCATCAAAAATCAATTGACTGTAAATATGTAGGTTGATTTCTGGACTCTCAATTCTATTCCGTTGGTCTGTATGTCTATTTTGTATGACAGTACCACGCTGTATTCATTATGGTAGCTTTGTAATAATTTTTGAAATTGGGAAGTGTGAATACTCCATCTTTGAACTTCTTTCTCAAGATTGTTTTGGCTCTTGTGGCTCCCTTGCATTTCCATATGAATTTTAGCCTTGGCTTGTCAGTTTCTGCAAAAACAGGCAGCTGGGAGTTTGCTTGGAATTCCACTGAATCTCTAGTTCTATTTGTGGAGTATTGCCACCTTAATAGTATCAAGTCTTCGCATACATGAAGATGAAATGTCTTTCCATTTATTTTGGTCTTCATTAATTGCTTCCAATAATGTTTTGTATATTTCATTGTACAACTCTTGTACTTCTTATGATAAATTTATTTCTAATTATTTCATTGTTTTGGATGCTATTGTAAATTAACATATTTTCTTACTTATATTGTCAGATTTTCCTTTGCTAGTATATAGAAATAAAATTGATATTTTAAAACTTGACATATGATATTATATTAGTTTCAGGCATATAACATAATGATTCTATATATGTATATATTACCAAAGATCAACACAATAAGTCTGGTTAACATCCATCACCTCACATAGTTACAGATTTTTTTCTTGTTATCAGAACTTTTAAAATCTGCTCTCTTAGCATCTCTCAGATGTACAATACAATATTGCTAACTATAGTCACCATGTTTTTTGTTATATTTCCAGGACTCATTTATTTTCTAAGTGGAAGTGTATACCTTTTGACCCCTTCATTCATTTGCCCAACCCCCACCCCCTGCCTCTGGCGACCACCAAGCTGTTCCCTGTATCTGTTAGCTCAGTTTTTGTTTTTTTTTTTAATTTTAGATTCGCCATTTAAGTGAGATCATATGGTATTTGTCTTTCTCTCTCTGACTTATTTCACTTAGCATAATGCCCGTCTATGTTGTTGCAAGTGGCAGGATTTCTTTCCTTTTTATGGCTGAATAAGATTCTGTTATATATATATACTTACACCACATCTTCTTTACCCGTTCATCCATCAAAGGACACTAGGTTGCTTACCGTGTCTTCACTATTGTAAATAAATGTTGCAATGAACAGTGGGGTGCAGATATCTTTTTGTGTTAGTGTTTTTATTTCCTTTGGATAAATATTCATAAGTGGAATTGCTGGATCATATGGTAGTTCTATTTTTAATTTTTTGAGGAATCTGCATATTCTTTCTCATAGTGGCTGCACCAATTTATATTCCTATACAATGGATTTTTTAAATTAATCTTGTATCCGGCAGCTTTGTTAATCTCATTTCTTAGTTCCAATAGTTTTTCCATGTATTCTCTGTGATTTCCTCTATATGTGGTCACATCATTTGAGAATTGAGATAGTTTTACTTCATCCCCTCCAATCTAGATACCTTTCACATCATTTTCTTGCCTAATTGACCTGGCTAAAACCTCCAGTAAAATGTAGCATAGAATTGGCAAGAGTGGCCAATGCTCATCTTGTTCTTGACCTCAGGGGTGGCATTTCCAGTCTTTCCCCACTGACTATGACGTCGGTGAGCTGTGGACTGTTCACAGATGCCCTGGACGAGGCTCAAGATATTCCCATCTGTTTCTAGTTTCTTGAGTGTTTCTATCACGAAAGGGTGTTGGATTTTGTCATATGGTTTTTCTGCACCTAGTGGATATTAGCTTTTGCAGCAGCTTTTAAACCATGAAATCGTCTTCCCTCCCCTCTTCCTCCATCTTTCTCCTTCACAAAAACACACAGAACCTCTCTGGAGGCAAACCAGAACCCACATATTAAATACTTGCTGAAAGCCAGTCGAATGACTAGTCTAGACCTCTTGATCCCATCATCCCTGCCTTGGCTGCTGTGTAACTGGGGGGTGGGCCCACTCCAAACAGGTGACGACAGAAATTCACATACTCATGATAATTCCGAGGGTGGTGGCTCCCTCTGGGTTGCATTCTCCGTCGTGTTCTCTTCTCTTTACTGACTGTAGAGTGAAAATATTTAGCATGAAGGGAGAGGATTGTGCAGGAAAGAGCATATATCAATTGTGTGTGCTGAAAGGTAACAATAAATAGGCAAAAAACTTGACTTCTTCAAGAAATGTGTTAAAGGAAATATGACATATTCTCTACAGACCTTCCTGGCGTGGAAGCCCACATTCTGAAAATACGGTGTCTGGTTAATTTTCTGAGGCCTCGTGTATCACTTTTCTCTTGCAGGAGTCTGGGTGCTGACCCTGTTGTCGGCCGGCCTCACGAGGGTGAGCTTTCTGTTCCATATTTTGCCCGGTTTCAGGTAAGAGGCCTTTGGGGTCATTTGCATGTCTTCAGCAGGAAAGCGTCAACCACGCTTTCTCAGAATTATCAGGAAGTGCCGGCAGAGCCCGACATGCAGTACGAGGTCTGGATTGGACAGACACTTCGTCTGCAAACTTCCTATGGCACTGAGTTTCTGAAGCCCTTAAAGAACAGTGATTCTAAAGTGGAAAAAGGAAGGACAAAGGCATTTCAGCATTGTGTTTGTCAGAGTTCTCCAGAAAATAACCAACAGGATACATATGCATGTGCACACATACACACACACACACACACAGATGTGTGTATATGTATGTGTAGAGAGAGAGAGAGACTGATTTTAATATATTGTCTCATGTGCTCATGAGGGCTGGCAAGTCCAAAATCTGTAGACCAGGCTTGCAGACTAGAAACTCAGGCAGATGTCTAGATGCTGGGGTCTCGAGGCAGATTTTCTTCTTTGGGAAACCTCAGTGTTTGCTCTGAAGGCCCTCAGCTGATGAGGCCCACCCAAATTATTGACAGTAATCTCTTTTTCTTGAGGTCAACTAATTGTACGTGTTAACCACATCTACAGAATACCTTCACAGCAAGACACGATTAAATATCCAGTTTGATTAAACAGCTGCATACTATGGCCTGGTCGGGTTGACACACAAGACTAACCATCAGAGCCCACGCTCCCTCAACTTGGCGCCCACTCACATCTCCTTTAGCCGCATTTAATCTCCAAATAAGGACAGGAAGAAAGTCATTCTTCCCTCTAACATGGTACCCCTCTCCTGTGGACAACTCAAAACACAAATACTCTCCCCAAGGAGGATGCAAAGTTCTTGGGTGATGTGCACTCCTTTCCTTGATATCCTATGACTTAAATACTATCATGTGAAGTTAACTGTTATTGATACATCTAGTTACATATGATGTTCTGTGATAAGAAGATAAGGAACAGAAGAAAAAAATTTATTTGATACATGCACACTGTCTACAGTCTGGGAAGGCTTCCTAGAAGTCTTCTTGGATCCTTGGGCTGGGGCTTCTCTGGAGGGCAGCGGGGTGTTTTCTGTTTTTGGAAAGGCACGTGAAAAGGCAGTCATGTTGCTGAACATTTGTCCTCTTGAAGCACCAGTGCCCGCTCTAAAACAAGCTTCAGAGCTAGTGCCAGCTCCACCACCAGCTCCACAGCTAGCACCGCCTTCAGTGTCAGACATCACACCAGCTCTAGTACCAAATCTTAAGTTCGAGCCATTTCTTGCCCATGCCCAAGAGCTAGATGTAGTACCAGCCACAGAGCTAGTGCCAACTCCAGAAAATGGTCAAAAGCTGGGGCCAGGTCCAAGACCAGCTCCAGCAGCAGCTCAAGAGCTTGAGTGTTCTCTGGAGCCAGCTCTAGCCAGGCTCCTGACTCAGAGCCATTTTCAGGACCAGCTTCAGCACCCAAGCCACTGCACGAAGCAGTTCTATTACCAGCTCCAGAACTAGAGCCAGTGATAGGTCTATAGCCAGAGCTAGCCCCAACACCAGCTCTACCAACAGCTCTAGCACCAGAGTTGGGGCCAGCTCCATAGCTAGAGCTAACCCCAGCTCCCACAGTTGCACAAACTCCTGAGATAGAGGAAGCTCCACCTTCAGCTCCAGTGCTAGTTGCAGGGTCAGGGCCGGGGTTCTCTCATGAGCTAGAGCTAGCTTGAACACTAGCTGTAGCATCAACGCTGGAGATAGAGGCAGCTCTATCACCAACTCCTGTGCCAGTCCTAGTGATGGTTCTAGTGCTCACTTTAGAGTGAGAACCAGGTTGAAGCTAGTTTACAGCCAGTGCCAGGTTCCAAGGAAGAACGAGCTCCAGCATCAGCTCTAACACTGGCTCCAGAGTTAGAGCCATTTCTGGCACCAGCTCGAGAGCTAGAGTCAGCACCAAGTTCAGAGGCAGAGCCTGCTCCAGCAACAGATCTAGTACCAGCTGCAGAGCTAGATCCCCCACAAGTGCTGGAGCAAGAGCTGGCTTGGGTACCAGTAGCAGACTTAGAGCCAATGCCAGCTCAAGAGAAAGAACCAGCTCTGGCAACAGCTCTAGCACCAACATCAGAGCTAGATCATGCTGTGCTACCAGCTCTACCACCGATTTCAGAGATGGAGGCAGCTCTATCACCAACCCCCCAGGCAGAGCCTGTGCTGCTCTAGTACCAGAATCTGCCCCAACACCAATTCCAGAGGTGGAGCCGGTGCCAGAGCTACAAACCAATCCACCACCAGTTTTAGCACCAGCTACAAAGCTAGAGCTAAGACTGGTTATACAACTAGAGACACAAGAACCAGGTCTAGAATGAGAACCACAGTTAGAGCCACTTACAGCAATAACTCTACACCAGCTCCAGTGCAAGAGTTGGAGCCAAGTCAAGAGTTTTATCAAACTGCAGAAGCAGGTCTAGATTATCTCTGGAGGTAGTTCCAGCTCCAGTGCCTTCCCCAGAGCTAGAGATACTGGCGGCTATAGAGATAGCGCAACTCTAACACAGGCTCTCGCATGAGCTGCTGAGATTGAACCAGCTCCAGCTTCAGCTCCAGTTCTAGAATCAGAGCCATGTTTTGAGCTAAAGCAAGCTCCAGCACCAGCTCTAGCACCAGCGAGAGAACTAGCCCATGACATCACCATGATGGGTGGGGCCAGGTGTTGGGCTGAGGGGTGGGACATTTTCTGCCAGACAGCTCATTCCCAAGTACCTTGATCACATCCACTGCCAGCTCCTCGTCCTCCCTCACTCCATGAGGTCCCAGCCCCGGGGTCTCTGTGGCCCTGCTTTCCCAAAGAAGGCTCAAAGCTGACAAAGAGCCCTCTGGTGTTGGAAACTGGGGCCAGTTCATTAAAAACAGTATACATTTTGACCCAGAAACTCCACGTCATGGATTCTGTCCTAAACAGAGATTTGTGGTTGCAGGTGTTCCCTTCAGCACGATTCAGAGAGTGAAAAACTGGAAATGGCCCCTGGTCCAAGCAGGGGGTCTTCATAAATTCTGATGCCAGGACAGAGAAAATACCAAGTGGAAGAGGATTGCCTGGCGGAGGCCATGCCTGGACAAATCAGGCTCTAGAAGAGCACACACCCTGGAATGCTCCGTTCCTGACACCCACAAGCGCACACACACATACGCACGCATGTGCACACACGTGCACACACTGTACAGACTTTCTGTGGGATGAAGTCCTGGGATCAGCACCGCCAACACAGGCGTGCCCCTGGGGGCTGTGATGGGTCCCGCAGGCTGGTCTCCAGAGAGGAGTGTCCTTTCACACTTGTCTCTAGGAGTCTGCTGGGGCCTCTGCTTCCTCACATTGTCACCAGGGCTGGTTGTCACCACACTGGAACCCTGCCCATCTGATGGGGCCCAGTGCCCTCTCCACAGTGTCTCCATGTGCGCGTGTCCCCCTCGTGGAGCTCGAGCGTCTCTGACACATGCTGCCCCTGTGTATCACCTCTCATTGGCGTTGAGTGTGTTTGCTCTTTATCTCTTATTAAAATACTGAATTTCAAGCATTTTTTGGAAGCGAGGGATGTGTAGCCTTTCCCTGGCCTTGGGTTATGAGGAATGCTTTCCGGTTTGTGGTTTGTCTTTCCAGCATTCTACCCTTGTCTTGTTTTTGTTTTGGCCACAGGCGTTTCATGCCTGGCTTCTGGCTCTGGTGTCCCACTTAGAACAGCAGTCTGTACCCCAAGATTATGCACATATTTACCGAAAGGGCTTTATTTGATACATCAAATCTAGAATCCACCTGGGATTTTCCTATCAAATTAGAGAAATTCTATTTCAAATAAAAACAGAAAAGGAAAACCTATAAGGCCCTGTGAAAATAAGAAGGCAGACACAAATGGCCAGTTATGGCATGATTTCACTTATAGGAAACATCCAGAATAGATTTAACAAAAAACAGTGACAGAAAACAGATTAGGGCTGGCCAGGGCCTGAGGGATAAATGGGGAGTGAGTGCTTTTAGAACAGGGTTTCCTTTTGGGGTGTGAAACTGTCTGAGCCCAGATAGCGGTGATGGATGCACAGCATTGTGAATGTACTTAATGCTCATAAAGTGTACAATTTGAAATGAGAAAACATAAATTTTAAAAAATCGAAACATTTAATTTAAATAATTATTAAGAACTAAACAATAAAGAAAAATCAAATAGAGCAACTAAGAAGGAAACAAACACATTAATGAGAGTAGGGAAGGAAATTTCTGGTGAGGGAGCAGTTTGAATGGGTGGTACAGGAGCTGCTGATGAGAGACATTGCAGAGCCAGCTCTCCCAGGCCAGATGGTTTGGCTTCAGGTGCCTCTTGGTCTCCTGCAGGACCCTCTTCAGGGAATGTGTCTCCCTGCTTGCATGGTGGGGCCTCAGTTGTCTCCTGGTCTCCTGCTGGAGCCTGTGCAGGGGATGGGTCTCCCTGCACGGTGGCTGGGGCCTCAGCTACCTCCTGGTCTCCTGCTGGAGCCTGTGCATGGGATGGGTCTCCCTGCACGGAGGCTGGGGCCCCAGCTGCCTCCTGGTTTCCTGCAGGAGTTGGTGGTAACGATATTTGTCCGGGATGGATGATGGGTACTGAGGTAGCTCTGAGGCTTGTCCAACAGTCAGTGCAGACGTTCTCCCCACAGCTGCTGATGCAGTCTTGTGTCACAGCTGCTCATCCCTGGCGGTGAGGGATTGGATGTCCCCTTCTACCAGCTCCTCGCTGATCTCCTGCATGGAGCTCTGCAACGGCAGTGACCGGTAGCCGACCCAGAGGCATCCGAGCCCTGCCAGCTGCCCAGCTGTCCTTGTGCTGCTTCTGTCCTCGGGATCTAATTCTCCCAGATCAGGCACATACCTGTGTCTCCACAGAATTCCACCCCGGATGAAAGACATACACCTCAGGCAGAAGGGTGCCACTCTAGCACTCCACATCCCACCCAGCCGACCTTGACCTGGGCTGTGAACATGACGCACCAGGGTCATGTTAGAAGCCCACCAGGCTTCTAACACCTCAGCGACCTGCTCCTGCTCACGGTGGTCCACCCTCATGAAACCGCCCTTCCACACACACACATGGGGAGGGGATGTAGGGCTGCCCAGATGGGACCACAGTGCTGGTCTGGTCTGGATTGGCCTTCCCTAGGACTCCCTGTGTTACCTTTCTGTCCCTCCGATTAAATGGCCACAATTGTCGGCCATGAGAAAGGAACCAGCATCTGCATTGCGGGTGGTCTTTGGGAGCTTTCCTGGGGCTCTGGTCCCTGACCATCGAGAAGAAGCAACTAAACACGTTGCTCCCACTAGACAAGTGCTAGACAAGTGAGCTGGCTTGAGGGCTGTCTCTAGGATGTGCGTGCCTAGTTACCAGGGTTCCAAGTACTCTTGGGCTCCATGAGGGTACTTCCTGGGGTCAACTTACCTAAGCTCCCTCCTCACACAAGACCTCCCTAAGGGCCCCCGGGGCTGCTGACTGCTCACTCTCCATCTCCACACCACGTCCAGACACAGTCACACCAACACAGTCCACCCCACAGCCTCTGGGGAGGTCTGAACGCAAGCAGGGCCCCAGCTTTGAGGACACAGAGTTGAATGCAGTCCCGCTCCTGCTTCTTGCCAGTGATGTCACCCTGGACAACCACGTGCCTCTCAGGGCTTCCTCAGTGTCCCCATCTGTGCAGTGGGGGTCATTCTAGCGTCTATTCCCTCGGGATGTCATCAGGTGCGATATAAGATATTTTATGTTTTCAAGTATATGTGGAAACCATTCTGGTTGGAACCTGATTTGGCCCGAAATGTATTTGAACCAAAGAAACCTGACTCGTGGCTTGTCAGACATGCATTGTCTGTGTGCTTTAATCATTACCCTAAAGTAAAGAATGTACTCTTTGAAGATAAAAAAGCATCCCTCCCTTCCTTTGATGTCAGCACCCTTTCAAGATAAGACTGAATGCCTCATTTACCCCAGCGCCGAGGCCATGGTGACTTGCTGTCTATGTGCTCATCAATAGCAAAATATCTCCTTGAATCCTTGAGAGAATGTGCACCTGTCATGCTTGATGTGTGTCTCTGTCTTTGGAAACAGGATGTAACTCTGCTGAAAAGCACTCTTCTTCACAGCGCTTTCTTCCCTTGCAAAGATGTGCTCCGGGCTAGAGTCCTCAAATGAAATTGGGCTCAAATAAAACTTTGTGCTACAGAACGATTATTGATTATTTGCGGCACCTTTTCCTGGCAACCACGAAGGGACTTCTGAGACACCCGCATGAGACCAGGTGGAGCCTACTTTCAACCAACACTGGTACCACAGGGGACCGTTGCGTTCCACTACCCCTCCTCCCCTCGGCTTCACTGCACTTTTCAGGTGCTCTGGTGAGTTCTCCCGAAATCTGGACCTCCTTATTTAAGTTGACAGTCCTGACTTGTTATTCCAGCTGTTAAAACAGTCTGAAGACTTCAACATCTTAAGGGTGTGTTGGTACTCTTCCTAGGTAAGAGGAAACTGGGGGGGACATTTCCTAGGTGAGGGGAGCCAACAGGGAGACATTTCCTGGGTAAGGGGAACCAAGGGGGAAGTTTGGAGTGAACTGGGTTAGCTGACCTCTTTAATTTGGCTTTCAATTGAAAAAGAGACATGTTGATAAAGTCTGAACAAACTGACAGCAAAATGAGAGACTGAATTTTTTTCGTTCTGAAGAAAAGGGGCACTTGCTCTTTCCAGCCACAAGTTGTTCTCAGGTGACTGAGAACCTGGTGTAAGTGTCTGAGGACAATCTCCATGACAAGCGGCAGTCCCATAGGGAACTCAGTCACCATCATTCACTTTAAATAATTAATGTCTTGTCGAGGGGCCCGCACACAAGGATTGTTCATCCAGTGCTCTGCACCCCTACGGTAGTTGTAGACTGCCCGCAGGAGAAGCTAAGACACGTGAGAGAGTGTTCATCACCTTTTAGGAAGTGACACTCACAAGCAGCACAGTTTTGACCAGCTACACTGTCCTTAGAAATTGTTCAGACTTGATATTAAAATGAAACTAAAAGAAAATGAGAAACCACACTTTCAAAGCCAACAATGCCAGATGGGCACCCACCCACTGGAACTCTGGCTGGCTCTGTGTACAATATGTATGGAGCCTTTACTTGCAAGTACTTAACCAAATGGGGATAGCTGTAATTGGCTGAATCTTTGGATCAGGATAACCTGGGATAATTTAAAATTATACTGGCCACTTTGGGGCTCCTTTGAGCTTCCGAAACTTGTCTTTTTGTGCACTAGATTTGAGAACCGTGGAACAGACAGATTAAATGCAATCTTTAATCTCTAAAGAGTTAAGCATGCCACCTTCCAGCACACCTGCTCGAAAACTAAAGGTTGCAGAAGTTGTAAATATTTAAAACAACAGCAAAATCTTGCTACGCTTGTATTGTGTCCTGAGAGCTTGGCTTAGTAACCATCAGGTTGGGCGCCCCAAAATATGGTCAGACAGAATTGCAGGTTGCACCCAATTTGCAGTCAGGTATGGTTGGACAGAAATATGGGTTGAACTCCATTTGTGGCTAGGGTCCTACAAAATGCCACCAGCTTCAAGGGTGTTACATTCGTCATTAGAAGGAATGATCTAATTAGATAAGATTGCTTAAGATGTGCACTTAAAAGCAAAGCCTTCAAAATTCCAAAAGAGCCCTACTGAAAGTTTGGTTGCAAAAAGCTAATAAAAATTAAGCTGTAAAAGTTACCTAAAAGTCTATTAAATTATGGCTTTACAGACACCTCCATAATCGACCTTCAAAGAAGGGCCCAGTATGAGCCCCTCTCAGAGTTAATGAGATCATGAGAGATTTTCTGGGAAACTTAACGTTATTCCCTTAATCAGTCAATGGGAAACTTAAATTAAAAATTAATAGAGTTGTTTAATACTGCCAAAAACACAGTTTGGATCCAACTATTCTTTCTTAAATTAGTGAGTTTTGTATTGTACCTGATTCATAGGAAACATTTAATGAAAACTATTTAAGGTCTCTGCTTGTGTCTGTCTGTGTATCTATGTATGTCTATGTGTACGCGTTATATATATGTGATATTTTTCTACCTCTGGATGATGTAATTTCTAAAAGAGCTCCACTAGTAGGCTTAAAGTAAGCATTTATATAAATTGTTTCTAAATGTAATGGAAACTAACCCAAATGTTTTTCAAGTTAACATGATATCATCTTTAGTAAATGAAAGCTTATTTAAGTTTGTTGGTTTGATGAAAATAAGCATGTTTTCAGTATTCTAAAAATTATATAAAATTCCTAAAAATCTGATATGTCCTGGTATAATTCTAGTCGTTATCTTAAAATGTGGCTTATAAAATAACCAAATTTCCTTGTAATTACATTATCATGTTAAGTCTTTTGCCATTGCCAGATCGTCATTATTTTACTCCAGTGGTTTTACAAATACATTTCATCTTCAGAGAAATTCGCAACAAGGCCTCTGACACTCCCAACATTTGACACACATGGAGAGAAAGCTTCTACAGTACGTTGGTTGTGTGATTTATCCTTTTTTGCTGTGAAAAGTCAGTGTTGGCAGGCTCCGGGCTCCTGTCACTTCAGCAAGTGTGTGAGGACACCCTGAATGCAGTGACCACGGGCCACTGTTACGTGTCACCTGGCCGTCATGTCTTCTTACACTCAGACTCTGTCATTCCACCTATATTGGGGAAGAAGCGAGGCCAGTGCAGAGCCCGAGTGGCAGGCACAGCCTGAGAAGGTGGAGGGACTCTTGTCACACGGTGGCCACCACCGTCTCCCTCAGTGGACGGTCGTTGCCAGGGGCCTGGGTCTCCGTCTTCCATCCCCTGAGCCCCCGCCGGACGTGCAGGCTGCCACTCCATGATGATTTCTGGAGAAGGGGCTCTTGCTAGTACACAGACCCTGACATCAGTGAATAAAAGACACTTGGCCTGCCGTTCTCGTCAGGTCCGCCCCTGACACACTCAGGAGAGTCCTGTCCTGACCACGCTTGTTTCTTGAATATGTGGTTGGCTCACATTTTCAGGAGGTCAGGAAACACCTACTGTGCACTCACTGTGTTCATGTGACAGTCAGACGCTGAGAACCACGCTGCAGGAAGAGTGCTCTGACTTGGTACAGCAGGTGACAGTCTCGTTGAGCACCTGGCACAGGGTAGACACTCAGGCTGCATTTCTGAAGATCCACACTGTTCTCTCACAGATTACGCTCAGGTCCCAGCACCTCCTGACCAGCAGCAGAGTTACTCACACCTTCTGAGGGTCATTCTCCCCGCAGGGGCTGCATGGGAGCTGCTCAGGTGCCTCGGCCTACCGTGCAGCCTGACATTCCCACAGACCACTTCAGATGGCCTTGGCGGCCTCAGCACTGGGGTGGATCTGTGAGGCAGCCATTGTCCTGGGGCCTGTCCTGCCCCGTGGTTGAGCCCCAGGAATGTATCCCCTCCCCAAAGGATCCCACACTTGCCTTTCTCTCTCCCAGGGTCCATCACCCAGCTACCCTCAGACGCTCATGCTGTGGCGACCAAGAAACCCAGCCTTTCTTCCACACAAACCTTGATATTTCACACGGAGCAGCCCAGATTCAGCTTGAGCTGGAGACAGTGCTTGGAGTCCCTCTCGCTGTGCTTTTCTCAGGGGCCACACTGAGGGCATGCTGAGCAGTCAAGTTTAAAAAGAGTAATCCAGAGATTGTGGTCACCTTCTCAAACCAGGAGTCCATTGTCTTGCTAGGGAGGCAAACAGGTGGGATGTAGCTGGTGGGGGAGCTGCCCATGAGGAGCGGAGAGACTTGCTCTTGCTGTCGCTCTGGTAGGGTGGTGCCAGCTGAATTGCCAGAGAAGAGAACAGGAATCTGTGCCCATCAGAAAAATGCCATGTGTGCATCCACCCTCAGAGATGGAAAGTGAACAGGCTCAGGCTTGTGACCCGAAGCTGTTCCTCAGCTGCAGTCATCCACCTTCATTACAGCGAGAGAACACTGAAGATGAAGCAAAGGCCTGATTGAGTCCCTGTTCCTGACCGACTGTACGCCAGGAGCTGCCAGGTGCTGGGGATGTGGTGGTGAGAAGCATGCATTCATTCCAGCTGGCGCATTTCGGGGCTGGCTGCCTCTCATGAGTCTGGCCTCAAACTAGGAAATCAAGATGAGGTCACCTGCCCCCAGAGCAGCCGAAGGAGGCCGTGTTCATGAGGGGAATCCTTTGGGCAGATTCAACCCACCCCCCTGAGCTTCTCAACCTTGCCTGTATGATAGAATCATCTGGGAGGTTACTGATTGATTGTTTTGATGTACCGTATTCAACATTTGGTGGACATTTGGCTGGTTCCACATTTTGGCTATTATGAATAATGCAAGAACTTCATGTATGAGTTTTACTTGGCCCAGCATTTTATTTTTTGGATCATTCGCATACAAGTGTCTGTGTGAACGTGTTCTCAGTGTTCTCGAGTGTATACCTAAGGAGTGAGATCACTGGTGCCTTCATTTAATTTTTTAAGTTTGGACACTTTTACCACGTAATTCATGACACGCTCGGTGACCCTGAGTCCAAGACACCGAGTATTGATTTCCCTGAAGACACCTCGGGCTATTACCTACAGGCTCCTCAGAGGCTCTGCCTGCTTCTCTGAGGTTCTCCCTGGACATCAGGACCCTCCCGGTGCCCCATGCTCATCAGGGTGGCAGATGGGCTTGGGTCTCGCTGATGCTGCACAGCTTCCCGCTGGGTCAGCTCAGGTCCAGAGCTCCTGGAAAAACAGCTCAAATGAGATGCTCCCCCATCAACCTTTGCGAGGTGGGAGCTCCGGTTTCTTGCCTCCGTCCTCTTCCTCCTTCTCTGTGCTGCCTCCACCATGTTGATAGGGACTTCCTTTAAGCCTCAAGAGTGTCAGAATAACTCACATTTTTTCTTGGCCATCCTTGACACCCAGCATCCATTCCTGTTGGTTTTTCTACCACATTGATATTTTTAAAACATTGACATGTGAGTCACATGATGTAAGACCATTTTAAAGTGTACAATTCAGTGGTTTTAGCGTATTGTCTATGTGGTGCAACCACCCCCATGATCTCATCCCACACATTCCCTTTGGAGAGCTCGTTTTCACCATCATGAGCCCCCGTCCCCGCAGTGGAATGTCACATGATAAAACCAGGGGGGCCATGTGACCACAGAAGCTGCTCTTTCCTCCTGTAGCCGAGTTCTTTATGTTACCTTTTGAAAGAGGGTGGGGGAGGTTTTAAACAGATAGTTCATCGACGAGAAACTGAATCAGATTCTTGGGGGTGGAGTCCTGGCATGGGTAACCCCCCCACGGATCTGAATGTGAGCTGCAGTGAGAACCTGCCAAGAACCAGCCAGAGCTGCTCCAGGAAGAATTATACCCTGGTTGGGCGTGGGGCAAATTCATGATTCTGAGGGTTGGCTGGATATCTGCTGGTCCCCTGCATGCGCCACTGCCCCCACCACCCCAACTCTGCACACAGAAGACACTTGAACCACCAGGGACCCCTCCTGAGAACTGAGGCCAGGACCCTGGCAGTGCCCCTTTCCTCCACCTATCGGCCCTCTTCATAACCCAGATCACCACTCAGATGCTAAGTTTGGTCCCCTGCGTGGAAGTCCTCAGTGGCTCCCCATGGCCTGTAGGAGGGTGAGGCCCCTGGCAGACCTGAGCACCCACCTTGCATTTCAGCCTCAACCCCTACCTGCCCCATCCACTCCTCCCTCACCCGCCGCACTCGTCCATTCCAGCCAAGGTTCCCTCTGGCCCTCTATGACTTTGCTCCTCCCTCTGCTGGGTCCCCATCTTACCAAGCTCAACCCTAATGTCCTGGCTTCTTGGTCTGCCCCCTACTACTGGACAGTGGTCATTCCCTCCCCCTGGGCACAGCACACCTTTGTGGTCTAGCCTGGCCCTGCACTCCCTGGAATAGATCCTTTCCCTGTCTTCTCACCTCCTAGAGAGACTCAGGTGTAGGGGCCACAGCAGGTTCCTCGGGGTCCCCAGCACCTGGCACAAGGTCCAGCACCGCCCGAGTGACAGTGACTGTGAATGAGTGGCGGGAAAGGGAGGTCGGGCTCTGGAGGCCTTTGTAACTTTTGAGATTTTGGGGGAAATCAAGAGTCCCCGTAGATGTCCTAGCTCCAAGGGGGTCTCTGAAGGAATGAGGGGGGGCGTAGTCTGAAGACCCCAGATGGGAAAGCATTCACAGAGTCCAGAACTTTCTTGGGCTCAGGGTGGTGAGAAAGCTTCAGCGCCATTGTCACTCCCTTCAATCACCAGGTCTGCTTTTCCTGCGGACAAGGGTGAGGCGGGTGAGGATGGAGGTTGGGGGGTTCAGTGCAGGCTCAGGCCTTCAGCGCTGCCCTGCTCACACCAGCCATCCGTGGGAAATGTCAGAGAGGGGCAGTGAAGGGTGTCCAAGGTCCAAGACCTCTGTCCTGCCTGGGGATCCCAAGTGCCTGCCTGCCAAAAGGGCAGGAACCAAATGCCAGAGCCCTTGTGGGAGGGACGCTGGGCATGGAGCCCTCCCTCGTGCCCCTAGAGTATCTTGTTGGGAGGCATCAGCTCCTGGGCTTCTAGCACCAAGGACCTTCCTGGGGGTGTGACATCCACAGCAGGGCTCCAGGCTTGTGCCAGAAGCCCTGTGGCCCGGGATCCAGCCCCTGATCCTCCCCCTGCCACCAGCAAGGCCCTGTCCTGCTCCGCAGGCCCCCTAACCCCCAGGCCCACCTCTGCCAGAGGTTTAGGAGGAATGGTGGGCACAGTAGACAGTCTCCAAGATGGCAGCAGTGACCTTGGCCTCTTGGTTTCACACCCTTGTGTGTTCTGCTTCTGTGTCAAATCAGAGCAGGGCTGTATGGTGACAGAGTATGGTGGAGGCAGAGGGGTGTGAATTCTGAGGTTCGGGGCCAAAAAACCATTTTGGCTCCTATACTGGCCCTTGAATCACTTGCCCTGGGGGAATCTGGGCACCGTATTGTGAGGACACTCAAGCAGCCCCATGGGGAGACCCATGTGGAGAGGAACAGACTCCCTGCAAACAGCTGAGCCCAACTTGCCAGCCCTGTGAATAAACCACCTGGGAAGTAGATCCTGCAGTCCCAGCCAGGACTTCAGATGATCGCAGCATCCTGAGGGACCCTGAGCCAGCTGCTCAAACTGCTCCTGAATTCCTAACCCACAGAAACCGTGACACGTATACAATCAATTTAATCCATTGCATTTTGTGCAACTTGTTACCCTGCATCAGGTAACTAATACAGCCCCTCTCGCTCTGGGGATGTGTCCTCTCTCAGATGCTGGGTGTGGACGGGAAGGTAGTTCTGCCTTCCTCCCAGCCCCTGGCCATGTTCCTCGACCATGGAATGGAGAAGGAAAGAGATGAGATGTGGTCCTGGAGCAGCACAAAATCAGATGCCCTCAGCCAACATGATATTTTTCTCCGTTTTAATTAATACTTTACAAAGTACAAAATACATTGTCTTTTTGGAGAAACAGTTGGTATTTGTTTCTCTCCATCACACAGTACATGAATCTTGAGGGTTTCATGTTTCTTCAAGAAAGAAAGAAATCGTGAGTGTCCCCACCAGGGTGTAAGGCTGCCCACTTCTCCCCTCTCCAGACCTTGGGACAGATGTAAGTGCCACTGCTACTGCTGGTGACCTAGGGCAGGCCAGGTGAGGGCCAGACCCCCGAAGATGAGGTCCTGGGCAGCGTAAGGCTCCGCAGAATCCCACTATACCCCCAACTTCCCCTCACCCCATCTCAGGGTAACAGAAATGATCTTGGCATAGAGCAGGATCTTTTGTTTGTTACCCCCTGACCCCAGTTTTGGTGCCAACCCTGCTCAGTTCTTCCCTGGACCATTTCCTGAATAGCTAAACTGAGGCAGGGGACAGGGACACTCACTGGGCTTGGCCTGTGACTTGGGACATGAATTTGGCCTATTTTTCAAACCCCCTTCCCACCCCTTCTCCAACTTGCTGGACCCTCTCCAGGGACGATCCCCAGTAGGCGAGGGGGCACCAGCACCCAAAACCTCTCCCTGTGAACAGTATCCTCAGGACTGGACGCTTCTGAAGAGCCGGCTCAGCAGGTCTTGCCCCTTTGGGCTGCATGGACTGCCAGGCCTCGCGCTGCACAGCAGAGCCCCTGCTGGGGACACCTCTGCCCCCTCCACAGAGCAGATTTACACAGTCAAGTAGGCTGGGGCAGTCCTGCATGCAAGGCCTGCCACACCACCATCAACTCCATATGTGGCCCCCTGGTAAGAGTGCTACCGAGGCCTCAAAATACTGGATGAGTCAGTCCCTCAGCTAGGATTTGGGCTCTGCACACGTGTGCTCACACACACACTAATGTGGATGACATGGCACATGCTCACACCTAACATGTGTGTGTTAACACACGTGTGGCTGTCCACAGAACACTGTCCTGACCCGAGGGCAGGGGCCACCTGCACTCCTGACTCTCTCAGCCTCCCACCCTCTTGAAGCAAGAGCCACAAACTCCCTCATCACCAGGCTGCCCACAGACGCCAGGGGCCGGGCCGCAGGCTCCTACCTTCACTCCAGCCACTCCTGGTGCCGCCTGCCTCAAGGCCAGAGGCTGCCTCAGCCACCAGCCCCTGCCTTTACCTTCCCAAGAGAGCAGGCTTCATAGGAGGGGTGGACATCAAAGCTGAAAATATGGAAAGGGGATGAGAGACAGGTAAGCTTGTCCTTTTGCTGCCTCTAATTTGAAAATGAAAGAAAGAAAAGAGCCAGATGAGCTCTGAGAGGTAGGAAGAGGTCTCTCTTTCAGCAGGGCTCCACTCCCCTCAGGACAGCCCCGCCACTCTTCCCAAGCCTGCCCTCTGCTGGGCCGATCACCATCCACCACCCTGGTTTCTCCCCTCCCAGGAGGCCTCTGTGACTGGAGGGCTGCTGCCCCTCCCTCAGCACAGTATCCAGGAACCTGAAAGGCCAAAGCTCATGTCTTTCCACTGCTGGGAGACTCCATCATCCTCCCCCAGGTTACACTCACGAAGCCACACCTACTTCATTTCTCCATGGATGTGACAGCAGTGGCTGGCTGCTCCCCGCCCTGGCATACAGTAGGCACAGATATATTGGGGGTATTTTCTTCCTACCCCTGCCCAGTGTCCACTCAGAGAGTGGCATCAAAAATTCCTCAGTCACGGGTCTGGAGTGCTCCGCTCTCATGTGGGTGCTCCCCAAGTCTCCTCTCTTCGCTGGGGCCGGCAATGGCCCTAGTTGTCCCCACCTCCAGATCCAGAGGCTCAGATAGGCGGCCCAGGGTGGCCGTGGGACTCCTATACTTCTTCCAGGGAAATGCTGCCAGTTGGGTGGGCCAGTTCATCTTTGATTATCAGGCAAATGGTGCCCTGGCTTGGGGTGGGAGCCTGGCCCTTCCTATCTCCCCAGAGCCTTCTCTCCTGACCTCCATGGCCTCCTCTGTCCTCTCAGAGGGGACAAGCCCCACAAGACCAGTCATCTTCTTCTGGACACTACACTGGTCCCCGAGGCCGTGTTGCCTGGTGTGGGAGGCCACAGTGGGCAGCTCTGGGTCACCAGGCTCCCTCCTTCTCCTCAAGGGGCCTGTGGCCTAGAGTTGGTGGGAGGGGGAGAATGCTGGTTCTTGAGGGGCTCTGGACCCCCTGAATCTTGTGGAGGAGAGTTCTACATGCCTCTCCAGCTCAGATGTGTGCCCTGGGCTGAGGACAGTGGCATGGGCAACACCTGCTTGGCGGCTTTGGAGACCCCCGTGGAGTAAGGAGGTGCAGAGGTGGCACTGCCCGTCTCTAATGGATTAGCGTTGGGGGCTGAGGGAGAAAGGGGTTTCTTGGGAACCAGGGGAGGCCATGCTGACGGTTGAGCCAGAGCACATTTTTCTAATTGGGGGTGAGGGACAAGGGGTGGTCAGGGCTCCCTCGTCCCTCACTCTCCCCTCCTTGAGCTCTTATCACTCTGGAATGTACAGGGATGGTGCAGGGACGAGCGAGGCGTGAGGGTTGTGCAGAGGGTCTGAGCTTTCTTCACCAGGGAGAAGCACAGAGGCAAAGACACACCCGGGAGCCCAGGTGGGGGCTCCAGTCACTGGCCCACCCCGCCTCTCGGCAGCCGGACACAGGAACACCATTGCCCTCCCATGCACGTGTCTGTCCAGCCATGGCCCAGAGATGCTCAACACCAACAGGACACACTCCTCAGGCCTCCCTGAGCCATTGGCTGCCCTCACTGCCTTTGCCTTCAGCCAGTAGGAAATGTGGCCATGGGCTCTTCCACTGGGGAGTGAGGGCAAAGGTCATGCAAGATAGCGGTGCCCAGGAGAGCTGAGGCATGAAGTAGAGAATGGCACTGGCAGTCCTGGCATTTTGCTGATGTGGGATTTCCACCCCTGCGCAGATGGCTGAGCTTGCCAGATGCAGGTCCCCTTGTCAGCCCAGCAGAGTGAAGGAGAACAGCCTCAGATCACTGATGGTCCAGCTCAGGGCTGCCCCAGGTGTCCTGCACCAAGCACAGAGCAGAAGGGACTGGGGACCTCCCTAACCACCACCCAGATGAGAAATCTCCGGGAAAACCTTGGCCCTGAGTCTCAGAACTCCCTGGTCCCATGAATGGCCCAGAGTAGAGTTCACAGGGCTGTGGGGAGGACAGGATAGGGGCTCAAGGTGGGCGCTGGTATTTTAAATGAGTGGGAAGGCATGAATTTTACCACATTTTATCCTTAGGAGAGTTGGAGGAGCAGGTGCAGTCGTGTCTACATATCTGCCCTCCCTGCGTTGATTCTACTCATCTTGACAACTACCGCTGCACTGCCTGCTCCACGTGCACTGATCTCATTCAACGGCACAGAATCCCCACCCTGGGAGCAGCATTGTCCCCATGTCATATGGGGAATTGGAGGTGCAAAAAGTGTCACCAATGCCCTCCTTCAGCTAGCAAGTACACCTGGTGTGGAACTGACGGTAAGGAAAAGTGTTCCTGGAGTTTCTACCTGCTGAGTTTGGCCGGGTTCTCACACTGCCCTGGGCGGCACCGTGTCTCCCGAGTTTTGGGAAATGTGTGGAGGCTCTTTGGGCTGTGCCAGTGAACGGGGGAGACCACTGTCATTTAAGGAGGCAGAACATGCCACAGACTGAAGAATTGTCGCCACCCCCAACCCACACCCAGGGTGCCCAGGTAAGAACCCCTGGGAAAACTGGGGAAGGACATTCTAGCTCTGGCCTCGCTTGGTCACTGGGGATAAAGAAGGTGCTCCTAATCAGCACAGGGGGCTGGTCCCTGAGGGCATGGGCACTCTGCACTTGGAGCATATTAATAAAGACTTTGAAACACTTAGAACCCCAGGGTGTTCTGATCCTTTCACCTTCTGTAAGGAAGGATCCCCTTGGCCTTGGAGCTGGGTTGAAGGCCACAGGGCCAGGGGCCTTGTGTGACCTTGAGGGAGACTCTTGTCAAGGGCAGCCCTGGGAAGTTTCCTTGAGCCCCACTGACCCCACTGTGCTCCTCAGCATCTCTCAGACATAGCCCTGCCCCTTGGCCAACCCTTGGTTCCTTTGCTGGGACTCCCTCCCAGGCCCCTGCTCTACTTTGCCCCAGCCCCTGTCCAGCCTCCCACCACCACTCTCCAACTGAGCTACCAACCCTCCTCGGTCCTGCCCACCTGTGACCAAGATCACAAACTAGGTCCTGCTGGTCAGTCAGAGGCCACCACTCAGCTGGGTTTCACCCTGATGGGGGCCACCTGCAGCAGGAGCCCCACACTGGTGGGGCCTGATGGACAACAGAAAGGCTCTGGGGAAGGAGACCCTGGGCCAAGCAGGGTCAGGGCTGCCTGCACTGCCCACTGTTCTCCCTCCAGCCCTCCTGGGGCCAGGAGGGATAGGGGTGCACAATCTCATCTCTCCACCTTTTGTTGTGACTCACAATTGCTGCTGGTTTTCTCCTGGTGAAGTGAATGTGCATTTTAAAAATGTGAGAAATTGAGAAACGTGTAAAGAAGAAATTAATAATCGCTGCTAATCCCTGCCCGTGTAACTGGGCAAAGGCTCCTTCTGCTTGCTGCAACCTTGAAGCCAATCAATCACAAGATGAGTCGGTGGTGAGGAAAGGGAATTACTCGATTAGCTAGCAAAATTGGAAGATGATGGACTCATGTCCCAGAGACCATCTTAAACAAGCACATAATCTGAGGCAGTTCTGTAGGGACTAGTGGGCTGTGAAGGGGGCTCAGGAACATTGACCATCTGGCATCGGAGACTGGAGACATCACACCAGGTCTTTCAGTTGTCATCGATGATGGATGCCGGTATAGATGATCTTCCTGAGGAGGTCGTCATGTTCCTAAGAAATTCAAAAGAATAAAGTTATCATCTATCACTCTTGGGATGTACGTGTGTCAGCCAGGATTATTTCCCAGACCTGTTTATCTCCTAGGCTAAGTGCAAGGTAAAACACACAGAGCTTGAGTGAGCTAGTCAGAGGTTACTCTAAGTTACAACACGGCTTCCCTCGAGTCAACTTGCTCTAGGCCAGTATCACCCACGGGTAACATTTGGCAAATTTTCTCCCAGGCCCTGCTGCATTTGTGCTTTCACTTCTTGTTTTCCTCATTCACATTAATTCGTAAGCATTTTCTGAAGTCAGCACAAATATTTTTCCAGCTGTATTGAGGTACGATTAACAAAGAAAAGTTGTATATATTGAAGGTGTACAATGTGATGATTTCATGTATGTGCACATTGTGAAATGAATACCACAATCAAGCTAATGAAGAGTTCCGTCACCTCCTGTAATAACTCCCCCTTTTTTTAATGCTGAGAACTCTTAAGATCAATTCTCTTGTGTATACAATGCATTATTATTAACTCTGGTCACCTCGTTCTATATTAGATCTTGAAAACATCCTCATGTTATAACTGAAAGTTTGTACCCTTTGACCAACATCTCTCATTCCCCTCGCACCCACCAACCTCCATCCCTTGTAGGCACATTCCACTCTCTGTTTCCACGAGTTTGACGTTTTTAGATTCCACGTGTAAATGAGATCATGTAGTGATTGTCTTTCAGTGTCTGGCTTATTATGCTTAGCATAATGTCCTCCAAGTTCAACTGTGTTGTCAGAAAAGGCAGGATTTCTCTCATATTTAAAGCTGGATAATATTTAATTGTAGATACATGCAATGTTTCTTAATCTAATCATCCATCAACAGACACTTAAGTTGTGTCCATATCTTGGCTATTGTTGTCACCAACTAACTGCCCCGAGTAATTCAAAGGCAATTTCGAAAGCACTTAACTGTTTCTTTTTTGTTGTTTTGGTGAGGAAGATTAGCCCTTACTTAGCATCTGTTGCCAATCTTCCTCTTTATGCTGAGGAAGATTTGCCTTGAGCTAACATCTGTGCCCATCTTCCTCCGTTTGATATGCGGGACGCCTGTCATGGCATGGCTTGATGAGCGGTGCATAGTTTGGCACCATGGATCCGAACCTGCGAACCACAGGCTGTTGAAGCGGTGCGCCCAAACCCAACCACTACGCCACCAGGCCGGCCCCTTAACTCTTTCTCAAAGTTGTTTCTCTGTTACTTTAAGAGACGCAATCACCAACCACCCTGAACCAGTCCAAACCACACTGCAAAAGCAACGCCTGCACAGATGGGCCAAGAAGTCTCCAAAGTTACTTTTGCTTCATTTTAATGTTAAGATCTCCACCCCAGGAGGAGCTTAAGCCTTATTAGCATAACATGAAAGGTAGGGGAAAGCACGTTTTCAAACTACGCCTGGGCTGGCTTATACCCACCTCTATACGTGATGACGAAACTTTCCTTTTGAATATTTATTCCCTACCAAAAATAAAAGGCACTTGTTTTCCCTTGCCGAGAGGGCCACAGCTTTGGAAGTGATTCCCTATGGTCCCCTTATTTGCGGCAAATGAATCGTACTTTGTGTGAGAACAACTTCTAGTAAAGGCTTTGATTTCAACTCACCAAATAGGGAACTCATTTTGGTTCGGTAACATTGTGACAAGTGCTGCAGTGAATATGGGAGGGCAGATATCACTTGAAGATACTGATTTCATTTCCTTTGGAACTATACCCCGTAGTGGGATTGCTGCATCATATGAGAGTTCCATTTGTAATCTTTTGAGAAAACTCTGATCTTTAATCTTTGAGAAAACACTGTTTTCCATACCGGCTGTACCAACAAAAATCAATTCCAGGTGGATTTTAAATCTAAACGGGGGTTTTTACAACAACTTCTCTAGTAAGTACCTTAGAAAAACAGTTTCAAGATCTTGGGGCAGCCAAAGATTTCGCAGAACACAAAGAACAGTAAACATAAGGAACCAAAAGATAAACAGGAAATTATTAAAAATGAGAACTGTCAGTGAAAAGAAACTTTTAAGAGAGGAAAAAGGGCAGGCACAAAGGGGATAAACACTTGCCATGTATTTATCTGACACAAGACTCTCATATAGGATATTTGACTAACTGGCATAAATTTATAAAAATATTACAGACAATCCACGAGAATAAAAGGGGAGATTTCACTAGGCACTTCAAAAAAAAGATAACCAAATGGGAACAATGAAATGGAAAAGGGCTCCACGTAATTACTCAGGAGGAAAATGCAAATTAAAACCACAATGAGCTACCACTACACATACACCACCACGGTTAAAATCAAACCTCTGACGGCACCAAGGGTTGGTGGAGATGCGGAGCAACTGGAACTTTTATACACAGCTGGGAGTGCAAACTATTTAATCTGCTTTGATACTCTTTGATAGTATCTCCTAAAGGTGGATGTACACATACTCCATGACCCAACAATTCCACGCTTAGGTATATACCCAACACAGATATGTTCATATGTTCACCAAAAGATGTACAAGATGTCCAGAGCAGCATTTTTTGGCATATCATCAAATTGTAGACAACCCATTCCGCATCAGTAGTGGAATGGATAGATAAAATGGGTTATATGTTTTATAGTGGAATACTATACAGAAATAAAAATTAACTACAGCCACATTCAAGAATATTGATGAATCTTACAAGCAAAATGAAAGAAGCCAGACACCAAAGAAGACACTCTGTATGATTCCATTTAAATCAAGTTCAAAGACAAGAAAAACAAATTCAGAAGTTAGAATATTGGCCCTCTCTCTCGGGAGAGAGAGGGAAGTGACCTGGGAGGGGCACATAAGAGGGCCGTTGGAGGGCTAGTCATATTCTATTTTTTTGTGGGTACTGGTTAGCGGTTTTGTTCCCTTTGGATAACTCACGGATCAATGCAAGTATGAATTCTGTACTTGCTGGTATGTATGCTATGCTCCAGTACATTAGTTCTCAGTACACGATGGTGACTCATGGTTACGTTCGTTACCATCACCACCATCTTTATTGTGTTGAGTCTGCTAGAAAAACCAGCACATTAATAATGTAGAGGATGTTGGATCAACTTGGCAGGCTGCGGCCTGGCTCCAGAGCACAGGTAGGGGGTGAGGCCTGTTTCCAGGACCCCAGGCTCAGGAGTGGGGAGCTTGGAAGTAGGAGGGGAGGGAAGAACACCCACATGATGAGCATCTTGAAAACCAAATGACCTTGAAGTTCATTGTGAAGCTGAAGGGCAGCAGGGCTGATGCCACTTTTCCTCGAGGTTACTGGTCTAGCCCAGGGCTTTCTATACCATTTTCCTCAAAGCTGGAATAAAGGGATGTCTGTAATAAGGGCTTTAGGGAGAAAAATGCAAAAAGCTGATAGAACTGAGCCCAGATGTCTCTCAAATGACTAACATCGGAGCAGATGTGCATAGCTCAAGGAATATGGACTGTGAAGTTGGATGAAATAGGGAAAGAGAGATCAAATGGTTGAGGGAGCTGTGGGAGGCAAACAGCCATGTGTCCCCACACTTGGGTTCACCCTCCCATCTGATCAGCATAGGAAGCTGACACTAATAGGAAACGTCCTGTAAGATTTCCATAGGAGCTGCCGTGGCCCTAAGATCCTGAAGAGGAGGGGCAGTTAATGGGCCCTTTGAGAGGAGAACTCCAAAAGAAATTGGATACCTCTCAGAACTGGACATGCCCCCAATCCAGATCAAGGAGGGTGTGAGCAAGCAAGAGGAGAGGATGGAGCAAATGTGCATGGAGCTCACAGTGATGGTCAAGTGGATCTAGACCCCATTACTTTAGAGGTGTCCATGTGTGCTTTATTTATCCTGGCCTCATAGGTATCCATCGATCCATCTATCCATCCATCCATCATGCATCCATCCATGATCCATTCATCCACCATTCATTCATCCATTCATCTATCCCTCATTCATCCATCCAACGGTAAACCACACATCCACCCACCCATCCATCCATCCATTCACCCATCCACTCACTATCCTTGCATCAACTACCCTTTCATCCAACCATTCATCATCCATCCATCCAGCATCCATCCGACCATTCATTTAATTGAGGAACATGGGATGAAAATTATTATGATTATGTGTCCAGACCTTCCTTTGTCCTGACAGGGTTGAAGGCCTCAGGTCCTCTAACCATTACTATTGCCAAACCGTTTCCCCTGAAATCAAGTACAGTTTCATTCTGATGATGAGCACACATTGCATGATATTCCCCAGGTTTTGGGTGTGACCAACCACCAGGATCTGGTTTCCCAGCACCAGCTCCCACCTCACTCCTGGGTCTGCTGGGAATCACTTTCCTTGAGAGGCTGAGGACAACTCTCAGAACTGAATGAGACCAGTTTTTTCAGGGGTAGGGGAGATGGAGGACCTAGACATGGGCATTTAAGAAGGAAAAGGCAAAGAGAGGGGAACTTGGGTCCTCAGGCCCGGGTGGACAAGACTGAGGCCGGCATGTTGACCAGCTCCGAGAGAGGGACAGAGGGCATAGGGAGGCAAATGGGCAGACAGGGGGCAGGAACCTTGCACTGTACAGTTGGGGATGCCTGGAGCCCAGTACTGAGTGTCAGGGATGTCCAGGTCACATGAGTACCAACAAGAGGCACAGAGGGCTCACAAAGAGGTGAGGCTGTGACGGTCCCTGTGGGAGGGTAGTGACTAGGGACTGGGTGGCACCTAGACATTTGCAGACCTCAAATATTGTTCCAACAGCACCATGGATTTTTGAAGTTGATAACACGTTTTGTAACAATGTGTTTGATTTTTAATGGCAACCCCAGCGCAGTAGTCTTGCAAAATATAAACACATAATAGGGACAACAGTCCTCACATTTATAGATGGGCTTATAATATGTAAAGTTTCTTCCAAAACATGACTTTAGCCTCTGAGGGAACTATGTCTTAGAAAAGCTACCTGACTTGCCTATAACTTCACCAGGAGTAAGGGGTTAGCAGTGACCCATTGTGGATGGAAATCTGTCCAAGGCCTCACTGAGTTCCCCTCTCCCATGCTGGGCAGGAAGATGTCCCGCTCTGCCTGGGAGACACCATCAAAGACACAAGAGAGCAAATTCTGGCCCAAGTCCACCTGGGGTTCTGAACAACAGGACTGAGACCCTAACCCAGTGCAGGTGGCTGACCTGGGACACACACGTGCCCACTGCCCAGCCCACCCAGAGACTCTCAAATGACCTTCACAGTGTGGTTAGGAATAAACTGGGTCCCTCAGCTCACAGCACGAAGAGCAGACTCAGTCCAGCAGTCACAAGGGACAGCTGCAGGGCTGGGTGGGGGACCCTACACCTCCTCCCTGCTCACCTGTCTGGCCCTGGGCTGACCTGGAGACAGGATCCTGCCCCTCCCTCATCTTCATAAAGGCCCCTCATTTTGACTTGTAGGTGGTGATTAAATCATTTTTGGGGGGGATCCTGTGAATTTATGTTCTTAATTTTGCATAATTAGCCATCATTACTCTTGGGTTTGATTTCTTCTGAGAAAGCTTATCTGGAAGGGAGAATGTTATCAGAATGGGAAGCAGTACATCTCTGCATTAAGAGCTAGCAAGATAAAGCAATGGCTTCCTCGTATGTACCCCCTACTCCCATGGTCTTTGCTGCCCCAGCCCCAGGGATCCTGGACCAGCCCTGGTCACTCCAAGCTCCCCTGAGAGAGCTGGTCCTAGTCCAGGCTCCAGCTCCAGCCTTGGAGCTGATGTCGCCACCCCGCCCTTTCCTACCAGACCTCTTGAACTACAAGCAAAGTGTCCAGCCTGCTCTAAATGCCCCCACCAGGATGTCCATGGCTCCCATTGCAGCCCCCTCACCCCTTGCAGGCTGAATTGATCTCCTTTCCCTCAAATGTACCCTGGCTCCTGTGTTCTGTACTCCCATCAGTGCCCTCAGTGACCCTGGGGGGGGGACCACATTGACCTTCATGTCTGCTACCCATACCACCAGGTCTGCTGGCCCCACACACGCCCCTAATCCACCTCCTCCCTCTATTACTGCTGCTCTTCCCCCGTTCCAGACTTGTGAGTACTGGGGTGACTGCACTGACTGACACACCCTTAGTGGTCTCTGCTTTCCCTGCCCCTCGTTCCTACTCCATTCTGCTCCCAGAACTTTCTACCAAATGCAAATGGCATCATCTTGCTCCTGTGCATGTGTGGGTGCATTTGTGTGTTTGTGTGCATGTGGGTATGCCTGTGTACACATGTCTTTCTGTGCATATGTTTCTTTCTATTTGTATGCAGCATGTGTACACGTGCATATGTCTTTTGTGCCTACACATATCCACGTGTATGTGCATAGACGCATGTGTGCATGTGTGTTTTCTGAGTGTGTGCATATGCAGAGTTGTGTATGTGTCTCTGTGTGTGCATATTGTGCTGCATATGTGTCTGTGTGTGAGTGCATGTGTATGTGTGTGTGCCAGTGCATGGCAGGGGGAAGGTTCCAGAACATTCCCACTGCTACCAAGTTCTTGCTCCAAGGGGTGGGTGAATCCAACTTTACCAGGCCCCATAACCTTCTGTGAACCCTCTAACCCCAACCATGCTGCACCCCTGCTGGGGTGCATCACGCATATGGTAATCACAAAGCTCAGGGCTCTCTTTTATGAGACTTCTTCCAGCTGCTCCTGAGGAGGGTCAGCCACCCTGTTGTGTTCCCCTTTCATGGCTCCTCACACACCAATGACTCCATCAATGGCTGCTGTAGGCAGGAAGGTATATTTGCATTCTGTGTGCACTGCCCTATCCAGAGGCCCTTGGAATTGTTCATGTCAGAGAGACGGATCCTCACTGATTCTCTAACAACACTACATGCAATGCCCTTCCCATCCAGTCAAGGGCCAGAACCTCTGAATATGTTAGGTTTCAAGGCAAAGAGACATGAAAGTTCTCATGGATTAAGGGGCTGGTTAGCTCACCTTGAGATGGGAGACATCCTCGATTGTCCAGGTGGGCCCGGAGTAATCATATTTCTTACAAGTGGAAGAGGGAGTCAGGAGGGTCAGAGGAGAGAAGACGTGAGGACGGAGGCAGAGTCAGAGTGATGTGATGTGAGGAGAACTCTGCTGGACACTGCCGGCCTTGAAGTTGAAGGAAGAGCCCAGGAGCTAAGGGATGCAGTGACCTCTAGAGGCTGGAAAAGGTGAGAAAATGGATCCTCCCCAGAGCCTCCAGAGGGAACCTGCATGAATTAGAAAAACAACACTGGTCTGTTGAAATTGGTGATTTGAGCAGCACCACTTCAGCTGAGTCAAGAAGGCGTCCCGTTGTCCAGCAGACAACGAGGCAGGGGTGGTCTGCACAGAAAAGGTACAGGAGGTGTGTCTATGTGAAGATACCTGGCCCAGCCCCTGCAGGACCACAGGCAGTAGTTGTTCTCCAGTCTTCAAGTGGGCGTTTCAATGGGTTGTGATTCAGCCTGAGGTGGAGAGCACTACCCCTGGGCATGAGATTGGCTTGTGTGAGTGTGTGTGTGTGTGTGTGTGTAAGTTTCTTAGGACTGTTGTAACAAATCACCACAATGTTGGTGGTTTAAAATAACAGAAACATTCTCTCACGGTTCTGAGACCAGGTGTCTGAAATCAAGGTGTTGTCAGGGAGCTGTGTTAACACAGCGCACATCCCAATGAGTGATACCTGTGGCCTCAGCCCCATGTCTGAAGGCCCAGGGTGGCCTACTGACTGAGCTCTTCCTAGGGTGGGGCTGGGGTGTCCCACGGCCCCCTGCTTCCTGCACATTCTCCAGGCCGATTGTCCAGATATTTGTGAATTCTGTGAACTACAGGATCATCTCCTTGTAGTTTATTTCTGCTTAAATTAGCTAGAGTTTCCTCTGGTATTTGTAGTCAATTACCCTCATTGGTCCAGATGCTCATAAAGAAAAAATTCACCCCTGTGACCCTTGCACTTTGAGATCGATGGCAAAACTAGCTTTCCAGTGTCCTTGGACTGGGTCTGCCAGACAGTAGGACAATGAAACGTACAGCTTGTGAAGGGAAATAGAAAACTCCTAGAAGGTGCATTGAGAGCCTACAAAACTTGTGTGATCCAAAGAATTGCGACAGGGACTCAGACAAGTCCATGAATGAGCATGTTCATTGCAGCATTATTCACAATAGCCAAAGGGTGGGAACAACCCAACTGTCCACCAACGGAAGAATGGATAACCAAAGTTGGTCTCTCCAAGCAATGGAATATCATTCAGCCATAAAGAGGAATGAAGTTCTGACACACACTTATAACATGGATGAACCTTGACAACATCATGCTAGGTATTTTCATATTGTAGGATTCCATTTATAAGAAATGTCCCGAGTCAGCAAATCCATAGAGATAGGGAGTAGATTAGTGTTTGTCAGGGGGTGGGGAAGGGAGGGAGGAGTGAGAAGTGACCGCTAATAGGCATGAGGAAGCTTTATAGGATGATGAAAGTATTCTGGATTAAGACAGTGGGTGGAGGAGGTGTGGCCGGGGGCTGTGCATCTCAGAAGGGGCAGTGGAGGAGTTGAGTGGACTTTCTGAACTTGATGTGGAGCAAAAGTGCAGTGATCAGCGACCTTAGCTGGCCTAGTGGCCTTTGCAACCCCCATCTATGGCTGGGACCTCTCAAGGTTGACCCCAGCAAGGTTAGGGTTGAGGTCAGTGAGCCCCCACAGGGCCAGCTTCTTGGCTGTGGGTCATTTCCTTCTGTTGAGTTGGATGGCAGGGCCTTTGAAGTGCTGGGCAGACTCAAACTGAGTTCCTCTGGGAGGAGACCAGCGTGACTCCTGCTCCAGATGGTTCTTCCCAACACTTTCGTAACTAGACTTCAGTGGGCAGGCAGCTCGTATGTGCAGACCAGTTGCTCCTAGGCATAGTGACCATGAGTGGACATGCACCGCCCTCTTGACCAGCGTGTGAGCAGGAGGAAGTCTGGCATCACCTACCCGGGGAACGACTGAGATGAGGGGGTCTCAGGGTGAGTAGCATTGAGAAGGGACAGCTGAGGGGAGGCAGTGACAGTCAGATTGGCCCCAGGACCAGCTGCAGCAGGTCGGGGCTGTGGTTTGACCACTGACCTCCCTCTTCTGAGTGTCCCCTCAGGAGGGACATTTCCTGGACCCGGAGAATCTGCTCCCCAAAGGTGAGCAGGGGCATTTACCTGCACACATGACACGGCAGATGGGCTGTGTTGTCCTCACAGAGCACCGCTCAGAGCCTCTTCACAAGAGAGCTCGCCACTGAGCTGCAAGACCAGCAGCAGGCTGAAGGCCACCAGTGGCAGTGCCCCAGGATGGAGCACATGGGGAGATTTGGGGAGGAGGGCGCTGGGCTGGCCTTTCCACTCTGCAGGCTCCTCCAGGGGCAGCCATGGCCCCCACCTCCCTGCTGGGCCAGTGAGGCTCCTGGGAGGGTCTCCTGCCTCTTTGGGCTTCCTTCTCCTTCATATCAGGCCTCAGCCCCCACACCCCTCTCGCTCTCCTACACAGCTCAGCAGCCACTTTCCAAATGACCCAACTGAGTAAGAAACCAAAAAAAGGCGCCAGGGGTAGAAAGGGAGAAATAGAAATGTTGTGTCTGCAGGAAAGATGAACTCTACATAGTCAAACCCCTTGGGGTCCCAGTGTCTCCATGATGAGCTCTCTGGATGTCATGTGTGTTCCTGGAAAAAAGGCTTTGCTGTATTGCATGTGTAGGGAGTAACTTGTTCTTGCAGACATAGCGTGAATGTTCCAGTGTGAGAATGAAGAGTGCGGCCAAATGGGGCGGCCACAGAGCCTTCGGCCCCAGGATTTCAAAAGGCAAGCATATGCTTTGGTTCGTACTTTTTGAAGCTGAGGGCCAAGTTGTCACTGCTAGAAAAAGCCCCACCCCAAAACTTGAGAGTATGGGCGTTGACACCAAGTAGGTCAAGAAAGGATCGGATGCCCATAGACAGCACGTGCTAGCAGTGTGTCCTGCCCAACCAGCAGGATCAGAACCCCACATCTTGGCATCTGGGTCCTCAGCCACTGGCAGTAAGTCTGGTATTTCTCAGGCCTGGCACTCGATCAAGGCCCTGCAAAGATGAGACCCTCAGATATGGAAACCCGTGAACACAATTCCTACAGGGTTATTTTGTCATATTGTTTTAATAATGCGGCACATTAGCACCAAAAGTCTGTCTTATTTAAGGACATTTGGGGACATATATTCTAAAGACTCAATCCATTCCTGAGAACTCCACCCTCTACTTTTCCACGCCTCCTGAGTAGTGCCTGCGATGGGTCTAAAATATTCCTTAGCATCCTTTTCATCATTGCCCCTCTGGCACCTGCCACAGGCAGACACTCCAGAGACGCAGTTGCACTGAATCCAGCCCAGCATCTCGTCTGGGGTGGGGAAAGACAACAGCAATCAGAAGAATAATAATAAGTGAGCATCGGCACATACTATGTCTCCCTGAGTCCCCCTATCCAGGAGGCACTTGGCCCATGGTCACATAGCTGGTCGGGCCCGTCTGACTCCTAAGGTCCCAGCCTTGGCCTCTGCTCCCTGGGACTTCAGAGAGCCCAGAGCTGAATGGGAGTGAATGGGGTCACAGGAAGTGTGCTCTGGTGTTGCTCACACCGGCTAACCCAGCAATAGCTGTCATGCATCTCCAACTTCCCCTCTCCTCTCAGGACTCCTTCACCATCCATTTGGTCTCAGTTGTAAAGATGAAATGTGTCTAGTCAGGAGCAATGAATGACAGATGGAAGATGTTATTTTCCCCCCCAAAACATCCTCTGTTCTTTTGGAATCCCTGCAGTGCAACTTGGACCAGCAGGTTTGGGGAGCAGGTAAGCACCCTACTGGTTGCTGGTCTCCTCTTCCATCAGGCCGAGTGGAGGTGTTGGGGACAGACTGGACAACACCTGGTGTGGGCCAGGGACTCTGACACCCACTGGGGCCTAGGAGCACCCTCCTTCACCGTGCATCCACACAGACCAAGGCAAGGAACTGCCCTTGAGGATGGTGTCCAAGTCTTCATGGCTGGTTTCTCCTAAATTTTAAATGGCTCCAGGGGCTCAAATCTTCCCCCGGTGGCCCTCCCATGCCAGGGTGCAGGGTTTTCCAGTCTGATGTCTACAGCCTGCAGGGCTGCGTTTGGGCTCTGGATGGTCACCTGGATCCCACAGCAGCAAGTAAATCTCAGAAGGAGGTGAGGAGCTGTAAGAACAAAGGCTTATTTTTGTTCTGACATGTTAATTTTGTAAACGTGTATGAGCTGTGCATTAGACACCAGCTTTTAGTCACTCTCATCTGATCTTTCCACGTTTTTCTCCCCTCCAGATAACTCTTGTGTTGTCAAGCTACCAGACCATAGTAGTGTGTTTCCCCCTTCCAGGAGAGGTTCCTCTGCTGTGGGGTCCCACCTTGCCTATGGGTTCAGAAGTCCAAAAGAGAGATTGTTTTTTGAGTGAGTTGTCAGTGTCTCTGCATTCTGCCTCTGTCTTCCCTGGGTGAGGTTGAGCTGAGGCATGTGGAGCATCCCTGGGGCTCAAAGTTCACAGAGACTGGTACCCGACACCTGTCCCAAGGCTCTAAAGGCAGAGACTGGCCAACTCCCAGGTCCTCAGGGCCACAGGGAGCTATGTGAGGCTGTGCATGCTTCCCAGGCACCAGGCGTGAATGCTGGGAGGAGGCCTAGGCTGAGCTGTCTTCAGGGGGACTCTGCCTATGATGAGAGTGGACCTCAGAGGCCAGGCCTGAAGGGCTGTCACAAGCTGTCAGCTCAGAGCACCATCACCTCTGTCCGGGGCTTGAGGACAGAGACCATCAGCTGGGGGGAGGTCTGAAGACCCACAAAAGCACTTCCTTAGAAATGGGGTAAGCATTGGACCTCCACTGAGCCCAGTGGGCACCCAAAAGAAGAGTCAAGAAGGATTTTGCTTCTCTCTAGCCTTTCCTCTGTGGCCTGTGCTGGCCCCACAGGCTCATTTGGAAACCTGGTACGCGTGGGTGAGGGACAAGTACAGCAGCTGCAGCAGCACTGGTCTTTCCTTCTGTCCTGCTCCCTGCCCAGCTCCTGCCCCTCTGGTAACAGGACTAATGGGGGCAGACTCTGTTCTTCTGCTCCCTGGTGTGGGCATCGGCCTGGAATCATGTTTTAAACCTGTTACTTTCCCAGTAAATGACCAGGTTAAGTATCTGAAGAGGTTGGAAGGGACTAACGGCCAGACATAGTTGGGTATGAGCTTAGACTTCTTCCTCTCTTCCTCCTGCAAAACTCACAGTGGTGGTCCCCAGGCTCACTGGCAGAGCCCAGGCAGGAGTCTCTGCAGGCTGGGGTGGGTGTCCACTACTCGCTCAAGGAGAAGGGTGGAAACCAGGTTGGCATCCAGGCAGGGTAAGCCACCAGCCAGATAGCCACCATGGACAGGCTGCTTAGAGCTAATGTCCCAAAGTACGTGATCATAGAGCAGGGCGCCCTTGAAGACTCCAGGGAGGCAAGGCCAGTGTGCGCTTCTCATTGAGCTTCAGGTGCTGAGAAAGACAGGTGGATGGCACCCACAGACGCAGATGTGGCAAGAAAAATGAAGAGTCGAGAGCCAGGCAGGGCAGGGCACACTCAGAACTGCAGGACAAATTCCCTTTGATTCTACTATATTCAAAACATCATGTATCAGTTTCTCTGAGACTAAAACAAGCGAAATCAGATGTCCTGTGCTGCTGCGGCTCCAAAGACTCTCTGAGGCACCACATGTGAAATGTGGCCTACAAAAGGCTGCTGCTGGCCTTTTGTAGGCCTCTCCAACCAAAAGTGGACTCGGGTCACCCATCACCATAGCTGCCATCCTGGGTGCTTGAGCCCACCTGGGGGACTGTGGGGAGAGGGAGGCACCCCAGAAGGAGGAAAGAAGGAAATAACACCACCCTAAATCTTGCAGTTCTGCCCAGAAACCAGTGCTGAAGTGATATTTGCCATGACCGGCTTGCACGTGCAGCCTCCACCCTCAGGCCACACACACTCTGGGAAAAGAGGGGGTGTGCATTAGGAAGATCCTTGCTACTTGTTCTAAAACTGATCAAATCTCTGAAATCACTTAGTGAAGACTAACTAACTGCTCTAAGATTTCTGATGGATTTTTCTTTATAGTTTCAATCTCTTTTGTGAAAAAATTCCTGATTTCATTGAATTGTCTGTTTTCTTATATTTCATTGAGCTTTTTTATGATAGCTATTTTGAATTCTCTGTCATTAAGGTTATACATTTCTGTGCTTTCAGGGTTGATTTCTGGGTGCTTGTCGTTTTCCTTTTGGTCTGGAGATTTAATATATTTCTTGGAAATCTTTTCATGTCAGTACATGTGGATCTACCTTATTGTTTCTAATTGCTCTATAATATTCCACAGCATAGAATTACTATAATAGTTTGTGTAAAACTGTCATAGAAATAGTGATATTTTTGAAATTTAATTTTTTTAATAATATTTTCTTTTTTTTAATAACGTTTGAGTGTGGTTTTTTTGGTTTGTTTCCTGGAAGTTGGAATTTTCTTTTTCTTTCTGTGTTATGGTTGGTTTCAAGGAGGAACATGAAGCTTCTTTGGTCATCTTCAGCCAGGTGTCTTCATTTATTTACTCGTATCTTTGCATAATCTAATTGCAAAGAAATTATGTTGTATTTGGCAGCATTTGGGAACTGTTTTATTGAAGAGATTATGAAATGTAGATTGATTTGTACTATTGTAAGCAGTCACTTGTATGACTGTTTTTGGAAATTTTTTTTGTTTTGTTTTGTTTTTTTGTGAGGATGCTCAGCTGTGAGCTAACATCCATGCTAATCCTCCTCTTTTTGCTGAGGAAGACTGGCCCTGAGCTAACATCCATGCCCATCTTCCTCCACTTTATGTGGGACGCTGCCACAGCACGGCCTCAGAAGTGGTGCCTCAGTGTACATCCGGGATCAGAACCCAGGCCGCCAGCAGCGCAGCGCACGCACTTAACCTCTATGCTGCGGTGCCGGCCCTGGGATAGTCTTCACTGTACACGTACTTGTGCATTGAGACTTTCGAACTTTAAAATTATACCACTTTTGATTGTTACTGTGTCTTTTCAAACAGAAACATCAATTTTAAGCAGTTTCTATGAGAAAGGAAGCAGATACCATCTCTACTGGGACTAAGCACTGGTAACATTTGATTTAAGTTGCATGAGAAGTTGATGATTGTATCTAAAGTACCATTGTTGCTACTAATATTATTACTAGTATACTTACAACTCTGATAACGATACTAGTAGTATAGTAACAAAAATATTTGTTAAGTATTTATGTGCCAAGCACTTAGCATAGTGGTATCTCATATATCTAAATAGGCATTTTTACAATATCATCATTTACTTTCTCATTATTGATATTACACAATAATAGTCATGAATAGTCAAACCATGGTATAAGCAAAAGGTTAAAAACAAGCATTAGATTTACAAAAAGGAAGCTTTCCCATTCCTTTGGGGCTTCCTTAACCCTTCTTGAAGGAAGACAAATGCATCCTCTTGTGGGTATCACCAGTACTGCTTCGACTGGCTGACATAATTAGCTGTGTGGCTTTGGGATATTAATAAATGTCTTTCAGCCTGTTTCCTTACAGTAGAATGGAGACAATATTGCTTACCTTGTAGGAATGTTAGGGTGAAATGAGAAAATATACATAAAGTGCCTGAGAACTTTTAGGTATTTAAAGTGAGCAACTTGAATTTTACCCATGTATAGCAATGATTGTCAACTGGGTTGGAGGAGAGGACATGTTCTCCTATAGAAACCTATCAGAATTTCTTTTTTTTAAATTTTTTTGGTGAGGAAGATCGGCCATGAGCTAACATCCTTTGCCAACCTTCCTCTCTTTTTTTTGCTTGAGGAAAATTGGCCCTGAGCTAACATCTGTGCCCATCTTCCTCTATTTTGTATGTGGAATGCTGCCACAGCATGGCTTGATGAATGGTGTGTGGATCTGTGCCCGGGATCCGAACCTGCAAACCTGGGGCCACTGCAGCAGAGCATGCAAATCACTACACCACTAGTAATCAGAATTTCTGAGTGAGGCCTTTTTAAAATCATATATGATCTCCCCCAAATGGACATTCTTTTCTCCTCTTTTTCTTTCCTCCCCCTCTCAACTCTTGAAGTATGGCTATGTCAAACAACTTTTCCTGATGAAAGACTTTTATGTTGGGATAGAGTGGAAGAAAGCTTGAGAACTTTTGATAAAAGTAGTAGTTTCCAACTTCCCTGTATCAGATCACTTGGGGATTTTTATCTAAGCAGATTCCCTGGCTGAACTACCTAACAGAAATTCTCAAACTGTAGTATGCATGCACAAGAAGTGCAACTTCCTTTGGATTGCTGAGAGTGAAAGGGAGAAGGGAGGGGGAGAGAGGAGAGAGATGAGTTTTGTCTTTAAGAATGAAGAATCCAGTTGACTTTCTGTAAATTTTTAAGGGTCGCATTCTGCTTTACTATGTCTCCTTGTAACTAACTACTCACATTTATGCATTGTGAAAGATTGGATCTGTGAAGAAAAAATCACAGGGACTGACGCCCTGTTAAGGGAAATGCTCCTGACTAATAATGCCAAAAACCACTCTCCTAAACAACTCCAAGAAGGTATAGTAGATTGATACTCCTTTTTCCCCTTTAGTAGTGCAAAGAGATGTTAGGCTCATTGAAATCTTAAAATCATGCAGAATTTCCCTGGGGATATAATAATGTTTTCGTGAATATAATTTTAATAATTCTCTTTGAGTTTAAGGAGTTTTAACCATTTATTTCTGATATGCTTGTATCTGTTACCTCATAGGTCCTACGTTATATCACTGAACAGGTTGTGTGAAAGGTCGATAGAAAGAAGTCAGAAATAAGTGCCATGGAATAGAGCAACGGACTTGCGGTTACTGGATAGCGTTCTAGATCACCACTGTCAAATAGAAATAAGACGCAAGACACACATATAATTTTAACATATAATTTGAAACTTTCTATAGCCACATTAAAGTAAAAAGAAAGGCAAAATTAATTTTAATAATTGTTTCATTTAACCCAATATATCTAATATGTTATTTCATCAGGTGCTCGATATAAACAACGATTAATGAGATATTTTACTGTTGTTCCATACTAAGTCTTAGGAATCCAGTGTATATTTTATACTTACTGCACATCTCATTTTGGACTAGCTACATTTCAAGTGCTCAACAGCCAGATGTGGTTAGTGTCTGTTCTATTGAAGAGCACAGGATTGATATTATTGAATAACAGCAATCTGCTGAGTGCTTATAACCTATAAAGGGGGCCACCTTTATAGGTATCAACAAACTCCCATCTTTCAAATGAATGTGACTACCAAAGGCAATACTTGTGTATATTTTCATATTTCAATCAATTTTTAAAATCTTTCTGAATCACCAAGGAAATGAACCTTGTCTTTGGGTCACTAATGTGATTTCTTAAATGAGATATGTTTTGTTCTTTGTGAAATAACTACACCTAAATGAATTTTTCTTAAGGTCCTTATTTTAAGTATGACCAAAACTATGGCTAGGATTGAAAGTTTTACGTTTAGAGCAACGTTGTTTTCTTGATTTGTTTGGCCTGTAGTCTGATAGAGCAATGTTACTTCTTATTTGCTAAGCTGTATAGAATTTAGATTATGACTGCTAAGTTTCCCCTTTAGCATTTTCAGCTGTCCCAGTAAGACATATGGAAACGATACAGATTCTAGAACGCTTGACTCTACTCTCTGCCAGTGAACTTATACCATAGGCAGAAGTATTAACATCCAATATGAGCCAGCTATTGAATTCAGGGGTTCTGTGGAGAATGCTTCAAACAGTCAATAAACTATGGATGGTTCTTAATACTGTGATGCCTAGAAGGTAATTTCAGTGTATTGTTACACGTAATAGATAAGTGTATAGCAGTGATTATATACAGTAACCTAAACTTAATGGTTGAAAAAAATTGTTGAGTGTTTAACAATATAAATCCCCTCTGAAGACTACTAATTAAAGAGTCATTATAACTTTCAGAAAAAGCATAAATTTGATCTTAAGAAACAGAGAGAAACTATAAAGTATTTCCAACTTGAGAAACTTCCTTAAAAGTGAGTTCTCCTCTATAGGCATCTGTCATTTGTGGCTAATTGTGATTTAAATCACTGTGTGTCTTGCATCATTGTGGTGGCTCCAAATTTTGCTGCACATTAAAATCACCTGGACAGCTGTTAAAACTCTTGTTCCCCAATTGTAACCCATGCCAATTAAATCAGAATGTCTGCGGTTGGGAGTCAAGCATTAGTATTTTCTTTTTTTAAGATTCCCCAGTTGATTCCATTATGCAGCAATGTTTAGAGAACACTTGATTAATTATTTCTTTAGTCAAATGGGTCTCTGCTGGTCCATAGATTGCATCAGAAACACCTGGTCAGCTCTGAAAACCAGGATACTGGGCTGGCCTTCCCTGAGATATCAGATGCTTAATGTTCAATCAAGTAAGTTCGATGTGAAAAATAAAAGCATACACTTAAAAAATACTGTAAGAATTTTCATATTTTTAAACAAGGCTGTTTTGTAGTCTTCTAAGATTAAATACAGCGGTTCTGTGTTCTTTTGTTTTGTTTTATTTTAAACTGAGGCTTTGGAATATTTTATGTGAGTAGGAAACCTCTAGGAGTTCAAAAAAGGTTGAAATAAATGGTTTCTAACTAAATGCAGCGCACATTCTTGGATCAGTTTTCAAAGGCTGATCAAAACCTGCTGTGTTTAAATAACAACATGCTGTTTTTCATCACATCCATTGATGATGTAAACAAAATGTGTAACTATATTAGTAAATGTTAATATTCATGTATTTTAAGTTAAGGTTACAAAATTTGTCACAATGTGATTTTTTTATTCCAGTGAAAACAGATGTGTGCAGCTATTTTGAATATTGGTTTATAAACATGCATATTCTTTATCAAATGAACTTGTAGTTTATTTATGTTTTCTTTCACTACTGTTCACCTGAAAGGAACAGTTCAAGGGACTGGAATCCAGGACTGTCTGGCTCCAGAGCCTACGTGTATCCACTTCTGTTAACGCCACACACGTCAAATGGCCATACAAGGCTAGAGTCGGTTGGGAGCCTTAGGAATTGAGTGGAGGAAAATCAAAAATCGTAGTAGTTTCCCTGGAGCAGTTACTTAAAGGATTTGATATTTAAAAAAATTGTAAAAGCAGAATAAAAATTTGAAGATATTTTTAAGTATTGATAAATTATCCTTCATTCCACTGTTTTAACAGTAAGTTACATTTTTTATACTTTCCCTCCATCTTTGCTTATGCATATATATTTTCAGATAATGGAATTCATAATACCCAGTAGGGAGTCTGCTTTCTTTCATTTAAATTTATATGAAATCTTTTTTGCAAGTTGTTTACTTTTGATAATTATTTTATTGGCTTCCTAATGATCAAACTGATGTATCATAACCGTATAGGGTGCTATTACTAGACCGGGAGGTTGATGACTTTTTTCAGGATTACAATAGGCAATGTTATCAATTTAGGTATTTTTACTTTTTCTTTCTTTTGGATTACTCTTTTAGGATGAATTTTTGAGCCTGAGATTACTAAATTAAAAGGTAGAATTTATTTTTAGCACTGTACATTTTGCAATTGGGGAAGATGCAGTAAAACTGAAAGGGAAGCAAACAAATCCACTCTCCTCCCGCTGCTCCCCCTACAGCAAACCTCTCCCCAAACTAGTTGCTCAAACTTGAGAAACTGTCTCACGTTTTACTTTTTTGAGACACTAGTATCGGAGCCAAGCTTAGGCTATTCAGAAATTGACAAAATCACACTTTGGAGAGATCACGATTAACTCCCTACCTTTGAGGAAACTGAAGTGTACTTCGTGGCAAAGAATAATAACCCGGTTTTAGGAGGGACAGAAGGCGGATGAGCCTTGATGGAGCAGAAGTGACCGGGGCGGGAGCACTCTAGAGCGTTGCTCTGGTTGAAGTCGCTATCCGGGGAAGCCTGGAACATCCTGAGGGTCTGCGGCCACTCGTCAACCAGCCTTGTCGCCTGGCCGGGCTCAGGCTTCTGGCAGTTCCCGCCTCCGTCTGTGCGACACCCGGGCCGACGTGAAGTTCGGAAACGTGAGCTGAGCGGCACTGACGGGCGCTCTGGGAAGAACTCGGCAAGGTTTTCCTTTCGCTTGGTCTACAGACCTGAAGAATGAGACTGCGAGTTTTCAAGGAAACGGATACATGGGTTAAGTCGCCGGTTTCAAAATCTCAAAATGGAGAAGACTTTTCCTTTAAACGCTGCGCTCTGCTCCCATCCTTCCCTGTTCAAGCGTTCGCCTCCGGGCCACGAAATACTTTGCGTTGGTTTTCATTGCGGAGGCTTCTCTCGGGGGCCAGCGTTCTCGCCCCCTAACCTCATGCCGGGACTGGTTTCTTGGTTTCTGCTCTGGCGGGTGATTGGGTGCTGGGAGTCGAGGGGGCGGGATGCAGGAATTCGTCCGCAAGAGCGCTTGCGCGCGGCCTGGAGAAAGCGGAGGAAGGAGCGGGTGAGGCGCCGGAGTCCTCACTCGGCCAGGGTGAGGAGGCGAGAGGTTTGGGGCTTCTCCTCTCTGCCAGGCTCCGCAGTGTGTGCTCGCAGATACCATTTCCTTTTCTCCCGGGACTCGGAGCCCAGGCAGCGCTGCCTCGGTTTTCCTCAGAACAGGCCAGCCTGTCTCTCCTGGGGTGGCGCGCAGCCTGCCCGAAGAGAGCCTTCTGCTCTCGCCTGACCGCCATGCGGGCAGTCGGGGTGACCGCGTCCACGGGCCTCGGGATTCTGAACACGCGGAGGCCAGAGGGATCCTGTCCTGAACCCCGAGGAGAGGCCCCGGGCCCCCTTGAACCTCCGCTGACTCGTGGCAGCGGGGACGATGGCGGGAGGCGGATCGGGGCTCGTCCTTTATCCCCTGGGGGGTTGTGGTGAATGCAGGCGGGATGGATTTCTAGGCTGTATCTGAGGAACTAGCTGGCGTTGCGTTATTGGCTGGGGTGAAGGGGTTAGAGTCCACCAAATCTCTACTCAAGAGTTGCACAGATAGAATCTCAGAATAGTAGAACTGGGAAATGCCTCAGAATAGTGGTTCTTAGCTTGTTTTGGAACACATAGGCTAGGGGTCAGGGTATAATTGGCTTCATAAGCTGTTGAATTACTCTTTTAACCATCCCTCCATCCCCAGGTCGAATTTGCCGATTTTTTCCACTATTGCAAGGAAGTCCTCAGTTGATAACAGTGCATATCAGTCTCCCCTCTGTTTTCAGTTATTTTATTAGGATATAGTTCTGGGAATGAGAAATCCACGGACTTTCTCTTCAGAGAAACGCAGTCATGTACCAAGACTTCTGCATGCAATAGCAAGAGAGCACAGTCTCTGACTTCTGTCTCTGGATCCTAGATTAAGCATAGGTGGTTTAGAAGAGGTGGGGATTAATGTAGATCACCTCCTCTGTGTCAAATACTGGAGTTTAGGCACGTTCTATCCATTAACTTACTTAATTCTTAACTCAATGCCTGGCTAATTTTCGTCAAAACTCTATCGGGTAGATAATCTTATCTCCATTGCACAGATGAAGAAACAGACTGAGGTTCAGTGATTCACACAGTGGGACTCACACTTAGGCTTGCTTTACTCCAAAGCCCATCTTCTTTTCATTATACCCTTCTGACCTTTAAATCAGAATTATCAAGCACCTACTGTGTGCCAAGGCATTTTCTCCCTTACAACAGTTTTTCAATTAGGGATTATTACAGATGAGGATCTTAGTCTAGAGAAGTGAAGACATGATCAAGGAAACACATCTGAGTTGTGGGAACCTGATCTAGAACTCGTACTTCTACCTCCTGGTCCACAGCTTTGGCAGAGTAGGGATACAAATCCGGATTTGTCAGATTCCGAGACATGTTCTCAACCACTGTGATGGTTAAGACTAGGAAATTCTTTTACTTGCATTTGTTTTGTTGATACATTTAGGAATCCCCTTTTTATTTCTAGACTTCTGTCCTAGTCTAGTTGGGTATCTGGTTTTCTTTGAATGGCATTGTTTCAGTCTTGATTTTCATTTCTGCTGCAGTTAGGAATCTAAGTAAACAGGAAAGCATGACTCTTCAATATGGTCTGAATGTACAGTTGGTGGGGTGAAGATGAACTTTCCTTGTAAAGCTTGTCCATCATAGCTTGCTATAATGAATTCTGCAAGTATTTTTCAGCAGTTAAGTCTTCATTAAGATAAAGATGCCGATAATTCATAACGTATACTGAATCTGTGACTACATTCATTTTCTCAGATAGTAAATGGATTGAAAATATTTGCTGGGTTCATGGAAGGACATGTAACCTTTCAAAAAATAATCCTAATCACTATGAACTGTATATGGTTAGGAGGCAAAGGAGAGTATTCTGAAAACTATTCTCAGCTCATTTGGCACTTCTATTTACTTTACGGAATTACTACCTTCTACAAAGTATTTACTGTCTTTTACACAGAATACTATATTTCTCACCATATTTTTTGAGATGTTTCAATCATATAGAAAATTAATAGACCAATGAGTAAGCCAACTTTCCAGAGTTGTTCAATCTTAATATTTTGCCATATTTACTTTATACCTTCTTTGCAAGTAACATTACTAGTATGCTGAATTTATTCTTTTTCTTTCCTAGACGTGTTGTTATACTTTTGTTACATACGTATGTATCCGTAAACAATATAGAGCATTACTTTACCTGTTTTTAAACTTTGTACAATGATATGATACTGTACCCATATTTGTTCGGAAGTGTTTTTAGTTGCTTAACATTATTTTTAAGAAGTAGCCTTATTGATTGTTCATCTATTTTAATTGCTGTGTAGTATTCCATTGTATGAATATACCAGAATTTTTTTATCCATTTTCCTTTTGACAGACATTTAAGTTGTTTACATTCTTTTGCAATTCTAAACAATGCTACTATGAACTTTCTTATGCATGTTTCCTTATGTTCCTGTGGGAAAGCTTTTGGATATATACATAGGACTGGACTTCCTGGTGTTGGGTATCTTCAACTTTGCTAGAAATTGTTAATATCTGTCCAAAGTGGTTGTAGCGATTTACATTCCCCCTAGCAGTATCCTCCATTAAGTTTTCATCCAAGATATTAGTGTACTCTAGTTTTAAAGAAATGACGGTGCTTGCATCATTAAGGCACAAATTGCTTTGTTCATTTCTTTTATGCCTATATGCTTTTAAGTCCAACATAATTTTAGGGAGAAAGATAAAGGAATAAGGTCTAGATTGAACTAAATACTAATTCTCCCTTCTGCTATTGCTATGTTCCCTCAAGTACAACCTTACTTCTTGTTGTGTTTGTACTTGTGATGGAGACAGACCCTAATGAAGTAAATTGTTTACTGATTTTTTTTATTGTTTTTGTGTCAATAGATTGTCCGAGGATTAAAAAGTAAGCAGCATTGTTTGTTGGAGAGCCCTACAGAAAGTGGGAAAAGCTTAGTCTTACTTTGTGCTGCTTTAGCGTGGCAACAGTCTCTTCTTCGTGGTAAGTATTTGGTTGATATATTCAGCTTGATTATTGGGACTTGAAAAAAATATAATAAAGTACTTTTTATCCAGAATGATTCATTTAAAGAAATAGCAGTAACTAAGAATATACTTTTGGTCTTTCTTTTAATCCTCCCTGCTTGATATTTTAATGTCTCAATATAAACGAATACTCAAGTGGTTGTGCCTTTGTTACATTATTAATCTTTGACTATTAACTATAAAACTCTTGGAAGAAACCGACCCTCCTTTATGTGAACTTGGAGACAGAGGCCAAGGTGAAGCCTTGGTGCCCCTCCACACTAGTGAGCTGCAGAAGGGCTGCAGAGTCCTGTGAATCTTTGGCGCCCCTCCTGGCTCCCTTCCGAGTTGGCATTGCCTGCACAGAGGAGCCCAGCTCCTTACAACGTCATGCTGACGTCACTCATCCAGGCCTGTTTTGAGTGGTGGTCTGTGCTACCTGTCACCCCTTCTTGTTATTCTTCCATCTCTAAGTTTGTGCCTTAGGTTCATGTGACACCAGCCCACAGAGGTAATAGATATTATGTCATATACACTGGGCGACATCTCTAGGAAGTAGATTCTAGCCTGATCCCCATGGTGCAGGTTTAGAGACTGGGGAGGACCTGAGAGGTACAGGGACTTTCTCAGGATGAAGAACTGGTAAGAAAAAGGAGGTCTGCATTCATCTCTGTCTCCTCAAAGCTAGGACCCGACTTAGGGTTCCAGGGAGCTGTGGCTAGGGCTGTGTAGGCTCCTTGTGTACAGCTCAGGAGATGACATGGGGGAGGAGGGTTAGCAGCCAGGGCACAGGGGGCAGCTCTGGACAAGTCTGATTGAGAGAAGGGGCCTAGGTAAAGGAGTCTTGAAAAAAGACCTCACTTCCTTGGTCATAGACCTCAAAAGATCTTAGAACTCTGGTAACCAGGCACCCACAGCCCCCCATCCAGCTCACTTGACTGGAGACAGTCAACAGGAAAAAATATTTTGTTGTTGTATCCCAACTTTTGGAGGATCTAGGCACAAAAAAACCCAGAAAGAGAAACTTTTTGGTCGTTGCTGACGTTGGCTCAGCCCTCATCCCCGACGCCTCTGGGTGTCTGGCAGGAGGCAGTGAAGGGTAACACGGGGCAGCCCAGGAAAGGCTAGTGCAGGCCAGGTCACAACTGTGATCCCACCTGATCAGCCCCACACCCCTTGTCCCTCATCTTGTGTGTGTGTGTGTCTGTGTGTGTTTGTGTGGAGGGGAGAAGACAGGGTATGAGGGGCAGGCCATTCCTGGGCAGGAGCTGCTTGTTAGGTGTCGGAAGTGTGGTGGGCCTGTCATGTTCATAGCCCAGGTCATGGCTGGCAGCATGAGAAGGTGAGCTCCTCTACTCTTATGTTACTGAGCCATAGAGGTTTCATCTCTTTTCCTGCCTGACCATAGTTCTTTGCAGGGATGTCCCTCTGTGCCTGAACTGAGGAGCAGACTTTCTCTTGGGGGATGACCCCAGTGGCAGTGTGCAGGCAGCCCCTGATTCCTTCAGGCCCAGCTCCGGAGCAGTCTTTGCAGATCTCCAGTAAGAAGATCATCGAGGAGCTGCCCAATGGTTTCAATTTCACCAACTCACTAGGCAAGGGGAAGGTGCCTGAGGCCACAAACACCATCCAGTGCTGCTCTGAGATGAGAACAGGAACAGAGGGTCTCCACACTCAGGACCTTGAGATGACCAGGTTGGACCAGAACTAGGGAGTGACCAGACTGGGGCTGTCCCTTTTTTAAGCTAAAGGGGATGTACATGCAGGTAACCTTGCCTGTTTCGGAGCTGAGCTGCCATGACCCTCTTACCCTTGCCTGATGTGAGCTTCTGGAGGCCACTGAGGCAGAGGCAGAGGGTAAGGGGGACTGCAGGCTGGATATTCCTGGAAGGGAAGTGGGATTTTTCCTTTGTTCAGAAGGACACATGGAAAGTCAGCTATGTGGGTGAATCTTTCTCTTTATCCCACTGTAGCGCCAGCTGCAGAGCTCCAGTCAGTGGCAGAAGCAGAGCAGTGGGCAGTGGTGGAGGTAGAGCTGGCTCCAGCTCTGTTGACAACACCCCTTCTAGCGTTGGAGCCAGAGTCACCTCCATCAGCAGTGTTGGAGCTAAAGCAAGGGCCAACATTGGCTCCAGCAGGAGTGGGAGCTGCTGAGCTGGAGTCACCTGGATCATCATTTCTAGTGGGAAGTCCGTCTCCACCTGTGGCTGTTAAGGAGCATGAGAAGAAGCCCAACCTCACGGCCTTCTCTCCTAAGCAGGTGGTAGAGCAGTTGACCGTGATGGATGCAGTGAGCAGCTGGGCTCTCAGGGCGGGGTGGAACAGGCCTTCCCTCTGCCATCGTTGCCCCAGTTCTGATCCAGACTCCCATGATCTGGGCCCAAATCCCAGCTCCACCCCTTACCAACCATATGACCTGGGCAACTCCCGGAACCCTCAAGCCTTTGCTGTCCACATGCAGACCGTAGAGGTGGACACTAACAGGACCTGCTCCACAGAGTGCCTGTGCTGGCTCCATGAGGTAGAAGAGATGGAAAGCTGGGCAGGGCCTGGCCCATCAGTGGTGGAGGGGAGCTCAGTGTGTGCAGCCAGGTCTACGGTGGCCCTGCCGTCTCCTCAGGAGGCTCAACAGCCTCAGGACTTGACACCTGATGTGTGCTTCACTACAAGGGAGACAGACAAGGCCAGTGGTTGTAGCTGCCACGGGGGAATGTGCATCAGAATGGAGAGTGGGACCAGAGTGGAGATCAGGGTGGTGGCAGATGCCCCCTTGGGATGAGCAGAGTTGAGCCATCATCTGGAGCTTGGAGTTAGCCAGGACGGGCTGGGTGCAAATACCCCTCTCCCTTCCCTACCGTGATTGGGCCCTGGGTCATCCTGTGTTGGGTACCCTCGGTGGACAGAGAAGAAAACCCAGGGACTCTCACAAGGCTCAGGCCACATCCTGAGCTTCCTGAGCTCTAGCTGTAAACTGTGAAAACTGTGTGGGACTTTAGTGGCTGTGGACACAGAGGTGGCCTGTGGCAGGGCTGGATGACACTTCCCCTGTCCCCCAGGAGCTCTTCTGGAAGGTGGTGCCCTCTCAGTGCATGGGATCCACCTGGCACAAGAAGAATAAGCCTGGCAGTGAGCACTAGACACCCACCATCCAGGCCACCATCGACCAGTTCAGAAGGGTGGCCAGCCTCGTCATCACCACCTGCCTCGGTGACGCGAGCATGACAGCCCAGTACAGGGCGAGGGTGGTAGAGCACTGGGTCCAGGTGGCCCAGGTGTACCGTGGGAGGCCCAGTGGAGCCCCTCTCTGGAGACTTGGGAACTGCCTCTCCACCTTTATCAGCTCCCAGGATTGAAGTGTGTGGTCTAAGCTCCTGCAAGTCCCTAGGCCCTTCCTGCCAGAGGCCTTGCTGACCTTGATTCCAGGTCCCAGTGGGAGGATGCTCACTTCCTACCTGGCTCCTTCCCTGGGTTGAGCTAAACTCCTCCTCCTTGTGAGTGTTACTTTCTGGGTCCTAAATGTCCTTCTGGGGCTCCCTGAGAATCTGTCTCATCCAGGAGGGGAGATGTAAATAGAAGGGGACTGAAGCTAGAGCAAGCGGGGCTCCAGTGCCCAACCTCACACCTCATTCTCTTCCCTTCCCCAGGAGTGTGAGATCTGGAAGAACTTCTCCTCGTCCCGCACTTTCATCTCTGCTCTGCAGAAAACCTCCACAAGCCACCTGAAGAACACATGGGGGTAAGTTTCCCTGTGGGTAGGCCTCTCTGCATAGGAGGACCAGGATGGATGGGGGATCTCCTGTATGTCTGCCATTGGTGCCTCAGTCAGCCGGGAACTCCTGGGAGGCAGCAAATGATGGGGACAGGGCCTGGGAGTGGGTAGTTGGTCTCTAAGTCTCCTGGTGTCCTTAGTGAACCAGTTCTGCTTCAGGACTCGGTTTCCCTAAATGTCAGCTATTGGGTTGAGCCACATTGGAGATTTTCAAGTGTTTATAGCAACAGAACTCTATGGTCAGTTGAAACTCATAGTGGTCAAAACAGAGCTGCTCTGTAGAGCTGGAGAGTGGAGACCCCAGTGACTAACAGGAGAGCCCCCTCCCAGTCCCATGAGACCTTAGTGCTCAGAGGAGCCCAGTGAGAACACTCCTCCAGGCAGGTTGAATCTCTTGGGTTGTCAAAGAAAAGGGATTTGCACTCAGACCCCTCACATTATCCCTAAATTTATCCTTCCCTCTTTCCCCTCCCCTAAGGTAAAGCTCTGAAAAACTTAAGGAGCTCTATAGCCAAGATGAGTCCTTGAGCAGAGAACTGATGACCAAGATAGAGTGGAGGCTGCGAGTCTGGAAAAAGAGGAAGGGGGAGAGGGGCAGGGTTACTGGGCAGGCTGTGGTTTTGATAGTTTCTCACTTGAACTTTCTCTGAAACATTACAGTCTATCTTGTCCAGGTTAACAAGCAGAGGGATCTGTTCAGCTAATGGGCAGCAGGGTGCCATTTTTGGGCAGGAGGCCCTGGTCATGGGACACAGTGGTGTTGGTTGGGCTGTTCCAGGAGGAGTGGCTGAGCTGGTGCCATCAGCAGGTCTCTGGCTTCCATGCACGTCTATCCTGCTGGATGTAGCTTCTTCCAAGCTGTTGCGGTGGGTTTAGCCCTCAGCCTTAACCTGTCCTCAGGAAGCCAGGCCCCTGCTGCTCCTTCTGTCTTCACCACGTCTCCAAGGGGAGGACACCCTGCCTGTCCCAGGGACATGCATGGCAGAGGATTCCCATGGTCCAGGTGGACAAACAGGCTGCTCATCCTTGGGCCTGAACGGCTAGACAAGAGACAGATGTGTGTGCTTTCGGGGACCACCCCCGGACCCTTAGAGCAGTCACTCGAGTCAACCACAAGAGTCTCATCTGAGTGCCTGGTTGGCAATGACATATGCCCCCAGGGGCTTATGAGAAGCATCTAGGCAACTCATGGATTCTTAGTGGATCCTGCTGAAAGGACGTTAGGAGCTTCACGTAAATGAGGAAGCAAAGCGTCCTGTCACCACCTTCCCTGTGGATCAGAGGTGGCACATTGGGGGTTCAGTTCCTGAGTGGATAAAGAAAGAGTTCAGGGCAGGGGAATGTCCTGAGGGGTTCCTTGGGGAGGAGAAGGCTTTGGCATGGCCTCTGGCCAAGCCTGGGGGCCAGACACTCCACGAGACTGGGGCAGGCAGGAGCCATGCAACCAGACGCCCAAGACACCCCGTCCTCTCCACTGCTCGGCCCAGGACCAAGCTGTGAGAGCTCAGAGGACAGGACTGTTGTCAGTGGTGGGGCTGCGGGTTAGGTGAGGATGTGGGAACAGGGCATCTGGCTGGGAGGGGCAAGCGGCCTCTCCTCTTTGGGCCCCTGAGCAACTCACTGCCCCTGTTTGGGTCTCTGTCTCCTCATCAGGGAAGGGAGGGATGGTGATTGTGTGGTGCAGGCCTCACAGGGTGGTGATGAGTTAAGAGGGTGGACAGGACTGTGGGAGCTTTCTGCCTGCTCCACCTGGAGGGGTGAGGGCGAGCACAATGATGACAGTCATGTGACACTGAGTCATCAGGAGTACTTGTGAGGTAGCTGGAGTTCTCACACCTTCCATATGAGAAAACAGGCTCAGGGAGGCCAGACAGAAAGCCCAAGCTCACACCCAGAGTGAAAGTTGGAGCTGGGCTTGTTCTAGAATCACAACATCTTGGAGGATGTATTGGCATTGGTACCAGTTGACTCGAGTCAGATGTCCAGGTTCGGAGGCCAGTGGTGCTGGAGAGAAATGGGGTGAGGGGAGTATGGCCCGTTGACACTCTCCTCGACCCTGGCAGGAGGGGCCCTCCACGTTTACCCCCCCGCAGATCAGCCCCAATAGAGTGCAGGAGAAGCAGCAGCAGCAGCAGGTGAGTGTGCCTGTGGGGGAGGGGCTCTGCCCTCCCAGCTGGAGGCCTCAAATCAAGAGAGGACGGTCCTTCCTCTTGCTGCCACAGTGCCTGAATCCCCCAGTAGAAGTGACCAGGAGGAGGGCCTGGGAGATCTGGTGCAGGATGGTTGTTGTGGGGAGGACCAGGGACCGCATACCCTGTGATTTGCCAGAAGCCTCCCCTGGGAGGTGAGGAGGAGGAGTGTGGTGTTCTTGGGGTGTGAAGGGAGGAGGAATTGAGGGGAGGCTGCTAAGGGTCCTAGGCTGCTCCCCGTGGGAACCCTGGGGTGGGCCAGGAGGCTGAGGGTGAGGACTTTTCAGGGGAGGGTCTGCAGTGGGCCGACTTGAGAGCAAGGACTCATCCCACCCACACTCTGATGTCACAGAGTGTCATCCCCTATATTGGCACTTTCCTTGGTCACCTGCTGATGCTGCACCTGCTGATGGGTGATAATCTCGAGGTGGGTGCACCTGAGGACCAAGCATTGAGGCCCAGGATCCTGAGCATTGGGATGTGGGAGCCCCTGAACTGAGCTCTGAGCTCTCAGCACTTGGTACATCTCTCCTGAGAGCCTCACAGCTGCCTCTGGGAGCTGGGGCATCAGGCACATCTTAGGGATGAGTGAACAGAGGTTCCACCTGAGACACCCATTCCGGTTCCCCAGGCTGGGGAAGCTCAGAGCTGCCTGATGGCACAGCTGCGTGAGGTTTTATCTGAGCTGGACTCAGCCTCTCCCTCCCATGCTGCCCATGGAGGGAGAGAGGATTCGGGACCCTCCAAGTCAGGCAGCACATAAGTGGCTGAGCAGTCCCCTCTGCCTGAGGCCTCAGACTCCAAGTCTGTCATCAGAGAGGGTTGTGCTGCCAGGTCCCTTAACCTCTCCCCCATGTCCCCCTTCTCTGGATCCCAGAGCCAGGCCTAGGTCCAAGTCCTGTTTTCTCTGCATGCCCGGCCCCCTCTGGGGACCTGGCAGTAGTGCAACATGAGAAGGGGCGGGCATAGGGGGCTAGTCCGGCTAGGGGGCTCTGTCTGATGGACTCTGGCTGTCTGCCTTCCAGGAGAATGAGATCAACCTGACAAGAGGACTGAAGTGAACAGCTGCCGCACCCCCTTCAGGGGAGGGGAAGGAGGAGGAATTCAGAGACCCTCTGGACAGAACAGTCCCTGGCTCCACCCCCTGTATCTTACATTGAGTGGACGAGTTTGATAACAGAGAAGTGGGAGACCCATCCAGTTGGCAGGTGGGTTGAGGGGAGGATGGCATCAAGGAGAAAATCCTGGAGGAGGCGCTGCTTATTCCCATTCTGAGAACAGGTAAAACCTGGTAGGAACTGGAGGGAAGGACAGTTCCCAGGACTGGTCCCTGCCCCACCCCTGACACCCGACAAGGCCCATGCAGCATCCCTCACCCAGGCCCTAACTTCAGCCTCTCATTCCCTCTGGTCCCAGGAATACCCAGTCATGAGGGAGATCCTGCTGCTCCAGGTGGCCACAAAGAATTACAACCTAGAGCCCGAGGAGCGATTTGGGGCCTGGTTCCAGGACATGGAGCTGCTCAAGGAGAATGATAGGTGAGGCCGGACAGGAGTTGGATAAGGGCAGGGGTGGACTCTCCCTGTTGGCCAGTCCAGAGATCCTGTCTCCGTGGCCCCCCACTCAGCCCCAGGCCTTATTGCATGGCGACCTCTGGGACACTCAGACTCCAGCTGCTGGGCAGGCAGTGAGGGGACACCTGAGTGTGGTTTCTCTTAGGTTCACAGGAGCCTCTCTGTCCTGGAGCTACAGCCTTTCCTGCGAGCTGGACCCCCAGACCTAGTTGGCCAGCAGAATACTCAAGGCGAAGAAGAACCCGCCATCATCAAGGTCAGGGGTGAGTGAGTGTCTGGGCCGGGGTGACTGACTTCTATAGGTTCAGTTAGGCTTCGGGCTAAGCATGGCCTTGGGTAGTCGAACAGCTGGCACTGGGATCCCAGCTGCACTACTGAGCAGTCCTGTGATTGGGGTGACTCTCTTCAGCTTCCTGAGACTCCATTTCCCCCTCTGTGAAATAGGTGATACTAAATGATCGCTCGAGTGGCAGGGACAAATGGGGTACTGGTGGCTGACAGCACTGAGCACAGGGTCTGGAGCACCCAGTGCAGTGGGGACAGGGTGGGGGCCATGATTCTTCCAGGCCACCATGATAACCCGACTCTTCTACTCAGTCCCCAGGCCCCAACAGTGAGCCCCATACCAGTGGCCGATCACAGCCCCATCCTCAGCAGCGGGGACACAGCTGGGAGGCTTGGGATACACTGGGCCAGCTCCTCCCACCTGATGGGAAGGGGAGCATTGTAAGCTGATTCCTGCGACCCCTGACGCCCAAGAGAGAGGGGACACACCCACCTTAGCTCCCTGATATCTCTACCCCAGCAACTATTCACCCACTGGGGAGGCACAGAAGTTATTTGTTGTAAACAATAAATGCCATATTTGAATATTATATTAAAGTCCTGTTCCCTTTACAGTCTGGGAGTTGTGGTGTGGTTCTCTCGCTTTCTGTAGGCATGTAAGTGAGACACTGAATCTCACATTTCTCCTTGAATCACGAACTCTTCCGGGTCATCAGCTTATTGTATGTGGGAGAAGGGAGAAGGGCCAGCCCCTTCCCTGGCTAGTGGGGACACCCCCAAATCCCCCTAATTCCGAAGACCAGTTCATTTCAGTATCATTCAACTCCTCCAGGAGCAGACATGGCCCCCCGCCCGTTCTCTTGGGATTTAAATGTTGAAGGTACTTTCACAGGCAGAGCAACAACCACTGAAATGTGGGTGTCTTTAAAACAGCACTACCCAGGACCATGTCGTGCCACAGGCAGGGGCTGCCTTTCTACATTCTTGAGGAACAGGGAACATTTTCTGCTTCTCTTGTTGAGATTTCTTTTGACTAAATTTTAGGAACTTGTAGTTTTCTAGTTCAATCTCTGGAATTGCATCAGCTCTAAGTGGGGAAAACAATGTAAAAAGATCAAAACGTGCACTTGGAGAGGACAAGGCCCAAGGAAGCTCATTTGCAAATGGACTAAAGACAGGAAGGATCTAGCTCCTGAGGCCCCTCTAGGGGCTCCCTGTTCACCCCTGACCTGGATTTGAATCCTGCTGTGATCCTTGTCTAAGACTCTGAATTCCTTTTCCTGCTTGTTTTGTATCCAGGCGGAAAGATTTGTGATGCAGCTTTTAAGGCTACTGCTGGGCCTCGTTCCATAAACATGACTGCTCCCTGTGAACTAGGATTTTCAGCACCCCTGCCTTCCTTAAGCAATTCCCTTTAGGGCAGAAATTCCCTAGAAGGTCCCAAGCCTCCTCTCTGGCTTGGCCAGAGGATCCCCGGTGAGCTCTACTTTGACAGTATAAGGGACCATAATCCTGGCCAGTGAGTGACTCTACACTGGCCCTTGCTGTCCAAGGTGACATCTGAGCCCGTGTCGTTCTTAGGTCCGTGATCTTGGACAATCCTCCAGTTTACATACTAAGTGTTGGTGTTACCAACTCGTCCAAATGGGGCAATTGGGCCCAAGCCCTTAAAATGTGTCACCCCTGGGTGGTTGTGTTTTTTTCCCCAATCCTGTGCTGTGGTTACATTATCACAACCTCCTGGGTGTGAAGACTGTTTGGAGCTTTGAAAGATGAGGTATGACAGGGGTGTGGGGGGCTCCAGCAGGGAATGCCACTGAACTGATGGTCCATGGACGTGCATGAACACAGCCTTATCAATTAAAATACTGAAATGCTTCCCATCTGGTGCTGAACAGACACTGCTCTGAGCTCACACAGAGAACCCACCCCATGACTAGGAGCTTTCAAAGGGATACCAAGTGGCATTTTGAACCTCATCACTTGGGAACACCCTGTAAGACAAGGGACAGATGAATCGCTTGGCACTTGTGAGGTATCCCCTCCTTTCTGATGGCTGCAAGTGTCACCCAGACACACAGGCTGCACTCTGCCAGGGAAGCCTTGTCAGAACAGCCAGAATTTGAGGATGAACCCTGGTTCCCGTCATCTCAAGACCTTCCTGACATGGCACAGCCACCCAGGAAAGTGATTTGGTAATGGAAATACTGGGAAGGCCGTACTTTCCCTCCAAAGAGAAAGAGAAGTGCCAACAGTGAAAGCTTGATCCCTCAAATAGACAACTAAATCCCAACAAGCAGTGGTTTCTTTCAGCATTACTGATGCTGAAAAGTTCTCTTTCGGTAATAGCACGATCCCCCAACTGCCATGTCCATTTCCATGAATCACATTTCCAACACATATGGATCTAAAAAACTGTGGGAAATCTGGTATTTCCTTAGATGCAACTCTGAATTGGCATGCAACAGAGAACAGAAAAATGGAGACCTAGAAGTAAATATCTAATTTGAGAACGTAGACACAAAAGTGATTTGAAATAATATTTTGGAGTCTATTGGAATATTACACAAAAAGAATAATCCACTTTATGTAGGTTTTACTGTGACTGTGATGGGAAAAGCTGAATCATCCCGTGACGTTGATAACTGGCTGCTGACTTTAAAATACAAATAAATATTGTACATAGTAAAGGAAAATGAGAAAACAGCATGAAAAAGGAAGATCTTTCTCTCCTCACCTGAAACTCAACCTCTCACCTCAGAAAGAAACCTCTATCTATATTTTCTATGTCACGCAGCAGAGTTTAATACAAGAAAAGTATTGGTATATTTTAAAAGTTCAAGAGCTCAAAGCAAGGAAACATTAGGGACGCAGCCATGAGACCTCACTGAGGTACCTGCTCCATTTCATCTGCTGTCAGGATGGCCTTCTTGGCCCCTCACTTTCTCTGCCTCACTAGCAAGTCTGTCCGCCATCAGTGCTATCACCAGTATCGCTCCTGTGCTCTTCACTGCCCTTTCCTCCTTCCTGATACCTTCTTCAGTCGTCAGAAATTGTTGGCAGTCGAGCTGTGGAATGCCCATAGCAGCTCCTGGAATCATCTCTGCCAAATCTGAAGACCAGCAGGAGTGCTCAAGGGACCTGGAATGCAGACCACCTGCGAGCACACCTGGCAGGGATTCACCTGTGTGACTAGGTGCAAGTTTTTGCAATGCTTTGGCCAGATTGAAAGGACTTACGAGTTGTCCTGCACTACTGCAGGCCTGGAGTCCTTGCGGTCTCTCGGCCCAGCAGACTTGGTGGGGCTGGTCCAAGGAATCCTCCCAGAGACCCTTCATTGCCAGCATGTGATGGCATTCTAGTCATCGTCCTCTTGAATATGTCACTGGACATCCTCAAAGGCATGGAGATGCTTAAACCAGGCTATGGTTTGGACTGGTTTTCACAGTTATGCTCCTTCCTCTGCGAAGACATGACTGTCATCCTTCTTATCATCCTTCTTTTCCTCTTATCCTACAAAAACCAATCATGAAAGTGGGTCAAATGATAAAAGAAGCCTGCCTTTTTAGGACAATTATCCTGGCTGTTTTGTACTTCCACCCCCTCTCTATCCTCTGGGGATAGATCTGACCTGTGTCCTGGGATGTCATCAGGCAGATTTGCATCAAGAACAGAAAGCTCAAGGTCAAAATTCAAGGCTACTCCAGATCATTTCTCCCCCTCCATCCTGTTAACACCCCCTCCTTGTTTGAGTGTGATTCTATTCTCTTCTTGTCCTTGTCACTCTCAACCGCACAAGTCCTGGCACTCCCACTCAGGACAGTCAGTCCCCAGTCCTTACTAAAACCCAAATCTTACCATTTCTGTGTTTTCTGTCTACTCATTTGCTTAATCCATTGACCACTTGTTGTTCATAGAGGTTAAATCAATAGTGATATTATTAACCACCCCCTGTTAACGACTTCCTCCAATCTCCCAGATGTTCACATAATCCTAGTGGTTATGTTCAAAAGTAAATAATTCAGAAAACATATTCACCCACCACAAATTCCTGTTCCGTAATATTTTTATTCAAACACTCATACAGTAGATACCTGTCCCTCAAGATCAGAAGTAATGCCAGATCACCAATCCTCACCTTAATTTCCTCCTACACCTATCTAATCCTGGATTCCATGGACTACGATCACAATAATTTCCTTGGAAATATAGAAAATTCCTTACCACTTATTTATTTTGTAAACCTCCAAACCCAGAAGATCCCGATTATCTGCCATGCCGCAGCTACTGCTGGTCTTATAACAAGCTGAAGAAAAAGCACGAAACATGACCTTTTGGTACCACTGTAAACACAAAACCGTCTGCATCAACTGGGAAGCACCCATAACGCCTGGAAATTTTGTTCTCCTTTTTTTCTGTTGGCTCAATAACAAAAAGACAAGTCAATTTAAAATGTGGGCAAGAGATCATAATAGACTTTTTCCAATGAAGATATACAAGTGGCCAACAGGTGTATGAAAAGGTGTTTGGCATCGTTAATCATCAGGGAATGCAAATCAAAACCACAATGAGGTATCACTTCACACTTGTTAAGATGGCGATAATCAAAAAAACTAAAGATGACAAATATTGGTGAAGATGTGGAGAAAAGGAAACCTTGTGGGAATATAAACTAGTACAGCCATTATGGAAAACAGTATGGAGGTTCCTGCAAAAAAGAAAACTAGCATATGATCCAGCAATCCCACTTCTGGTGTATACCCACAGGAATTGAAATCAGGGTCTCAAAGAGATATCTGTACTCTAATGTTCATTGCACCTAATTCACAATAGCGAAGATATGGAAGTAACCTAAACGTCATTGATGGATGAATGGATAAAGAAATGGAATATTCGTCAACCTTGAAAAAAGAAGGAATTCCTGCCATTTTTGACAACATGAGGGACCTAGAAGATATTATGCTAAGTGAAATAAGACAGACAGAGAAAGGCAAATACTTATATGTGGAATGTAAAATTGTCAAACTCATACAAGCAGAGGCTAGAATGGTGGTTGCCAGGGGCTGGAGGGATGGGGAAATGGGGAGCTGATTATCAAAGGATACAAAGTTTCAGTTATCAAGATAAATAAGTTCTGGAGATGTAGGTTATTGCGTAGTGCCTTCAGCTAACAAAACTCTATTGCATACATCACATTTGCTACTTGAGTAGATACTAAGAGTTCTTACCACAGAATGATAGTAATAAAGGAGGTGAGAGAAAACTTTGGAAGGTGATGAATTTGTTTGTGGTCTTGATGGTGATGACAGTCTCAAGGGTGTATACTTATGTCCAAATTCATCAAGCTGTATATAGAAAAGTATGACACCATCGTTGATTATTCTGCACCTTGAAATATGCCATGTCCTCATGACAAGAGAACAATATTTGTAACTATGTATAGATGGATGTTAACTGGACTTATTGTGGTGATCATTTCAATATATACTCAAACATTGAATCATTACGTTGTACCCATGAAAGTGATATAATGTTGTATGTCAACTTTACCTCAATAAAAAAAACCACAACAGACAAAACCATTTGAATATTGTAAATGAGTTCAGTGAATCCCTGAAAGTGCCCCATTCCCATATGAGAGTTAAAGGAAGCAGAGAGGATGAAGTAAATGGAAGAAAGTTGTATAAAACAGTATTCAAATTAAAATCTTTTAAGTTGCTATCAGCTCCTTGTGGCAAAGTTCTGTGCGCACTAATCTTCTTTCACATTTTTCCTGGAAATCATACTTTCAGATCCAACCCATAACAGTTTCATCATTTGCTCTAATAAGACAATTTCAACTTAATAAATAAAACCAACAGCATCCCTTATGTATGAATAAAGTTAGTGAACTTTACAGAGAAAAGAGCATGTTTGCACAATCTCAATAAAGGAAACAGAAGAACTGAATGATGATCAAGTCTCATTCAAGCTTATCTTTGAAAGTCAGTAAGACCAGGTTATCTTTTCAAGGATGTGTGTAGAGCTGTCAGCCCTGGGAGATAGAAATAGTGGCCTACTCTGGAACAAAGGGCAGGCTTGCTTACTGCCCAGTATAATAAAAATAACACCCTCCAGGACAAAGGTTAGCAGACATCCTGCCCCTTATCAAAGATTTGAGTTCCTTAGGCTCTGAGATCTTGCAACCCTCTGCATGTCACCTGGCCCACTGTGTATCACCCTGTAGGAAGTGAGATTTAGTGAGCCGGTGCAGATGATGATACTCTGGCCACTGCTATTGCTGTGTCATTGAGTCCTTTGTCTCTGACCCATGGGTCTTGTGTCTTTTGTCAGCATCTGCTAAACCATTGTAGGCTAACTTATTAGCTTGCAGGTAAGGTAAAATATCAGACCTTTCACAGTTCCCGACAAGTCCTTAAAATAACTAGTAGTCTTAGGAACAGAGAGCTATCCAGAACAATATGCATGGATGGTCTTCATAGAAGACTTCATGCAACCAAAACTTTAATAAGTCTCTCTAATCTCCTTTATCTCTACCCCAATTAGAAGGAGAGGCACCAAGCTATTACAGACCTAGGGCTTGTGCAAGCCACCTGGAGACGTAGTGACCAGAAACTTCCCATGGGGAGCAAAGACAGATGGGCATATTTCCAAAATGGACCCATATGCCTCCCTATCATCCAAAAGACAGTACATTATCTTAATTTATGATGATTTGAGTCATTAAAATCTTGTGATGGGCCAAAGATACACTTCTAAGAGGAATGAGGCACATAGCAGTTGTAAGCAGATTAACACGCTTGGGGAATATCAAACGCCGAACTAAACGCAGTGTTCTAATCAATTATAAGGTAAAACAAATTTAATAAGGTCAATTAAATGATATTTAACGGTATCCTTGATTATTACTCTGCAATAATGAACAAGAAACTCATGTAGATAACTACAATTGGTCTTACTTTAAAATATGGTAGTCAGGACTGTTTGAGATAAACTGGAGATAAGGAAAGGGAGAAATAGATAAAAGTTAGCTGCTCTGAAGCCACTGTCAAGACCCCTGGATCTACATGTAACCCAGGAGATCGAGGCAGACGGCTGTGTACCTAGATCCTCCTGCACTGTGGTTCTTAGGGATGTCACGGAGCTGAAGCAGCTTCCTGAATCGTGTTTACACGTCCATGTGTACAATACCCCTGACCATAGGGATGAACCACCATTCAATCATCTCTTACACCCCCCTAATTAACAATTAGGTTTCAAAATCATTGTATCATTACATGATCATTTATTCCTCAAACCTGTGGGATGCCGAGCTAAAAGAAAATTATATTTCAATGGTTTCTTTTCTTTGAAGGACCAAGATGTTCTTTCACATTTGGAATCCGGGTTAGAAGATAAATCCATCAAATCAATGGAAACAACTGAAGAAATGGACAGAGGGATACTTCATTCATATATACACAGTTTGCAGTGTGGCAAAACTAGAGTTATATTTTTAAAAATTAGAATTTTTTGAAATTTTATAGATATTAAAGACTTTGTTCTGCTTATACTCCCTTTGGTTTACCAAACCAAACTCACTCTTTAATGGTCGTTTCTGGCATTGAGTGCTAATAACTGCAACTTTTTTAAATTCTTATTTTTCCCAGCTCAAAGACCAAGGGCAGAGGTCATCAAGAGGTCAAGTCTAATCTACCTACAGATGTGGCAGGATTAACTATGGATGTTCAAGCCAGACATTGCCAGCAGAACCACATCTCTTCACCCATAGGTGAGGTTTTACAAGTAATGACAGGGACTTAAGGATATCAAAGGAAATTCTTTATTAAGAACCAAAGTTATAGATTCCTATCTTGGGTTCATTACTTTGAATTTTTGAACCAAATCATATATATCGATTGGACCATGTTCAATTCTATGATCTTTAGAAGATGCAGCCTATAGGTGAAGAGAAATAAATACAACACCAATATCTTACACTCTCTGAAGCACAACTGAGAGCCCCTGGAGTCAGAAGTTTTCAAGACAAGAAAACGTCATCCTTCATTTGAACAGAAAGAGTAGAGGCTATTCAAAGATTCAACTTTAAATTGTTAACATGACTTGTTAGAATGTGATGGAGCAAGCATAATACCTTCTAAGTTTCATGATTTTTCTCCAGAATACTGAGATGGATGACCTTGAAGTGCAGCTTCCCCATACATGTCGTTATTCAGTGATAAAATTAATTTCCCTATAAAATAATTACCACAAAATTGTTACAAATATATCATAGTCTCTGACTAAAAGGAAACAAAGCAAATCGAGGAGTTGAAAGCAGTGTAATAAATTCCACACAAGGATCTTATAGCAGCATTATGTATAATAGTGAAACTGGATGTAATCCCTTTGCTATCAAAGAAGATATAAACAGATCATGGTATGCCTATTCTTTGGAATACCTCTAAAACTTCTAAAAAGGTAAGTTAAAATGATGTGCACTGATAAGGAGAGAGGTCTATGATATATGGCTTGGGAAACAACAAATTGAAAAACGATGTAGTTATGTAATTTATGTTTAAAAAAAACTTTGTGTATTTACAAATTCATAGGAAATTTCCAGAAGAAGAAGTCACAACCTCTTAACAATAGTTCCTTCTGAGTAGGAGAGTGAGTTTTCAGGGAAGGGGATGAAAGGGGAATGTTTCACTTTACATAGATCAGTGCAATTTGACTTTTTTTACAGTGTGTACTTGTTTCATAGTTAGAAAAATGAGTGATGTGACCGTTTGGTGCAGGGCAACACTATGATGTTCACCAGTCTCTGTTCTCTATGTTACTGCACAGCATGGACTGTAGGAGAAAGCCCAGAGGAGCAATGAAGACAAAGAAGACATGACACCTGCAAAAAGTCAGTGGAGTATTTCTCCATAAGATACCTTCCAGGTGAGTGACGGTCAGTATCTTCCACTGCTTCAGCTCTCGCCATGAACCTAGAACCTGCCCAGGGTAAGCCGGAGGACCATGCCCGCTAGTCCACTCCCTGCCCGGAGCCTGTTTGTGCAGGGTGACTGCCATCAAGCAGACAATGGACTCAGGATGGAGCGTGTGCCTTTGGGGAGGCTGGCAGAGAGGCATAAAGTGGAACACCAGCTAAGTGCACACACCTGAGAGGTGCAGCTCCAGGTGGAGACACAAAATGTACCAAGAAACTGTGAAGTGAAGGAAGCTACTCCATCTCTCTGAGCTTCAGTGTCCCCCCTGTAATGTGTGGATCACAGGTCTACTTCACAGAGCTGTTGGGGAAGATACATAAAAGTTCCTGTGACAGCCAGTGTCACATTATTAACAAAGTCATATCCGACTTCAAAATAATCGATGAAAAGAATAATGTTAATGAGACCAAAGACGGGATGCTCAACTTCGTAAGCAGCCCCAGCAGCATGAGAATGAGAGGAGCTCCGAGAAAGCAGGGTTCTTCACAGCTCCACTGGAGACGATGAACACGGGCTACACCAGGATAAGTCGCTGTTGTACAGTGACTCGTGTAGTGAGGGTGGGTCCCTAAAGACACTGTGAAATCCAGTTACACACAGTGGCTCCTAGGAAACAACTACAAAGCAATCAACTCAGCAGATAGGAATGGGAAGGGGGCGAGCATAGGAGGGTCAGAGCCACAAAATCTGACGGAAGACACTGAACCACGAGCGCTCAGCTCTGTCAACAGCTTCTGTGGTTGCACCAGGAGATCAAACGTCTGAGAGAGCCATTGTGGGGACTGCTGGGAGCACAGTGGTCACTGCAGCCACAACCCAACAGCAGTTGCATCGGGGCACACAGACCCCGAGACATTCCTCTCCATTAATCCTTGTTTCAAGATGATGAATATCCTCATGTTACAATGTCTCCTTCCAACCCTTGTGGAGGAGTGTCATCAGAACCCCCTGAAGAGGTCACAGGCCAGAGTAGGATGGAACACTGGGGGCTGGGGGAGCGGCGTTGCACCTGACAACACGGACTATCACCCGGGTCTATTGAACACGAGAGAAGGACCAGAGGATGTGGTCCAACGAGAATTCCCTGTCTTGCCACATTCAGAGATACTGCAGAGTTTCTCGTCCGTTCTTTAAAAAAATGTTAAAGAATTCATGTCATTAATTCATAGCGAGGCAAATTCTTCACATACTGACAGGGTCCAGTTTCCATGACCAGCTTATTCAGTTGTTTTGATAATACCCCACATTCAGGAATTGGAAATGTAACCTATTGGGATGTGTAATATAAACAAGGACTTTTTTTCATGGAGATCAACACCCAAAGTTTTAGGGAGGACATAAATCGTGAAAGCTGCTAACCATTCCTCCACAGGTTTCAATAAGACTTTTAAGTTAATTTACCAATCTCAGGAAAAGATAACTTTTCAATTCAAATTTTTTTTTATGCATTCAAGCGTACAATACAGCCAAGAGAATGAGCATTAAAAAAATTAACAAGGTCTTGCTTGCATTTCATCTTTTGCAAATAATCAGGATATTTTATGCTCTGTTCCTTTCACTGCTGTAATCAATTTTTAAAGAATACGTTACATCTGACTATCCCTGGGCATGTTTATCCTGGAACCTTGCCGGAATCCAAAGCAGAGATGTTAAAGCTGACGGGTTTCAAATGCTGCCCAGGTGTTGTCTACCATGAACATGCCTCTCCCAAAGCCGGACTACCGGTCTCTTCCTGAGGGATCAGAGTCATCACTTATGTCCCTGAGAGACTGGCCACTCAGGCCTGAGCTGAGATTAGGTGATCAATCTGAAGGGCAAAATGCTTAAGCTATTCTCATCCTAACGATGCTGTTTTGGAGGCCTCTGCACTGGAATAGGTTAGTGAAAACGGCCTACTAGATACTTGCCTGGGAATTGTGTTGTTCTCCTCTGCCCTTAGCAGATCCTGGGGAAACCAATGATTAACCTCACGGATGCTTTAACTTCCACATCTGTGAAAAAGGCAAGCAACAGCCAATGTTACCACTTTGCAAAACTCCAAAGTTGTGCATCCAAGAGGGACCACAAGGGTGAATTTCTCCCAAAAGCTGATGAAATGATGGCACTTTGGCTGGAGAAGGCAGAGGGCAGCAGGCAAAGTGGAAAGTTTCTGGAATGTCTAACCAGTTCCCATAAGCAGTTTAGAGAAACACCTGGCCTTGGATTAGGTAGGAGGCTGTGGAAGGACCCACAGGTACACAGGGGGGAGGAGGAATCAAGCAAAGGAGGGAGGCGGTGGGGAAGAGGCGCCAGTCTGGGCTTCAATTTTGGACAAAAGCAGTTGCACGCTGCAGGCCCGCGGCTTCCCATGCAGCCGCCACACCCTCCTAACTCCCTGGTACTTTTCGTCTCGTCACATCCCTCTGGGAATCAGTCCACATGGAGCGGGTGCAGGACCTGAGTCCTGAGTCAATGGTTTGGCCCTCGGCCAAGCTCACACCGCCCTGCTCCTCCCCCCAGGGCCAGGCACCGCCCTGTGCCCAGAGCATCCTGGGCGTTCTAGTCCTGCAGCCCTACAGGTTGCCAGCTGGGAGCGGTTAAGAGAGAAAAGCTCCCAGCATGCACAGCTCGTGGCCCCAACTCTTGCCTTGTCCTTCGGCCCCTGGGCCCCACCCCTCTGCTTCTCCATCCCACCCTCTTCCCCACCTGTTCTGTATACCACGCCCAATCTCCATGACCTGCCCACCCCCCAGAGTATGCGCAGTGTGGTTGGGCTGCATCCCTTGAGGCCGGGACTCAGATAGGGGTGGGGCTCACCAGCCTGGCTATTGCTGAGGTTGCCTGCAGCCCTGGTGGAAGCCCCCTGGCCAGTATTTGAAATGTAAATTCAATATCTAAAATGGAAATATCGGGTGCCTGGGATCCTGGAATTTGCCTTTTCAATGCCACCTTTCCTACCATCCCCCCTATCTCTCCAAGCTGCCATGATCCTCCCTCTGGAACCCATGGTCAGGGTCGCTGCAGAGATCCTCCTTTTGGACCCAATCTGCCTGAAGGGCCCATACCTTGGTCAGGAGTCTTAGAAAGACTGCCCTGAGCCATGTCATAAAAAGGAGAAAACATCACATTGGACAGCCCCAATACCTGCATTATACAGACAGGAAACTCAGGTGCACTGGTAAGTGACCCCTAAGCCACTTCAGGGGAACACATGCATGCCCCTATTTCCACGCTGCACACAGGCTGGTTCACTGGACTTTCTTATCCGAGTGTGGACCTCTTGGCCTCGTTAACATAGGCAACAACACCGAAACTTCCCATTGGTCCTTCCCACAGTGTTAGGCAAGTTTGTGCAGGAAGGTAATATGCAATTTCTGCTCTAGTATAGGGCTGGCTCCTTGGGAACTAGTTTTAATATTCCTGTTTAAATATACCTGCAGAATCACAAAATAATTAAGCAAAATAATTTGTTGCTGTGGAGGGTTATGGTGATAATTCTCTGAAGTCGTTTTTCCATTTAGCTTTTCTGATTGACTCCAAATACTACAGCACCACACGCTTCTTAGACTGGTGGATGCACAGCTCCACTTCTTTCCAGGGAGAACGCACAACAGCAGAATATCCGTGGCCTGACTTTCTGGGGCACCAGTATTACTACAAGATTTGGAAGAAGCAAAGTTAGGTCATTTCCAAGGTAAGGAATTAAAAACTTAACACTAAGATGAGGTGGGAAAGTCATATGCCATTAATAATTGTCAGTCATCTGTGCCTGAAATGTCAGACTTTCTCTGAGAAAGAACTCTGAGACCCTATTTCCCATTGTTTTAAATAGGAAAATCTAGAAGGCATAGCAAATCTATCGAAAAACTATACCAATTTCCTAAGTCACAATATGACACCTAGACTTAAGTTACGAACATCATGTGCTCCTCATTTTGTTCCTTCCAACCCAGTCCCACAGGTCTTGAGTGCATGCTGTGAACACGGCACTGTGCTAGGTCTCGAGGCCTTGGTGAGCATCGTGGTGGGGGTGGACCTTGCTGGAGAAAGATGACATCATGAAATCTCAAATCCATGCCACTTACAAAACTGAGGCAAAAATGGAAAGACTCAAGGGACCATGCAAGGATGAGGGCATTAATAGATACTTGGAAGTATTAAAATCCATCTAATGGTGTCATGAGTGAATGTGTTCCACTTTAAAACAAAACACTGCTGTTATTCTGAGATATTGAGTTAGTATCTTTGTGCAAATATGCAGGATTTAAAATGATTATTGACATATAACATGCGTACAGAAATATATGCAGAAGTCATCCATGTAAATCACAAAGAATTATTAAAAAGTGAACACACTTGTGTGACCAACAACTAGCACCAGCTTTACTCAGGCCCCGACAATCCCTTTCTCCCTATTTCCTCCCCAAAGGTAACTGATATCTTACCAGCGAACACTGTATGTCAAGTTTGTCTTCTTATACAAGTGTTTTATTACAGAACAATTTAAACAATATACAAAATAAACAAAATAGCACAGTAGGCCCGTCACCCAGTTTCAACAACTACTAATCATCTGCCATTTTTGTTTCATCCACACTCCATCCCATTCCCACCTCACTTTATTATTCTTTTAAGCCTTTGTGCATGTGTGGTGAGTAAGATGTATGCACACTGAAAGGCACAAATCTCAACCGTACAGTTTTGGCAAATAAACATGCCCATATAACTTTCATCCCTTTAAGAATAGGATATTTCCATCACCCCCAGAAAACTCCTTCCTGTTCCTTAGCGGTTGAGTGCTCGCGCTCCGCTGCTGGCAGCCCGGGTTCGGCTCCCGGGCGCGCACCGATGCGCTGCTTCTCCGGCTATGCTGAGGCCGCGTCCCACATACAGCAACTAAAAGGATGTGCAGCTGTGACATACAACTATCTACTGGGGCTTTAGGGGGAAAATATAAATAAATAAAATCTTTAAAAAAAAAACAAAAAACGTTTTTTGGCATGCTGTTTAATTCCTTTATTAGCATTTAAATGACACACCTTTGCATTCTTACTGGGTGGTCCAGATTACAATATGCATCTTTAAGATATCACATCCTACCTAGACTTAATAGTTCACCAGTTTAATCAATGTAAAATATGGAAGCCTTGCTACAGAACAGTTCCATTTACCTCTGTCCTTTGTGCTATTGCTGTCATAAATTTTACATCTACTCATGTTATAAATCCCACAACACAGTGTTATAGTTTTTGCTTTAGGTAGTCATAGATATTTTAAAGAAATAAGAGGGGCCGGCCCCGTGGCTTAGAGGTTAAGTGCATGCGCTCCGCTGCTCGCGGCCTGGGTTCGGATCCCTGGCACACACCGATGCACCACTTCTCCAGCCATGCTGAGGCCGTGTCCCACATACAGCAGCTAGAAGGATATGCAGCTATGACATACAACTATCTACTGGGGCTTTGGGGGGAAAATAAATAAATAAATAAAATCATAAAAAAAAGATATAAGAGAAACAAGTTAAGTGTTTGGAAAGGAAATGCTTTGAGACTCTGCAAATGTACTGTTTCTTCTTTAAGTTTCATCCACAGTTTTTGCGTTCATCAGTCATTCTTTCCAAAAGTAATTATTACTGTAGTGTTAAAGTGGCGATTTTCTATTTCATGCTATCTAGCGCTTTTATTATTTGGAATTCTGTGAGCAAGATTTCTCCCCCCCTTCCTTCTTCCTTTCTTTTTCTCATTCTCTCATTCTTTTTTTTCCCCTTTTTTCTTTCTTCCTTCCCTTCCTTTCTTGTTTAATCTTTTTTATATCAGTATAGCCTCGTGGATATTTATTTTATTCTCTGAGTAATTATCCAATGCTACCATTATTTATTTTGTTGCTCAGAGTTTTCCAGCTTGAGTCATTGGAAAGTCTTTCAGATTGATTCCTTTTGACACGTCCCATCATTTTCTGTGTGTTTTTTTTTGAAAGCACTTTCCTACTTTCTGGCACTACAAGATGATCCAGGCTCATCTTGTATTTTCCATCTCCAGCCCTAGAATTAGCCATTTCTCCAAGAAAATCTGCTTTATTTTATTGGAGAATGATATTTAGAAAACAAGATCTGGGAGCTAGGTGTGCTCATTAATACCAGAGTGTCACTGCTTCTGGACCCTCTCAGCAGAGCTTGGAAATGTATGCATGAATATAAACTCAGGTAGACACATCTGTCTATCGATCTATCCATCTATATATCAGTCTATCTATCTATTTGGATAGATATATTAAAAGAGACATGGATTCATACTGATACTTCAAACTCCAATCCAGCACCACAGAGTTTATTCTAGCATTCTCCTTTTGTTTATTTGTAACTTCTTTCACCAACAGTGAGAAACTTAACTCCAGTTAGCTACAATATATTTACTGTGTCAACTAGTTTCAGAATTGCTAATCCATACCCTTATGAAAAACAAATTTACCACCTAGAGTACAGTGTTTGTGTCCAGTACTTTAGTTCTACAGTATCCCGTCAAATTACTGTCTTCCAAAGTAACTTAGGTCAGGACCTTTCATCCCCACCCCTTCTGTATGGTTAGGTCACATGTTTGTAATACAGTAAGATTCATTTTTCACTGCATTCCATCTGAGTTTCCCAGCATCCTGATTGATTTTTAAAATTTGCAGAGTAGGGGCCGGCCCGGTGGCGCAAGCGGTTAAGTGCGCGCGCTCTGCTGCGGCGGCCCGGGGTTCGCTGGTTCGGATCCCGGGCGCGCACCGACGCACTGCTTGGTAAGCCATGCTGTGGCGGCGTCCCATATAAAGTGGAGGAAGATAGGCACAGATGTTAGCCCAGGGCCGTCTTCCTCAGCAAAAAAAAAAAAAAAAAAAAGAGGAGGATTGGCGGATGTTAGCTCAGGGCTGATCTCCTCACAAAAAAAAAAAAAAAAAAATTTGCAGAGTAAAATTCACTCTTTGTGGTGTACAGATCTATGGGTTTTGACTTTATGGTCATGCATCCATACCCACAGTACCATACAGAGCTGTGTTTTTCACCCCCAAAGTTCTCTCATGCTATCCCTTTGTATTCAACCCCTTCCCCTACTCCATCCCTTGGCAACCACTGATCATTTTCCATCCTTGTAATTCTGCCTTTTCTAGAAAGTCATATAAATGGAATCATATACTGTACAGCCTTTTGAATCTGACTTCCTTTACTTGGAGAAATGCATCCAAGGTTCATCCATGTTGTTGTGTGAATCAAGAGTTTATCCTGGGGCCGGGCCCGTGGCCTTGCAGTTGAGTGCATGCGCTCCCCTACTGGCGGCCCAGGTTCGGATCCAGGGCACGCACTCACACATCGCTTCTCTGGCCATGCTGAGGCCGTGTTCCACATACAGCAACTAGAAGGGTGTGCAATTATGACATACATCTATCTATTGGGGCTTTGGGCGGAAAAAAGGAGGAGGATTGGCAATGGATGTTAGCTCAGGGCTTATCTTTCTCACACACACAAAAAAAGAGTTTATCCTTTTTACTGTCAAGTAGTATTCTAATGTACTGATGCATCACAGTTTCTTTCTCCATTCACCTGACGAAGAACATTTAGTTTATTTCCAGCTTTTGGCAATTATGAATAAAATGGCTATAAAGATTCCCACAAAGATTTTTGTTTAAACATTAGTTTTCAATTTTCTTCAGTAAATACCTAGGAGTAGGATATCTGAGTCATATAATAAGTGTATGTTTAGCTTTATAAGAACCTGCTCAACTGTTTTCTGAATGCAACTATCATGTTGCATTCCCAGTTCTAATTGCTCCTACTCCTCACCCACCTCCTCATGTGGTATTTGCAATTTTATTTTTTATTTCAGGCACCTAATAGGCGTGCAGTATCTTATTGTGGCTTCTGCTTCATTTTTGAAAGTGAGTTCTGCTAAATATAGAATCTTGTGTTGACTTTTGGGTTTTCTTTCTGCACTTGAAAGATGTCATTTTGTTGTTGAGTTGTCTCTTTTGTTTTTGATAATATATCATCCATCATTCACCTTATTTCTCCCTGTATGTAATGTCTTCCCCTGTATATATGTATTTCCCTGACTGCTTTCAAGATTTTCTTTTTATCTTTGGATTTTAGTAGCTTGACTATCATGTACCTAAGTATGCTTTTATTTTATATTTTACTTTGTGGGTTTGCTGACTTTCTAGGATCTAAAATTTTAGATTTTCCAAGAAATTTTGGAAGTTTTATGCTATTACTTATTGATTTGCCTTTCTGCCTCCTTTAATTTTTCTGTCATTCTCCTCTCTGCTGGGGACTCAATCATCTCACAGGTCATAAGGCTCTCTTCATTTTTCTTCAAAATTTTTACATTCTTTTCTTCAGACTGGATAATTTCTATTGCTGTATCTTCATGTTTTTTCTACTGTTTCTCATCTACTGGTAAACTCAAAAGTATTTATTTCATTTCATCTTCCTATTTGGTGCTTTTGTGTAATTTCCACTTCTCTGCTGAGTTCCCACATCTGTTCATTCATTATGGGAATATTTTTCTTTACCACCATGATCATCTTTATAATAGCTGCTTTCGTATTCTTGACTGCTAATTGCAACACATTAGGGAGAGTTTCTACTGCCTGCTTTTGGTCACATATGGATTACATTTTCCTGTTTCTTCAAATCTCATGATTCTTTTAAATTGTGTACTGGAAATCATGAAAGATAGGTATAGAGGCTCCGGATTCTATTGTATTTCTTTGAAGAGTGTTGTTACTTTTCTAGCAGGGAATCAACTTGGCTGGACTGAAATTCCAATCCTATCTCCTTTACAGTGGCCATAGCTGAAATCCTCAGTCAGTTCTTTCATCTTCCAACTGCTGTTTTTACACTAGGCCTTCTGGGGCCTACCCTGTATGTGTGTTGTTCAAAGATCTGCCAATTTGGTGTGTGTGGGGGAGAGACTTACATATATATTTTGCGATTTTCCTCTTTGTGTCTCCCTCCCTTCCAGAATTTCTCCCCTAACTTTCCAGCTACTCTGCCAGCCCAAAAATACATCCTCTAACATTACAAGTAAGACTGTAGTTTTTCCCCTGTCTAGGCCATGAACAGATTTTGGAATGCTTTGAGGCAAAAGATTCAAGCTTGCAAATATCTCCTGGTGCAATTCCCATCATTTAAAGGAAGATTCCCTCTCAGTTCAGCTTGCTTTTGGAACTGATTTAAACATATACACATATACACATTTATTAAATGTGTTTTACATATAGCTACACGAGTCTGTATAAATATATATAATATTTTGTGCAGATTTTATCATTGTTATCTGTGAGAGTGTTAGTTCAACAAGCTACTCCACTATTAGTAGGAGCCAGACCTCGGTTTTGTTTCTTTATTGGATTTTATATAAATGGAATTATAAAATATATAGCCTTTTGAATATAATTTCTTTTATACAGCATTATGTTTGTGATATTCATCCATGCTATCGCATGTAGCTAGTGTTTGTTCATTTGTTGAAAATAATTAATTTTTTAATGGTCATAAAATATGCAGAACATAAAATTGTAACCATTTTTAAGTGTACAGTTCAGCGACATTCAATACCTTCAAATAATTGTGTAGCCATAACCTCCAACCATCCACAGAACTATTTTCACATTGCACTGAAACTTTGTGCCCATTAAGCAACAACTCCCTGTTATCCCTCCCTCTTGCCCATGGGAACCACCATTCTCCTTTCTATTCCTATAAATTTGACTACTTTAATTACCTTATATGAGTGGAATCATACAGCATTTTTCCTTTTGTGACTGGCTTTATTTCACTTAGCATAAATTCCTCAAGGTTCATCCATGTTATAACATGTGTCAGAATTCCTTCCTTTTTAAGGGTGAATAGTATTCCACTCTGTGTATACACCACATTTTTTTGTCAGTTCATCCACTTATGGACACCTGGCTTGATTCCAGCTTCCGGCTATTTTGAATAATGCTTTTAAGAACATGGGTGTACATATATGTCTTTATACCTCTGCGTTCAGTTCTTTTGGGTGTATACCCATAAATGGTGTTCTCAGATTCACTTTTTCACATATAACAGGGTTCCCCACACCTCCAAGAAGCAATTCTTGTAATGCCAGCTGGTTACCAGATAATTCAACTCAATTTGATGCTGACAACCCAGAGATACATCAGATTGTACAGGTTGATGGCTCCATCCTATAATTCTGCACACCCACCCAACCTCACCTTTACTTCAGATGCCAGTTACAAGCCCAGGTTGTTACCTGTACTTCTGACTTACTGGCTATAAACCAGAGGTTCCCACAACCTCCTCCTTGGGTTTAATTAATTTGCTAGAGTGGCTCACAAAACTCAGAGAAACATTTACTAGATCACCAGTTTATTATAAAAGGATATAATTCAAGGAGAGCCTGTTGGAAGTGGTGCATAGGGAAAGGTATGGAGATAATACACAAAGATTTCATGCCATCTCCAGGTGCACCACTCTCCAAGCAGTCCTTGTCATTACCAACCTGGAAGCTCTCTGAACCGCCTTCTATTGGGATTTTTATGGAGGCTCTCTCACATAGGCGTGATCAATTATTAACTCAGTTTCCAGCCCCTCTCCTTTCTCTGAAGGATAAGGGGTAGGGCTAAAAATTCGAGGCTTCTAATCAGGGCTTGGTCTTTCTGGTGACCAACCCCCATCCAGGAGCCATCCAGGAGCCCACCCAGAATTGCCTCAATAGGACAAAAGATTCTCTTAGTGTTCTTATCACTGGGGAAATTACAAAGGTTTTAGGAGCTCTGTGCCAAGAACTGGACGCAGAGGCCGATAAATATGTTTTTTATTATTTCAGAACCCATAAGAGAAATTTCTAGATCATATAGTAATTCTATTTTTAATTTTTGAAGGAACTGCCATACTGTTTTCCACAGTTTTATATTCTCACACTCAGAGCACAAGGGTTCCAATTTCTCAACATCCTTGTCAACACTTGTTATGTTCTGATTTTGTGATAGTAACTATCCTAACGGGTGTGAAAAGGTAGCTCATTGTGCTTTTATTTCACTTTTTCCTGATACTTAGTGATGTTGAGCATCTTTTCTTGTGTTTCTTGTTCATTTTATATTTTCTTTGGAGAAATGTCTATTCAAGTATTTTGTGCATTTTTAAATTGAGGTTTTTTTTTTATTGTTGAGTTGTAGAAGTTCTTTATTTATTCTATATATTAATCCCTTATCAGATTTGTGATTTGCAAATATTTTCAACCATTCCATGGTTTGCCTTTTTACTCTGTTGATAGTGTCTTGTGATACAGAAAACTTTTTCGTTTTGATGAAGTCCAATTTTTTATTTTTTTGTTACTTATGTCTTTGATGTCATATTAAAGAAATCATTTTTGCAATGGCATTTGGACCCAATGACATACAGCTTTTACCATGTGTTTTCTTCTAAGGATTTTATAGCTTCAACTCTAATATTTATATCTTTGATCCATTTTGAGTTAATTTTTGTATATAGTGTAAAGTAAGGGTCCAAACTCATTCTTTTGCATGTGGGTATTCAGTTTTCCCAACAACATTTGTTGAAAAACTGTTCTTTTCTCCAATGAATGATCTTTGTACCTTTGTCAAAAATCATTGGACCATATATGCAAAGTTTTATTTCTGGGCTCTCTGTGCTATTTCATTAGTATAGTGTGTGTATTTATGCCAGTACCACACTGTTTTGATTACTTTATAGTAAGTTTTGAAATCAGGAAGTGTGAGTTCTCTAACTTTGTTCTTCTTTTTCTAGATTGTTTTGGCTATTCAATGTCCCTTGAGAGTCCATATGAATTTTAGGATAGATTTTTCTAATTTTGCAAAACAATCATTGGAATTTTTACCTCTTTGAGTAAGTTGATTCTTAAGTATTTTATTCTTTTGTTGCTATTGTAAATAAAAATGTAAAGTTTTTAAATTTCTTTTTCAGATTACTTATTATTAATGTATAGAAGAACAATAGTTTTTGCGTGTTGATTTTGTGTCGCACTACTCTGCAGAATTTACTAGTTCTAACAAATTTTTGGTGGAAGTTTTAGGGGTTTCAACATATAAGATACTCTTTGTAAACAAATATAATATTATTTCTTCTTTTCAAATTTGGATGCTATTTCTTTCTTTTTCTTGCCTAATTGCTTTGGCTAGAACTTCTAATACCATGTTGAATAGAAGTGGTGAAAATGGGCCGTCTTGTCTCGTTCCTGATCTTAGAGAAAAAGCTTTCAGTCTTTCACCCTTGAATATGATGTTCTCTGTGGATTTCTGTATATGGCTTTTATTATGTTGAAGTAGTTTCCTTTTACCCTGAGTGTTTTTTTAGTGATTTTAGCATGAAAGCATGTTGAGTTTTGTTAAATGCTTTTTCTGCATCCATTGAGATGATCATGTGTTTTCTTCCTTCATTCTGTTAATGTGGTTTATTACATTAAATCATTTTCATATATTGAAACATCCTTGTATTCCAGGAATAAATCCCACTTAAAAATGCTGTATAATCCTTTTAATATGCTGATGAATTTAGTTTATTACTATTTTATGGAGGATTTTTATATCAATATTCATCAAAGATATTGACCTATAGTTTTCTTTTCTCTTAGTGTCTTTGGCTTTGATATCAGGGTAGTGCTAATCCCATAGGATGACTTTAGAGGTATTTTCTCCTCTTCAACTTTTTGAAAGAGATTGAAAATAATTGGTGTTAGTTAATTAAAAAAAAAGTCTTTGGACCCAGGAATAAATTCAGCATAAAATAAATACAAATAAATATTTTTTAAAAATATGAAAAAGTTTTTTACTAAAAAAATTTAAAAATTAAGCAAGTACATCACTTATCACTTTATTTCTAAAAAGTTTTTTAACCTACTAGTAAGCATGAACAAATTGTTAGAATTAAAATGACTGAAGTGTTCATTTTCTTCATTGCAAGTTTTCTGACAGAAGTATATGATGCCATCATATATGACATCTTTTATGAAAAAATGGTCATTTTTTGTAGTATTTGAGAATATTATGAATTTTCCCAGTGGCCTCTGACAATACTCTGATATGCAAAGTTATCTTTTCAACATGTATGTCTCATCATCATCCTTATCAACTTAACAAACTCAGGTGCTAATTAATCAACTACTTTTCATATGATTCAGGTTCTCCACCACCAACTTCCCTAAGCATCAGGAAATTCTACAACTTCTGCAAGATTAACGATTTTATCTTACAATGTATATATCTCATGTGGTTTAAAACATCCAAAAATCTTTGATAAACTGACCCTGCCCAGACTAAAGCATTGTGAATTATAAAATATGGTCTCTGTTAAGTGGGGAGGGATTTCAGGTTGAACTTAATTTTATAAGTGGTCAATTTATTACAGTGTACTGTTCTGTTATGTATTTCACTTCTTTTCTAAAAAAAAGTGATAGTTGAGGGCGCTTAGATAATAAAAATTTGAGAAAATAAGGAACTGATACACACTGTAAGCTTCAAATGTTTTCAAGCATAAGATACAATAAGAACTAAAACTACGAATTGGCGGAGGAAATAGAGATAAGGGGATGAAGTTGCAAAAGTGAATCTATAATAATATCTCAATTGCTAGAGTTGTGGTGCCAAGAAGGTGGTGAAGTCAAAGAATTCATAAAGATGATAATAAACACACTACAAAGAAAAAAGACTGAAATTTTCATAGAGAGAATTTTTACAGTGATATGACAGATAGAGAACAGGGAAGAGAAGTTTGAGTGAGAGACTATCTGCTTCTTAAATTATTTCCACTGTAGAGAACTACAAACCAATTTGCTGAAATCTTTATTCCCCTCTATGACCCTATCTTTACCTGCAAAATCTCAGCCCTGAATCGATGTCACAGTCCAGCTTTTCCATCCCTGGAGAACAGAGCAATTTATCTCATATGAAACCTCAACAGCTCAGGCTGTGAAACAAGGCCGGCCATCCATTCTCACAGAGGAGCCAACTGGAGGTAGGATTTTTGGTTCTGAATTCAGCTAAATATCTTCAAAGAATTGTATCTGGCCTTCCTTATCCAGGGCTATCAGTGAAGTGCTGGCTGGCTTTCAGAGAAGAGCAATTCACAGTCAGTGGAGACATTTTCTGTTGAGCTCTCTAGAGAAGGCTGTGGAGCTTGTCAGTAAGAGTTGATTTCTATGGGGATTATATTTTTTTATTTTATTCAGAGATTTATAAAGAAATTTACATGGTAAGATTTATTATCAACAAAATCCGTTATCTATTCTCTGGTCATTTAAGCAAAATCTTCCTCTCAGGGCCAACCCGTGGACAAAGCCCAGATTTAGTCTCCAAGAGTCTGCTAGGCACTCTGTGGTCCATGGGAAGCCCTCAAGTTGGCAGCCTGTTTCCTTGTGTGCTGTGCTGGTGTTCAATCTTCCATCTCTTCCGGGTACACCTAGACAGACGCCTATCAGATCATCAAGGGACTTGACCTTGGAGAAATGTACTTTTCATTATCTTTAGACTTCTACACTTTTCAAAAAGACTCTCAGCATTTCCAGTAATTTTGCAGCAGTTTACCCAACACTAAGGTTCTCACTATTAAAAGTTAAAAGAAATAAATTTTGAAAAGGAAAAAGTGATCTTTGCAATTTTGTACAGAATCTACATAAAGGGGGCATCCTTATAAATGGAGGTAATGGTGATCAGGGCAAGCTACCCCATTAGTCACCACCCTGGTGTGTGTATTGTTTCGAGCTGAAGACAATAAGGACTCAGAGAACTCAGGAAGAATATTTGAATTTCCCCTCCCAAACTGCCTAAAGAATTTAAAACAAAAAATCTGTTTCAGGAAGGAGTTATTATCATGATGGTTGTAAAGATAACGTAGGATAGAGGTTACAATAGGAAAGGCACCAAGCCACTTTTATCAAAAACTCTATCTCTCACTGACCACATTATCTATAGATGACCATGAGAAGAGTTGTCAGGCAAACATTTGCATTTCTATCTCCATGTGAGTTGTCTTCTTGCCCTCTGTGGTCTTAGACCACTACCCACCCCCAACACCTTCCTCCTCTTTAGCTACAATACTTAAGTGGGCAGCTTAGACAGAGGGACGAGTTGCTCATTTCTGAGTTTCTCCCATGTATACATGTTATTAAACTTGGTATTATTTTCTCCTGCTAACCTGTCTTGTTAACTATTTGGCCAGCCATGAGAACCTTAAGAAAAGGGAAAAGGGAGATTCTCTCACTCCCTCAACAGTTTTTGCGCCCAACGTGGGGCTACGCTGGCTGGCAAGTTGCATTCTCTGGCTGGAAGAAATGCCTTCTCCCTAGATTACTGCAGGGGATGAAATACGGGAACCCCTGACGATAGCCGGTAAAATGTAAGACTTCTTACCACGTCAGCCTCCCAGAATCTCTACCTGTGGAGTCCGGTGGAAGGAGGTGGTGAGAAATTTTTTCTCTTTCGAAATTTAGATTGGCAGGAGAAAATATTTGGGAAACTAGTTTCTTGTGATTTTAGTGACGCTGGTAAATTTGGTAGAGTACTCTTGGTTTTGATCTTAATCGCTTTTCCTCCCAGAAATAGTCTCTGTTTTTCTCTTTTGTCTCTGTCTTTTGTATCGTGTGTCATAAGAAGGAAATACCATAGGGTAGGACGCAGGCATAGACCCTATAAGCCTACTGTCCGGGCCGGCCCCACAGACTGGTGAGTTTGCGGGTCTCACCAGACTGGCGTCTATTTACACAAACTTTGCTGTGGGTTAATATGCACATGAAGTGAAGGCCATTGCCAAGGGCATCTTGGAAGCCAAAAAGGCTGCAAATTTGGTGGGCACAGGTCGAGAGGTTAAGAGCCATTAGGGCGCTCGCCACTTTCAGAAGACTCCCGTGACAGGATAAGTTGTGTCACGGAACGGGGTAGAAGACACATGTTCCCCGCCAACTGCAAGAAAATGTCCATGCAATGAAGACGTACTCTGTAAAGCACACAATCCCCAACCCCGTGGCACCTCCCCACCAGGTATTATTCTGACTCCAAGAGACCTAAGGCGTGGCTAAAGCTGTCATTGTGCACATAAGAAAAGAACCGGATGAGGTTTTTCCTTCTGTCTTGTTCTGTGTCCTGAGAAAACTTGGCTTTGTGACCAGTGAGAATATTCTCCTTGGTCTCCACCATACGGAAGGTGCATTTACCGGGGTGCCCCTTGGTGGCCAGTCGAGTAGACTGGGGTTCTGAACTGTCTCTTTGTCCGGCTGTGCCAAGCTCTCAGGGGAGTTTGTCATAAAGGACCCAGTCCATAAGGGCTTTTGTCGTCTTAACCTTCGTTGCTTGTTAGTGCTGGAAAAATCCCACTCCAATATTGCCTGCCTGGTGTCACAGATTAGCGGGTCTGTGACTGGAGGCGTCCCACACTATTGTAGGAGACCGGAGACACCGTTTTCACTACACCATCCTTACCGCCTGTGTAACGAAGGTCTTTACTTTCTCTGACTATCTTTGGGAGTGAATTCTTTGGATCATGGGGGCTACATCATCTGCGCCCTCACCAGGGACGCCTCTTGCGTCCATGGTAAAAATTTACTCTAAGCATGGGAAAGTTACCACCGGGTCTTTCCTTAAAAAGGCTTATTGGATCCAGTCACTATTGGAATAAATATACAAATGAAAATCCTACTCGTCAATGGCCAGACAACAGATCCTTTGAATTGGGAAAACTTCTAAATTGAGGAAAAAAAATATGTTTTGAGAGCTCTCACACAATTGTTTAATTGGTACCTAAAAAAGGGCCATAAAAAGGAAGGGAAAAATTTAAATAGCCTTAAGACCTTGACTCAGGTTACAATTGAATTGAGAACATGTAAAAGTGTAAGTGTTGATAAGATTATAAAGGTTGGAATGTTTGAGCTAATTTTATATAAAGAGGTTACATCAACTTTGCCTGTGTATGTTTTAAAATGTCTGACTGGGAATGCTTCCCTTGTCCAAAATTAGAAGACCAACACCTATTGATAAAAATCTTAATGATAACTATTTTTAAAGGTATAAGAGGTGATGAAATTTACATGAACTTTTGTAAAAAAAACTGATGTTATTTCTATTACAGTACTGGTTAACAAAAATAGTAATTTAAATGATGGCTAATTTTATCTAATGTCTTATGAAGTCTTATAGACAATCTAAATAATTATTGGCAACAAGTAACTAAATAGTTGTGAAAAAGATGAATGTTGGGCGAACTTTAAATAATAATTATGTGTTATGGTGTTTACAGCTTCCAAAATCTTTTTGGTGACTTAAAACTTTAGAGTTTTGCTAAATTTTGTGATAAAAATTCACTGAGTATCATCATTTCCAAATAAGATAAGATATTAGACATTGATTGCGAAAGTCACGATTGTCTACATTTGGCTTTTCATTACAGGAAAACTAAAAGGTGTTTTGGGTCTATTGGTAAACATGTGTTTTATTAAAAGATTGTACTATAAAGTAACATATTTCTAGAAGTTATGAAGTGTTTATAAATTTTCCAAGCCACAATATACTAATGTAAAAGAAAGTTTATCATGGTTTACTTAGTTTTTACTTACAAATTCGGGTTTCTAAGAGTTAAAATTTCTAATTAGTGTATGTGATTGAAGCTACTAAATATTAAGAAAAAATATGTCTGTGTACAAGGAAAGTAAGATGTATAAAGAAGGAACAAAGAATGGAAATATTTTGTTTGATTGATTAAGAAAGATAAATTTGTCTTCAAGTACTAGGAGGGAAAAGAAAGACATGGGACAAATTCTGAATGTAAAATGAAAGTTATAGGTTTGTGGAAGAGGAATTCTGGAAAAGGAGTTTTTGTATGGTGAAGTTGGCTCAGATTGAAATGAATTTAATTAAGTTAATGAATTTTAATATCAGAAGGAAGCTGGTACAAAATTATAATTTGGTCTTCTTTCTCTTAAAAGGATAATTTTCTTGAACTTGATAAAGAGGTTATAAAAGATTTTTCTTTACCTTTGGATAAGTCTACCTAAAAGACAGAAAAAAAAAAAAACTGTTAAAATAATTTCCTGTGTTCAAAAGACTGAGGTTTCTCTATTAAGGTTTTTGGGCTGTTAATGATCTCTTTGCTTTAACGTTTTCTATTTTTGACAAGCTCCCCAAAATTCATATCTTAAATAAAGTCTTTTTTTTTACTTTTTTTCTTTGAGAATTTTCAAAGGGCCCTAGAACTTCTTAAAGAAATTTGCTCTCTTCCTATAATGGGAAAGATACTAAGTTTATTAGGCTTATTCAGTATGTTAAATTGCATGGAAAGCATTGTCAGACAAGTGATGATAAGTCTGCTTAGGTGCTATTATGTGAGCAAATGTTATCGACATAGGTGTTTTAAAATTGTATAACATTACTGAAATTCTGATCTGTCCTGATTATCAGTCATATTTCTGGTTATTATTATTTTAAAGTGTTGTATGTCACAAAATTAATCAAATTTCTCTGTCAATTGCCATTTTGAGGTCTTGTTGTTTACAGACTTATTTCTTTGCTCTAATGCTTTTGCAAAATATTTCAACTTCAGAAAAATTCATGGAAAGGACTCTGGCATTTACACTGGAGTACAGGTTTCTGACAAACTTTCTGATCATAAAACTGACCTTGGTAAGAAATTACAGAAACCTGATGGAAAGACTGATAACTTCATGAAGCTGCTAACAGAAAGATTGGGATCAAGAATGGATTACACAGGACTGAATGAACTGATAAGGATGATTATAATTTTTATGATTTTTCATTTGAAGTATTGCTGAATTTTTAATGTTTTGTTTTTTCAGAGTTAAGGAAAACTTTTTCTCTTTTCTCCTGAGCTAGCTATGACTTATAACAATTTGGCAAATGATATTTTTATAAGTAAAATTGAAATATTTCTCTATTTCTTAGATCTGATCCCTCGAATTTGGAAACTCTTAGTAAGTGAGTATTGTTGTTTTCATGGCAATATAGTTATTTGCATAAGTTCAATAAGAATCTGTTCTCCTTATAACAGGACATAATTGGAAACACTGGTTATATTACCCAGGCTGTGACTGGAAGATCATATTTGCGATATAACCATAGAGCTTTTGAGGAATGAAGATTGGACTTTATGGAATAAAGCCACGTGGAAATATTGGCCTGGTACCTTATGTTCCAAGCAGCACTTACCAGGATAAGTAAAGAATGTCACTTATCTGGCAAACACAAGGAACCTCGAAATATTTTGGGGGAACCTAGGAACAGAGGAATTCACCCAAATCTGTAGGTATTACAGGCAAAGTCTGATGACAAAATCCTTGGCTTGACTTTTCTGGCCTGGAGAGGCCTTTAAAGTTCAATCTGAGATTCCTTATAAAAAGTTCCAGCAAAGCAGATTTAAAAGAGCCTATGTGATCAATTGCTATTCTTGCTGTACTTATGTAAATAATTGGGCCAACACTATTGGAACTAGACTTATTTTGCAAACTAGTTAGTTTTAATTTGTCTATCTTTGATAAAAATGAGGGTGATCTTAGAAAGAAAAATTATATTTCAGTAAAAACTATAGTGTACATTTGCGGATATTAGATCCTAGTTTTGTTAATTGTCTGTTAAGGTTTTTGTTTTATATCTGTTGACTGGACTGGATCCTGATTTCTTCTAGTCTAAAATATCTGCCTACAGATGTCCAAACTAACGTTTTTGATTTTTTCCATCATTTTCATTTGAAATCACTGAAAACTGAACCTCCCCTTTTTCCTGAAGCCTTACAAACTGAAGCTGATGGACTTGATATAAACTTAAGAGGTTACCCGATGAAATCATCAGAGACATTTTAAACTGCAAAAGATGCTTTGATGCTGACATCTAAAAATCTTCTTAACTAGCTGTCCCCTATACTCAGAAAATGCTTTACAAATTGCTCCAACCATTAACCTTCTTTTTCTTTCGTTTACATAGAAATGCTTCCATTAAATACTTGATTGCTTGCTTCCACAATATAGGCATAACCTTGAGAGCCCACCTGCATCACCACTGTCAGGGGAAGAGGGGGAATCTCCTTCTGCCCTTTTCCTTAAGGTTCTTATGACTGGCTAAATAATTAACAAGACAGGGTAGCAGGAGAAAATAATACCAAGTTTAATAACATGTATACATGGGAGAAAGCAGGGACACTGCGTTTCTCAACACAATAGCAGATTCTCGTCTTAAATACCATGTCCAACCAAAGACAAGGGGGATGTTGGGGGTGGGAGTGTTAGTTACAGGAGATTATCACTAAAGCACTGTAAACAAGAGTAAGATTTATTATGCCGTTATAAGGCCTCACCTTCTACATTGATAAGTCTCTAGAAATGAGGTCGTCCCCCCTCTTCCCAATACAGAGAGGAAGATACTTTTACAAATGGAGACTTCCCTTGTAAATGATTGTCTGGTAACTCCTCACAGGGCCATCCAGAGCCTGTGGCCAGAGAGACAGAACTTCCGATAAGATGGGCTTGTTGGTGCCTTTTCTATTGTAACCTCTATCCTACATTATCTTTATAGCAGTCATGATAATAACTCCTTCCTGAAACAGATCTTTTGTTTTAAATTCTTAAGGCAGTTTGGGAGGGGAAACTCAAATATTCTTCCTGAGTTCTCTGAGTCCTTATTGTCTTCAGCTGGAAATAATCCGTATACCAGAGCGGTGCTTCCTGGGGTAGCTTGCCCTGAGCACCATCAGTTCCCTCCTCTGAAACTTCCCTAGAAGTTTCACATATTAAAAGCTGAGCTGGTAACTGTGGAGAGAGAAATCGTTTTAGTATCTGAGTGATAAGAAGTCTGCAAAGAGAGAAAAGAACGCAGATTAGGATGAGGATGAACAAGCAGAAAAGAACAAATCGGAGCACATTTCCCCACACCCCATTAAACCAGTCCCCCAATCCTGGAAATAAGTCAGTCCAATAAAATGTGTGAGCTTCGTTTATCTGATGAAAAATGTCAATCTTCTCTTTTAATAGATTTAAGTTAGATATTACTTGACCTGTTTGATTCACATAAAAGCAACATTTTTCTCCAATGATTGCACATGCTCCTCCTTGCTGGGCAGTGAGTACATCCAGAGCACGTCAATTTTGGGGCACCACAGATGCTAGGCTGTTAATACCTGACTGGAGTATGTTCAAGGTTTGCATGGTGGTGTTGAACTCTTGCTCCATTACCATAGAGAGATTTAAGGTTGCCTTTTCCAACTCACAGTCTCCAAAGCTGGGGAATAGGACTCTCAAGGCTGAAAAGAACTTGGAGTTGCGATATACAAGTGGATTTTCCACGATTTCTCAACTGGCACGTTTATGTGGCACAATCTTATTAACAAACGAACCCAGGTTTGTAATTTGGCTGGCATTTCAGGTGGAGTGTTTGGTGACAGAAGGAGCCAGGTATCCAAGTCCGCATCGTCCTGACCAATTAGGTGGGAATCCTTTATACACTTTGTTGCCGCATAAAATGAAAAGACCAGTGTAGTTTAAAGACAAAGTTAGAATTGAGTCTGTAGTTCCCAGGATCTGGACTATTTCATGATCTGTGCCACTTGCACTGTTACTACCTAAACATCTCCATTTCCCATGAGCTCCTGTCAGTCTGCGAGAACAGAACAGATTGCAGAATAGCTGGTAGAGGAGGCCTGCAGTCTGATTTTGGCAGCTATAAAGCCTGGTCTTGTCACCTGACCAGGTGAGTCCAGATCTTTGATCCACCCGTATATAGTCTGTGGCATTGGGCAGCTTAACCATGCGGATAGCTGCGATACCCTAAGTTGCACACGGGTGGCTCGTAAGCCATCCAGAGCACTTGGTGATTTGGCAAATGTTTGTGCCAGAGGGAGTAGTGATAGAGTCACTTACAATTCCCTTGAGAGTTCTGAAGATGCCACCTGCGGAATCAAACCACAGAGTTTGACTGCAATATTGTCTCGGTATGTCACCCAGGAAAGGTCCAGCGCCATGTTTACTTTCAATGCAGAGGGAAAAACTTTCACTTATTGCTTGTACTTGGGCAAGGGACAGTCTTTGACTTTTTAAGTAGTCTTTCTGGGGCCCAAGTGACTCACCAGGAGACGAAGCAGAGTGAAGTTTCCCTTGTTGCTGATATCATACTCTGTTATTCATCCATTTTCCATACTTAGTCCACCAGGTGTTCATATCAGCAGGAACAAAGACTAGTTCAGGTTCTTTTGCACTATCTAGCTGTTGACATAACCAACAGTCAGATTGATTAGTTAGCGTTACTAGGGCTTGGTAAACTGGCATAAGGGGATGTTTGGTCTGTGCCCGACCTGTTGAAAAAGAGAGGGTTAGTAAAAGCAAGACACAGATTGGAAAAGAGCCCATAGCAGAGACTTAGAGAGGGGAAGAGGGACAGATAGAGACCAGCACTCTCCAGTCAGCTTTCTAATAAATGATTAAAAATATATATATAGGGAGTGACGTCAGCATCATGGCGGAGTGAGCTTTCCCGTGAATTCTTCCCCCACAAAATACAACAAAAGTAACAGCCACAGACCAACAACGGAATCCCAGACAGTGAAAAGCTGGAGCGGAGGGATCCACACTGCCACACATCTGAGAGCGGAACGTGCTGGGCCCCCGGAGGAAGTGGGGAGAGGTAAGGAGAACTCCGCTCCCTCCCCATCAGATCAGCGATCCGGTCCGCGCGGCTCCCAGACAGGGGGGAGTGGCGGCCCTCGGCGGGAAACTGTAGCTCTTCGGGCTCTCTCAGCCAGTGGGAAACTCCCGCACAGAGGGCTCAGAGGAGCCACAGGGCTACCATCAACATCTGAGCAACCCAGAGAGCGGATAAAGAGGGGCAAACGAGAAGCCTCCCACGTCAGGGACCCAGAGGGCAAAAGAGAGAGCTCCCCCCTCCCCGCAACCCGGAGTCTGCAGCTCGACCAGATCTAGCGGTCCGAGGCAGACCTGAATAAACTGGACTGGACCCGTGGATCGCAGTGGGGAAAAGAAACAAAACAAAACAAAACAAAACTGCGGATCGCAGCAGAAAAACTGGGGCAGAGTGCAGGGGGCTTAGACTACACAGCCCTTTACCACCAGACAGTGGCGGCAGGTGGAAATTGCAACCAGAGACTTCCAGGATGAGGAAAATCAAAACCAACACAGGAACCACAATGCAAAAATATATGAAATCACCAGACCAGAAACAAAATGACAAGCACCCAGAAATCAACCCCGAAGACACAGAAATCCATAAACTAAATGACAGAGATTTCAAAATAGCTATCATAAAAACACTCAACGAAATACGAGACAACACAGACAAACAATTAAATGAGATTAGGAGTTTCTTCACAAAAGAGATTGAAATCATAAAGAAAAACCTATCAGGGCTGATGGAGATGAAGAACACAATGGAGGAGATAAAGGAGAATCTGGAATCTTTAAAGAACAGAGCTGACAATATGGAGGAAAGAATTAGTACTTTAGAGGATAGGAATACAGATATACTCCAGATGGAAGAAGAGAGAGAACTAAGACTAAAAAGAAATGAAGAAAGACTCCGAGAAATATCGGACTCTATTAGAAAATGTAACATAAGAATTATAGGTATTCCTGAGGGAGAGGAGAGGGAAAGAGGAACAGAGAGCCTATTCAAGGAAATAATAGCTGAAAATTTCCCAAATCTGGGGAAGGAGCAGGAAATACCAGTAAGTGAAGCCAACAGGACTCCTATATATATTAACAGACAAAGGCCTTCACCACGACACCTAGTGGTAAGGCTAGCCAGGGTCAACGACAAAGAAACAATATTAAGGGCAGCTAGACAAAAACAAAAAATTACGTACAAAGGAACTCCCATCAGGCTCTCAGCGGATTTCTCAACAGAAACTTTTCAGGCTAGAAGAGACTGGAATGATATATTCAAAATACTAAAAGACAAAAATTTTCAGCCAAGAATACTCTATCCAGCAAAAATATCCTTCAAATATGATGGAGAAATAGTAACTCTCCCAGATAAACAAAAGCTAAGGGAGTTCATGGCCACGAGACCGCCACTACAAGAAATACTCAAGAAGGCCCTCAGGCCTGAAAACAAGAAGAGAAAGGGAACACAAAGCTTGGAGTAAGGAGAAAAGTAGGTAGACAAAATCAGAGAAATAGTAGATCTTTACCGGAATAGGTTAGCAACCACTTAAATACTAAACTCAAAGATCAAAGGAAGAAATTCACCAAAAATAAATTTAACCTCATCACTGTAAACACACAGCCACAACACAAGATAGAATAAGGTATAACAAGAGCAACTTAGAAGGGGAAGAGGAAAGTGACTGAATTGACTTAGTATAAGGAAATAGGAGGCTATCAGATAATGGACTATCTCATACAGAAGATTTTTCGCCCAAACCTCAAGGTAACCACTAAACAAATAATCAAATTAAAACCACATATGATAAACAAAGAGAAAAGTAGAAGAATCATAAGACAGAACAACCAAACTGAATTGGCAGTCCAAAACAAATGGGACAAGAAACAAAGGAAATGCAAAAGAACCAGAAAATAAGTGACAAAACAGCAACATTCAACCCTCATATTTCAATAATTACCCTAAATGTAAATGGATTGAACTCTCCAATCAAAAGATACAGAGTGGCAGGATGGATTAAAAAGCAAGACCCAACAATATGCTGCCTTCAGGAAACACATCTTAGCACTAAAGACAAGCACAGGCTCAGAGTGAAAGGATGGAAGACAATACTCCAAGCTAATGGCAAACAAAAGAAAGCAGGTGTTGCCATACTCATATCAGACAAAGTAGACTTCAAGATAAAACAGGTTAAGAAAGACAAAGAAGGGAAATATATAATGATAAAAGGGACACTCCATCAAGAAGACATATCACTTATAAATATATATGCACCCAACATAGGAGCACCAATGTACATAAAACAACTATTAACAAACCTAAAAGGAGAAATCAACAACAACACAATAATAGTAGGGGATCTTAACACCCCACTTACAGCAATGGATAGATCATCCAGACAAAAAGTTAATAAAGAAATATTAGACTTAAATGAAAAACTGGACGAGATGGACCTAGTAGACATATACAGAGCACTCCACCCAAAAACAGCTGACTACACATTCTTCTCAAGCGCGAATGGAACATTCTCTAGGATAGACCATATGTTGGGAAACAAAGCAAGCCTCAATAAATTTAAGAAGATTGAAATCATAACAAGCATCTTTTCAGACCATAAGGCTATGAAACTGGAAATGAACCAGGAAAAAAAAACTGGGAAAGTGACAAAAATGTGGAGATTAAACAACATGCTACTGAACAACCAATGGATCATTGATGAAATTAAAGGAGAAATCAAAAACTATCTGGAAACAAACGAAAATGATAACATGCCATATCAAACCATATGGGACGCAGCAAAAGCGGTCCTGAGAGGGAAACTCATAGCGATACAAGCCCACCTTAACAAACAAGAAAAAGCCCTAATAGGCAACCTTAAATTACACCTAACAGAACTAGAAAAAGAAGAACAAACAAAGCCCAAAGCCAGTAGAAGGAGAGAAATAATAAAAATCAGAGCAGAAATAAATGATATTGAGACCAAAAAAACAGTAGAAAGGATTAATGAAACAAAGAGTTGGTTCTTCGAGAAGATAAACAAAATAGACAAACCCTTAGCCAGGCTAACTAAGAAAAAAAGAGAAAAGGCTCAAGTAAATAAAATTAGAAATGAAAGAGGAGAAATTACAACGGATACCATGGAAATACAGAGGATTATAAGAGAATACTATGAGAAATTATATGCCAACAAATTGGACAATCTAGAAGAAATGGATAAATTCTTAGACTTATACAACCTCCCAAAATTGAACCAAGAAGAAATGGAGAATCTGAATAGACCAATCACAAGTAAAGAGATTGAAATAGTAATCAAAAACCTCCCAAAAAATAAAAATCCAGGACCAGATGGCTTCTCCAGTGAATTTTACCAAACATTCAAAGAAGATTTAATACCCATCCTCCTCAAACTATTCCAAAAAATAGAGGAAGATGGAACACTTCCTGAATCATTCTATGAGGCCAACATCACCCTGATACCGAAACCAGACAAAGACAATACAAAGAAAGAAAATTACAGGCCAATATCGCTGATGAACATTGATGCAAAAATCCTCAACAAAATATTGGCAAACCGAATACAACAATATATTAAAAGGATCATACACCATGATCAAGTGGGATTTATACCAGAGACGCAGGGATGGTTCAACATCCGCAAATCAATCAACGTGATACATCACATCAACAAAACAAAGAATAAAAACCACATGATCGTCTTAATAGACGCAGAGAAGGCATTTGACAAGATACAACATCCATTTATGATAAAAACTCTCAATAAAATGGGAATAGAAGGAAAGTACCTCAACATAATAAAGGCCATATATGACAAACCCACAGCTAACATCATACTCAACGGGGAAAGACTGAAAGCCATTCCTCTGAGAACAGGAACGAGGCAGGGCTGCCCACTCTCACCACTCCTGTTCAACATAGTACTGGAGGTTTTGGCCAGAGCAATTAGGCAAGAAAAAGGAATAAAAGGAATCCAAATAGGTAACGAAGAAGTGAAACTCTCACTATTTGCAGATGACATGATTGTATATATAGAAAACCCTAAAGAATCTGTTGGAAAACTGTTAGAAACAATCAACAACTACAGCAAAGTTGCAGGGTACAAAATCAATCTACAAAAATCAGTTGCATTTCTATATGATAATAATGAACTAACAGAAAGAGAGCTCAAAAAGATAATACCATTTACAATTGCATCAAAAAGAATAAAATACCTAGGAATAAATCTTACCAAGGAGGTGAAGGACCTATACAATGAGAACTACAAGACATTATTGAGGGAAATCTACGATGACATAAAGAAATGGAAAGATATCCCATGCACGTGGATTGGAAGAATAAACATAGTTAAAATGTCTATATTACCTAAAGCAATCTACAGATTCAATGCAATCCCAATCAGAATCCCAATGACATTCTTCACAGAAATAGAAAAAAGAATACTGAAATTTATATGGGGCAACAAAAGACCCCGAATAGCTAAAGAAATCCTAAAGAAAACGAACAAAGCAGGAGGCATCACAATTCCTGACTTCAAAACATACTACAAAGCAATAGTAATCAAAACAGCATGGTACTGGTACAAAAACAGACACACAGATCAATGGAACAGAATTGAAAGCCCAGAAATAAAACCACACATATACGGACAGCTAATTTTCGACAAAGGTGCTAAGGACATGCAATGGAGAAAGGAAAGTTTCTTCAATAAATGGTGTTGGGAAAACTGGACATCCACATGCAAAAGAATGAAAGTGGACCATGTGCTATCGCCATTCACAAAAATTAACTCAAAATGGATCAAAGACCTGAAGATGAGACCTGAAACTATAAAATTCATAGAAGAAAATATAGGCAACACGCTATTTGACATTGGGTTTAAAGGAATCTTTTCGGATGACATGCCTACCCAGACTAGGGAAACTAAAGAAAAAATAAACAAGTGGGACTTTATCAGACTAAAGAGCTTTTATAAGACAAATGAAACCAGAATCAAGATGAACAAACAACCAACCAGCTGGGAGAGAATATTTGCAAAACATACATCTGACAAGGGGTTGATCTCCATAATATATAAAGAACTCACACAATTGAACAACAAAAAAAACAAACAACCCCATCAAAAAATGGGCAGAGGAAATGAACAGACACTTCTCCAAGGAAGATATACAGATGGCCAATAGGCACATGAAAAGATGCTCAACATCACTAATCATCAGGGAAATGCAAATCAAAACAACACTAAGATACCACCTCACGCCCGTTAGAATGGCTATAATCACCAAGACAAAAAACAACAAATGTTGGAGAGGATGTGGAGAAACAGGAACCCTCATACACAGCTGGTGGGAATGCAAATTGGTACAGCCTCTATGGAAAACGGTATGGAGATTCCTCAAAGAATTAAAAATAGAGATGCCCTATGATCCAGCCATCCCACTACTGGGAATCTATCCAACGCACCTGAAATCAACAATCCAAAGAGGCTTATGCACCCCTATGTTCATTGCAGCATTATTAACCATAGCCAAGAAGTGGAAGCAACCTAAGTGTCCCTCGACTGACGATTGGATTAAGAAAATGTGGTATATATATACAATGGAATACTACTCAGCCATAAAAAAAGACAAAATCGTCCCATTTGCAACAACATGGATGGGCCTGGAGCGTATTATGTTAAGTGAAATAAGCCAGAAAGAGAAAGACAAACACTGTATGATCTCACTCATATGTGGAATATAAACCAACACATGGACAGAGAAAACTGGACTGTGGTTACCCGGGAAGTGGGGGTGGGGGGTGGGCACAAGGGGTGAAGGGAGTCATATATGGGGTGATGGACAAACAAAAATGTACAACCCAAAATTTCACAATGTTAGAAACCATTAAAATATCAATTAAAAAAAAACAAATATATATATATATCCACTAATAGTTTGTGTGTGTGAGTGTGTATATATATCCTGAGTTTTAAAGCAAGGGGGAGGAAATGGGTCAAAGTAGGTTTTCTTGATCCGTGATCTTGGGAAGAGCTGTCTACTTCATGATGTCGGCTGCTTCTGGGGCCTGGGTTTTGACCTTCGAAATCCTTAGTTTAAGGTCACTTGTGGGGATTATCTCTCAGTTGTCTTGAGAGTGATGTTCTGGGTGATTTTGGTGTGGCTTGCATGGATCCAGGAAGATTTTTTTTTATTTTGATGGCAGTGCAGGTCGTCAGTAAGGCTTCATAAGGTCCTTCCCAGCGAGGTGACAGTGCGTGTTTTCTTCTAAAGACCTTGATGTACACCCGGTCTCCTGGTCGAAAGGGATGGCAAGGCTTGTCAGAAGGTGGGGGCCACGCCTCTTTTACCTGTTGACGATATGCTTCAAGTATACTAGTTAATTTTTGTATATAACTAGTCATAGCATCAAATTGTTCACTTAAGTTCCCATAATATTCATTTAATCCAGGAATTGAAGGTTTAGAGACACCAGTAGGCATCAGACATCCAAAAACTATTTCAAATGAGTCAGTCCATGCTTTTTGTTTGGAGTATTTTGAATCTTCATAAGGGCCAAGGGCAGAGATTCTGGCCATTTAAGTCCAGTTTCTTGACAGACTTTTCCTAGAGTTCTTTTTATATCTAGATTTTTATGTTCCACTTGCCCTGATGACTGAGGGTGATATGGGGTATGAAATTTTAATGAATATCCCAGAGTTTTTGCAAGCAAGTGGTTTATCTCTGCTGTAAGTTCCTTGGTCTGGTTCAATCTATAAAGGAATGCCAAAGCGAGGAATAACTTCAGTTATTAATTTCTTTACCACTGTTGTGGCATCTGCATGTCTGGTCGGATAACATTCAGTCCATCTACTAAACATGCAGACAATAACCAAACAGTGAGAGTAACCTAAAGCTGAGGGCAAGTCCATAAAATCCATTTGGAGTGCCGCAAAAGGCAGCATGGGCCTGGGAGGACTTCCTGGATCACACCGATTTCTCCCAGAAACTTGGTAAGATTTGCAAGTTGTGCACTGGGAGGTGATTTGGTCAGAAATTTTATGGATGCCAGGGTAAAACCAATTGTCTTTTAGTTCTTTAGCTATCCCCCGTTTGCACATATGTCCCATTTGGTGGGAGATAAGTGCAAGCCAAAAAGTCAAAAGAAAAGGAGCTGCTGGAAGTCCATTTGGTCCAATGTATAATCCATCTGATAATTGTGTGGCACCCTTTTGTATCCAATTGTCTTTTTCAGATTGTGGGGCATTTGTCTGATAGTTAATAACATCAGTCAGGGATAAAGGCAGGTTTAAAAATTGGGTGGAAAACGGATAAGGGGGTATATAGTGAGCTGCATGTTTAGCAGCTCTGTCAGCCCTGTCATTCCCTGAAGATATGACATCAGTCTCCTTAGTATGGGCTGAACAAGGAACAATGGCAATTTTTGAAGGAAAGTGAATAGCTTGTAATAAGGCTGTAATTAAGTGTCCATTAGCAATAGGAGTTCTTGCAGAGGTTAAGAATCTACGGGATTTCCAAATTGTGCCAACAACATGGCAGACTCCAAAAGCCTATTTGGAGTCTGTGTAAATAGTGGCAGTTTTTTCTTTTGTTAATGTGCAGGCCCTAGTAAGAGCTATGACTTCAGCAGCTTGGGCTGATCTTATGGTGGGCCAAGAATAAGCTTCAAGAGTTTCATGTGGGGAAACTGTGGCATAACCAGTTATTATGGTTCCCCAGGAATTCCGTTTACAGGAGCCGTCACAAAACAGAAGTAAGTCTGGATTGTCTAAAGGGATGTCTGAGAGATCCTCTCATGGCTTTGAGACCATTTCTATAGTTGCAAGGCAATCATATGGAATGGAGTGGGGCTCTCCATCATCAGGAAGGGGCAGTAAAGTAGCTGGATTTAAAGTGTTGCAACGATGTAAGATGATGGAAGGGTTAGTTAAAAGAGCCTGCTCATAGGTGGTCTGTCGCCGTGTAGAGACGTGTTGTGTCCTATGAACTTGCAAAATAGCTGACACAGAATGTGGGACATAGAGGTGAATGGGAGAGCCTAATGTAAGAGTACTGGCCTTATCAATCAGGGTGGCAGCTGCAGCCACCGCACGTAAGCATGGGGGCATGCCTGATGCCACAGGGTCTAGTTGGAATGAGAAATATACTATAGGACGTATTTGAGAGGCAAAAGATTGCCCTAGAATGCCTGTAGCAATTTCATTATTTTCATGACAGTATAGATGAAAAGGCTTGTCAAAATTAGGTAAGCCAAGAGCTGGAGGCATGGACAAAGATATTTTTAAGGCCTCTAAGGAGTTTAATGCCTCTGAGGGCCAGGAAATAGGCTCTGGGGTGATATCTGGGAGAAGAGAATACAGAGGTTTAGCAAGGGCTGCAAAATTAGGAATCCATTGGCAGCAGTAACCAGCAGCTCCTAGAAATTGACGTAGCTGTTTCTTTGTTTTGGGGAGATGGATGGATAAAATTGACTCAAGGCGTTTAGGGGTTAGCTTTTGAATGCCTTGAGATATCTCATGCCCTAAGTAGGTAACAGTCATTTGCACCCACTGAAGTTTAAACCTGGAGGCTTTATGGCCTCGTTCAGCTAGGGCTTTCAGGAGAATGAGCGAATCTGTAAGAGCCCCCTGCTTAGTTGGATTACAGAGTAAAAGGTCATCAACATATTAAACAAGAGTGGAGCTTTGAGTAAAGACTACAGAATCCAAGTCAGCTTTAAGGACCTGGGAAAATATTGAGGGGGACTCACAATATCCCTGAGGTATTCGAGTCCATGTAAATTGTCTCCCTTTAAATGTAAATGTGAAAAGAAATTGTGAGTCAGGGTGTAATGGGATTGAAAAGAAAGCTGAGCAGAGGTCAACTACTGTAAAGCAGGCTGCATCAGCAGGTATTGAGGTCAGGAAGACAGCTGGATTAGGGACCACAGGATGCCGAGGAATTACAAAAGAGTTTATGGCTCTGAGGTCTTGTACAAATATATAGATTTGGTTCCCTTCTGAGTCAAATTTGCCTTCCTTTTTTACTGGCAAGATTGGAGTGTTACAGGGCAAGGAAGTAAAAGCTAGTACACCCTGTTGCAAAAGGGAGTCTATTATGGGTTGAATTCCTCGCTCGGCATCTCTGGAGAGCGGGTATTGGGCTACTGATGGAAACGGTTTATTTTTTTTCCAAGTAACATGCACGGGCTCAGCACTAAGCAACAATCGTACCTCATTTGCATGTGTAGCCCAAAGACTGGTTGGGACATTCTTTAAAGACTCATCTTCCTCAGAAGGATTTAAATCAGGACAAGTTTCCATCATGGAAAGTAGGAGACTTGGGGCTTGGTCAGAAGGCAAGGAGATAAAAACACCTTTTTCATTACAATTTATAGTGGCATTGAATTTACATAACAAATCTCGGCCAAAGAGGTTTGCTGGTGAACAGTCAGAAACTAAAAAAGCATGATGAGTGTTAAGGGGGCCTAAATATATTGGAGTGGGCTTAGATATAGGCAGTGAAATAGGCTGTCTAGAGACTCAAACAGCTTGATAGAATCAGAGGTAACAGGTAGAGATAAATCCTTTGAACGGATAGTAGAGAATGTCGCACCAGTGTCAATTAAGAAATCCAGTTTTCGAACCTCTATTTTAAGTTTAACTGTAGGCTCACGAGTGCGACTAAGGATCGGCTCACCCCATCATTTGAGGAAGAAATGCCCCTCAGGTAGAGAAAAATGAGCCTTTTGGTGGTGCTGGGGTCAAGCGGGAACATTTTTTAAACTGTCAGGGGAAGAGAGAGAATCTCCCTCTGCCATTTCCCTTAAGGTTCTTCTGGCTGGCCAAATAATCAACAAGACAGGTTAGCAGGAGAAAATAATACCAAGTTTAATCACATGTATACATGGGAGAAAGCAGGGACACTGCGTTTCTCAACACAATAGCAGAAATTCTCGTCTTAAATATCATTTTCAGCCAATGACAAAGGAGGATTTTGGGGGTGGGGGGAGTCAGTTACAGGAGATTACCACTAAAGCACAGTAAACAAGAGTAAGGTTTATTATGTAGCTCAAGGCCTCACCTTCTACATTGATAAGTCACTTGAAATGAGCTCATCCCCCTCTCTTCTCCAAACAGAGAGGGAGATACCTTTACAAATGGAGATTTCCCTTATAAATATAAATGATTGTCTGGCAACTCTTCGCAGGGTCATCCAGAGAATGTGGCCAGAGAGACAGAACTTCTGATAAGAGGGGCTTGTTGGTGCCTTTCCTATTGTAACATTTACCCTACATTATCTTTACAGCCATCATGATAGATCTGTTCCAGGAAGGAGCCACCATGTCAAATTCTTTAGGCAGTTAGTGGGGGAGGTCAAATGTCCCTAGAAAAAACAACCAAGGTAAAGAGATAGATTTCAGGGTGGCCAAATCCCAATCTCCCACAAAACTTTCCCTTCTCTTAAGAGCGGCACATGCCCTTTTCCAATGCCCTGGTTTCTTGCAATACCTACAATTGTCGGAAGGCAAATAGGGAGCCCTCTGAGTGGGCTTTAGTTTACTTTCAGGGTTGAATTTTTGCTTTTCAAAAGATTCAATTTGCAAAGCAAGAAGAGTTGTCTTTAATTCTTTTTTTTTGTTTGTTTTCTTGCTGACAATTTTCAAAGAATTGTGTAGCAGCCACCATTATTACACTTAATGGTTGTCCTGCCCAAACAACTACACGGTTTTGAATTTGTTTCTTTATATCAGGAAGAAAATTTCCAACTAAAGCAGAAATTAGGAGATTCTTATGCTCTAAAGCTTACAGATTCAATGCAGTGTGTCTTTGGAAAGTCTGAATAAACCGTTCAACAAAAGCTTTATGTTGTTCCCCCTCGTTCTGAGTGCATAATTCAATTTTTGACCGATTAACTTTAGGAGGAAACGCCTCTAGAATCGCTCCTATTAAACCTTGAATATCAGCCCGTAGCTGTGCCACTTCCTGGTTATCTGCAGGAGGGTCTGGGAGAGGGTCTGGCCATCTATTTCCTCTATGAGGGGGGTTTTTGCTAGGGGGCCGTCTGGCCTGTCTGATAACTACAGTGTAGTCATGGGATGGAAGAACGCCCCTTAGCAGCCAGTCAAGGTCTCGGTGGGTGGGGCTATGAATAGCCACTAATCTTTCTAATTCTTCTCTAAATTTAGTAGGGTCTTCTGACAATGGAAGCAGGAGAGTTTTATAATTTAAAAGATCAGCTGCTGTCCAGGGGACATGAATTCTCTGCAGCGGAGGTCCAGGATACATCCTCAGTGGATACTGCATAGGAATGTCTGAAGCTGACAGAGCCTGATTACAAAGCCCTGGAAAGTAGGAGGAGTTGTAAGACACAGCAAAACGAACCTTCTTGCCCTTCCTGGGTGTTTCTACTAAATTTATTTCCTGGTTTTCAACATTTACACAAATAACCTGGATGCCCCTTGCTTGGAGGTCAGGCCTAAGCGCCCCCTGTAAGTCTTCAACAGTGAGAGAAGTTAAAACAGGCAGCTGAAAGAACGTCGGAGAAGTTGGAGTTCTGGGACCTAAGGGAACTGTTTGAGGAGGTGGCTGAGGAGATAAGTCTTGATGGGGAGGATTTGGGCCAGGGGCCCAGAAATCCAAAAGATGTTCTGGGGAGTCAGGGACAGGGAGTTGGGGATATAGGGAGTGTAGGAGGAAGGAGACAGGGAATTTCCAGTAAATTTGACATTCAATCTTTGTTCTCACTCCGAATTTGTTCTTTTATTTTATTAAGACATTCCCTAAGGCTACCCGTTATACTTTTCTGGGTTTTCTTTCCAATTTGATTTTCCCATAAATACCAATAAGGCAGCTGCTTGGGATGAGTCAAATATCGATAGAAAGAAAAAGGACTGGGTTTTCCAAAGATGCAACAAGAATGATCAAGTCCTGATTCACACCTAGATAGCCTGCTCCTCTTCTCCATGAATTGTAAAATTGAAGTTAATTATCTCGTTCATTTTGTCTAAATCTATTGGGTCACATTGGCACTAAGCCCCTAAACTGGTCCACAGCCTGCTTCAGCAGACACCAAACTCTCTCTCAAGTGCTTGCATTCGGGCGCTGAGTAGGTATTGTATTTAGATCTTTTCCAACAAAAGATCTTCACTGATTCACTCAAGTCCTTACGTATCTACTAGGTGCCAAATGGTCTTGAAATGTTGGGGGTCTGCAAGGAAGACAGATATGTCTAAACAGATAAATTACACGACAGAAATAATGTGAACGAAAGCAATATGAACAAACTGCCGTGGGACTCCAGGAAAAGAACCCCCATGGGTTGACCTACAACTAAGAGATACAGCTCTCTCCTGGGGCTCTGAGGAGAAAAACAACCACCATGGGGGGGGGTGGACAGGCTTTGTACCATCTAAGGAAAGGAAAAGGAAGGGAGAGAAGATAAAGAGAACACAAGAGAAACGGAAAGGTTTTCTTCTTCTGAGTGTTTCTGCCACCCACTTTCGGAGCACACTGCTTGCTGATGTCCTTTCTGGCCAGTCTTCTCCTTCAGCCGGCTTCTAGAGACTTCAACAATTCGAGTGTACCGAGCCGGGCTCCTCCGTGCAGACAATGCCAAGTCTGGAGGGAGCCAGGAGGGGAGCCAAAGATTCACAGGACTCTGCAGCCCTTTTGCAGCTCACTGGTGTGGAGGGGCACCGAGGCTTCACCTTGGCCTCTGTCTCCAAGTTCACAGAAAGGAGGATCGGTGCCTTCCTCGCTAGATGAGCGTGGAGAGAAACCTCGTTCACAGAAGGGATTATGGAAAAATTAATGTCAGAGCCATGAAAAAGGAAAAGGGGGTAGCACCATAAATCTGAAGTAACTGGACGTGTGAGTTAGTAACCAGTAGGACGAGGAGCTGAAGACAAAAAAAGAAAAAAGGGAAAAAACCAGTTCTCAATTTTCTAAGATGGAAAGGCAAGTCTTTCTATTCCAAAAGAAAAAAGTCATTGAACCCTCTCCTTTACAATAAAATTGAAAGGGGCCACATGTTGCAAAGAAGGGTTTTAACCATGATGTCAGTACACGATCATGTGTAGCCATCAGTCGTTAAGGGCACTGCAGATAGTTCACACCTTAACAGTTATGTTACCAAAGTTTGCAGTTGAGATATATATATGTATACATATATTAGAAAAGAGTAGAGTGTGTGCCAATTGCTCACTATACTATTGACACTGTCACTCTTACAACTGAAAGCATGACTAGGAGAGAGAAGGTGGTGTGACCCTAGACTGCTAGAGTCACAGCAAGAAAAGTTAAGAAAGTGACATCAGGTCATTCGGACAAAAGAATGCTGTATGGCTGTTGGGTTTGTAAGAGATCCATTGGAGAAAAACAAGTCACTACATTAAATTATTTTCTACTTACCTGCATCACCCTCTCCAAGAACACATATTCTAAAATGAGACAAGTTATTACATTAAAAATGACCGGCTCTGGCATTTGGATATCTACATCAAATAATGAAGTAAAAACTGGGTTAAGAACATCCTGGTATCAATTCCAACTACCATCCTTTACCAAACTACAACTCTAATGATCGCTTATTCACTTGCAATCTAGTGCTCCTCCCATATACAACATCAACAACTTAAAACGTGTCATAACTTTTTTAAAATTTCCCTAAAATTTTAGAGGATAATGTAAATATAGCTCTTGGAAAAGTTGAGAACGATGGAGACACTAGGAAAGGAAAAGATGAAAATAGTACCCCAATCAATGATGTAAAACAAAAGGCTTGAACTACTGTTAAAAGAATTCTCTATGACATTGATCCATTCTACCATCTCTACACCTGGCTATTTCCTATCATTCGTTTGATACATAAACCAATAGAATAGTGTATTTCATGGGATCAGTTCTTTTAGTTGTGTGCTTTCCCTTTGACCACTACATATGCTTTTACGTGTTTGCTTTATTGTCAGGTGGTGTCACATCAGAACACCCTCATCTCGGCAGATCTCTGCGTTAAGGAACTCTACCTTGGCCCTTGATCAACTGTACTCTGTGTTATGGTCAACTCAGAGCCCTACATGGATCAGTGTTTCCTCCCTCCTCCCTCCCGTGCGTTGTTCATGTCAAGGAGTATAGTCCACCGAGTGAACAGTAAACAGTCTTTCCAAAGCATCAGCTATTTAAGAGGAGGAGACGCAGGGTTGGGTGTGGGACCCCATTCCGTGCCTCAGTGCAGACAAGATAGAGGTCAAGACATCCCTCCAGAGACTGGGATCAAAACAGGAGGTTATGAGCACGAGGTTCCCTCTGCAGGCCTTGAAGCAGGGACCTGGAATCAATCTGCTGACACCGTGGATCATGGTTGGTTTGACAGGGAACTCACGAGGAATATAAGGACATGAAATAATGATAATTATAAGAACAGCAACGAAAACTTCTACTGAGCCAAAGACTGCACCCTGAATGTAAACTCTGTGCTTGAACATATCTTAACTCACATGACCCTGAAAACATCCTGCCATAGTCAGTGTTGTTCTTTTCACCATTTGCTAGATGAAGAGACCGGGTACAGAGGCTAGAAAACTCAGCCAGGTTACAAAGCGGAGAAATGGCAGAGCCCAAGCTCAGTGCTCTTCTGTGATGCTCTTGGACTACAACTCCAAGTGAAGTCTCTAACGACTATCTCCGCTCGCACTGCCAACACCATCGTCCTCCGTGGAGTGGATGGAGGCAGGCGTGGGCAGGGCAGGGAGCCGGGTGTGGCAGGCCGCCAGATCTAAGGTCTGGCACACAGGTTGCCAGGTGGCTCCCTCCTCTGAGGGGACCCAGCACACGCCCCAGGGGACTTGGCGGCAGGCCCCAGGGCCCTTTCCCCCGGATCTTGTCCACTTGAAAGGGGCCTGGCCCAGGTGGCCGGTTGGGCTGGTTGGCCAGCCTCCTTTGGACAAAGCAGGCGAGCCCAGCCAGCCTTCCAGTCGCCCCCGGCGTGGCACCAGCGCCCTCAGGCCGAGGGCCTCACGCGTGCCCTCCAACGCGGATTTCTCCTCAGAGCCGTGGCCTGGGCACTAGGAAGGCCAGGCCCTCCCGACTCCAGAGATGATGCTGGGACCCGTCGCCGGAAGGGCCTGCCCGTGTGGCAGCGGCTCCCCAAGCCGGCGGCCTGCTGGGGCCTCACTCACTGCTTGGCCATAAGCCTGTCTCGGCCCTTCGGATTCCACAGAGCCTTTCCTCCACCTGGCTGGACTCGACAAGTGCGGGCATGGGGTGAGGCCGTGGTTTTGCCTTTCCAGGAAGAAATGAGGCCCGGGCAAAAGCAGCTGGCCGAGGCAGAGCCTTGACCTGGCACCCCAGTCGGCCTTTGGCCACCAGGTCCAGACCACCGCTTCCAAAGAAGGGAAGCGGCCGGCCAGCTGATTGCAAGTGGGGGATGGGAGGGAGACAACAGCTGAAGCCAAGTCCAGCAGGGCGTTGGCGTTGCTTCTTCAGCTGGGACTGGCCTGGCCTAGCGGGCAGGCGGGGCCTTCACTGAGGACCCCCGAGGCCCGCCCTAGGCCCCGGTGGTGGCGGGTGGCGCATGCGCCCTTGGCCTCAGGGTTGAACCCAAGCCCACAGGGCACTCAAAGCAGCCGGAGAAAGAAGGGGCCAGGGGAGAGGAAGGCATGTAGGCGAGGCGGGCAGGGCTCGCCCACCTCTTCTCCTCAGGTCCCCGAGAGAGAAAGAGAGAGAGAGAGAGAGAGAGTGAGAGACAGACAGACAGACAGGCAGGGAAAGAGTGAGAGATCCCTGACCTCTGAGTATCTGCATCCACCACTGCTGCCAACTCACAGGCCATCCCACTTCCCCCCCTCCATCCCCATCCCCAGGCGCGGCCCCCCGGGGCCAGCCACACCACAGAGAGGCCCCTTCATGGTCACCTCCGTGCTGTCCCTTCCGGGCCTGACCCCACTGCAGGGGAACCGGTTCAGACAATCCAATCGTCTACATGTCCCTCTCCATGACAATTGTCTTCTCCAGTCTCACATGCCCAAACCGCACCCCCAACATCCTCCTTTGTCTGCAGCTGGAGATAGGAGGAGAATCTCTGCCATTGTGTTGAGAGACTCAGTTTCGCGGGTTTCTCCCCTGTACACGTGTTCTTAAGCTGGGTATTATTTTCTCCAGCGAACCTGTCTTGTGAAGGATTTGGCCAGCCATAAGAAGCTTCAGGGAAGAGGCGGAGGGGCTTCTCTCTCCGCCCCCGACAGCCCTGAGCTGGGTCAGTGCCTCAGACCTGGCCAGGGGCAGCCCATCCCCCGGCGCCCTCTCCCGGGGCATCCCAGGAAAGCTTCACAGCCAGCCCCACCCCACTCGCCACTGCCAGGACCATCGGCCTCCCTCGGGAGGACGGGGCAGGACAGGGAACCGGGTGTGGGAGGCCGCCAGATCTCAGCTCTGGCACACAGGCTGCCAGGCTGCCTGGTCCTCTGAGGGGGCCCAGCACATGCCCCAGGAAACTTGGCGGCAGGCCCTGGGGCTCTCTCCTCTGAAACTCGTCCACTTGAAAGGGGCCTGGCCCAGGTGGCTGGTTCGACCGGTTGGAAAGAAATCTTTTTCTTCTCTGAGAGACTGTTGCTTGTCATCTCCTGGACATGAGATGACAGACAATTGTTCCCATTTCCCTTTCTACTTGAAACCTGATGGATACATTGCCCACTGCCTTTAGAGACTGCAGGTCTTTCTGAAACTCTTTTCAGTGCGCTGGCTTACTTCAGCATCATTTCATTGTTCCATCCGAAATTCCTTTCAGTTGGATCTATTTTCCTTTCTAATCCTTTTGTATACCTAGATATTTAAAAGCTGCTCAAATCTGTAGTGGAGAAAAGTTGGGTTACAACTCTTTCAGACAGCATGTAAACCCACATTTTAGGGTTTCTACACAAAACGTCTCTGCCATGTTTCTAGCAGCTCTCCTTCCATATATTTTCCTCCAGGACTTCCTGTGACAAAATTGCCTTTCTAAAAGCCAGTCCTCCGTTCACTCTCTTGGCCAGTCACGTTTCCATAGAAAGAAAAAGGACTGGATTTTCCAAAGATGCAACAAGAATGATCAAGTCCCGATTCACACCTAGATATCCTGCTCCTGTTCTCCATGAATTGTAAAATTGAAGTTAATTATCTCGTTCATTTTGTCTAAATCTATTGGGTCACTTTGGCACTGAGCCCCTAAGCTGGTCCACAGCCTGCTTCAGCAGACACCAAACTCTCTCTCAAGTGCCTGCATTCGTGTGCTGAGTAGGTATTGTATTTATTTAGATCGTATTCAACAAAAGATCTTCACGGATTCACTCAAGTACTTAAGCATCTACTATGTGCCCAAAGGTCTTGAAATGTTGGGGGTCTGCAAGGAAGACAGATATGCCTAAACAGATAAATTACACTACTGAAATCATTTGAATGAAAGAGATGTGAATAAACTGCCGTGGGACTCCAGGCAAAGAACCCCCATGGGTTGACCTACAACTAAGAGATACAGCTCTGTCCTGGGGCTCTGAGGAGAAAAACAGCCACCATGGGGGGTGGACAGGCTCTGTACCATCTAAGGAAAGGAAAAGGAAGGGAGAGAAGATAAAGAGAAAACAAGAGAAACGGAAAGGTTTTCTTCTTCTGAGTGTTTCTGCCACCCACTTTTGGAGCACACTGCTTGCTGATGTCCTTTCCGGCCAGTCTTATCCTTCAGCCGGCTTCAGGAGACTTCAACAATTCGATTGGAAGAAAACATGGCCCTGGATTAGGCAATGTGTTTGTAATTATGGCACCCAACACATAAGCAACCAAAGGGAAAACAGATCAATTCAACTTCATCAAATTAAAACTTGAGTGCTTTGAAAGACATGATCAAGAAAGTGAAAAGACGACTCACAGAAGGGGAGAATATGTTTACAGATCTTTACATATCTGATAAGGGTCTACTATTGAGAATATATAATACATTCTCCCCTCTCAACAATAAAATACAAATAGCACAATGAAAAATGGGCAATGCATTTGGATAGGCATTTCTCCATAAGAAATACATGCCTGCCTGGTGCTGTGCTGTCCCTGCCCGAGGCTGAGGTTTCTGTGCTGGCCATCAGGTGGCAGCCTCCTGTGTCAGTGGTGCCCACTGAGCTTTGTTGGAGCAATTGGAGAAAGGAGGAGTCATGCAGAAGTCATGCTGACCCTCCGCCTGCCTCAGGACCCACTTGCACTTCCTATTACTAGTGTTCCTCTTCACCGACTGAGTGGAGCAAAAGCAGGAAGGAGGGATCCAAGATGCCCCTATTTGTTCATTCGGCAGCTATGTGCCAAGCCCTCACCCTGGGCCGGGAGCCCTGGTGGTCCCAAGGGTGGTACTGAAATCTACCCAGTGGTCCCTGCCCACCAGGAGCTCAGTCTGGAGGCAGATGGACAAAAGCACAAAATCAGAGACACGTGAAAGAGAAGAGCATGAACTGGAATGAAAATAAAGAGTGTCCTGCAGGGAGGGCTGGGGTCTCACTGGGTAGGAGGGTCTGAAAGGCCTGACTGAGGTGACATTTGCTGTGACCAGAATGACAGGAGGACCCAGTGCTGCACTCATCTGTGATCAGCGTGCCAGGGAGAAGGCACTGCTGGTGTGGAGACACCCAGGTAGAAGTGAGTTTGGCCAGAGGAGGTTAGAGAGGTGGGCACTGTGGCTGCAGATAGCCTGGAGGGGAGAGGAGGGAGAAGGGCAGGCCAGACCCAGGAACTGGGAGATGGTGTGAGGTGTCTCCTCCTCTCTGAGAACACTGCTCCCCACCCTGCATCTTTAAACTGCAAATATTCTCTCTCTCTCCATCTCTGTGGACCAGGAATCCTGCACAACTGAGCTGGAGCCTCTGCTCATGACGACTTCCAGGTTGGGGCTGTGGCCTCCACTGAGGCTGGAACAGGGTGAGATGTGCTGTCAAGCTTACTCTTGTGGGCTCAGTCAGGAGCAGCTTCACTGAGAGCCCGGCTCCTTTCTGTCTGTTGGCCAGGGCACTCCCTTGGTTTTCTTCTGTGTGGGCCTCTGCATAGGGGAGCTCAGGACATCCATGTATGTCCCCAGGTCCAGGGGTTAGACAGACTGAGAGAGGGGAACAAGGGAAGAGGGAAGAGGGAACACAAGAGAGCGAGTGAGAGAGAATGACAGCCTCGGTGATGGAATCTGAGAAGGGTCGTCCTGTCACTTGTGCTGGGTCTGTTGGTCCGAAGCCAGTGCCTAAGCAGTCAGTGGTCCACAGGGACGTGTAGAACAGGCAGGGAGATCATCCCTGCAGGGGCACGCTGACCTTGACTCGAGTGTCCTGGTTGCGAAAGGCTCCCTTCCTACCTGGGCTGATCCTGCGTTGAGCTCAGATCCTCCTCTTTGGGAGTGTTGCTCATCGTGACCCGGGTGTGCTCTCCCGGGTTCCCTGGGCTCCTGTCTCCTCCAGGAGGGAGATGTACACTGAAGAGGCTGAGGCCAGAGCAAGCAGGGACCACTCCACCCTCCCAGCTCATTTGCTTCCTTCCCCAGGAGGGCCGACTCCTCAGGAGCCTCTCCTCACTGCTCACCATCTTCTCTGCTCTGAGAGCACCTCGTTTCAGCCTCTGAAGGAGACCTGGGGAGAAGTTTGCAGGTGGGAAGGCCTCTCTCCATGGGAGCCTCAGAGTGGACAGGGACCTTCGACAGGGCTGGGCATTGTCCCCTCAGTCAACTTGGACTTCCTGGGAGGCAGCAACACCTGGGGGCAGGGCCTAGGCTGGTGGAAGGTCTCTAAGCTTCCCCACAATGCCCATCTTCCTGGTCTCTCCTGATTGGGCACAGGCCTGCACAAGCACACAACATTTCAGAACCCCTGGGGTCATGTGCAGCCCATCAAGGCCGCTGTGTCTGTCTCATTGTGTGGTTGTCCGTCTCACCTTCCTTGCTGATTCGCTGCTCTGTTCTAGATCCAACCTCAGGCGGCTGCAAAGTTGACCTTCCACGTCAGCTTGCCACTGAGATGGTTACTGTTTCCAGAAATGCTTAGGGGCCGGGCTTTGCCCAACCATGGCGACATCAAGTGGGCAACCTCTGACAATGAAGCCACCCCCTTTCAGGCTTGCGCCGCTCACAGGGCCGTCACACTGAGGGGGTGGGGACGGGACCTGCCCTGGGCCAAAACACCACGACTCTCACTGTTCTTCCCTCAGCTTCAAATGCTCCTCAGTTGGTTGTATGTCTTTGGTCTCTTCCCAGAAGTTGTTTTCTGACAGCGCGTCCAGTGTGATCATGGCTTTCCGGGAAGAGGATTGGCTGAATTCCTCACTCAACCATTTGGTGTGTCCTGCCGCCCCACCCCGATCACTTTCTAAAGGCTCATCCTTTCAGCAATCTGAGGACCCAAGATTGTGAGTCTGTGTCCCGGAGGGATTTTGAGAAGAGCTGGTGGGATGGCAGTATTGCAAAGCATAAAGTCTTGTTTCCAGAAAGCTCTCTGGGATCCTCATCATCTTGCTGTTTTGGAGTCAAAGCCCTGAGGTCTTTAAAAAGCCAGCAATGTTAGAACATGGGCAGGACAAACAAAAGTCTCTGGGCTCCAACACCAACTAAAATATTCTGAATTTCTAGTAAACTGAGACGAGTGGAAAGGAATTGGGAGTATGGAGTGGAGGGGCGGTTTGGGCCAACTACGCATCTGGGAGGAGAAATGCCATGCAGAGCAGCCTTTCTGGGGGCATAAGTGTGGGACATGTGTGCAGACCCCCGCTGCAGACATTGCTGCTGCTGCCCTTCAGTTCCCTCAGCCCACTTGAGTCCCTGCAGTCCCTGGGAGCCAGTCCCCAGCAGGCCCACAGTGTCCCCCTGGAGCACCTGCATCCACTCTCTGTCTGAGGGCTCTCTCCTGCACCGGGAGCTTCCTCTCCTGCAAGCCTGTGCCAGCCTGTAGCACAGAAGCCTTCATGACCCGGGGTAAAACCTCCACTGACGGGGACAGAGCCAGTCCGGGTGGGATCTCGTCTCCCAACAGGACTAGGATGGATGCTCACCTCAGTGCTCCCTCGTCAGGCCCCGCACTGGCTCTCCTCCGCCAGGCTCCCTTCCCCCATGGTCTCCCTCGGGCCTCCTCCATCACCTGAAAACAAACCACTTGCGATACAACCTTGTCTGCTTTGGGGCCCCAAACCCTGCCGAGGCTCCACGCTGGCTGTGACTTGGAGCAAGTCGTCCAGCCTTCTGGACTTGAGCTTCCTCACCTGTAAGATGGGGACAAAAGACCTGCCTCCCGGAGTCTTCGGAGGAGACACAGCATGGGAAGATGCAAACCGCTGCAAAGAAGGATGCCAGGTGATCACCCAGTAAAACACCAACCTTGCCAAAGCAACAGGAGCTCGTGAGGCTGAGGGAGGAACGCGGGCAGCCTGTCCCAACAACGTGGAGATTCACTGACGAGTGTGGCCGTGCAGGGTAGGCCCCCGAGCAGTGGAAGAGCCATTAACAAGGAGGGTGAAAGGACAGAGGCTTCCAAGGAGAAAGATTTAAGTGTTAGAGGATCACAGAGGCCTTAGGAAAATCGTGAGGCCCTGGAACATGTTACTGAAATGCTATTATTGGCCGTAAAAATGTGTTACAAATACCCAGTCCACTCTGGATTACTTCTCTTTGGTTGTAGGAATGAGTGCACACTTGTGATTAGAACCCACATTTTGTTAAATATAGGATATCTTTATTTTTCTTAACTTTTAATTATTTTTTTTGTCGATGAAGTGCCAAGCATGGGTTTTCTCCATTCTTCTCTTTGCATGGGTGGCCTCTACTTTCAGAAGTGGATTCATGGTGCTCATCACCACTACTATCCCGAGGGACAGCCCTCTTTCAGGTCATACAGTGGATGTGAGCTCCAGGTGGGCAGGGACCACGTCGGGTCATACTGGTGAAGTTACAGTGCTCGGCCCACGGCAGGGACCAGAGCTTATTGGGTAAATGAGTGAGTGAAACAATGAACGAATGCATGAATGAGTACATGAGTGCAGGAGTGAGTGAGTGAGGGAATGAGTGAAGGAATGACTGGGTGAATGAAGCAATAAGTGAATAAACCACAGCAGCTGGATCCATACAGGAGGAGGCTTTATCTGTGGCGGGCTCACAGGGTGTCACAGCACAAGGCCTAGACGGTGGCATGGAGCATGTCCAGCTCTCCTTCCAGCACTGAGCCTCCGTCACCTGCAACACAGTGTGGTCCTGGTTCTTCTTCAGCTCCACCTCAAACAATGCTGAATGTTCCCGGGAGCAGGGCAGCAGGAAGGGAACCTGAGGAGGGACTTCCCAGACCCTGCGCCCTGGAAGACCACTGTGACAGCCTGGCAGGGGGCTCTTAACACGCTCCAGGCACCAGGCTAGAGATACTCAAGCCATTCCTCAGGGAAGTCTCCCAACAGCCCATCAGGAGGCCAAGTCATTTCCTCATTGTACAGATGGGGAAACTGAGGCTGAGAGCCTCACCTGCATCACCAGCTAGAAAGAGGCTGAGCAGGCACTAGGACCCCTGTTTCTCTGACTTTGGATCATTCCAAACCACTGTCCTGCACTGCGGCCTCCTCGGGCCCAGGGGTCCTGGCCTCCCTGGGGCCTGCACCCTTCTGGCCTCCAGCCATCACTGAACTAAAGGGACAGGGTCACTCTGTCTGCCTGGGGCTGGGTATGGTGGCCGGGGAATGGCCAGCCGTGGGCGCTGTGGGCTCTCCCAGTACCAAGGACCAGCCTATCCCCCCACAGAGTGAGGTCTCTCTGGGCATCAGGACCAAAAGTTGTCAGAACTTTAGGGAAAAGAGGTCCCTCCCTCAGCATGGGGGAGCCCTTCTCAGGCAGGCCCCATGGGGTCTAAGAGGCACTGGGTTCAAATCCCGGCTCTGCCACTCTGCAGGGCACAGAGGGGGCAAGTCTCTTTGAGCCTCAGTTTCCTCATCAGTGAAATGAAGACAATAATTGCTCCTCCCCCAAGGAGTTGTGGGGAGGATTCAAGGAGATAGCTCAAGAGGAGAACAGAGGCCCCAGTAAGTGCTCATCACCGTGAGCTGTTCCTGCTGATGTCACCCCACTGAGAGCCCCTTGGGGCCCTTCGCCTCTGCCCACTCTGATCTCCCCCCAGGCATGCCCTACTCGCTCTGACTCCGCTGTTCCTCTGGAATGCCTTTCTCCACCCCATCTCGTCCCACGGCAGTCAGCCAGCCAGGTGGGGATCCAGGACCCAGCCCCATCTCTCCTCCCGTGATTCCTCTTCAGTAGAGCTAGTAGCTGTTGTGATCTGAGAAGGTGCAGGGCACTCCAGGTGCAGCCTCAGCGAACTTGTCTGACACCACCATGAAATGTCGGCTGCCACCCCACTTCACAGGTGAGGAAACCGAGGCTCCAATGGCAGTGCCTCTCTGAGGTCACCAGGGCTCTCTCGCTCATCCCCACTGAGCAGGGCCCCTCCATCGCAGAGGCTGAATGTGCTGGATATGTGGGCTGGGGCTGGCACAGTGCCTGAGGCAGCCATCACTCCTGGAAGACCCTGAGGTGTGCTTTGGGCACAATGACCTTCTCCAAAGCCTCCAGCCCCGTGCTCTGACCTTCTGGCACCTTCTATGACACCTCCACTGTGTCTTGTCAAAGTCACTTCTGCTCACACAAGCTCAAGTGGGTCCTGCTGTTGCAACTGAGAACTCCCCCTGGAGGGGGCATGTTCAAGGAGGTCCCTGTGACTCACTGCACTGCCCTAGATGTGCTTTCCCTACTGAGGATAGGGCTCTCTGCTTGGAGGGAGAGGGAGCAGGCAGGAGTGTCCAGACCCTCATCATCATCAGTCCTGGATGGCAGGCCAGGCTGCTCAGCTCAGGTGTGTTAGGGAGCAGGAGGGGCATGGGCAAGGCCAAAGCGAAGTCAGGTGTGGTAGGGGCGGGGCCAGGGGTGAGGGGAGTGGTAGGGACAGAAGCAACAGGAGCGGGGCCTTCCAGCTGGGCAGGTCACCCCAGGAACCTTCATCCCCTGCATCCTAGCTGCTCCTCCTTCTCCCTCCCTCCCTCAGGTCTCTGCTTCAGGGTCTCTGGACTCCCTGTTCCCAAATAAGATCACAGGGTAGAAGGAGACCTTGGGTGTCAGAGACTGTGACCAAACCTTAACATCATGTTTACATTATGAGCCAGAATCTCCACCTCTAGGGATCGGTCCTAAAGAAGTAGAGATTTATGGATGCAGGTGTCCCTTTCAGCACGCTGACGGGAGTGAAAAATCAGAAATGATCCGTGTTGCCCAGCAGAGGCTCTTAGGAAATTCTGAGGCCGATGCAGAGGAGGAAGAGGATTGACTGGCCAGGGTCCAGCCCTGGGGAAATCAGGTTCCAGAAGAGCACACTCCCTGCAGTCCTTCCCACACGATAGCCGCAAGTGCACACTCACACACATTTGCACATAGACATACCCATGTGCATACAGATGCACATAGCTGAATGGGCACATGCACACACGTGCACACACACGTGCATACAAAGACAAAGGACTGAAACGGTAAACACTGCCTATTAAGGGCACTCCTCAGTTTCCACTTAATTCTTAATTCCCTTAGAATTCATTCTTTTATTCTAATAAACGTTCATTGTCTTTGTAATAAAAACCTTTACAAAGAAAAACTAAATAATGTACGTCAGTCCAAAGATGAGTGATAAATGGATAACATTAACCATGTGATTTTAATCTTGTTAGAATTATAAGAGGAATAGAGGCATATTCTATCAAGTTGAAACATCACGCAGGCCCCTAAAGGAGAAGAGAAGCGAGTGGTAATTCCCATCCCCAGTGGTGAACCCCATGGAAGATTTGGTGCATATCTCTCTGGCTCTGTCTCTCTCTTTCTGTCTGTCTGTCTCTGTCTCTCTCTCACACACAGATTCATTTTCATAGATGCGTGTCTCCCGGCTGATATCACATATACGTGGTCTTACAGATGGGACGGATGGATCCCATCGCCTCGCCATGGACAGTAGCGTTCCTTCCAATTGCTTGCTATTGCAACCAGTGCTGTGATGAATAGTCTGGAAAATACATCTTTGAAAATTTGGGCAGGAATTTCTGTGGGATGAAGTCTTGGGATCAGCACCGCCAGCACAGGCGTGCCCCTGGGGACAACGATGGGTCCTGCAGGCTGGTCTCCAGAGAGGAGTGTCCATTCATACATGTCACTAGGGGTCTACTGGGGCCTCTGCTTCCTCACATTGTCACCAGGGCTTGTCATCACCACACTGGAACCTTGCCCGTCTGATGGGGCCCAGTGCCCTCTCCACAGTGTCTCCATGTGCGCATCTCCTCCTCGGGGAGCTCGCGCATCTCTGACACGTGCTGCCTCTGTGTAGCGCCTCTCGTTGGTGTTGAATGTGTTTGCTCTTTATCTCTTTTTAAAACTCTGACTTTCGACCGTTTTTGTAGACCACAAGGATGCGTAACCTTTCCCTGGCCTTGTGTTATGAGGAATACATTCCGGTTTATGGTTTGTCTTTCCAGCTTTAACTCTTTTCTTGTTTTTGTTTCTGCCGCACGAAGAGCAACGCATTTCGTGTGTGGCTTCTGGCTCTGGTGTTCCACTTAGAACAACAGTCTGTACCCCAAGATTGTGCACATATGTAGCAAAAGGGCTTTCTTGGATACATGAAATCTAGACTCATCTGGGATTTTCCTATTAAATTAGAGAAATTCTATTTCAAATAAAAACAGAAAAGGAAAACCTATCAGGCCTTGTGAAAATGAGTGGGCAGATACAAATGTCCACCTACGGCATGATTTCACTTATAGGAAACATCCAGAACAGATTAAAAATAAAAAAAACCGTGACAGATAACAGATTAGGGGTTGCCAGGGCCTGAGGGAGAAATGAGGAGTGAGTGCTTTTAGAACAGGGTTTCCTTTTGGAGAATGAAATATTCTGAACCCAGACAACGGTGATGGATGCACAGCATTGTGAATGTACTTGATGCTCATGAGGTGTACAATTTAAAATGAAAAACAATAAATTGTTAAAAGATGAAAGTTAAATTTATTTTAAATATTCAAGATATAAACAATAAAAACAAAGCAATGAAAGGAACCAGGAAGGAAACAAATACAATAAACAGAGTAGGGAAGGATATTTGTGGTAAGGGAGCAGGTGGAACAGGTGGGACTGGAGGTGCTAATGAGGGAGGTTCCCGAGCCAGCTCTCCCAGGGCGCAGAGATTGGCCTCAGCTGCCTCCCTGTATCCTGCAGGCGCCTGTGCAGGGGATGGCTCTCCCTGCACGGAGGCTGTGGCCTCAGCTGCCTCCCAGTGTCCTGCAGGAGCCTGTGCAGGGGATGGCTCTCCCTGCACAGAGTCTGGGGCCTCAGCTGCATCAATGTTTCCTGCAGGTGCCTGTGCAGGGGACGGCTCTCCCTGCACGGAGGCTGGGCCCTCAGCTGCCTCCTGATCTGCTGGAGCCTGTGCAGGGGATGGTTCTCCCTGCACAGAGGCTGAGGCCTCAGCTGCCTCCTGGTGTCCTGCAGGGGCCTCTGCAGAGGATGGCTCTCCCTGCACGGAGTATGGGGCCTCAGCTGCCTCTCGTTCTCCTGCAGGAACCTGTGCAGGGCATGGCTCTCCATGCACAGAGGCTGTGCCCTCAGCTGCCTCCTCTTCTCCTGCAGGAGCCTGTTCAGGGGATGGCTCTCCCTGCATAGAGGCTGGGGCCTCAGCTGCCTCCTGGTCTCCTGCAGGAGACTGTGCAGGGGATGGCTCTCCCTGCACGGAGATTGGGGCCTCAGCTGTCTCCTGTTTTCCTGCAGGAGCCTGTGCAGGGGATGGCTCTCCCTGCACAGAGCCTGGTGCCTCAGCTGCCTCCCTGTATCCTACAGGAGACTGTGCACGTGATGGCTCTCCCTGCACAGAGGCTGAGGCCTCAGGTGACTCCTGGTGTCCTGCAGGAGCCTGTGCAAGGGATGGCTCTCCCTGCACGGAGGCAGGGGCCTCAGCAGCCTCCCTGTCTCCTGCAGGAGCCTGTGCAGGGGATGGCTCTCCCTGCACAGAGGCTGGGGCCTCAGCTGCCTCCTGGTCTCCTGCAGGAGACTATGCAGGGGATGACTCTCCCTGCACGGAGATTGGGGCATCAGCTGCCTCCTGTTATCCTGCAGGAGCCTGTGCAGGGGATGGCTCTCCCTGCACAGAGCCTGGTGCCTCAGCTGCCTCCCTGTATCCTACAGGAGACTGTGCGGGGTATGGCTCTCCCTGCACAGAGGCTGAGGCCTCAGGTGACTCCTGGTGTCCTGCAGGAGCCTGTGCAGGGGATGGAGCTCCCTGCATGGACTCTGGGGCCTCAGCTTCCTCCTGGTCTGCTGCAGGACATGGTGGATATAATTTTTCTCCCGGGATTGAAGCTGGGTCATCTGGTGGCTCTGAAGGTTTTATCACTGTCACTGCAGACCCTCTCCCAGTAGCTGCTGATTCAGTCCTGTGGGACACCGGCGCTCGATCGGGGAGATGGATGGAATATCCCCTTCCAGCAGTTCCACGCTGTCTCCTGTCTGGAGCTCTGCAAAGACAGTGACTGGCTCTGTCCCAGAGGCATCAGAGCCCTGCCCAGCTGTCCTTGCTGCTGCTTCTGCCCTCTGGACCTAATTCTCCCAGATCAGGCACACACCTGTGTCTGCACAGTATTCCACCCCTGAGGAAAGACCTACACCTCAGGGGCTTGGGATAAACCTCAGGCAGAAGGGTGCCATCCGCTCACTCCACATCCCACCCAGCCGGCCTTGACCTGGGCTTTGAATCTGACCGACACCCCCCAGGCTTCTAACACCTCACCGACTGCTCCTGCTCACGGTGGTCTACCCACATGAACCCGCCCTTCCAGGTACACATGGGGAGGTGATGTAGGGCTGCCCAGATGGGACCATAGTGGTAGCCTGGTTTGGAATGGCCTTCCCTGGGCCTCCCGGTGTTACCTTTCCATCCCTCCGGGTAAACAGCAAGAGCTGTCGGCCGTGAGAGGGGCACCAGCATCTGCATGGGTGTTTGGGGGCTTTCCTGGGGCTCCGGCCCCTGGTCATTGGGAAGCAGCAACTAAACATGTTGCTCCTTCTAGACAAGTGCTAGACAAGTGAGCTCGCTTGGGGGCTGTGTTTAGGATGTGTGTGCCTAGTTAGCAGGGTTTCCAAGTTCTGTTTGGCTCTGTGAGGTCACTTCCTGGGATCCCCTTACCTAAGCTTCCTCCTCACACAAGACCTTCCTAAGGGCCCCCCGGGTTGCTGACTGCTCACTCTCCATCTCCGTACCCTGTCCAGACACAGTCACACCAACACAGTCCACCCCACAGCCTCTGGGGAGGTCTGGACGCAACCGGGGCCCCAGCTTTGAGGACACAGAGTTGAATTCAGTCCCGCTCCTGCTTCTTGCCAGTGATGTCACCCTGGACAACCCTGCGTCTCTCACTGCCTCCCCTCTCAGGGTCTCTCCTCTGTTCATGTCCCTCTCTGTGTAGTGGGGGTCATTCTAGCATCTACTTCCTAAGGATGTCATCAGGTGTATAGACCTAGAGATCCCTTCAGAATCTGTGAATCCCGTGGGCTGCTCCCACACGTAGCTCCTGCACAGACTTGGCAGTGCCAGGATTACAGAAAGGGCTGGCTGTAGTAGAGAATACAACGCAAAGAGGCTTGGGTCTGCTGGGCGTCTGGGAGAGGCACTTCCCCTCTTGCCTGTTTCCCAGTGTCCCTACGGAGGGTTGAAATGAAATGAGGTTCAGACATCATCTCCTTCGGGCTCGCAACCCTCCAGGGCCTACTATTATATTTAGACTCAGGTCCAAGTGCCTGAGTGGCTGTCATCTCAGCCTATGTGGTGGGCAGCCCCCACAATGGCTCCCAGGGTTCCCACTTTCTAGGCACACATCCTATGTAATCCCCGCTCCTCAATGAGAATGGACTTTGCGGCTGGCTTCTAACCAATAGAATAGGGCCGAGTGATGGGTGGTCACTTCCACGGTCGGCTTAATGAAAAGTCTGTGACTTCTGCCTGGTTCTGTCTCTCCTGTGTACATTCTATCTCTCTGTCTCTGTCTCTCTCTCTGTCTCTGTCTCCCTGTCTCTGTGTCTCTGGCTGTCTGTATATCTCTTGGTCTCTCCCTGTCTCTCTGTCTTTCTCTTTCTCTCTCCTCTCTGTCTCCCTGTCTCTGTCTGAGTCTCCTCTCTTTGTCTCTCCTACCCATCTTTCTATCTCTGTGTGTCTCTGTCTCTCTTTCTCTCTCTCTTTCTGTCTCTCTGATCCACTATTCAGGAGAAGCCAGATCAGATATTATGAGCTTTCTTCCCTATGGCACCCCCTAATGCAAAGAACTGGCAGAGGGTCCAGGGCCACAGACAGAAAAGGCCTGAAACCCCCCATCCAAACTGAATCCTACCACTGCCCCGATACTCGTGAATGATCTCCGAGATGGCTCCTGCCTCTATCGAGCTTCAGTTGAGAACACAGCCCCAGCCTCCTGCTAGACCTTGACGGGGAGCCTCCCAGCTGACCTGAGCCTGGACCCTGGTACAGACACTGTCAGATGCTCAATGATAGGTCTCGTAAGTGCTAAGTGAGGCTAATGCTGTCACCCAGCGTAGACAGCTAGTACCTCCTTCCAAGCCTGGGTCTGGCCCTACCATCCTCTCTCCCTCACTTCTCTCCTCCTCAGCTCACTCTAGCCACACTGGCTCTTTTCTCACCTCCTCTCTCGTCAAATTCTCTTCTGCCTCCAAGTCTCTGTGCCTTTGAGCTTCCCCCCAGCACGCTGTTTGCAGACAGATGCAGGGCTGGTTCCTCTTGTCCTTCTGCTCAGGGCACAATTGTTCCCAGGGGGGCCCTTTACACCCACTTAGGGGCTCCAGGCCCTCCCTCCTCCAGCACCCTGCTTCATTGCCCTGTATCACCTGCTCTTCTTTTTCGCATGGATTTGTTCATGATTTTGTCCCTTCTACCTCCAGGCTGTGAGCTCCTGGAGGACAGGGACCATGTGGGTGCTTTCAGCACTGCCCTCAGGACAAACACGGGCCGTGCTCAGGGTGAGTGCTGGGGCCACAGTAGCTGACAGAATCATGAGAGGATCTCAGAGTCCCCTCCCGCCTCTGATCAGCTCCCATTGTGGACGTGGATGCCAGTAATGAAAGGTGCCTGTTGCTTTAGACAGGGGAACACCCAGAACGAGCCCTGGGCGTCCCTTCCCTGCTCCACTTGCTCCATTGAGCACGAATGGACACAGGACACCACTGGTGGTCAGCCCTAGCCTTGCAGCCCTAAGCAGGAAAGCAGAAAGCAAAACACACACCTTTCTTTGTTTGGGGTCCTCAAGGTAGTTGTTCCACCAGGGCCGAGGGTGCAAAGGAGCAGGACCTGTGGGCTCCAGGAGGGACGTGAGGGACCTCAGAAGCCTCTCTTGCTCCCTGCTTTCCTTACACTGGCCCTGGCGTGTCCCGTTGACTCACAAGGCCTCCTCACCCCAGCCAGGCCAATGACTCCACCTCACTTCCAAAGGAGGACCCCGAGGCTCCGACACGGATGGCCTTGTCCCTGGTCCCCAGACAAGTCGACAGAACTTGTAGAACATGGCAGTTCTGCACTGCCTTACTGTTATTAGGGAGCCCCCTGGGTGCTGAGTGATTGCACCCCATTTTACAGATGACCAGTGGTCCCAGCATTCAAGGTCACTCTGCTCTAAGTGACCAAGTTCAGACGTGAACAGGGGACTAGATATCCTTGCTTTTCACCAGCTTTGAGCCCAGCATTGACCATCGAGGCCTTGTCGTGTGTTGGGGCTCCCCCAGCCAGGCGACCTCCTGAGTCCAAGCACTTGGGCACCTTCTTCTCCCTGCTTGAATCCCAACACACCCTCTTGAGGTCAGAGTCACTGACCCCAATTTTCATGGAGGAAACTGAGTCTCCGAGAAGACACCGCATTACCTTGTCTGTCACAGGGCTGTGAGGTGACCCAGCTATGGGTTTGACCCCAGGTCAATCTGACCCTACAGGCTCTGCTAGCACAGGAGCCTGAGGAGGTGGCCTGTGAGCCCAGCACAGAGGTGAGTCCATCCTGGATGGGGGCTCGGGAGAGGGGCACTGCAGGCTAGGAGCTCTGAAGGGGGCAGGGGCTTGGCAGGGTCCTTGGGGAGGAAGGCTCTAGGGAGGGTGGGGTGCGGTGAGGGGTACACTCTGGGCACGGTGTCTGGACCAGATCACACAGGGCTGTGACTCAGGCAAGGAGTCGGGCCTCACTACAGGTTGGTTGGACATGAACGAGCAGTCTCATCAGAGCCTCTGACAGTTAGATCCTAGATTTGGAGGGAGCTTGGTGTGGGCACCTTATCCACGTCCAACCAAGCCCTGTGGCTGAACAGCACTAGGGACTGAGGAGAAGGTGCCCTTGGCAATATCGAGTCCCTCCTCTTCATGTGAGGCTGGGTTGAGCTGGCTCCATGCCTGACCTCACCCCCTTGGTGACGGTGGGCTTCTTCAGGTCAAAGTCATACTAGGCTTCGGGTTCATTGCATTGAACACATTGGCATCCTCAGGGGTATTCAGCATGGGGGGGTGGGGCCAAAGGAGGGTTGGCTGTGCTCAGGACAGCCATACCAGGGACAAGGAAATGCACAGAGACAGGAAGCAGATCAGTGCTTGTCAGGGTGTGGGGAAGTGGATATGGGGGCATGGCTGCTTCATGAGTACAGGGGTTCTGGTGGGGTGAAGCAATGATCTGCAACTAGATAATGGTGACGGTACACAGCATAGAAGATGTAGTTAATGGCCGGCCCTGAATTGTACAACTTTAAGTGATGAAAACATTACACTTTATTGAATCTAAATTTGAACACATAAAACATAAAAAATCATAAAACATAGAAAAGGGAAAAGACATCCTGCCCTCACAGGCAAGGTGAAGGACAGCTCTAGGGTGGAGCTGGAGCCGGCTGGGCCTTAGTTGCTGACGATGAGGGTGGTGCTGCAGCTGCTCTAGCGCTGGAGCCACTGCTGTGGCTGATGCTAGAGATACCACCAGCTCTGGCTGTGCCACTGGCCCAGGAGCTGGACTTGATCTGGGGCTGGAGCTCGGACTGTCTCAGGCGATGGTGCCTGACCTGCTTCTAGAATTGGCTCCGGTCCTGAGACTGACTCTAGCTCTGCATTGTTGACAGATTTGGTGCGGGAGCCAGTGATGGAAATGGCTGCTGCTCTGGAGCTGGTCAAGTGTGGGAGCTGGAGGAGCTCTAGTTCTGGAGCTGGCCGCAACTGAGCTCTAGAGCTGGCACCAGAGCTCTCACTAGTCCACAGCTGGAGCAGGATCTGGTGCTATGTGGCTCTAACTTTGTAGGTTGAGGTAACTCTGGCTCTGCTGCTGGTGACCGAGCCTTCTCTAGTGCCTCAGCTGGTAAACAACGTGTCCTGACCTTTAGATGGGGTCAGTGACATCACCAACCCATCATGAGCTGTCCATCAGATGGTGGGAGCACTCCAGCAAATAGGATCTATTACATTAGTGTTATTTCATCTCAGTTCCAGTTACATATTTATTTTAAATATACTTAGAAGGAGACTAGGATAACAGAAACCATTACTCTTTGCTGAGATTTAACAGAGCACACCTTATTGATGTCGTTTTTTAAGAAATATTACACAGTGGAAGACATCATTCTCCTTCCTCTCTCTTTCCTCCCCAGAGGTAAGTACCGTCTTGACGTTAATATATGTATTTTGTACACATTGTCTTTTGCAAAAAGACAATCGTCCCAAATTTGCTGAGGTTTTTGTTATAAGTGGCCATCAAAGATATGCGTCCTAGTGGATACTGTTAAAAACTCTGTCCTTTCAAAGTAAAGACAACAGTTCAACAGTTAGTTGAGAAGCTACCTGCTTTGTAGATATGGTTTTTAAAAGAGAGGTTTGAAAATATCTCCATTATGTTACCATTGACCCTCCTTATTTGGAAGAGTTATGTTCTGTCAATTCTTTGCTGACACTGCATGAGCAAGAATGAACCAGTGCTCCCAGGGGAAGGACAAGGTGAGGTTTCTGCAGCCTCTGGTCGTGACATGTTTGGGAACCTCTCAATGCACAACCTTGTCTTATGTGTGTCTCTTGAAAGACACCTTATTTCATATAGATTGTTGATTCATTAGTTGAACTCTCGGCCAACAGCACTATCTGTAACTCATGCCTGAAGGAAGCTCATCTAACACAACCATTTTCTACGAAAGGCCCATCACAGGCTCCTTGTGCTTCCGAACACTACACAACACTTCAGTACTACGTTTGAGGGCCATTCTAAAGAGCTAAAGCACCAAGGAGAAGCACAAAAGGTGACAAACGTAGCATTCCATAGATTAGAAAAAGGACATTTGTTGACGTGAGAATTAAAACAAGAGTTTTAATACTGTAATAGCAAAAACTGGAAACAACCCAAATGTGCACCAAAAGAAGAACAGTCAAAGGAGATGTCGTTTACTCATACTAACATGTAACAGTGAAAAAGAATGGCATAGGTCCAAGCAAATTGTTACAAAAATATCTCCAATGTAGTTTTGAGTGAAAAGAGGAGGTTGCAGAACCAGGTCCATGCCTCACAGGAACAGGTCTGCCTGAGGTTTGATCTCCAAGCAGCTCTATCCAGCCTAATGCCAACTGCTGTGAAAAAGGAAACAAAAATTCTGTTTCTGGAATGTGCTATTTGCCTAAAGAAAATCTTGCAAGCATGTGGCTGGTAGGTTCATCTAAAAGGACAGAGAGCTGAGACTTTGCTGAGCTTACAGAATAGGATTTACGAGTTCTTTCATTCCCTGATTCCTAAGGAATATTTTTAAGTAAATGTCTGCTTGTGTGACAACATTTCACGTGAGACTCGCTTGCATTATAACCTGGTAATGAGGTTGTGGGCCTTAGCTAACCATTACCAAGGCAAAGTTTTGCTGGCTCTCCTCTCTACCAAAAGCAACCTAAAGTTGGGCAGGACTATTTTGGTGTATCTGGTGTTATTTGGGCTGGTTTGCAGCACACACCCCCAAGAAGTCTCTCACCTCTGGGCCTCTGTACTTGAGGTAGCCTCTGCCTAGAACCTCTACCCAGGATGTGTAAATGGCTCACTCTTCATTTATCATGGCTTGGCTCAAATGTCCTCTGAGAGGTGGACACCAAGACAGGATTAAACGGGCAAGGATTTTATGAGGGGAAATGCTTCTGTAACAGAAAATGGGGTGGGGGAGCCTGGCAAAGTGGGAGAGCCATCAGGCCATGATGCAAGTCTGACTCTAAATGAGGGGGAGATAGAGGGAAGGATGGGTCCAAGTGTCCTACACTGCTGTATAGTCTAAGGAAGGCTTAGGAATGCCACTGGGGAGTCCTTGAGCACAAGCAGATCAGCAGAGGAGTCCATGCCTCCCAGGAACAGGTCTGCCTGAGTGTCTATCCCTGCCTCACTCACTGATTCAGAGCAGTCCAAGGGAAGCACGACCTCAGTGCAAACAGAGGATAGATCTCATAGCCCAGCAGACTACTGACTTCATAGCTTTGGTTAATTACGTTTGCTGCAGGTGGAGGCCTTCGAGGAGCAGTCTCCTGGATACCATATCTTATCAGTCAGTTTTCCCTGATCACTCTCTGCAAAACAGCCCCACAGAACAGTAAAACATCCACCACATTTCACCAGGAAACAGTAAAAACACATTTCAGACTGGATACAAGGCACATTCCAGGACAACAAGGTAATCTGAACTGGTGTTGGGAGTAGATTAAAACTGGATTACTTCTAGGGATCAAGCAATATCAAGAGAAAGAGAGAGAAGGAAGCAAGGGAGGGAAGACAGAGGGCGTTGGCCCTCAGCATTTGGGGCTAGTATTTGGGCATGCCCACCAGGGATCATAACCGGCTGCAAGACATCCTACAAGCCATAAAGTCAAAACACCTCATTCATTTTAAAAATATCATTTCATATATTGACTTTTGTTTTAACCCGTCCCCTCATTTCAGACAGGAGATCCAGAAAAGGGAGACAACTAGTCAGTAGCCGAAGCAGGACTAGAAACAAGGGCCCCAGACTCCTGGTCATTCATTCAGGAGGACATCCCTTGTTCCTGGCCGCCTCCCAACCTGTAGGAGGACAACATTGGTGAGGACAACCTGAAGGAACTGAAGTACTTGCTTTCACAGAAGTTCAAAGGAGGTGCTTGAGCTGGATCTTAGAAGATGACTAGGAGTTTGCCAGACATCTGAAGGGCATTGGAGGCAGTGCGTGCAAAGTAGGGAGGCCTGAAACAGCGGTGGGATCAGAAGGCACAAGTGGAGCCCTCTGCTCAAGTGGATGAAGCGCTGAGGAGTGAGGTGAGCCGGGGAGGAGGATGCACTGTGGAAGACAGTGGGGAATGCCTGCAGGGGTTTTGGCAGCGAATGCCAATAGGAAGAGCTACCCTCTAGCTCACTGTGGCTGGAGCAGGGACTGAGTTGCCTAGTAGCTGATGAGGGTGGGGAACGCCCACGACAAGGCCAGGGAAGAGATGACAACGGACAGTGGCAAAGGGACTACACAGGGCAGGGGAAGGACTTACCTGGAGATGCACGGAGGGCGCCACCCCTCCAGCGTTTCCCAGGCTGATGCCAAGAAGCAAAGGACCTGGCGACAGGAAAGCGCCCTGCGCCCTGAGGAGCCGGGCAGATGCTCGGGAAACGTGTGCTCCGCGGGAAGGGGACGGCGCTCAGGCGGAGCTGGAGCTCAGAGGAAGGTCGCGCACCAGGTGGCAGGGCCAGGACCTGGGCCCCATCCACCACCCTGAGGATCGCAGGTCCCCGGCTCCGCCCAGCCCAGCCACCCCCCCTGGATGCGCCACTGGGGTCCCTCAGCACCTCTGCCTTCAGCCAATAGGAAACCTGGAGGCGGGCGCATTCGCCAGGGCGTGGGGTCAAGGGTCACACAAATTGGCCTCGCTGGGTGGCCTGGAGGGGTGAAGCGGCGATGGCGCCGGCGGCGAGGGCCCGGCTGGGGCGCCGGCTGGGCTGCCCCGGGGGCGGGGCGAGGGCTCTGAACGGCGGCCGTGTGCTCACCGAGTCGGCAGGAGGCGGCGGAGGCCGGGGGCGCGCCTGTGGGCCTGTAGGTTGGCGAGCGCGCGGCCGGCGCCGACCGCATCCTCGTGGGAGGCTGCAGCTTTTCGGGGCGCAGGGCGCCCCCCCTTCGTGCTGCCCAGCTCTGGGCGGAGCCCCGCGCCAGCTCGCGTCCGCGCCGCCGGGTCGAGCCGCTGCCATCCCTCCTGGAGCTGGAGCGGAAGGAGCGGGCGGCCCCTCCCTCGGCGCGTTCCGGCCACTGCCGCCGCTGCTCCTCCCCGTGCCCTCGGCCTCTTGAGAAGCTGCCACGCTGGAGGGTGAGACTCCGGGAGGGCGCCCCTCGAGCGGCCACAGGCACAGGAGGGGGAGGCGACAGGGGCGCTGCCTGCCTTGATGGAGGCGTGGAAACGGCGGGGTTGTGGCGGCCCGTGGGAGCCACACCTCCCCGGCGGGTCGGGGTTGTCCCCACATATCAGGGAGCAGAGGGAGGCTCAGACAGGTCAAAGGACAGGCCCCAGACCCCACAGCTGGTAGGGGGAGGTACAGTGGGATCAGCACTCGGGCGGTTGGCCCCGGAAGTTCTGATGTTAGGACAGACGGCTGCAAAAGCTCTGGGACCTTGCGGGCCGGCTGGAGTCGGTGGGCCAGAGGGAAAGGAAGCGTTAACTGGAGCAGGTACAGGGATGAGCGAGGAGGAGCGGAGGTCCGCACACACTAGGGTGTTTGCACAGGAGGCGTCTGCCTTGACTCAGGTTTGAAAAGATGGCAGCAGAGGGCGACCTGCGGCAGCTTCTCTTGGAGCCAACAGTCAGAAGAGCAAAACGAGGTGCTTGGGATAGGTTCTTGTTGGGGATGCTTGTGGGAATCTCGATGCGGGATGAAAAAGCAGCAGATTGGACCAGTTTGGCTTCTGACTTGTCTGTCAAGGGTAACAAGTGATCTTGAACTGAAAAGGGGAGATCAAGAGAAACGGGGCATTGAAGCTCCAGAGGAATGACAAGTTGCGTTGTTTTTTCCTTAATATTGAGTTGTAAGAGTTATTTATGTGTGCTGGATAGAGGTCCTTTATCATATACATGATATGTGCGGATATTTTCTGCCAGCCCACGGCTTTTCTTTTGATTTTCTTAAGTGTCCTTTGAAGAGACAAATATTTAAATTTTAATGAAATTCAGTTGATCAGTTTTTCTGCTGTGGATTGTGTTTTTGGTATGTGTAAGAAGTCTTTGCCTAACCCAAGATCACAAAGATAGTTTTCCTATATTTTCTTGTAGGAGCGTCATAGTTTTAGTTCTTCTGTTTAGGTCTATGAGCCAGCCATTTGACCTGGTATTTGTGTATGGTGTGGGGTAGGGGCCTTTTTCCATGTGGATATCCCATTGTCCTAGGATCATTAGTTGAAAGACTATCCTTTCCTTATTGAATTGTTTGGCACCTTTGTCCAAGTCAGTTGCCTGTAAACAGTCAGGGTTTATTTCTGAACTGTCAGTTCTGTTCCGTTGATCTATATGTCTAACCGTATGCTAAAATTATGCTCTTTTGATTACTGTAGCTTTATAATAAATTTTGAAATTGGGAAATGTAAATCCTCCAGCTTGTTCTTGTTTTTAAAAATTGTTTTGTCTATTCTGAGTCTTTTGATTTTCCACATAAATGTTAGGATTAGCTTGTCAGTTTTTGCAGAAGTACTTGCTGGGATTTTGGTAGGGATTATGTTGAATTTGTAGATTGATTTGGGCACAAATGCCCTCTAACATTCTTTTGTCTTCCAATCCATGAACGTAGAATCTCTCATTTAAGTAGGTCTTTAATTTCTCTCAAGTATGTTTTGTAGTTTTCAGTATACAACTCTTGCATTTCTTTTGTTACAGTTATTCCTAAGCATTTTATCCTTTTTGATGGTATTTTGAATAGAATTGTATTCTCAACTTAATTCTTGGAGCTTTCCTTGCTAGTATATAGAAATACCTTTGGTTTTTGTACATTGACCTTCTATCTTTTGACTTTGCTGAACTTGTATATTAGTTTTATATGTTGTTGTGTATTCCTTAGGATTTTCTACATACAGGATGGTGTTGTCTGGTTGTCTGTGAATCAAGACAGTTTCACGTCTTCATTTCCAATTTGCATGCCTTTGTTTCTTTCTCTTGCCTAATTGCACTGGGTAGAGCCTTCAGTACAGTGTTGAATTGAAGTGCTGTCCGTGTTCTGTTCCTGATCTTAGGGAGACAGCATTCAGTCTTTGACCATTGCGGGTGATGCGAGCTGTAAGGTTTTCACAGATGTCTTTCCTCAAGTTGAGGGAGTTCCCTTCTTGTCCTACCTTATGCGGAGTTTCTTTTCTTTTTTAAAATCCTGAATAGGGACTAGATTCTGTCAAATGCTTTTTGTATATCTGTTGAGGTGATCATGTGATGTTTGTCCTTTATTCTGTGAGTAGGATATATTACGTTAGTTGATTGTTGGATGTTAAACCAGCTTGCATTCCTGGGAGAAATTCCTCTTGTTCTTGGACAATAATCCTTTTTCCACTGGGTTGGTTATGCTAACATCTTATTGAGGATTTTTTTCTTGTGATGTCTTTGACTGGTTTTGGTATCAGGATATTCCTGGCCTCATAGAATGAGTTTCTGGAAAAGTTTGTGAAGAATTGGTGTTATTCCTTAGGTAAATGTTGGGTTAATTTACCAATGAAGTAAGTTATCTGGGTCTGGACTTTCCTTGGTAAGAAGAGCTTGTTTTATTACTAATTTAATTTTTTTAAGCTTGTTATAGGCACATTAAAATTTTCGATTTCTTCTTGAGTCAGCTTGGGTAATTTGTGTCTTCCTAGGAATGTGTTTTTTCTTGTTAGTTATCTAATTTGTTGGCATAAAGTTGTTTCTAGTATTCACTTCTGATCTCCCACAGTTCTGTACGTTGGTAGTAATCTTCTTTCTTTAGTTCCCGATTTTGGTAATTTGTATTTTCTCTTTTTTCCTTTGTCAGTCTAGCTAAAGAATTGTCAACTTTATTAATGTTTTGAGAGAACCAAATTTTTGTTGAATTGATTTTCACTATTGATTTTCTGATTTCTGTTTGATTGATTTCTAGTTGTATTTTTAGTATTTCCCTTCTTTGCTTGCTTTCGGTTTAGTTTGCTCTTTCTAGTTTCTTAAGGTGGAAGGTTTGGCTATTGTCGAGATCTTTTTTCTTTTGTCATGTAGGTATTGAAAGCTACATTACAAGCTTTAAACTAAAGTTTAAAGCTAAAATTATAATTTTGTCTCTAGGCACTATTTAGCTACAGCCCATAAATTCGGATATGTTGTATTTCTTCTGTCTTCATTTACCTTCAAGTAGTTTTCAGTTTTCTTTGGAATTTCTTCTTTGACCCTGGAGTCATTTAGAAGTGTTTACTTTCCAAATATTGATGGTTTTCCTAATTTCTTTATTTGTGGATTTCCAATTTCATTCTGTTGTGGTTAGAGAACATACTTTAATTTCAGTCCTTTTACATGTATTGAGACTTTCTTTTTTCGCCTAGAATATGGTCTATCCTGGAGAATGTTCCCTGTGTGTTCTAAAAGGATGTGTATTCTGCTGTTGTTTGGGTGCAGTGTTCTAGAGATGTCAGGTCAAGTTGGTTGATAGTTTCTGGGTTAATCTATATTGTTTGCTCCTACTATTATGCACCACCCAGGCAGCTTTAATGTTCGTTATTAGCCTCTCATTGTTTTCAACAGACACTCCAGGAGGAAAGGCTGTTTGTTTTGGGTGATATCTGCATCAGGTCAGAAAAATAGAGCCTTGTTAATGGGGTCTTGCAGGGCACTACCAGACAGATGAAACGCGAGTTCTCTGGGAGTGGGGCTTTGCAGTTGTTCCAATCCTTTTCTGCCTCCCCCCATGGCTGCCAGATTGCTGATTTCCACTGAAATTGTGAGCTGTTTGTGTTGAGGGCTCCTGCAGAGCTGAGGAGAGGTGGATGGGAATAGGTCAGATTAAAATGCGACCAAGCTTGCTGTTCTGACTGAGAGTCAGCTGCTTTCCTGGAGTAAACATCCCCCAGATTGCTTGAAGTCTTTGGTTATTTGTCAGAGTTTTGAAAAGTGGATTCTGACAGTTTCCCAGTGTTTTTGTTGCTCCACTATTTTCACCGACATTGCTCAATCCATGTCCTTTGAATGTAGTTACGGATGTGGTCGGATCACATCTGCCATTTTGCTCTGTTTCTTTATGTCATTTTTTTCTCTCTGCTCTTCCTTTGAGGCCCTCTTTTGTGGTTAATAGTTATTTTTCTAGCGGACTTTTTAAATTCCTTTGTTTGGTGTTTTACTATATTTTGTTTGTTTTTTTAGTAGTTGCTCTTGGGATTAAAATATGTGTCCTAATTTATCACAATCTACTTCAGGTTAATAGTGACCTAATCCTGAGGAAACTAACTTTGTTTCAACATTGCTCCATTTCCTCCTCTCTCGTTTGTGTGGTTGTTGTGATCTATACCACATCTTTCTACATTTGAAGCCCAGCAAAGCAATTTATAATTATGATTTTGTGCGATTGTCCTTTAAATCTCTTAAGTGATGAAGATAGACAAAATATATTTGTGCAGTGTTTTATATTTACCTTTATAATTACTTTGACTGATGTTCTTCATTTCTTCTTGTGATTGTTACTGACCATCTGCTGTCATTTCCTGTCAGCCTGAAGGACTTCTTTAGTTCTTGTTCAGACGCGTCTCCTCTCAGTGAATTCTGTCAGTCTTTGGTCATGTCTTTATTCCAGCTTCAATTTTTTTTAAAGTGTAATTTTGCTGGATATAGAATTAATGCTTGGTTGACAGTTTTTGTCTTTCAGACTTTGAATATGTCATTCTATTCGTTTCTGGTCTCCGTAGTTTCTGATGAGAAGTGAGCCGTGAATCTGATTGTTGTTGCCTTGTACCTGATGAGTCCATTTTCTTTGGGTGCTTTCCAGAGTTTGTTTTTTAACAGGTTAACTGTGTTTTGTTGAGCATCTTTGATCTTAGATTTATGTTTTTTCATAAAATTTGGTGGGTTTTCTGCCATTCTTTCTATAAGTGTTTTGTTCTACTTTCTTTCTCTCTTGCCCTTCTGAGACTCCCATTTCCTGACTGTTAATACAATTGATGTTGTGCCACAGGTCTCTGCAGCACCATTCGTTTTCTTTTTCAGTCTTTTTTTTCTCTATTTTTCAGAATGAATACTTTCTATTGCTATTTCTTCAAGTTCACTGATTCTTCTGCCATCTCAAATCTGCTGTTGAGCCTATATAGTGAATTCTTTATTTTGTTATTTTGCTTTACAACTTTAAAATTTCTATTTAGGATTTTTGTGTTTGTTTTTCTGTATTCAGCGTCCGTATTTGTCAAGTCATTGTCATCATGTATTCATATGGTTTTTTAACATGGTCTTAAAATAGTCTTTGAAAAACAGTTCATTGATATCTTTGATAAATCTAACATCTGGGTCAACTGCGTGTCAGTTTCTGTTGGCTGCTTTTTTCCCCCTGGTATATGTCACTCTTTCTTAATTCTTGTATTTTTTTTTTTTGTTAAAAACTGGAGTTTTTCATGATATATTATAACAATTTTGGATTCTGATATTTTTCATGCTGAGGATTTTTTCTTTTGTTTTGTTTTTTAATTTTTATGGACTTGATCTATAGCCTCAGCCTCCTGGGCTGTGCGTGGCCACTGATGTCTTTGCTCGGTTCCTCTTATTTTTTTAGCCTGACTTCCTGAGGGTTGCCCCCAGTCCGCATCCCTTTGTGGTCAGCCAATGATTTGGGCAGAGGTTGTGCTCAAACAACTTGAGCTTCTAAGGTTTCTACCCTCTACCTTTGATTGTCTGTAGGTTGGAACCACATCAAAGTTCAGCCTGTTCTCCAGTCTCCTCATCTTTACTTTCCACCGGTGCTCAGGTCTCATCTGTCCATTCGTGCAGTTTCTCAGAAAGCTGTGGATGTGGGCAGAGGCTTCTGTCGCTCTCTCCTTTCTAGCATTTTCCCATGAAATTTCTGGCTGGTCTGCCTCTCCTCTTGCCCCAATCACCATTGCAATCAGGCTCGTCGAGTTGTGCATTTTACTTGTTTGTTTCCTACTAGTTTGCTGATGGGCATGAGTTTGCACCCTCCAGTTTCAGCATCCAATGAAGGTCTGTGCATTCTGGCAACAAAGCTGAAGGTTTTCATGGCCAGCCCTGTCCTGTTCAAACTTCTGTGCTAACTGAGCTGGGGCGGAAGGAACAACACAAGACAGGAAGTCTGAAGTCTCCAGCTGTTCTTACCTGTAGTTCTCACAGTCTTCTGTGAATAATTCCTCAGTTTCTTTGTGTTTTATTGATTTCCCAGGCTGTGAATTGGTGTTTTTTAAATAATTTTGTCCAGTTTTGCAGTTCTTTTTTGGTGAGAGCTTCACTAACTTCTTCACTCCACCATAGTTGGAAGTGCTCTGCTGGCACATTATTATAACACACATTACCGAATGCTGACTCTGTGTCAGGTGTTGTTCGAAGCCTTTTCCCATACTAGCAGATTTAATAACACAGTAGGTGCTCACCAAGTATTTGTTGAGTGTTGAATCAACAGCTACCACAAGCAATGAGAGAAAGCATAGAGTGCTGGGCATCCTCTGTGGACTCGCTTCTTTTCTATGTTTCCTGCCGTGTGGTCAGGGGCTGGCTCCTGCCTCCCCAGTGGGTCGTTTCTGTGGACCCAAGCCATTCCCAAAGGCCAGGGAACTGAGCTTTTTGACTCACACAGGGGTGCATGTGTATATGTTCCCTGTGAATGTGAGGAGAGAAAATATCACAGGGAAAAAGGAGGGATATGTCACTTTGGGATGACTTGATTAAAAAAGTCACCAACACGTCAAATTTAAAGGAAATATTTAGCTAGCTTTCCTCAGGCCATGCTGCAAGTAAAAAGAAAATCTTTCTTTTGCTGAGGAAGAGTCACCCTGAGCTAACACATGTGCCAGTCATCCTCTATTTTGTATGTGGGTCGCAGCCCCAGCCTGGCCACCAAAAGTGGTGTAGGTTTGCATCCTGGAACCAAACCCAGGCCACCCTAGCAGAGCGCGCCGAACTCACTCACTGGGAACTAGTCCACATGGCCGGCACCCCCGCCAAGAAAATTCTTCACATTTGCTCGTTATTGGTCAGCTGGCTTTTCCTAAGGATTAGGTTTATATATAGTCTCTGAGATTGACTACAGAGGCCTGTGATAAACTGTAAACAGCCAAGGGACAGTGGGGCGTCATTTGGGTCACTGTAGAATTTGTTGTCCAGTTTGTTCGAGAGTGAACGTTGGGACATCAGGTGTAAGCTAGGACTATCCCAGGCCACCCGGGAAGGTGCTCACTCTGGGTTTTATGGGAAAGGAGCCGATTCTAAAGCCAGGCTGCCCTTGGCTTCAGCCCTACCAAATCCTCCGTTTCCTCATGTGGCCAGTGAAAGTGAGGATTGATAACATCACATCGCGTTTGGGTGAAACACCCAACAGAGTCACTGGGCTGTGAATGTGTCACTTTCGCTGTGGCTGTGGTATGAATGCTTCTTCATGGCAGGGCTTTGAGAATGTCACAGTGCAGTATCAGGGTCAAGAGGGTGCATTCTGGAATCAGACAGCCTCCACATCTTAGCCGCGTGACTGTATTAGACAAGTTACTTAATCTCTAGGAGCCTCGATTTTCTCCTCTATCGACTACTCCTCTTACTACCACCAGTAATGATAGTGAGTACGTGCCGTCGCTCTTACACATTAAGTCAAGTACTATTCACTGTAGGGGCTTTAGCTCTATTAACTCATTTAGTCCTGACAACAACCCAATAAGAGAGATATTGTTCTCAACTCCAGTTCACATAGAGGGAAACAGACACAGAGAGGTCAAGCAGTCTGTTTCAGATCACACAACTGGTCAGGGTCTACCAGCTGTAGACCCTCTGGTGTTGCCAAGATTCAAACTAAGGTAATGTTCAACTTTACTGCTTTGCGAGACTGTGTCTTGGTGAACGGGGAGGATCTGATAACTAGATCCTTGGGTGAGTGTGAAGATGAAATGAGATAGTGCATCTCAAGCACTTAGCATGTAGCAAACATTCCATAAGTGTTGGTTGCTGTGTTAATAGTGTGTGTTCTTGGAATGGGTAAACAAGCTGCCATTTATTGCTGGAAAAACTGGACGTCCCAGATCAGTGAATGCTTTATGGGAACTTTTTTTCAGATTTCACCTGCCGCCTGTGGCCATGGATTCACACTGCTGTCCTCTAAAGCTAAGGATGGGACGAAAGTTTGGTAGATGGAACTCAACAGAGATTCTCAGTTTGGATTTCACAGGAGCCGAAAAGAGAAAATTGAGGCTCTCGCCTTGGCTTTTTCTGCTGTGATTTGCTGAGGAAGCTCCCTCTGATTTTCAAGAATCTGATGACATAAAGCAAACCGTAACAACAACATAGATGGAGTCTTGAAAGGCACATTGTTTGGAACTATCTGGACTAGATTATTTTCAGCCTGTTTGGTAAAGGTCCTTTGCTGATAAGTAGGGATGTTATTTTTTGGCCCCAGAGTGATGACCTTTGTTTCCTAGCTTGAGATATCCTGAGGCACTCTACAGTGCCTAGAATGTGGTCTGGGCAAAAAATTCAATGAAAGCCTTAAGATGGAGGCTTTATTCCAGATATTTGAAATTGGATTATAAAATGTTAGAAATGATTTATGATATTTGCAAAAGTAGACACGAGTCAATCAATATGATGAGGACAATATGAAACATTTTTTAAAATAAAGGGGAATTACCCAGAAATACATACTGGACAAATCTTTCTTTTCATTTTTTTCCCTCTTCCCTCATTTGTATGCAAATGTCTGTTTATAGAATTTTGATCACAGTGTATATTTTGTTTTCTGCCTTTTTTCACTGAATTTCATATCAGAATCCTTTTACCCTTAGTATTGAAGTCTTTATTGGCTGTACGATGCCAAATGACATTTCTTTTTACCTTTTGTTAAGAATGATTGTAGACATATGCAAAAGTGGATGGAATAAGGTAATGCACCGCATGGGCCATCACCAGCTTCCACCATCATCAGCTCATGACGATCTTGTTTTACACATTTCCCCCATGTTCTCCCTCAGCAAATTTAGAGCAAATCATAAGAAAATTGATTTCATTCATAAATATTTCAGTACATATCTAAAAACATAAGGACTGAAAAGAGTGGTAAGTATAGCATCACACCTAAAAATAATTAACAATGTAATCCCTTAATATCAAATAGTTTGTCAGTGTTCAAACTGACAGTTGTCTTATAAGTGTCAATAGATTTTTATTTTATTTTTAAAAATTTATTTGAATCAAAAGCTGGATAAGGTCTAGACATTGCAAGTGGTTGAGAAGACTTTTATAGTCTTTTAAGTCTGTTTGAATCTTTTATCCTTGAAATACATTTAACGAAGAAATCTCATTGTTTATTCTATAGAATTTTCCAGTCTTCAGTTTGTTGAATGCATCCCTGTGGTGCTGGTTGACATGATCCTCTGTCCTCTGTATTTCCTGTCAATAGGTAGTTGGACCTAGAGCCAGTTTCCCTTTCAATGTTATATATTAACTTTTCCCAGGCCCTTAGGGGTCCATGCAGATAGTAATGGGGGATGTGAATCACTTGTCAGTATTTTAAAGTACTTCATATTTTCAGCTACTAATATGAGCTAACAACATTGTCCATTTTCTTTGATTTTGCCTAGAATCACATCATCTCATTGTGATAAACCAGTTATTTCATGCAGATCAAAAGCTCTGTCTGCAAATTATATCAGTCACTGATGAATATGGATGGGCAAGTATATTATTATAACATTCATAATGCCATTTATTTGGTGGATGAGATGTTTTTAAAGATGAGGATTATAGGAGAAGATAGGGGGTCATTAGTGAGGAGTATGTTGAGAACCAGTGCGTTTGCAGATCTTCTCCTCAACTCCAGACTCCACTGTAAATAGTCAAAAGTTCATTGTTTAAAACCTGTCAGAGGAATTCCATACATAGACCAATCTGGCCTCTCCAGTAGGATTATAAAGAACAATAAGTTTCTGCTTTAATTCCTTTATTTTTTATTATTTATTTTTTGTGAGGAAGATCAGCCCTGAGCTAACATCCGATGCCGATCCTCCTCCTTTTTGCCGAGAAAGATCGGCCCTGAGCTAACATCTGTGCCCATCTTCCTCTACTTTATATGGGACGCCACCACAGCATGGCGTGACAAGTGGGGCGTCGGCGCACGCCCAGGATCCAAGCCAGCGAATCCCGGGCCGCCGAAGCACAGCGCGCACACTTAACCGCTTGCGCCACCTGGCCGGCCCCAAGTTTCTCTTTAGAGTGACTTCTAGACAACATTTCATCTTACATGCTTATTTAAAAATTAAAATTTTCTATTTTGAATAGGTAACATATTTGCATAATTTAGAATCGTAATGGCGCCATAGAACATATGATGAAGAGTCTGCTTTCCACCTCTGTCCTCCCAGGATCATGATTTTTCTCCCTGTCGACAACCTGTGTTAACAGTTTCCTGTTTATCCTTCTGGAGAGATGTAATGCATGTGCGAGCAAATGCATCTACAAATGTATTCTTTTTGCTTCCTTTATTAGAAGTGGTGTCATATAACATGTGCTGTTTTTCACCATACTGAGAAATCCTAGTGGCTATTGCAGAAAGTGGCTATTGCTTTTACTTTCCTGAAAAATTCAAATGGTGTGAAATGACATGTGAAGAGCTTTCTTTAATAAGACTAAGGATGCTTTTCAGTAACCCCATGTGTCATGGAGGCAGTGTGGTGCAGTGGGTTGGACTTGGGGGCCAGGGTTCTGGTCCTTGCTGTGCCACTAACTTATGTGGCTTGAGTAAGTCATTCCGATCTCACTGTGTAACAATGTAGGGGTGGGGCAGTGTCATCTCTCATGTTAGAAGTGCTCTGACTCTGCGTCAGTGCACTCGCCCTGGTTGTGTTTGTTTCAGCGAGGGGAGACGCGTGTGTTTTGGAGCTCTCACCCATCCCACTGCCTCTGGACAGACCTCAGGAGACACAGGTGCTACAGGTCTCCTTTGGCAGCGCCCACTGTCGTCCTGACAAGACGGTGAAGGACGTGAATTGACCTGTTCAAGATTGATGGATGGTGGGGGGACCACTTTCTTGCCCTAGGGCCTGAAGTGGCCCATTTGATTGACCCACATCTGATTGTGAGGCTGTTGGAATTTCCCGAGCAAATCAGGAGCATGGCTCAAGAGACAATGTTGGGCAGACTTGGCTGACTCTTTTCTGTTCTCTGCTCTCTGTGGTTCTTGGGAAATCTGAGGTATATGTAAACATGACAGTGCACACCAGGCAGCCTCATCAACGCCTGCCTTTGTTGTGAAGTCACTGAGCTGGGCTACGTGTGTAAACGGCTTTTCCCTTGTACTGAGAGAAGCCTGTTTGCTAACACTTCCTCCAAGACGCGGGGCTTTCAGAGTCCAGGCTCCTGGGTAACCCCGACCGTCTCCAAAAAAGTGGTTATTCCAGGGAAGGCCAACTTGATGAAATTCATCACATTTCATTTTCTGGCTAGGGTTCTTTGTAGGAAAAGCCGAAGGTGGTGTTTAGGAACTCTTTCCAGAGGGGACTTGGCCTTGAGGGCAACCTGGTGACAGGTGCAAGGAATGGGGTGTTATGAGCGGTTCGGGGGATTCGATTGGAGACGTAAAAGAAACTCCACTCCAAACAAATGGACTGAAGGTATATTTTATTATACAGAGGATAGTAAAGGCGGTAGTCCTCCAACAGATCAGAATAGGTCAAATAATAAGAGGGAAAAACACCAGCTCCATCAGAATGGGAAACCCCTGATCAGCTGAGATAGCGGCAGATTCGAATAGGTCATATAATAAGAGGGAAAAACATTGGCTCGATCAGAAATGGAAAAACATTGGCTCGACCAGATCGACTGAAGGGAAATGACACAAGGCAACCGGAAAGAGAAACACCAGGTTGACCGAAAAGAGAACACATCAGATCAATTACTTCACAATAAATCCATTACTCACAACATCCACGCCCCAGTACCGAGAGAGTCCTGTCAATCGACATGGGTGTGTGGGAATCACACGTCCTGGGCAAGGCGTCCCTTCCACAAGTGGAACTCTCACCAGGCCTCGCTTTCCAGCAGTTTATATAAGCAGTTACAGAGTTTACAGAGCAAGCATTCAGTGTTTCCATGCACAAAAGGTTATCAGTGGCGTACATGCACTGAGCACCCTGGCTGTTGTCGCAGCCCAGTAGTTGTGTACGTGCATTGGTTTGTGGTTATCGTTCCAGCCCAGCACAGATGGTCAGTCAGGCCCAGGCTGCGGCGCCCGAGGGCCTTGAAATTTTTACACATTGCAACTATGTTCATGGGAGAAGGGCCAGTTCCCACCACTCAGAAAGCAGCTTTTATATTTCTTTTTGTGCTGGTGGCTGTAGGTCAATGGAGTGGCCAAACATGGCTGTACTCATGTCAAGACAAGGGGGTGCTGAGTCCTTTCACAGGAGGTGCTCGCCTCTCATGGAATTCCTGAGAGGCAGAACGAGGGCCCAGAGGAGAAGCAGAGGGAAAGTACAGGTGGCCCAGCCTGTTGCAGCATGTCTGGACCCCAGCATGCCTGGAGGTGTGCCTGCACTGGCTGGGAATATTGGAGAAGGAAACCCAGTGGCAGTTGGGTGAGCAGTTGGACTAGGACCACTTTCCAGACCCCCTTCCAGTCCTGACATTCTTGGGTTCCACACACCTGTAGAACTGATTTCATTGGTGGTGGTATTCTTTAGTCTTCAGCCTGGCAAACAGCTATTACGGACAATGTGGAAGGAAAGTGGTGGAAAATGAACCTTACAGGTGAGTTCCCACAAGGACTACCCCTCCCCAAGTTGTGTTGAGCATTAAACATCTCTGGAGTGATTACTGTGTGATAGAGTCACAGAGCAGTACCAAGCAAGGTTCCTCAGGCCTGAGAGGAGCAGTGAGCGCTCCACGGAGAGCTGTGGAGAGTGTTGTTCCATCTCAGGGGGAGCTCCGTGCATCAGCCTGGTGGGAGGGCAGGTGCATGAGCATTGATTGGGATGGCTAGACCTTCTTTGGATTCCTTCTTTATTTTTAGCCAAATTGATTAACTTCAAAAATTCCTCTGTTTCAGTTCTATTTCTGTTGGTCTTTAAAAAAATTTCCCTCTAGTTCCTCGCGTTATGCTGGTGGGTTTAAACACCAGTCTCAGCTCTGGCAGCATATTAAAATCACCAAGCGATTTAGTTTGTATTATTTTACCTTTGCACCTGTGTCTAACTCTGCCTTCTTTTTGACCTAGAGAGTTTCCCTAACAGTTACTATGTGTGTGTATGGGGCCGCCAGTGAGGAATGACAGAGGAGAGGCCAGAACCCCACAATGCTTACCGTGACCATATGTCTTGCTTCTCCCCAGATGGCCCTCAGCCATTAGCGGAAGTCACAAAGTCCATAGAACGCAGGCCTTCGATGGACAGGTGGTCCAGGTAAGAGGCGTGGGCTGAGAGCTACTCATTCTGCCCCTTGGGGCACTTTTGAAAGGGGGAAACTAGAGGGGGGGTGAAGGGAAATTTTTAGGCGGATTTTCTGAATTAATAAATTATTTTATACAAATGGTCGCCTGGCTACTGTAGGCCAGGATGTTCAGTACTGGAACATGGGGTACCAACTTGAATAAGGTTTGGGGGGAAAACACTCTAGTGGGAGAGACAAGTTGAAAAAACTAGCTGTACCTGAGTGTGCCCAGGCTCTGTGTGTGTTTCAGGCTGGCTTTATCTTGTTCACCATTTATTCCCATGTTTGGGGCAATTCCTGGCACATGGTAGATATCTATAATCAATACTTAAATACATAAATGAATGCATACCGAAAGTGCTATAAGAGTAGCAAAGGGGAGTCATTAAGTCTTCCGGGGATGGAATGGAAGGCACAGAAGGCATCGTGGAGGAGGTGACAGAGGAATTTACCAGATAGACCAGGAATGGGTGGTGGGAAAGGTTTCATGGCAGAGGGGAGGTGGCAGGTGGAGCCTTTAACTGCTGAGAGCATGTGGGGTGGCTGGAGTTTGGTATGCTTACAGGGGAGTGCTGTGGCATAGGCTGGAAGACAGGTGGAGAGTGAGCGATGCAGGGTTTTCTAGGGTTGGGGGAGGAGGTGATGAAGGCCACTTGGGAAGGCGTGGGGAGAAGGGACATGTGGAGAGACATGTAAGGAGGATTGACCAGATTTGGGGCTTGATAAGAGGTCCAAGGAGTGAGCTAGAGGGAATGGAGCCTGACTCCACTGGCAAATGAGTGGCTGCTGATGTTCTCAACCCGGATGGGGAAGTCCTAGAGGAGGAGGCTCGTGTTGAGTGGGAGAGAGAAGCAAGGAGGAGGTAGAGAGTGAAATTGTTTTTAGTATGCAGTAGAGTATAGTGCGTCTTGCACAGACTTGAAAGTCCCATGGATGCGAATTCAAGTCCCTGCTTCCCCACATATTAACTGGATGACTTTGGTCAAGTTACCAACCTTCTCTGAGATTCAGTTTCTTCGTAGGTGTTCTTGGTTATTGACTTAGCACAGTGCCTGGCATAATAAGCATTTAGTAAACGGTGCTTTTCATTAGGCAGTTAGAAAAGCAGGTCTGGAACTCAGTAAAGTTGTTGGGAATGGAGATAGCAGTGTACAGGTGACAGAGAAAGCCTTGGAAACGGATGCAGCCTCCCAGGGGAGTGTGAAGAGGAGGAGAGAAGAGGGCAGAAGACAGACCTTGGAGAAGGATTCCAACACTGAAGGGTAAGGAGTAAGGCTGAGCTAGGGAGCAAGACTGGAAGCTATGGGAGAGGCAGAAGAGAGAGATGGGGAAGAGAAAGGCTTGTGGAGAAGGGAGTGGTTCTTCAGGGATGGACTGGGATGGAGGAGCTCTTGGGTCTTCTCCTTAGGACATCTGGCCCTTTCCTTTAGCAAGAGCCGCATCAGTGGAGGGGCAGGCAGAAACCAGGCTGCAGTGGAGTGAGAAAGAATAAGAAGTGGAGGTTGTGTGGGGCAGCCTGCCTGGACTTGGCCCCCTCAGGTTCAGGAGCAGTAGGGAATGCTCCCGTGCTTTGGGTCCTTTGAGCAGGACACTGGGCTGCCAAAGATTTCTTCTCATCAACCTTCCCTCTGTTTGTCTGATAGATCGCTTGTGGTCAGGACCATAGTCTGTTCCTAACGGATAAAGGAGAAGTCTATTCTGATGGATGGGGCCCAGCTGGGCAAACAGGTAGTGGACCTTACACCTCCTTGGGATGGTGCAGTCTGGAGCTGTGAGCAGTGGGGCTCTCATGGGCTAGAACCACCTGCCTTCATTTGACTCTTACCTCTCTTATCACTTCCTGGGGACACTGTTCTGTTTGTCCCTTCCCAGTTCCCTCATCCCCAGCTCCCATGGAAAGGAATCAATAAAGGATTGGGTGGAGGATTAGAGCCACCCCTCAGCAGAGGAGCTGTGAGCCTTTCTCTCAGCAGAGACAGGAAACTGTGTGAGGCTTTCAAAGAGAAAACAAGTGTCCCCTAAAAGGAGCTTGATGTTCACTGATTTGAGAAGAATGTGATTAATGCAGGGAGGAATGATTGACACATTTTCTCAAGCTTGTATATTTAACCTTTTTGTTTCTGATATTGGTCTGAAGAGAGGGCCATTAATATAAGACTAAATCTTGTAGAAATCCTCAGTAATCCTACCAGCAGATGAAATCATCTTTGTTCATTGTCTACTGTTTTCTTCCAATCCTCGTTCATATGTGCACATTTTTTCCCCCAAAGCCACAGTAGATAGTTGTATGTCATAGCTGCACATCCTTCTAGTTGCTGTATGTGGGACACGGCTTCAGCATGGCCGTAGAAACGGTGCGTCGGTGCGTGCCCAGGATCCGAACCCGGGCCGCCAGCAGCAGAGCGCGCACATTTAAGGGCTAAGCCACGGGGCCGGCCCTTTTTTTTGATGAGAAAGATTCGCCCTGAGTTACCGTCCGATGCCAATCCCTCTCTTTTGTCTAACGAAGATTGCCCCTGGGCTAACATCTGTGCCCATCTTCCTCTACTCCACATGGGATGCCGCCACAGCATGGCTTGACAAGTGGTGCATCGGTGCACGCCCGGGATCAGTACCTGGGAGTCCCAGGTCGCCGCAACGGAGCGTGCACACTTGACCGCTCCGCCACAGGGCCGGCCCCCATTTGTGCACATTAGTATACAGTAATCACAGCATAGGTGTGGTTTTATATGCTTGTTTTATCATTTATACTTACATAAAGCATTTTTCCATGGTGGTAATATTTTCACAGTTACAGTTTTTAATATTTGTATGATATAGCATCAATTTAATTTATCATAATTAATAATTAATTTAACCATTTTATTATAAAATTACATGAGCATTTCCCTGTTGTCAGGTGGCATACTTCTTTGGAGACGGAGTGCGGTGGCCGTTGGAGATATTATGACATTTATCTTGTGTGCATACGTGACTTTTTCTTTCGTTTGGATTATTGCTCTAGAATAAATCCCAGGAGTGTCAAAGGAGTAGGATATTTTTATTCTTGTCAGTATGTATTGTTAAATTGCTTTCCAGAAGTTTTATCAGTTGATACTGCCAGCAGCAGTGGGTAGAAGTACCACTTGAATTTTGTGGGTGAGGCATCGTGGGGGGGCTTAGCTGGGTCTTTGGCTCTGAGTCTCTCAAAGGCTGCAGTCATCGTAGGGTTCCACTGGGAAGGCTCTGCTTCCAGGAGCACACCGATGGTTGTTGGCAGGATGCAGGGGCCCCAATTCCTTGCTGGTAGTTGTCCAGCAAATGGTTGCTGGCCAAGCCTTCCTCGGTTCCTTGCCATGTAGGCTTCTCCATGTGGCAGCTCCCAACATGGCAGCTGGCTTCGTCAGAGTGACCAAATGAGAGGGTAAGACGGAGTGCCAGTGAGACAGAAGCCAGTGTCCTCTCATTTAATCTGGGCAGTGACCTCACTTTCACTTTTGCTGGCCTTCTGCTTGTGAGAAGCAAGTCACTAGGTCCAGCCCCCACACAAGTGTGGGGAGTACACGTGGGTGTGAACAGCAGGAGACAGGGCTCACTAGGGGCCATTATAGAAGTAGCCTGCCACAACCATGATCTTGACTGTGGCCTGAGCCTCCCTCTGTCAGTGACAACAGTGATTTCTTTCCAGTGGCCCTTGCCAGAGCACAGTTAGGTAAAGAAGCTCTCTGCGAGCCAGGCAGCAGAGGCCAGGCCCCAGCTCTGCCAGCCTCGCTCACCTAGGTGTACACTTTCTGGGTCAGTAAACCCCTCTTTTCCTTTTGAGTCAACTTAGGGACCGTTGGTGTGCCGCGGTCTTCACCAAAGCACTTAGAATCTGTCTTTCCAAAGTTATCCCTCAGCAGAGGCACCAAGATCAAATCCTGCTGGAAAGCTAAGTTGGCCACACTTCGTCCTCCAGACCGCTGACCCTCCCATCTTTCACTCTCAGCAGAAGAACCTGCCTCCTGTTTCATAGGGGAAACAGATGCCGTCAGCTGAGAAAGCCCTCAGTTTCCCACTCGGACTCCTGCACACTTGCCTCTACCTGTCCCCGCCCTGGGTCCCTTCCCTTTATAGTGGTGGGGGAAGCGTGTCTCTTCCTGCTGAAGCTGATGATTCTCTCTGTGCCCTGGATCCCTTCTCCCCCCCGTTCCTCAGAAGCCTCACTCCTTCTGCTGGGCCTTCTTCCCCACAACTTCAGCCTCTCCCTCTCTACTCGTCCCTCGCCATCAGTCTTGACACCTGACTCAGGTGTCTTCCATCTTAAGAGGCCCTGTGTGGAGCCCTCCACATCCTCCCATTCCCCCAAGTCCCTCCCCTTCGCTTCACCTCCTGCCTCCTCTTCTAGGCGAGAGTTCTCAGGAGCTGCATTGACTTACTGTCCCCATTTCTTCGTCTCCTTCTCATTCCTCTGTCCGTTCCACTCAGCTTCCACACTGATCAGTTTGCTGAGTGGCTCTTGCTAGGGTTACGGTGACCTCCATGTTGCTGAAAACAATAATAAAGAACCTGGAGACCATTGTCCAATCTTTCCCTTTCTTGATCTCTCAGCAGCGTTTGACATTGGCCGTGACGTGCTGAGCATCTTGGTGAAGAGCGGTCTTCCTTTCGCCCCTGTGACTGGGCTCTCCGAGGGCTCTCTTCGTTTCTCGTTCCTTCTGGACTCATTTCCTGGCTCTCCTCCTGGGCCAGGCCCTCCCATGTCGGAGGTCCCCGAGGCGGGACTGTGCTCTCCTCCTTTCCTCTGCCTTCTCCTTCAGAAGGTCTCACCCTCACCGTGGTTGCAGTCACCGTCTGTGTGCTCAGGACTCTCCAGCTGGCTGGTGAGGCCAAGCCTGCTGTTCGGAGGTGCGAACATCTCTCAGTGCCACTTGACGTTTTCCCCTGGCCGTCTCAAAGCACTGTGAGTTCAGTGGGTCCAAAAGTGAACCCCTGCTCGTCACCCCCCCCCGCTCCTTCTCCACTGTTTGCCACGTCCACTCACGTTCCCCTCTAGGAATCATGTCCCTTCCCTACTTAGAACCCTTACCGTCTCCCCATTGTGCTTAGAATAAAGACCAGACCCTTCCGTGGTCTACAGCATCCTGCATGACCTGCCCTCCCTGCTCCCCACTGGCGTCTTGCAAATATTCCCCCTCGTCCCCTGGCTTCATCCACTCGGCCCTTGTTTAAACTCCCTCAGTGGGCCATGGCCCTTCCCTCCCTGTGCAGGTGCTGTCTCCCCTACGTGGAATACCGTGCTCTCCCCTCCCCTCCACACTCCTACTCATCCCTCAGACTACGTGGATAGAGTGAAGCCTCCCGACCGCTCCTGCCCATGAACTACATCAGGCTCCCTGACGTTCCCTCACGGAGGCCCCTGTCCTGCCATCCTTGCAGTCAGCACAGATTAACTGGGTGTTAATTTTGGCTGACCTCTGCCTCCTCCACTAGACTGAACTCAGAGAGAGGGACCGGGTCTCTTCCTTCCCCTCATGTTCCCATCACCAGTTAGATGTTTAGCTTATGTTTACTGTTTGGGACATATTTGTGGGGTGAATGAATGACCTGGCACTTATCTGCTCTTTCCGTTCACCAGAATCCTTCCAAGTTCTCACAAGTTTGTCTTCCTAACAGTATGGACCCTTCCTGTGACTCGGGTGAATGTCCCCCGATACTTGCCCTTCTCAGGAGTGGGGACGGTTAAGCATGTGGCATGTAGGGGCACAGGCTGTGCTGTATGAAATGGTGAGAGCCTCTTGCAGGCAGGTCATTGGCAAGGTGTAGAGGGGTCGATGGCGAAGGGTCGGTGTCTGTTGGATTCACAGGCACAGACCTCAGCCTGAGGGAGGGAACGTGGCTGTGGGAAGACCTAGTTAGAGTGAGTTCAGTTAATAGAGGGTGAGGGTGACGTTCCTGACAGAACGATAGTAGCCCTGGTTTCTCTGTAGACAAATAACTAGCCCAGAGCTTAGTAATTCTGTAGTAAACCTCTGGAGTGGAGAAGGAACTGCTTTCTCCCCTCCTGTCGCCTGGGCCAGAGACTCTGGCCCTGCCTTCTCCAGAGAGGCTGCACCAAGAAACAGAGACAGAGGGAGAAGAGCCTTAGGGTTTCGACGCTGAGGTCCATGCCCCTGGGATGAAACATCTGGCACCACTGATGAGTATTCCACTTTTTATAAGCAAAACATCATTTCTGAGAGTTTTCAGCATCTGGCCAGAAGTTGTTTTATATTTGGCTTGCTCTCCTGGTCAGTGTGAAACTTAGAGCTGTTAGTAGGGGGATAACTGCCCTTCTGAGGCTCTCCTGTGTTCACATGGGGTTTCTGGGTGATTTGTTGACTAGGCCCCTCCAGGTTGCCCTCCAGGTGTGGGAAGTTTGTATTCTGAGCTTGGTTTGTTTGCTTGACATACGCCAAGAGTAAGAATTTAAAAGAGGAGAAAAGAAACTGATTCTTTTCCAAGTGTCATTAACGTGATTTTGCCAACCAAGGAGGAGAAAACAATCCCTGTGTATCGAAAGCATCCGAGCGGTGCAGTTTGAATTCCTGGTGAGGAGAGCTGCACTTGGTTTGACTTACTGACCGCTGTTTTTACTGTCATGTAGAAGGACATGTTTTTGTCTGAGGCTACGGAATTCTTGGCAACGGAACAAACCTAGTGGAAACCGCTCTTCCGGAAATGATTCCACCCACTCTCTTCAGCTTGATGGAGTTCAACCCAGAAGTCCAGGTTTCCTGCATTTGCTGTGGACTCAGCCACTTTGCTCCCCTTACCAGTAAGTGGCCAAGCCTGTGTGGCCCCAGTGACGGGCCGAGCTGCACTCTCTTGGGTTCACCCTAAGCCGTGGGCAGCTTTCAGTGTCCATCCATCCAGTGGAGGGGCGCCCCGCGTGGATAATTACAGTGAGCAGCTCATCCAGATGTTGTTTGGCTTGAAGTTGTATAATGTGTGTCTTTTTTCATCCTGGAGTTTTGTTTTTGGTTCCTTTGGTTTGTGGTTGGGCTCATGTGAAAGTGAATTTTCTCAAGAGGATGCCAGTCGGTGGTAGGAGGTGGACCCTCGAGAATGTCAGGGTGCTGGGGAACCCAGCAGAGGTTTGATGAATCCCCGGGAGAGCCATCGGGAAATGAAAGTGTGGGGCTCATCCCGCTCCTGGCCAAGCCCAAACCCTGACCCAACCCAGGAATGAGGGACGGCAGGACGCTGATTTGTCAGATACCCTGGGGTTTTGTGGAGGGAAATATGCCCCATTTCTCCAAAGTGCCAGGACAGAATGATCAAAGCCAAGGCTGGAATGGAGCTGTTCTTGAAGGTTTGCCCAGTTACAAAGCCGTCAGACACCCAAGTGCCTCCCGCCCTCGGATGTGCGCTTTCCTTGATTGCCTCTCCCGTTCCACCACAGTAACTGTCAGGTCAGTCTGCTGCTCTTTAGTTGACCTGACTGGTAAGACTGAAGAAAATTAATTTCATTTTGTGGGGATCCTCACGTAAATTCGCTATTTCCTTGCACCTAAGAATGTTAATTTGTAAATCTCAATTACTCATCTCTGGTGAGTCATTGTTTTCTATTTAGGCGTCTGGGCCGGGACAGAGTGGGGTCATCCTCGTTAGTGTTCTCTGGCCCTACGCTACTGTGAGGACTATCCAGAGGCCCCCCCGACCCAGAGTCCTGACTGCCCTTCAGTTGTCGTCTGAGGTTCAGATCTCAGGCCTGTAACACACACGGGCTGTGGCGTGGACTGTGGGGGGGTGACTGTGTGCACAGCACCCTCGGTCGCAGTGATGACCGGGGTAGTCCCTCAGCACCGTCACTCGGAGTCAGCACTTCCATATGCTAATGTCTTGAGGATGCCAGACTCTTCTAAAGCTATTTTGATTTAAAAACTAAGAGTCATTATGGACTCAATCTGGAGGTATCAATGATCTATGGCTTAAACTGTGCAGAGTCACATCCTTGGAAATCCATATGAAATGTGCAAAATATTCAACTAGAGTACACTGTTTTCTGTTTGCTGTCATGCCATGTGGACGTTTTGGGTCACACCGAAATGAAATCCGCTTCTAGATTTCCCCCGAGACCCCACAGCCACCCTCCAGGTGCCGTGACTGTCCTAAGTAGAGGGAGCATCAGAGCTTGGGTATTTCTCCTTCTGTGCCCAGCGTTTGCATGTGGTCAGCTGGGAGTTGGACTTGGTTGGTTTCCCCTGAGATCTGCCAACCTTTTGGGGGCCAGACTGAATTGTTCTATTAAACACGTAAAATCTGAGGGTGGAGTCCCCAGGGTGGTGGTCAGACCAGAGGGGCTCTGATGGATGGGAACAAAAGGATTCCTTATTAATCAGCCAGATTATTTTAGTCCTGGCTTCTCCATGTCTTGTCTACTTCTTCTGCTTCTCAGGTGGAGGTGGTAAAATGGGGCCTCTGTGCCAAGGAGTGCCCAGAGCTGATGTGGACAGAAGTGGGGTCTGAAGGCTGGGTAGCAGGAGGCTGCCCCACCAGGTCTGGGGTCCCGTCCAGAGGTGGGCATTCCCGAGCCCAGTCTAGATTTGTTCTCCTGGACTGTCCTCTAGAGCACTTAGTCCGTTCTTGTCCCTCGTGGCACTTTTTACAGTTTGTAAACACGTATATATTGGTTTGATCGTTTGTTTCTTTCTAACTGTTTGACTAGCTCTTGTCCCATGAGGACAGGAACCGTACGTGCTCACTCACTGTCGTGTCCCAGCTCCCAGCACACAGACATCGACCCGGCCCAAAGAGGTGCCCAGTCACCCTGTGTCCCTTGACCAAATGCTCCCGAGATGTGGAAACCCAGACAAGGGATGACGGATGGAGGTCTCCCTCTATTAGGGCATGACCAGGACTGGAGGGTGCTCAGACTTCAGGACGTGTGGAGGGCAGGGTGTGGTCGGATGTGACTGTGGGTGAGGGGTGTGCATAAGGGACGAGCAGAGTGGGCCATGACTGTGGGTGAGGGGCGTGCATATGGGGCGAGCAGAGTGGGCCGTGTCCAGGAGCCTCCTGGGCCTACAGCTCTGTGCATGTACTCTTCTCCATGCGACGGACACACCGTCATTCTGGGCTTGCACATGTCTTTGGTTTGGGGATAGTATACCTTTCCCTTCAAAAGGAGGCATTAATGCCTGGTAGAAATTGAAGTTTAACATTGGGCTCTGTTTGTACCTGCTTCTAGAAAGCGTATTCTCATGACCCTTCCTCTTCTTGGTGACTTGCCTCTGGCCTAGCCCAGCCAAGCCACCCTTTTCCTTTCTGTGCAGACAAAGGAGAGCTGTTTGTGTGAGGCAAGAACATCCGAGGGTGCCTGGGAATCGGTTGCCTGGAAGACCGGTATTTGCCATGGAGCGTAAGGCTGGACTGGACGGGCGTGAGTGCGTGCCCACAGAGCAGACTACCTGATGTGGCAGCAGCGTCCAGTGTGCGGCTGGGCCAGGACCAGTTCCCTGGGCACTGCTTCCCCTCCAAGGTCCCAGCTGGCCTCCTCCTGCCCCAGCGCACCCTCTGCCAGGGCATCAGGAGAGACCGCGTAGTGGTGAGGAGCCAGAGCGAGCGCCCAGCAGCAGCTTCTCAGGCTGCAGGCTCCCTGGCGCTGCGCTCCTTCCTGGGGCTGTGAGTGAGCAGCCTGTGCAAGCAGGGGGCAGCCTGACCAAGGGTTCCAGTCCCCCTGTGCCCTGGAAGAGGCCCTGTCAGAGGCTGTCCACGGGCACGTGGAGCAGAGAAACAGAGGCCCCCCGGGGCCTCAGAGAGGCAGAAGCTACAGGCCAGGCTCCACAAGGCCCAGAGGGGCTCCCAAGGGGGAAAGATTTGAAATGACAAAGCTGGCGTGCCAGGAGCTGTTTGCAGAGGCCCGTTTGGAGGAATGTTTTACATGCATTTAAAAGAAAGCAGGATATTTAATATTTAGAGTGCCTTACCACAGCCACCAAAGTGAAAAATAATGTTTTTCATACCGGGGAGAATGCAATTAGACCAAAAGGCTCATTTCAGTGTTAAAGTGTTCTTTCTTAAATTGTAGTTTATATTACTGTTTACTAAATCAGTTCTTCTAAACAAAGCTATTGATGTTTTTGAACACGGAACATACGTACTTGGTACAAAGTGTCTTATGAAAACTAAGTCTCCCGTCTCTTGTCCCAGAGGCACCACCGGTTCTGGTTCTCATGTTGCCTCCAGAGACAGACTGCGGAGAGAGCGTGTGTGTGCCTGCGCGCGACCGTATGCACGCACAGGCCTAAGTATTTCCTTTGAAGGCTGGATTCTAATAATGTCTTTTGAAATTGTGAAAAGCATTTTTAAAAAACACTTGTAAAAATGTATAATTTAAATACAATAAGGATTTATCTTTCAAAAACCCACTGCAGAGTGTTTCGAGGCACTTTGGTGTTTCAGGGGCTGTTTCCATCGGGCCTTCCCTCTGCCGCTGGCTCTGTTGGCTCCCTGTGACCTCGGCAGGCCCACAGACACAGAAACTGTTTCCACCATTAGCTTCGTTGCTATAATTTATCCTTTTTTTCCCTGCGAAAAGTCTGTCTGCAGGCTCCGGGCTCCTGTCAGTTCAGCGAGTGTGTGAGGACACCCTGAATGCAGTGACCATGGGCCACTCCGACGTGTCTTCTGGCTGTCCTGACTTCTTACACTCAGGCTCTGTCCTTCTGCATGTATTGGGGTCTATAGAGGAGGCCAGTGCACAGCCCGAGTGGCAGGTGTGGCCTGAGAAGGTGGAGGGACTCTCATCACACGGTGGCCACCATTATCTCCCTCAGTGGATAGCCGTTCCCAGGGGCATAGGTCTCAGTCTTCTGTTCCCTGAGCACCCGCCAGGTGTACATGCTGCCAGTCCATGATGATTTCTGGCGGGGACGGGGGTCTCTTGCTGGCACACAGACCCTGACATCAGTGAATCCAAAACACTTGGCCTGCCATTCTCGTCAGGTCCACCCCTGACTCACTCAGGAGAGTCTTGTCCTGATCATGCTTGTTTCTTGAATATGTGGTTGGCTCGCATTTTCACGAGGTCAGGAAACACCTACTGTGCACTCACTGTGTTCATGTGACACAGTCAGACGCTGAGAACCACGCGGCAGGAAGAGTGCTCTGACTTGGCACAGCGGGTGACAATCTCGCTGAGCACCTGGCACAGGGTAGACACTCGGGCTGCGTTTCTGAAGATCCACACTGTTCTCTCTCCTCATGGGCAGCCCTGGTCAGGTCCCAGCACCTCCTGACAAGCAGCAGAGTTACTCACAACTCTGAGGGCCGTTCTCCCCGCAGGGGCAGCATGGGAGCTGCTCATTGCCTCGGCCTAACCATGCAGCCTGACATTCCCAGAGACCACTTCAGATGGCCTTGGGGGTGGCCCCCAGCACTGGGGTGGCTCTGTGAGGTCTCCATTCTCCTGGGGCCTGCCCTGCCCCAGGATTGAGCCCCAGGAATGTATCCCCTCCCCCAAGGAGCCCACACTTGCCTTTCTCTCTCCCAGGGTGCATCACCCAGCTACCCTCAGACGCTCATGCTGTGGCGACCAAGAAACCCAACCTTTCTTCCACACCAACCTTGATATTTCTCATGGAACAGCCCAGATTGAGCTTGAGCTGGAGACAGTGCTTGGAGTCCCTCTTGCTGTGATTTTCTCGGGGCCACACTGAGGGCATGCTGAGCAGTCAAGTTTAAAAGGAAAAATCCCGAGAGTGTGGTCACCTCCTCGAACCAGGAGTCCATTGTCTTGCTAGGGAGGCAATCAGGTGGGATGTAGCTGGTGTGGGGGTTGCCCATGAGGAGCGGAGAGACTTGGTCTTGCTGTCGCTCTGGTAGGGTGGTGCCAGCTGAATTGCCAGAGAAAAGCACAGGAATCTGTGCCCATCAGAAAAATAGCCCTTGTGAGTCCACCCTCAGAGACGGAAACTGAACAGGCTCAGGCTCATGACCGGAAGCTGTTCTACAGCTAAGTCATCCACCCTCATTACAGCGGGAGAACACTGAAGATGAAGCAAAGGCCTGATAGGGTCCCTGTTCCTGTCTGACTGTACGCCAGGAGCTGCCAGGTGCAGGGGATGCAGTGGTGAGAAGGACGCGTTCATTCCAGCTGGCGCATCTGGGTGCAGGCTGCCTCTAATGAGTCTGGCCTCAAACTAGGAAATCAAGATGAGGCCGCCTGCTCTGGGGGCCATGTTCATGAGGGGATTCCTTTGGGCAGATTCAATCCCTCACCCTGGGCCTCACAACCTTGCCTGTATGATAGAATCATCTGGGAGGTTACTGATTGATTGTTTTGATGTATGCGAATGATCCAAAATAAATAAAACGCTGGGCCAATGTAAAACTCGTACATGAAGTTCTGGCATTATTCATAATAACCAAAAAGTGGAACCACCCAAATGTCCACCAACTGTTGAATTCGGTACAAGTGTCTGTGTGAACGTGTTCTCAGTTTTCTCAAGTGTATACCTAAGGAGTGGGATCACTGGTGCCTTCATTTAATTTTTTAAGTTTGGACACTTTTACCACGTATTTCATGACACGCTCAGTGATCTTGAGTCCAAGACACCGAGTATTAATTGCCCTGAAAACAACGCGGGGCTGTTCCCTACAGGATCCTCAGAGGCTCTGCCTGCACTCCGAGGTTCTCCCGGGACAACAGGACCCTCCCGGTGCCGCATGCTCATCAGGGTGAGAGATGGGCCTGGGTCTCGCTGACGCTGCACAGCTTCCCGCTGGATCAGCTCAGGTCCAGAGCTCCTGGAAAAACAGCTCAAATGAGATGCTCCCCCACCAACATTTGCGAGGTGGGAGCTCCCGGTTCTTGCATCCGTCCTCATCCTCCTTCTCTGTGCTGCCTCCACCATGTTGATAGGGACTTCCTTTAACCCTCAAGAGTGTCAGAATAACTCACATTCTTTCTTGGCCATCCTTCACGCCCAGCATCCATTCCTGTTGCTTTTTCTACCACATCGATATTTTTAAAACATTGACATGTGAGTCACATGATGTAGGACCATTTTAAAGTGTACAATTAAGTGGTTTTAGCGTATTGTCTATGTGGTGCAACCACCCCCACGATCTCATCCCGCACATTCCCTTTGGAGAGCTCGTTTTGACCATCATGAGCCCCCTGCTCCCCCAGAGGAATATCACATGATAAACCCGGGGGGCCATGTGACCACAGTTGCTGCTGTTCTGTGGCCCAGTTCTTTACATTATCTTTTGAGAGAGGGTGGGGGACGTTTTACACCGATATTTTATCCAAGAGAAACTGAATCAGACACTTGGGGGTGGAGTCCTGGCATGGGTAACCCCCGTGGGGGTCTGAATGTGAGCAGTGGTGAGAACCTGCCACAAGCAGCCAGAGCTGCTCCAGGAGGAATTATGCCCTGGTTGGGCGAGGGGCACAGTCATGGTTCTGAGGGCTGGCTGGACATCTGCTGGTCCCCTGATACTCCGCTGCCTCCACCACCCCAACTCTGCACAGGGACGACTCTAGAACCAGCCAGGGGCCTCCTCCTGAGAACTGAGGCCAGGACCCTGGCAGTTCCCCTTTCCTGCTCCTATCAGCCCTCTTCATAACGAAGACTCCCACTCAGATGCTAAGTTGGGTCCCCTGCGTGGAAGTCCTCAGTGGCTCCCCATGGCCTATAGGAGGGTGAGGCCCCTGGCAGACCTGAGCACCCACCTTGCATTTCAGCCTCATCCCCTACCTGCCGCATCAACTCCTCCCTCACCCGCCGCACTCCTCCATTCCAGCCAAGGTTCCCTCTGGCCCTCTCCGCCTTTGCTCCTCCCTCTGCTGGGTCCCCATCTTACCAAGCTCAACCCTAATGTCCTGGTTTCTTGGTCTGCCCCCTACTACTGGACAGTGGTCATTCCCTCCCCCTGGGCACAGCACACCCTTGTGGTCTAGCCTGGCCTTGCACTCCTTGGAATAGCTCCTTTCCCTGTCTTCTCACCTCCTAGAGAGACGCAGGTCCAGGGGCCACAGCCTGTTCCTCAGGGTCCCCAGCACCTGGCACAAGGTCCAGCACCGCCCGAGTGACAGTGACTGTGAGTGAGTGGTGGGAAAGGGAGATCGGGCCCTGGAGGTCTTTGTAACTTTTGAGATTTTGGGGGAAATCAAGAGTCCCCGTGGATGTCCCAGCTCCAATGGGGTCTCTGAAGGAATGAGGGGGGCGTAGTCTGAAGACCCCAGAAGGGAAAGCATTCACAGCATCCAGAACTTTCTTGGGCTCAGGGTAGTGAGTGAACTTCATCCTCATTGTCACTCCCTTCAATCCCCAGGTCAGCTTTTCCTGCGAGCAGGGGTGAGACAGGTGGGAATGGAGGTTGGTGGGGTTCAGTGCAAGCTCAGGTCTTCAGCACTGCCTTGGTCACACCGGCCCGCTATGGAAAACGTCAGAGAGGGGCAGTGAAGGGTGTCCAAGGTCCAAGACCTCTGTCCTGCCTGGGCATCCCCCATGCCTACCTGTCAAAAGGGCAGGAACCAAATGCCAGAGCCCTTGTGGGAGGGACGCTGGGCACAAAGCCCTCCCTCGTGCCCCTAGGGTATCTTGTCAGGAGACATCAGCTCCTGCGCTTCTAGCACCAAGGACCTTCCTGGTGGTGTGACATCCACAACAGGGCTCCAGGCTTGTGCCAGAGGCCTTGTGGCCCGGAATCCAGCCCCGGATCCTCCCCATGCACCAGCAAGGCCCTGTTCTGCTCCGCAGGCCCCCTCACCCCCAAGCCTGCCTCTGCCAGAGGTTTGGGAGGAATGATGGGCACAGTAGCTGGTCTCCAAGATGACCCCAATGACCTTGCCCTCTTGGTTTCACACCCTTGTGTGTTCTCCTCCTGTGTCAAATCAGAGCGGGGCTATATGGTGACAGAGTATGGTGGAGGCAGAGGCGTGTGAATTCTGAGGCTCGGGGCCAAAAAACCATTTTGGTTCCTACACTGGCCCTTGAATCCCTTGCCCTGGGGGAATCCGGGCACCGTATTGTGAGGACACTCAATCAGCCCCATGGGGAGACCCATGTGGAGAGGAACAGGCTCCCTGCAAACAGCTGAGCCCAACTTGCCAGCCCTGTGAATAAACCACCTGGGAAGTAGATCCTCCCTTCCCAGCCAGGACTTCAGATGATTGCAGCCTCCCGAGGGACCCTGAGTGGACTGCTCAAACTGCTCCCGAATTCCTAACCCACAGAAACCGTGACACGTAAACAATCATTTTAATCCATTGCATTTGGGGCAACTCGTTACTCTGCATCAGGTAACTAATAAAGCCCCTCTCGCTCTGGGGATGTGTCCTCTCTCAGCCACTGGGTGTGGACGGGGAGGTTGTTCTGCCTTCCTCTCAGCCCCTGGCCATGTTCCCCGACCATGGAATGGAGAAGGAAAGAGATGAGATGTGGCCCTGGAGCAGCACAAAATCAGACGCCCTCAGCCAACATGATATTTTTCTCCGTTTTAATTAATACTTTACAAAGTACAAAATACATTGCATTTTTGGAGGAACAGTTGGTATTTGTTTCTCTCCATCACACAGTACATGAATCTTGAGGGTCTCGTGTTTCTTCAAGAAAGAAAGAAATCGTGAGTGTCCCCACCAGGGTGTAAGGCTGCCCACTTCTCCCCTCTCCAGACCTTGGGACAGATGTAAGTGCCACTGATACTGCTGGTGACCTTGGGCAGGCCGGGTGTGGGCCAGACCCCCGAAGACGAGGTCCTGGGCAGGGCAAGGCCCCCCAGAATACCATTGTACCCCCAACATCCACTCACCCCATCTCAGGGTAATGGAAATGATCTTTGCATAGAGGAGGAGGTTGGCTTGGAATTTTGTTTGTTACCGCCTGACCCCAGCTTTGGAGCCAACCCTGCCCAGCACTCTAGAACATTTCCTGAATAGGTAAACTGAGGCAGGGAACAGGGAAATTCACTGGGCTTGGCCTGTGACTTGGGACATGAATTTGGCCTATGTTTCATCCCCCCTTTCCGCCCCCTGTCCAACTTGCTGGACCCTCATCAGGGACGAGCCCCAGTAGGCGAGGGGGCACCAGCACCCAAAACCTCTCCCTGTGAACAATGTCCTCAAGGACTGGATGCTTCTGAAGTGCCGGCTCAGCAGGTCTAGCCCCTTTGGGCTGCATGGACTGCCAGGCCTCGCGCTGCACAGCAGAGCCCCTGCTGGAGACACCTCTGCCCCCTCCACAGAGCAGATTTACACAGTCAAGTGGGCTGGGGCAGTCCTGCATGCAAGGCCTGCCACACCCCCATCAACTCCACATGTGGCCTCTGGGTAAGAATGCTACTGAGGCCTCAAAATACAGGATGAGCCAGTCCCTCAGCTAGGATTTGGGCTCTGCACACGTTGCTGGCACACACCCTATTGTGGATGACACAGCACATGCTCACACTTACATGTGTGTGTATGAACACACGTTTGCCGTGTACAGAACACTGTCCTGTCCCCAGGGCAAGGTCCACCTTGCACTCCTGACTCTCACAGCCTCCCACCTCCTTGAAGCAAGAGCCACAAACTCCCTCACCACCAGGCTGCCCACAGACGCCAGGGGACGGGCCGCAGGCTCCTACCTCCCATCCAGCCGCTCCTGGTGCCGCCTGCCTCAAGGCCAGAAGCTGCCTCAGCCACCAGCTCCTGCCTTTACCTTCCCAAGAGAGCAGGCGTCATAGGAGGGGTGGACATCAAAGCTGAAAGTATGGAAAGGGGATGAGAGACAGGTAAGCTTGTCCTTTTGCTGCCTCTAATTTGAAAATGAAAGAAAGAAAAGAGCCAGATGAGCTCTGAGAGGTAGGGAAAGGTCTCTCCTACAGCAGGGCTCCACTCCCCTCAGGACAGCCCCGCCACTCTTCCCAAGCCTGCCCTCTGCTGGGCCGACCACCGTCCACCACCCTAGTTTCTCCCCTACCAGGAGGTCTCTGTGAATGGAGGGCTGCTGCCCCTCCCTCAACACGGTATCCAGGAACCTGAAAGGCCAAAGCTCATGTCTTTCTACTGCTGGGAGACTCCATCATCCTCCCCCAGGCTCTTCTAACTAAGCCAATCACCAACTCCATTTCTCAGTGGATGTGACAGCAGTGACTGGCTGCTCCCTGCCCTGGCTTACAGTGGGCACACATATATTGGGGGTATTTTCTTCCTAACCCTGCCCAGTGTTCACTCAGAGAGCGGCATCAAAAATTTCTCAGTCCCAGGGCTGGAGTGCTCTGTTATCATATGGGAGCTCCTCAAGGTTCCCTCTCTTAGCCGGGGTTGGCAAGGGCCCTAGTTGTCCCCACCTCCAGATCCAGAAGCTCAGAGAGGTGGACCAGGGTAGCTGTGAGACTCCTAAAACTATTCCTGGGAAATACTGCCAGGAGGGGTTGGTGGTGGGTGAACAGGTTCATATTCAATGATCAGGCAACTGGTGCCTTGGCATGGGGTGGGGGCCTGGCCCTTCCTATCTCCCCAGAGCCTTCTCTCCTGACCTCCATAGCCTCCTCTGTCACCAAAAAGGGCCAGGCTCCACCAGAGCGTGCATCATCTTCTGGACACCACACTGGTCTCTGAGGCCATGGTGACTGGTGGGGGGAGGTCACAGTGGGCAGCTCTGAGTCACCTGGCTCCCTCTCTTCCCTCCAGGGGTCTGTGGCCTGGGGTTGGTGGGAGGGGGAGAATGCTGGTGCTTGGGGGGCTCTGGACCCTCTGAATCTTTGGGAGTTAGTTCTGCACACCTCTCCATCTTGGATGAGTGCCCTGGGCTGAGGGCAGTGGCATGGGTAACACCTCTTGGGGGCTTTGGAGACCCCCATGGAGGAAGGAGGTGCAGAGTTGGCACTGTCCATCTCTCTCCTGGGTCAGGACTGAGGTCTGAGGGAGAAAGATGTTTCTTGGGAACCAGGGGAACCAATGCCAAAGGTTGAGCCAGAGCAGATTTTTCTACTTGGTGGGGGAGGGAAAGGGGTGGTCAGGGCTCCCCCTGCCCCTCACTCTCCTCTCCTGGAGCTCTCACCACTCTGGATGGGGCAGGGAGGAGCGAGGGTGGTGTAGAGGGTTTGAGCTTTTCTCACCAGGGGGAGGCACGGAGGCAAAGACACACACGGGAGTCCAGGTGGTGGATCTGAGTGCCCGCTCACCCTGCCTTTTGGCAGCCTGGCCGAGGAGCCCCATTTCCCTCCTGCGCCACCTGCCTCCCCAGTCAGTGCCCAGAGATCCTCAGCCCCCACGGGGCATCATCCTCAGGTCTCCCTGAGCCATTGGCTGCCCTTAGCACCCACCTTCACCTTCAGCCGTTGGGAAATGTGGCCCCCAGCTCTTCTGCTGGGGCATGGGGTCAAGGATCATGCAAGACGGCAGTGCCCAGCATGGGTTTTCTCTGAACTTTTCTCTGCATGACTGGCCTCTATTTTCAGGTGTGGATTTCTGGTGCTCATCACCCCTGGTACCCCCAGGGACTGCCCTCTTTTATGTCACACAGTGGACGTGAGCTCCACGTGAGCAGGGACCACATCAGGTTGTGCTCCCTGGTGAAGTCACAGTGCTTGGTACACAGCAAGGACTGGAGGATGTTGGCTGAATGATTGAATAAATGAACCAGTGAATGAACGAATGAGTGAATGAATGAGTAATGACTGAATGAATGAGTGTAGGAATGAATGAGAGAATGACTGAGTGAGTGATTGAAGGAATGAGAGAGTAAACGAAACAATGAGTGAATGGGTGAGTGAATGAAAACACAGAAGCAGGTGTGATCTAAACAGGAGCAGCCTTTGTTTCTTCCCCTCTAGACTCTGCCCATCTCATGGGCCCGGGCCAGTCCCTGTCTCTCCTGGCCTCAGTTTCCCAACTGTCGCCTGAGAGCCTGCTCTTGGAACTGCATCAGCCAGCTCAGTGTGGACGCGGCTCGTGCTCTCCCCGGCGTGGGGGCGGTAGGGACGTGCTCGGGGCGCACGGGCCTTCCTCCAATGGGCGGTCGCGGGTGGACCCGCGCGGGGCAGCCGGGCCTCACGTCCCCAGCCGGGCGCGCGCTCGGGGCCCACCCACAGCACATGCACGTGACCCCGCTCCTCCGCGCGCACGCACAACACCAACAGCTGCCACAGGGCTGGTCCCGAGGGCCCCCACTCCGCTGACTGCTCTGTGACCCCCACATCGGGTGGGGCGTTGGAAGAGGCCCTGGATCCCGTGTGGGGCCGGGTCGTGGGCGCTGTGGGGTGGAGGACAGCGTGTGGGGACTCCTGTCTCCCCAGAACTCCCAGCCCCGCGTCTTGGTACAGTCGGCGCCCAGGGAGAGGTTTCAGAAGAGGCTGCGGCTCCTGGAGAGACTGGCCTCCGAGCCCGAGAGAGACCCGCCTTTGGTTCTGCCTCCGGGCTGCACGCGGGGGGACGATGAACCCTTTGCTCTGTGTCCCGGGCCTTTGTCACGGAGGCCTGATTGTTCGTGTGTGCAGGGACAGCTGGAGACCTCCATCGCCTCGGTGAGGGAGATGGGCCCTGACCCCGCCAGCCTGCAGGTGAGAGAGCTGGTCCCAGTCCCTAGAGGCAGCACCGTCCCACCCACTGTGCCCGCCCGCTGTCTGGGCACCTGTGGGAGAGACGGGACCTGGTGGCAGGAGCACATCTGTCGCGAAGGTTGATGCTACTTGGCCGAGGAGACAAACGTGTTTCGGCTCATTGATGTTCATTCATGATGAGCTGATACATTTATTGTGGGTCGACTATGTGGACTGAGGGGTCAGGACTCCAGTCAATTTGTTCCAATCTCTGTGGGGATGAACTAAAAATGGCAACTTGCCCTAGAGTTTTCTCTTGTCCAGTAGCCTGTTTTGTTTCTGTGTCAGGGAAAGAACTAAAATGATCCTATAGGGCCGGCCCCGTGGCTCAGAGCTTGAGTGCGTGCGCTCTGCTACTGGCGGCTCGGGTTTGGATCCCGGGCGCAGCCCGACGCACCGCTTCTCGGACCATGCTGAGGCCGCGTCCCACATACAGCAACTAGAGGGATGTGCAGCTATGACATACAACTATCTGCTGGGGCTTTGGGGGAAAAATTTTTAAAAATTTAAAAAAAGGCAGCTTTCTTTGAAAATGTCTTAAGGATCAGCCCATTTCTGGCATAGAGAGGAGAGTTCTTCGTGGCTCCCCAATGAGAGAGTGCCCTGGACCAGAAGTCAGAGACACTCCCAGTGTGTCCTTGAACCCTCCCTGGGCGTCAGTTTCCTCATCTGTAAAATAGGGCTAGTGTGGAGGTCGTAAGTGGTTTCCAGAAGTTCTTGCAGCTCTGAGAGTGATGCCTTAAGCTACCAAATGTTCCTGAAGCCATGAAGGAGGGGTCACAAATGGTGTTGTTACCGCTTAACAGTCATAAGCTAGTAAATATAAAAATGAGAGGGGCCCAGCTCGCAGATGCATGATTCCAGTGAAACTCCTTCACACCTTGTGTGTCATGGAAAGTTCTCCTTTACATGCTCCCTGCGCAGGTCCTGCTCCTTACCTATTGCCAGAGTTCATCGTTGACCTTGGGCACTTTCATTGGTCTTTTGGGAGGATTTCTGTTCAACTTGATGAGTTCCTGAATATCGTACCCAGTGAATCACTCCCAATATTACTCATTAATTCCAAGTCCTATTTTTTAAAATCCCATCTCCAGCCCTATTCTGGGCAAGTTGTCTAAGCAAACCTCAGTGTCTTGGTCCAATTGAATTGTAGTGAAAATATCCCCGTGTACACTCATGTTTTCTCCCCTTTGATGTATTTCCCACATGGAATAGCTGCTTTGAAAATCAAAAGATAAAATTTCCTCTCTGTCCTCTGCCAGCTACCCTCCTGCCAAGAGAGACACTCTAAGCTGCACGTGCTTCACCTTGGGAAGATCAAGGCGTAAATTCAAGGTAAAATTTCATCAGTGTGAAGGTTAGGGTTAGGGCTGCTCGTGCCCATGCTGCTGGCTGGACCAAGTCTGCACCCCCTCCTCCAGTGGCCAACCCCTCCATCCATTCCTTCTGAGGACGTCTTTCCCCATTTCCCTGGGGGTGGGCTTTGTGAAGGTGGGTTTTGTGGGGTTGTGACCCATATCGTTTGGATGGGTTGGGTCTTGGTGTTATAGCAAGTGCCTAGTCCGGCTGCTCCTGGGACCAAGACACATCTCCAAGTTGAAACAAATTATCTTTCTCTGTATTTTCGTAAAACAGCTGTATTGAGATATCGCTCACATGCCGTGTAAGCCACCCATTTAAAGTGTACAAATCAATGGCTTGTAGTAGAGTCACAGAGTTGGGCAACCATCACCACAACAGTGGAACATTTTCATCACCTCAGAATGAAACCCTGGACCCATTAGCAGTCACTCCCCCTTCCCCCATCGCCACAGCCCTAGACAACCACTCCTCTACTTTTTCTCTCTCTCGATTTGTCTATTTTGGACCTCTTATATACACAGAATAGTACAATGTGTGTTCTTTTGTGATAGCTCCTTTAATATGTCATGTTTTCAAGGTTCATCCTTGATTGTAGTGTGTCGGTAATTCTTTCTGTTTTGTGCCAAATGATTTTCCCTTGCATAGATATACTGTATTTTATTGATCCATTCATCGGTTGAGGGACATTGGAGTTGTCTCCACCTTTTGGCTATTATAATAATGATGCTATGAACATTCACGTACAAGCTTTCATGTTTTCATGTCTGTTGGGTACACACCTAGAGTGGAACTGCTGGGTCATATGAAAACTCTCTAAATTTTGAAGAATTGCTAGACTATTTTCCATCTTTATTCCTGCCAACAATGTATGAGGATCCCAGTTTCTACCTATCCTTGACAAGACGTCTTAATATCTATATTTTTAATTTACAACCATCCTAGTGGATGGGAAATGATACTTATTGATTGTGGTTTTGATTGCATTTTCTTCCTGGATAATGGTGTTGAACGTTTTTCATGTCTTTATTGGCCATTTGTATATCTTCTTTGGAGAAATATCTGCTCAGCTCCTTTCCCTATTTTTAAATTGGGTTATTAGTTTCTTTATTATTGAGTTGTAAGCATTCACTCTATCTTCTATTTGCAAGTAGCTTGTTATATATATGTTGAGCTGGTATTGTGTCCCATTCAGCAGGCTGTCTTCTCACTTTCTTGATACTGCCTTTTGATACACACAAATTTTTAATTTTGATGAAGTCCAATTTGTTTATTTTTTATTCATGTGTTTTTGATGTCCTATCTAAGAAATCATCACCTAACTCAAGGTCAAAAGTTATATTCCTAGGGCCGGCCCAGTGGCGCAAGCGGTTAAGTGCCCGTGCTCTGCTGCGGCAGCCCAGGGTTCGCTGGTTCGGATCCCGGGCGGGCACCGACGCACCGCTTGTTAAGCCATGCTGTGGCGGCGTCCCACATAAAGTAGAGGAAGATAATGGATGTTAGCCCAGGGCCAGTCTTCCTTAGCAAAAAAGAGGAGGATTGGCATTGGGTGTTAGCTCAGGGCTGGTCCTCCTCACAAAAAAAAATAAATAAAATAAAAGTTTTATTCCTGTTATGAGAGGTTCGGGGATTCGATCGGAGATGTAAAAGACACTTTCCACTCCAAACAAATGGACTGAAGGTATATTTTATTATATAGAGGATAGTAAAGGTGACAGTCTGCAAACAGATCAAATAGGTCAAATATTAAGAGGGAAAAAACATCAGCTCGATTGGAAAGGGAAAACACCCACATCGGCTGAAGAGAAATGACACAAATCAACCGGAAAGAGAAACACCAGGTTGACCGAAAAGAGAACACATCAAATCAATTACTTCATATCAAATCAATTACTTCATATCAAATCAATTACTTCATATCAAATCAGTTACTCACAACATCCACGCCCCACTGCCGGGAGAGCCCTGTCAATCGACGCGGCTGGGCAAGGATCACACGTCCTGGGCAAGGTGTCCCTTCCACAGGTGGAACTCTCACTAGGTCTCAGCTTCCAGCAGTTTATATAAGCAGTTACAGAGTTTACAGAGCAAGCATCTAGTGTTCCCATGCCCAAAACAGTTATCAGTGGCATACGTGCACTGAGCCCCTTGGCTAACGTCCCAGCCCAGTGGTTGTGTACGTGCATTGTTTTCTTTGGTTATCATCTTAGCCCGGCACAGATGGCCAGTCCATCCCGTGCTACCACGCTCCAAGAGCCTTGAACTGTTACAACTTGCAACTCCCTCCATGGGAGAAAGGCCAGTTCCCGGGAAAAGGCCAGTTCCCACCACACAGAAAGCAGCTTTGTATTTCTTTGTGTGCTGGTGGCTATAGGTCAATGGAGCGGCCAAACATGGCTGTACTCATGTCAAGACAATTCCCATGTGTTTTCTTGTAAGAGTTGTATAGTTTTGCCTCATATTTAGCTGTTGGATCTATTTTGAGTTCATTTTTGTAAGTACTGTAAGCAAGGAGTCCAACTTCTTTGCGTGTGAAAATCCAGTTGTTTCAATACCATTTGTGGACAACATTGTTCTTTCCCCATTGAATTGTCTTTTCACTCATCAAAAATCAATTGACTGTAAATATGTAGGTTGATTTCTGGACTCTCAATTCTATTCCGTTGGTCTGTATGTCTATTTTTTATGACAGCACCACGCTGTATTCATTATGGTAGCTTTGTAATAATTTTTGAAATTGGGAAGTGTGAATACTCCATCTTTGAACTTCTTTCTCAAGATTGTTTTGGCTCTTGTGGCTCCCTTGCATTTCCATATGAATTTTAGCCTTGGCTTGTCAGTTTCTGCAAAAACAGGCAGCTGGGAGTTTGCTTGGAATTCCACTGAATCTCTAGTTCTATTTGTGGAGTATTGCCACCTTAATAGTATCAAGTCTTCGCATACATGAAGATGAAATGTCTTTCCATTTATTTTGGTCTTCATTAATTGCTTCCAATAATGTTTTGTATCTTTCATTGTACAACTCTTGTACTTCTTATGATAAATTTATTTCTAATTATTTCATTGTTTTGGATGCTATTGTAAATTAACATATCTTCTTACTTTTATTGTCAGATTTTCCTTTGCTAGTATATAGAAATAAAATTGATATTTTAAAACTTGACATATGATATTATATTAGTTTCAGGCATATAACATAATGATTCTATATATGTATATATTACCAAAGATCAACACAATAAGTCTGGTTAACATCCATCACCTCACATAGTTACAGATATTTTTCTTGTTATCAGGACTTTTAAAATCTGTTCTCTTAGCATCTAACAGATGTACAATACACTATTGCTAACTATAGTCACCATGTTTTTTGTTACATTTCCAGGACTCATTTATTTTCTAAGTGGAAGTTTATACCTTTTGACCCCTTCATTCATTTGCCCAACCCCCACCCCCTGCCTCTGGCGACCACCAAGCTGTTCCCTGTATCTGTTAGCTCAGTTTTTGCTTTTTTTTTTAATTTTAGATTCGCCATTTAAGTGAGATCATATGGTATTTGTCTTTCTCTGTCTGACTTATTTCACTTAGCATAATGCCCGTCTATGTTGTTGCAAGTGGCAGGATTTCTTTCCTTTTTATGGCTGAATAAGATTCCGTTATATATATATACTTACACCACATTTCTTTACCGGTTCATCCATCAAAGGACACTTAGGTTGCTTACCGTGTCTTCACTATTGTAAATAAATGCTGCAATGAACAGTGGGGTGCAGATATCTTTTTGTGTTAGTGTTTTTATTTCCTTTGGATAAATATTCATAAGTGGAATTGCTGGATCATATGGTAGTTCTATTTTTAATTTTTTGAGGAATCTGCATATTCTTTCTCATAGTGGCTGCACCAATTTATATTCCTATACAATGGATTTTTTAAATTAATCTTGTATCCAGCAGCTTTGCTAATCTCATTTCTTAGTTTCAATAGTTTTTCCATGTATTCTCTGTGATTTCCTCTATATGTGGTCACATCATTTGAGAATTGAGATAATTTTACTTCATCTCCTCCAATCTAGATACCTTTTACTTCATTTTCTTGCCTAATTGACCTGGCTAAAACCTCCAGCAAAATGTAGCATAGAATTGGCAAGAGTGGCCAATGCTCATCTTGTTCTTGACCTCAGGGGTGGCGTTTCCAGTCTTTCCCCACTGACTATGACGTCGGTGAGCTGTGGACTGTTCACAGATGCCCTGGACGAGGCTCAAGATATTCCCTTCTGTTTCTAGTTTCTTGAGTGTTTCTATCACGAAATGGTGTTGGATTTTGTCATATGGTTTTTCGCACCTAGTGGATATTAGCTTTTGCAGCAGCTTTTAAACCATGAAATCGTCTTCCCTCCCCTCTTCCTCCATCTTTCTCCCTCACACCAACACACAGAACCTCTCTGGAGGCAAACCAGAACCCACATATTAAATACTTGCTGAAAGCCAGTCGAATGACTAGTCTAGACCTCTTGATCCCGTCATCCCTGCCCTGGCTGCTGTGTAACTGGGGGGTGGGCCCACTCCAAACAGGTGACGACAGATATTCACATACTCATGGTGATTCCGAGGATGATGGCTCCCTCTGGATTGCGTTCTCCGTCGTGTTCTCTTCTCTTTACTGACTGTAGAGTGAAAATATTTAGCATGAAGGGAGAGGATTGTGCAGGAAAGAGCATATATCAAGTGTGTGTGCTGAAAGGTAACAATAAATAGGCAAAAAACTTGACTTCTTCAAGAAATGTGTTAAAGGAAATATGACATATTCTCTACAGACCTTCCTGGCATGGAAGCCCACATTCTGAAAATATGGTGTCTGGTTAATTTTCTGAGGCCTCGTGTATCACTTTTCTCTTGCAGGAGTCTGGGTGCTGACCCTGTTGTCGGCCGGCCTCACGAGGGTGAGATTTCTGTTCCACATTTTGCCCGGTTTCAAGTAAGAGGCCTTTGGGGTCATTTGCATGTCCTCAGCAGGAAAGCGTCAGCCACGCTTTCTCAGAATTACCAGGCAGTGCCGGCAGAGCCCGACATGCAGTACGAGGTCTGGATTGGACAGACACTTCGTCTACAAACTTCCTATGGCACTGAGTTTCCGAAGCCCTTAAAGAACAGTGATTCTAAAGTGGAAAAAGGAAGGACAAAGGCATTTCAGCATTGTGTTTGTCAGAGTTCTCCAGAAAACAACCAACAGGATACATATGCACGTGCACACATACACACACACACACACACACACACACACACACACACAGATGTGTGTATATGTATGTGTAGAGAGAGAGAGACTGATTCTAATATATTGGCTCATGTGCTCATGAGGGCTGGCAAGTCCAAAATCTGTAGACCAGGCTTGCAGACTAGAAAGTCAGGCAGGTGTCTAGATGCTGGAGTCTCGAGGCAGATTTTCTTCTTTGGGAAACCTCAGTGTTTGCTCTGAAGGCCCTCAGCTGATGAGGCCCACCCAAATTATTGACAGTAATCTCTTTTTCTTGAGGTCAACTAATTGTACGTGTTAACCACATCTACAGAATACCTTCACAGCAAGACATGATTAAATATCCAGTTTGATTAAACAGCTGCATACTATGGCCTGGTCGGGTTGACACACAAGACTAACCATCAGAGCCCACGCTCCCTCAACTTGGCGCCCACTCACATCTCCTTTAGCCGCATTTAATCTCCAAATAAGGACAGGAAGAAAGTCATTCTTCCCTCTAACATGGTACCCCTCTCCTGTGGACAACTCAAAACACAAATACTCTCCCCAAGGAGGATGCAAAGTTCTTGGGTGATGTGCACTCCTTTCCTTGATATCCTATGACTTAAATACTATCATGTGAAGTTAACTGTTATTGATACATCTAGTTACATATGATGTTCTGTGATAAGAAGATAAGGAACAGAAGAAAAAAATTTATTTGATACATGCACACTGTCTACAGTCTGGGAAGGCTTCCTGGAAGGCTTCTTGGATCCTTGGGCTGGGGCTTCTCTGGAGGGCAGCGGGGCGTTTTCTGTTTTTGGAAAGGCACGTGGAAAGGCAGTCATGTTGCTGAACATTTGTCCTCTCGAAGCACCAGTGCCTGCTCTAAAACAAGCTTCAGAGCTAGTGCCAGCTCCACCACCAGCTCCACAGCTAGCACCGCCTTCAGTGTCAGACATCACACCAGCTCTAGTACCAAATCTGAAGTTCGAGCCATTTCTTGCCCATGTCCAAGAGCTAGATGTAGTACCAGCCACAGAGCTAGTGCCAACTCCAGAAAACGGTCAAAAGCTGGGGCCAGGTCCAACACCAGCTCCAGCAGCAGCTCAAGAGCTTGAGTGTTCTCTGGAGCCAGCTCTAGCTAGAATCCTGACTCAGAGCCATTTTCAGGACCAGCTTCAACACCCAAGCCACTGCACGAACCAGTTCTATTACAAGCTCCAGAACTAGAGCCAGTGATAGGTCTATAGCCAGAGCTAGCCCCAACACCAGCTCTACCAACAGCTCTAGCACCAGAGTTGGGGCCAGCTCCATAGCTAGAGCTAACCCCAGCTCCCACAGTTGCACAAACTCCTGAGATAGAGCAAGCTCCACCTTCAGCTCCAGTGCTAGTTGCAGGGTCAGGGCCGGGGTTCTCTCATGAGCTAGAGCTGGCTTGAACACTAGCTGTAGCATCAACGCTGGAGATAGAGGCAGCTCTATCACCAACTCCTGTGCCAGTCCCAGTGATGGTTCTAGTGCTCACTTTAGAGTGAGAACCAGGTTGAAGCTAGTTTACAGTCAGTGCCAGGTTCCAAGGAAGAGCGAGCTCCAGCATCAGCTCTAACACTGGCTCCAGAGTTAGATCCATTTCTGGCACCAGCTCGAGAGCTAGAGTCAGCACCAAGTTCAGAGGCAGAGCCTGCTCCAGCAACAGATCTAGTACCAGCTGCAGAGCTAGATCCCCCACAAGTGCTGGAGCAAGAGCTGGCTTGGGTACCAGTAGCAGACTTAGAGCCAATGCCAGCTCAAGAGAAAGAACCAGCTCTGGCAACAGCTCTAGCACCAACATCAGAACTAGATCATGCTGTGCTACCAGCTCTACCACCGATTTCAGAGATGGAGGCATCTCTATCACCAACCCCCCAGCCGGAGCCTGTGCTGCTCTAGTACCAGAATCTGCCCCAACACCAATTCCAGAGGTGGAGCCGGTGCCAGAGCTACAAACCAATCCACCACCAGTTTTAGCACCAGCTACAGAGCTAGAGCTAGGACTGGTTATACAACTAGAGCCACAAGAACCAGGTCTAGAATGAGAACCACAGTTAGAGCCACTTACAGCAATAACTCTACACCAGCTCCAGTGCAAGAGTTGGAGCCAGCTCAAGAGCTTTATCAAACTGCAGAAGCAGGTCTAGATTATCTCTGGAGGTAGTTCCAGCTCCAGTGCCTTCCCCAGAGCTAGAGATACTGGCGGCTATAGAGATAGCGCAACTCTAACACAGGCTCTCGCATGAGCTGCTGAGATTGAACCAGCTCCAGCTTCAGCTCCAGTTCTAGAATCAGAGCCATGTTTTGAGCTAAAGCAAGCTCCAGCACCAGCTCTAGCACCAGCGAGAGGACTAGCCCATGACATCACCACGATGGGTGGGGCCAGGTGTTGGGCTGAGGGGTGGGACATTTTCTGCCAGACAGCTCACTCCCAAGTACCGTGATCACATCCACTGCCAGCTCCTCGTCCTCCCTCACTCCATGAGGTCCCAGCCCCGGGGTCTCTGTGGCCCTGCTTTCCCAAAGAAGGCTCAAAGCTGACAAAGAGCCCTCTGGTGTTGGAAACTGGGGCCAGTTCATTAAAAACAGTATACATTTTGACCCAGAAACTCCACGTCATGGATTCTGTCCTAAACAGAGATTTGTGGTTGCAGGTGTTCCCTTCAGCACGATTCAGAGAGTGAAAAACTGGAAATGGCCCCTGGTCCAAGCAGGGGGTCTTCATAAATTCTGATGCCAGGACAGAGAAAATACCAAGTGGAATAGGATTGCCTGGCGGTGGCCATGCCTGGACAAATCAGGCTCTAGAAGAGCACACACCCTGGAATGCTCCGTTCCTGACACCCACAAGCGCACACACACATACGCACGCATGTGCACACACGTGCACACACTGTACAGACTTTCTGTGGGATGAAGTCCTGGGATCAGCACCGCCAACACAGGCGTGCCCCTGGGGGCTGTGATGGGTCCTGCAGGCTGGTCTCCAGAGAGGAGTGTCCTTTCACACTTGTCTCTAGGAGTCTGCTGGGGCCTCTGCTTCCTCACATTGTCACCAGGGCTGGTTGTCACCACACTGGAACCCTGCCCATCTGATGGGGCCCAGTGCCCTCTCCACAGTGTCTCCATGTGCGCGTGTCCCCCTCGTGGAGCTCGAGCTTCTCTGACACATGCTGCCCCTGTGTATCACCTCTCATTGGCATTGAGTGTGTTTGCTCTTTATCTCTTATTAAAATACTGAATTTCAAGCATTTTTTGGAAGCGAGGGATGTGTAGCCTTTCCCTGGCCTTGGGTTATGAGGAATGCTTTCCGGTTTGTGGTTTGCCTTTCCAGCTTTTTACCCTTGTCTTGTTTTTGTTTTGGCCACAGGCGTTTCATGCCTGGCTTCTGGCTCTGGTGTCCCACTTAGAACAGCAGTCTGTACCCCAAGATTATGCACATATTTACCGAAAGGGCTTTATTTGATACATCAAATCTAGAATCCACCTGGGATTTTCCTATCAAATTAGAGAAATTCTATTTCAAATAAAAACAGAAAAGGAAAACCTATCAGGCCCTGTGAAAATAAGAAGGCAGACACAAATGGCCAGTTATGGCATGATTCCACTTATAGGAAACATCCAGAATAGATTTAACAAAAAACAGTGACAGAAAACAGATTAGAGCGGGCCAGGGCCTGAGGAATAAACGGGGAGTGAGTGCTTTTAGAACAGGATTTCCTTTTGGAGTGTGAAATTGTCTGAGCCCAGATAGCGGTGATGGATGCACAGCAATGTGAATGTCCTTAATGCTCATAAAGTGTACAATTTAAAATGAGAAAACATAAATTTTAAAAAATCGAAACATTTAATTTAAATAATTATTAAGAACTAAACAATAAAGAAAAATCAAAAAGAGCAACTAAGAAGGAAACAAACACATTAATGAGGGTAGGGAAGGAAATTTCTGGTGAGGGAGCAGTTTGAATGGGTGGTACAGGAGCTGCTGATGAGAGACATTGCAGAGCCAGCTCTCCCAGGCCAGATGGTTTGGCTTCAGGTGCCTCTTGGTCTCCTGCAGGACCCTCTTCAGGGGATGTGTCTCCCTGCTTGCATGGTGGGGCCTCAGTTGCCTCCTGGTCTTCTGCCGGAGCCCGTGCATGGGATGGTTCTCCCTGCACGGTGGCTGGAGCCTCAGCTGCCTCCTGGTCTCCTGCTGGAGCCTGTGCAGGGGATGGCTCTCCCTGCACGGTGGCTGGGGCCTCAGCTGCCTCCTGGTCTCCTGCTGGAGCCTGTGCAGGGGATGGCTCTCCCTGCACGGAGGCTGGGGCCCCAGCTGCCTCCTGGTTTCCTGCAAGAGTTGGTGGTAATGATAGTTGTCCGGGATGGATGATGGGTACTGAGGTAGCTCTGAGGCTTGTCCAACAGTCAGTGCAGACGTTCTCCCCACAGCTGCTGATGCAGTCTTGTGTCACAGCTGCTCACCCCTGGGGGTGAGGGATTGGATGTCCCCTTCTACCAGCTCCTCGCTGATCTCCTGTATGGAGCTCTGCAACGGCAGTGACCGGCAGCCGACCCAGAGGCATCCGAGCCCTGCCAGCTGCCCAGCTGTCCTTGTGCTGCTTCTGTCCTCGGGACCTAATTCTCCCAGATCAGGCACATACCTGTGTCTCCACAGAATTCCACCCCGGATGAAAGACATACACCTCAGGCAGAAGGGTGCCACTCTAGCACTCCACATCCCACCCAGCCGGCCTTGACCTGGGCTGTGAACATGACGCACCAGGGTCATGTTAGAAGCCCACCAGGCTTCTAACACCTCAGCGACCTGCTCCTGCTCACGGTGGTCCACCCTCATGAAACCGCCCTTCCACACACACACATGGGGAGGGGATGTAGGGCTGCCCAGATGGGACCACAGTGCTGGTCTGGTCTGGATTGGCCTTTCCTAGGACTCCCTGTGTTACCTTTCTGTCCCTCCGGTTAAATGGCCACAATTGTCGGCCATGAGAAAGGAACCAGCATCTGCATTGCGGGTGGTCTTTGGGAGCTTTCCTGGGGCTCTGGCCCCTGACCATCGAGAAGAAGCAACTAAACACGTTGCTCCTCCTAGACAAGTGCTAGACAAGTGAGCTGGCTTGGGGGCTGTCTCTAGGATGTGGGTGCCTAGTTACCAGGGTTCCAAGTACTCTTGGGCTCCATGAGGGTACTTCCTGGGGTCACCTTACCTAAGCTCCCTCCTTACACAAGACCTCCCTAAGGGCTCCCGGGGCTGCTGACTGCTCACTCTCCATCTCCACACCACGTCCAGACACAGTCACACCAACAGAGTCCACCCCACAGCCTCTGGGGATGTCTGAACGCAAGCAGGGCCCCAGCTTTGAGGACACAGTGTTGAATGCAGTCCCGCTCCTGCTTCTTGCCAGTGATGACACCCTGGACAACCACGTGCCTCTCAGGGCCTCCCCAGTGTCCTCATCTGTGCAGTGGGGGTCATTCTAACATCTACTCCCTCGGGATGTCATCAGGTGCGATATAAGATATTTTATGTTTTCAAGTATATGTGGAAACCATTCTGGTTGGAACCTGATTTGGCCTGAAATTTATTTGAAGCAAAGAATCCTGACTCATGGCTTGTCAGACATGCATTGTCTGTGTACTTTAATCGTTACCCTAAAGTAAAGAATGTACTCTTTGAAGATAAAAAATCATTCCTCCCTTCCTTTGATGCCAGCACCCTTTCAAGATAAGACTGAATGCCTCATTTCCTCCAGCGCCGAGGCCATGGTGACTTGCTGTCTATGTGCTCATCAATAGCAAAATATCTCCTTGAATGCTTGAGAGAATGTGCACCTGTCATGCTTGATGTGTGTCTCTGTCTTTGGAAACGGGATGTAACTCTGCTGAAAACCACTCTTCTTCACAGCGCTTTCTTCCCTTGCAAAGATGTGCTCCGGGCTAGAGTCCTCAAATGAAATTGGGCTCAAATAAAACTTTGAGCTACAGAACGATTATTGATTATTTGCGGCACCTTATCCTGGCAACCACGAAGGGACTTCTGAGACACACACCTGAGACCAGGTGGAGCCTACTTTCAACCAACACTGGTACCACAGGGGACCGTTGAGCTCCACTACCCCTCCTCCCCCCCGGGTTCACTGCACTCTTCAGGTGGTCTGGTGAGTGCTCCCGAAATCTGGACCTCCTTATTTAAGTTGACAGTCCTGACTTGTTATTCCAGCTGTTTTGGGTCTGAAGACTTCAACATCTTAAGGGTGTGTTGGTACTCTTCCTAGGTAAGAGGAACCTGGGGGGGATATTTCCTAGGTGAGGGGAGCCAACAGGGAGACATTTCCTAGGTAAGGGGAACCAAGGGGGAAGTTTGGAGTGAACTGGGTTAGCTGACCTCTTTAATTTGGCTTTCAATTGAAAAAGAGACATGTTGATAAAGTCTGAACAAACTGACAGCAAAATGAGAGACTGAATTTGTTTTGTTCTGAAGAAAAGGGGCACTTGCTCTTTCCAGCCACAAGTTGTTCTCAGGTGACTGAGAACCTGGTGTAAGTGTCTGAGGACAATCTCCATGACAAGCGGCAGTCCCATAGGGAACTCAGTCACCATCATTCACTTTAAATAATTAATGTCTTGTCGAGGGGCCCGCACACAAGGATTGTTCATCCAGTGCTCTGCACCCCTACGGTAGTTGTAGACTGCCCGCAGGAGAAGCTAAGACACGTGAGAGAGTGTTCATCACCTTTTAGGAAGTGACACTCACAAGCAGCACAGTTTTGACCAGCTACACTGTCCTTAGAAATTGTTCAGACTTGATATTAAAATGAAACTAAAAGAAAATGAGAAACCACACTTTCAAAGCCAACAATGCCAGATGGGCACCCACCCACTGGAACTCTGGCTGGCTCTGTGTACAATATGTATGGAGCCTTTACTTGCAAGTACTTAACCAAATGGGGATAGCTGTAATTGGCTGAATCTTTGGATCAGGATAACCTGGGATAATTTAAAATTACACTGGCCACCTTTGGGGATCCTTTGAGCTTCCAAAACTTGTCTTTTTGTGCACTAGATTTGAGAACCGTGGAACAGACAGATTAAATGCAATCTTTAATCTCTAAAGAGTTAAGCATGCCACCTTCCAGCACACCTGCTCGAAAACTAAAGGTTGCAGAAGTTGTAAATATTTAAAACAACAGCAAAATCTTGCTACGCTTGTATTGTGTCCTGAGAGCTTGGCTTAGTAACCATCAGGTTGGGCGCCCCAAAATATGGTCAGACAGAATTGCGGGTTGCACCCAATTTGCAGTCAGGTATGGTTGGACAGAAATATGGGTTGAACTCCATTTGTGGCTAGGGTCCTACCAAAATGCCACCAGCTTCAAGGGTGTTACATTGGCCATTAGAAGGAATGATCTAATTAGATAAGATTGCTTAAGATGTGCACTTAAAAGCAAAGCCTTCAAAATTCCAAAAGAGCCCTACTGAAAGTTTGGTTGCAAAAAGCTAATAAAAAATTAAGCTATAAAAGGTACCTAAAAGTCTATTAAATTATTGCTTTACAGACACCCCCATAATCGACATTCAAAGAGGGGCCCAGTATGAGCCCCTCTCAGAGTTAATGAGATCATAAGAGATTTTCTGGGAAACTTAACGTTATTCCCTTAAACAGTCAATGGGAAACTTAAATTAAAAATTAATAGAGTTGTTTAATACTGCCAAAAACACAGTTTGGATCCAACTATTCTTTTTTAAATTAGTGAGTTTTGTATTGTACCCGATTCATAGGAAACATTTAACGAAAACCATTTAAGGTCTCTGCTTGTGTCTGTCTGTGTATCTATGTATGTCTATGTGTACGTCTTATATATATGTGATATTTTTCTACCTCTGGATGATGTAATTTCTAAAAGAGCTCCATTAGCAGGCTTAAAGTAAGCATTTATATAAATTGTTTCTAAATGTAATGGAAACTATCCCAAATGTTTTTCAAGTTAACATGATATCATCTTTAGTAAATGAAAGCTTATTTAAGTTTGTTGGTTTGATGAACATAAGCATGTTTTCAGTATTCTAAAAATTATATAAAATTCCTAAAAATCTGATATGTCTTGGTATAATTCTAGTCGTTATCTTAAAATGTGGCTTATAAAATAACCAAATTTCCTTGTAATTACATTATCATGTTAAGTCTTTTGTCATTGCCAGATCGTCACTATTTTACTCCAGTGGTATTACAAATACATTTCATCTTCAGAGAAATTCGCAACAAGGCCTCTGACACATCCAACATTTGACACACATGGACAGAAAGCTTCTACAGTACGTTGGTTGTGTGATTTATCCTTTTTTGCTGTGAAAAGTCAGTGTTGGCAGGCTCCAGGCTCCTGTCACTTCAGCAAGTGTGTGAGGACACCCTGAATGCAGTGACCACGGGCCACTGTGACGTGTCACCTGGCCGTTCTGTCTTCTTACACTCAGACTCTGTCATTCCACCTATATTGGGGAAGAAGCGAGGCCAGTGCAGAGCCCGAGTGGCAGGCACAGCCTGAGAAGGTGGAGGGACTCTTGTCACACGGTGGCCACCACCGTCTCCCTCAGTGGACGGTCGTTGCCAGGGGCCTGGGTCTCCGTCTTCCATCCCCTGAGCCCCCGCCGGACGTGCAGGCTGCCACTCCATGATGACTTCTGGAGAAGGGGCTCTTGCTAGCACACAGACCCTGACATCAGTGAATAAAAGACACTTGGCCTGCCGTTCTCGTCAGGTCCGCCCCTGACTCACTCAGGAGAGTCCTGTCCTGACCACGTTTGTTTCTTGAATATGTGGTTGGCTCACATTTTCAGGAGGTCAGGAAACACCTACTGTGCACTCACTGTGTTCATGTGACAGTCAGACGCTGAGAACCACGCTGCAGGAAGAGTGCTCTGACTTGGCACAGCAGGTGACAGTCTCGTTGAGCACCTGGCACAGGGTAGACACTCAGGCTGCATTTCTGAAGATCCACACTGTTCTCTCACAGATTACGCTCAGGTCCCAGCACCTCCTGACCAGCAGCAGAGTTACTCACACCTTCTGAGGGTCATTCTCTCCGCAGGGGCTGCATGGGAGCTGCTCAGGTGCCTCAGCCTACCGTGCAGCCTGACGTTCCCACAGACCACTTCAGATGGCCTTGGCGGCCTCAGCACTGGGGTGGATCTGTGAGGCAGCCATTGTCCTGGGGCCTGTCCTGCCCCATGGTTGAGCCCCAGGAATGTATCCCCTCCCCAAAGGATCCCACACTTGCCTTTCTCTCTCCCAGGGTGCATTACCCAGCTACCCTCAGACGCTCATGCTGTGGCGACCAAGAAACCCAGCCTTTCTTCCACACAAACCTTGATATTTCACACGGAGCAGCCCAGATTCAGCTTGAGCTGGAGACAGTGCTTGGAGTCCCTCTCGCTGTGCTTTTCTCAGGGGCCACACTGAGGGCATGCTGAGCAGTCAAGTTTAAAAGGAATAATCCAGAGATTGTGGTCACCTTCTCAAACCAGGAGTCCATTGTCTTGCTAGGGAGGCAAACAGGTGGGATGTAGCTGGTGGGGGAGCTGCCCATGAGGAGCAGAGAGACTTGGTCTTGCTGTCGCTCTGGTAGGGTGGTGCCAGCTGAATTGCCAGAGAAGAGCACAGGAATCTGTGCCCATCAGAAAAATGCCATGTGTGCATCTACCCTCAGAGATGGAAAGTGAACAGGCTCAGGCTTGTGACCCGAAGCTGTTCCTCAGCTGCAGTCATCCACCTTCATTACAGCGAGAGACCACTGAAGATGAAGCAAAGGCCTGATAAAGTCCCTGTTCCTGACCGACTGTACGCCAGGAGCTGCCAGGTGCTGGGGATGCGGTGGTGAGAAGCATGCATTCATTCCAGCTGGCGCATCTCGGGGCTGGCTGCCTCTCATGAGTCTGGCCTCAAACTAGGAAATCAAGATGAGGCCGCCTGCCCCCAGAGCAGCCGAAGGAGGCCGTGTTCATGAGGGGATTCCTTTGGGCAGATTCAACCCCTCCCCCTGAGCTTCTCAACCTTGCCTGTATGATAGAACATCTGGGAGGTTACTGATTGATTGTTTTGATGTACCGTATTCAACATTTGGTGGACATTTGGCTGGTTCCACATTTTGGCTATTATGAATAATGCGAGAACTTCATGTATGAGTTTTACTTGGCCCAGCATTTTATTTTTTGGATCATTCGCATACAAGTGTCTGTGTGAACGTGTTCTCAGTGTTCTCGAGTGTATACCTAAGGAGTGGGACCACTGGTGCCTTCATTTAATTTTTTAAGTTTGGACACTTTTACCACGTAATTCATGACATGCTCAGTGACCCTGAGTCCAAGACACCGAGTATTGATTTCCCTGAAGACACCTCGGGCTATTACCTACAGGCTCCTCAGAGGCTCTGCCTGCTTCTCCGAGGTTCTCCCTGGACATCAGGACCCTCTCGGTGCCCCATGCTCATCAGGGTGGGAGATGGGCCTGGGTCTCGCTGACGCTGCACAGCTTCCCGCTGGATCAGCTCAGGTCCAGAGCTCCTGGAAAAACAGCTCAAATGAGATGCTCCCCCACCAACATTTGCGAGGTGGGAGCTCCCGGTTCTTGCATCCGTCCTCATCCTCCTTCTCTGTGCTGCCTCCACCATGTTGATAGGGACTTCCTTTAACCCTCAAGAGTGTCAGAATAACTCACATTCTTTCTTGGCCATCCTTCACGCCCAGCATCCATTCCTGTTGCTTTTTCTACCACATCGATATTTTTAAAACATTGACATGTGAGTCACGTGACGTAGGACCATTTTAAAGTGTACAATTAAGTGGTTTTAGCGTATTGTCTATGTGGTGCAACCACCCCCACGATCTCATCCCGCACATTCCCTTTGGAGAGCTCGTTTTGACCATCATGAGCCCCCTGCTCCCCCAGAGGAATATCACATGATAAACCCGGGGGGCCATGTGACCACAGTTGCTGCTGTTCTGTGGCCCAGTTCTTTACATTACCTTTTGAGAGAGGGTGGGGGACGTTTTACACCGATATTTTATCCAAGAGAAACTGAACCAGACACTTGGGGGTGGAGTCCTGGCATGGGTAACCCCCGTGGGGGTCTGAATGTGAGCAGTGGTGAGAACCTGCCACAAGCAGCCAGAGCTGCTCCAGGAGGAATTATGCCCTGGTTGGGCGAGGGGCACAGTCATGGTTCTGAGGGCTGGCTGGACATCTGCTGGTCCCCTGATACTCCGCTGCCTCCACCACCCCAACTCTGCACAGGGACGACTCTAGAACCAGCCAGGGGCCTCCTCCTGAGAACTGAGGCCAGGACCCTGGCAGTTCCCCTTTCCTGCTCCTATCAGCCCTCTTCATAACGAAGACTCCCACTCAGATGCTAAGTTGGGTCCCCTGCGTGGAAGTCCTCAGTGGCTCCCCATGGCCTATAGGAGGGTGAGGCCCCTGGCGGACCTGAGCACCCACCTTGCATTTCAGCCTCATCCCCTACCTGCCGCATCAACTCCTCCCTCACCCGCCGCACTCGTCCGTTCCAGCCAAGGTTCCCTCTGGCCCTCTCCGCCTTTGCTCCTCCCTCTGCTGGGTCCCCATCTTACCAAGCTCAACCCTAATGTCCTGGTTTCTTGGTCTGCCCCCTACTACTGGACAGTGGTCATTCCCTCCCCCTGGGCACAGCACACCCTTGTGGTCTAGCCTGGCCTTGCACTCCTTGGAATAGCTCCTTTCCCTGTCTTCTCACCTCCTAGAGAGACGCAGGTCCAGGGGCCACAGCCTGTTCCTCAGGGTCCCCAGCACCTGGCACAAGGTCCAGCACCGCCCGAGTGACAGTGACTGTGAGTGAGTGGTGGGAAAGGGAGATCGGGCCCTGGAGGTCTTTGTAACTTTTGAGATTTTGGGGGAAATCAAGAGTCCCCGTGGATGTCCCAGCTCCAATGGGGTCTCTGAAGGAATGAGGGGGGCGTAGTCTGAAGACCCCAGAAGGGAAAGCATTCACAGCATCCAGAACTTTCTTGGGCTCAGGGTAGTGAGTGAACTTCATCCTCATTGTCACTCCCTTCAATCCCCAGGTCAGCTTTTCCTGCGAGCAGGGGTGAGACAGGTGGGAATGGAGGTTGGTGGGGTTCAGTGCAAGCTCAGGTCTTCAGCACTGCCTTGGTCACACCGGCCCGCTATGGAAAACGTCAGAGAGGGGCAGTGAAGGGTGTCCAAGGTCCAAGACCTCTGTCCTGCCTGGGCATCCCCCATGCCTACCTGTCAAAAGGGCAGGAACCAAATGCCAGAGCCCTGTGGGAGGGACGCTGGGCACAAAGCCCTCCCTCGTGCCCCTAGGGTATCTTGTCAGGAGACATCAGGTCCTGCGCTTCTAGCACCAAGGACCTTCCTGGTGGTGTGACATCCACAACAGGGCTCCAGGCTTGTGCCAGAGGCCTTGTGGCCCGGAATCCAGCCCCGGATCCTCCCCATGCACCAGCAAGGCCCTGTTCTGCTCCGCAGGCCCCCTCACCCCCAAGCCTGCCTCTGCCAGAGGTTTGGGAGGAATGATGGGCACAGTAGCCGGTCTCCAAGATGACCCCAATGACCTTGCCCTCTTGGTTTCACACCCTTGTGTGTTCTCCTCCTGTGTCAAATCAGAGCGGGGCTATATGGTGACAGAGTATGGTGGAGGCAGAGGCGTGTGAATTCTGAGGCTCGGGGCCAAAAAACCATTTTGGTTCCTACACTGGCCCTTGAATCCCTTGCCCTGGGGGAATCCGGGCACCGTATTGTGAGGACACTCAATCAGCCCCATGGGGAGACCCATGTGGAGAGGAACAGGCTCCCTGCAAACAGCTGAGCCCAACTTGCCAGCCCTGTGAATAAACCACCTGGGAAGTAGATCCTCCCTTCCCAGCCAGGACTTCAGATGATTGCAGCCTCCCGAGGGACCCTGAGTGGACTGCTCAAACTGCTCCCGAATTCCTAACCCACAGAAACCGTGACACGTAAACAATCATTTTAATCCATTGCATTTGGGGCAACTCGTTACTCTGCATCAGGTAACTAATACAGCCCCTCTCGCTCTGGGGATGTGTCCTCTCTCAGCCACTGGGTGTGGACGGGGAGGTTGTTCTGCCTTCCTCTCAGCCCCTGGCCATGTTCCCCGACCATGGAATGGAGAAGGAAAGAGATGAGATGTGGCCCTGGAGCAGCACAAAATCAGACGCCCTCAGCCAACATGATATTTTTCTCCGTTTTAATTAATACTTTACAAAGTACAAAATACATTGCATTTTTGGAGGAACAGTTGGTATTTGTTTCTCTCCATCACACAGTACATGAATCTTGAGGGTCTCGTGTTTCTTCAAGAAAGAAAGAAATCGTGAGTGTCCCCACCAGGGTGTAAGGCTGCCCACTTCTCCCCTCTCCAGACCTTGGGACAGATGTAAGTGCCACTGCTACTGCTGGTGACCTTGGGCAGGCCGGGTGTGGGCCAGACCCCCGAAGACGAGGTCCTGGGCAGGGCAAGGCCCCCCAGAATACCATTGTACCCCCAACATCCACTCACCCCATCTCAGGGTAATGGAAATGATCTTTGCATAGAGGAGGAGGTTGGCTTGGAATTTTGTTTGTTACCGCCTGACCCCAGCTTTGGAGCCAACCCTGCCCAGCACTCTAGAACATTTCCTGAATAGGTAAACTGAGGCAGGGAACAGGGAAATTCACTGGGCTTGGCCTGTGACTTGGGACATGAATTTGGCCTATGTTTCATCCCCCCTTTCCGCCCCCTGTCCAACTTGCTGGACCCTCATCAGGGACGAGCCCCAGTAGGCGAGGGGGCACCAGCACCCAAAACCTCTCCCTGTGAACAATGTCCTCAAGGACTGGATGCTTCTGAAGTGCCGGCTCAGCAGGTCTAGCCCCTTTGGGCTGCATGGACTGCCAGGCCTCGCGCTGCACAGCAGAGCCCCTGCTGGAGACACCTCTGCCCCCTCCACAGAGCAGATTTACACAGTCAAGTGGGCTGGGGCAGTCCTGCATGCAAGGCCTGCCACACCCCCATCAACTCCACATGTGGCCTCTGGGTAAGAATGCTACTGAGGCCTCAAAATACAGGATGAGCCAGTCCCTCAGCTAGGATTTGGGCTCTGCACACGTTGCTGGCACACACCCTATTGTGGATGACACAGCACATGCTCACACTTACATGTGTGTGTATGAACACACGTTTGCCGTGTACAGAACACTGTCCTGCCCCCAGGGCAAGGTCCACCTTGCACTCCTGACTCTCACAGCCTCCCACCTCCTTGAAGCAAGAGCCACAAACTCCCTCACCACCAGGCTGCCCACAGACGCCAGGGGACGGGCCGCAGGCTCCTACCTCCCATCCAGCCGCTCCTGGTGCCGCCTGCCTCAAGGCCAGAAGCTGCCTCAGCCACCAGGTCCTGCCTTTACCTTCCCAAGAGAGCAGGCGTCATAGGAGGGGTGGACATCAAAGCTGAAAGTATGGAAAGGGGATGAGAGACAGGTAAGCTTGTCCTTTTGCTGCCTCTAATTTGAAAATGAAAGAAAGAAAAGAGCCAGATGAGCTCTGAGAGGTAGGGAAAGGTCTCTCCTACAGCAGGGCTCCACTCCCCTCAGGACAGCCCCGCCACTCTTCCCAAGCCTGCCCTCTGCTGGGCCGACCACCGTCCACCACCCTAGTTTCTCCCCTCCCAGGAGGTCTCTGTGAATGGAGGGCTGCTGCCCCTCCCTCAACACGGTATCCAGGAACCTGAAAGGCCAAAGCTCATGTCTTTCTACTGCTGGGAGACTCCATCATCCTCCCCCAGGCTCTTCTAACTAAGCCAATCACCAACTCCATTTCTCAGTGGATGTGACAGCAGTGACTGGCTGCTCCCTGCCCTGGCTTACAGTGGGCACACATATATTGGGGGTATTTTCTTCCTAACCCTGCCCAGTGTTCACTCAGAGAGTGGCATCAAAAATTTCTCAGTCCCAGGGCTGGAGTGCTCTGTTATCATATGGGAGCTCCTCAAGGTTCCCTCTCTTAGCCGGGGTTGGCAAGGGCCCTAGTTGTCCCCACCTCCAGATCCAGAAGCTCAGAGAGGTGGACCAGGGTAGCTGTGAGACTCCTAAAACTCTTCCTGGGAAATACTGCCAGGAGGGGTTGGTGGTGGGTGAACAGGTTCATATTCAATGATCAGGCAACTGGTGCCTTGGCATGGGGTGGGGGCCTGGCCCTTCCTATCTCCCCAGAGCCTTCTCTCCTGACCTCCATAGCCTCCTCTGTCACCAAAAAGGGCCAGGCTCCACCAGAGCGTGCATCATCTTCTGGACACCACACTGGTCTCTGAGGCCATGGTGACTGGTGGGGGGAGGTCACAGTGGGCAGCTCTGAGTCACCTGGCTCCCTCCCTTCCCTCCAGGGGTCTGTGGCCTGGGGTTGGTGGGAGGGGGAGAATGCTGGTGCTTGGGGGGCTCTGGACCCTCTGAATCTTTGGGAGTTAGTTCTGCACACCTCTCCATCTTGGATGAGTGCCCTGGGCTGAGGACAGTGGCATGGGTAACACCTCTTGGGGGCTTTGGAGACCCCCATGGAGGAAGGAGGTGCAGAGTTGGCACTGTCCATCTCTCTCCTGGGTCAGGACTGAGGTCTGAGGGAGAAAGATGTTTCTTGGGAACCAGGGGAACCAATGCCAAAGGTTGAGCCAGAGCAGATTTTTCTACTTGGTGGGGGAGGGAAAGGGGTGGTCAGGGCTCCCCCTGCCCCTCACTCTCCTCTCCTGGAGCTCTCACCACTCTGGATGGGGCAGGGAGGAGCGAGGGTGGTGTAGAGGGTTTGAGCTTTTCTCACCAGGGGGAGGCACGGAGGCAAAGACACACACGGGAGTCCAGGTGGTGGATCTGAGTGCCCGCTCACCCTGCCTTTTGGCAGCCTGGCCGAGGAGCCCCATTTCCCTCCTGCGCCACCTGCCTCCCCAGTCAGTGCCCAGAGATCCTCAGCCCCCACGGGGCATCATCCTCAGGTCTCCCTGAGCCATTGGCTGCCCTTAGCACCCACCTTCACCTTCAGCCGTTGGGAAATGTGGCCCCCAGCTCTTCTGCTGGGGCATGGGGTCAAGGATCATGCAAGACGGCAGTGCCCAGCATGGGTTTTCTCTGAACTTTTCTCTGCATGACTGGCCTCTATTTTCAGGTGTGGATTTCTGGTGCTCATCACCCCTGGTACCCCCAGGGACTGCCCTCTTTTATGTCACACAGTGGACGTGAGCTCCACGTGAGCAGGGACCACATCAGGTTGTGCTCCCTGGTGAAGTCACAGTGCTTGGTACACAGCAAGGACTGGAGGATGTTGGCTGAATGATTGAATAAATGAACCAGTGAATGAACGAATGAGTGAATGAATGAGTAATGACTGAATGAATGAGTGTAGGAATGAATGAGAGAATGACTGAGTGAGTGATTGAAGGAATGAGAGAGTAAACGAAACAATGAGTGAATGGGTGAGTGAATGAAAACACAGAAGCAGGTGTGATCTAAACAGGAGCAGCCTTTGTTTCTTCCCCTCTAGACTCTGCCCATCTCATGGGCCCGGGCCAGTCCCTGTCTCTCCTGGCCTCAGTTTCCCAACTGTCGCCTGAGAGCCTGCTCTTGGAACTGCATCAGCCAGCTCAGTGTGGACGCGGCTCGTGCTCTCCCCGGCGTGGGGGCGGTAGGGACGTGCTCGGGGCGCACGGGCCTTCCTCCAATGGGCGGTCGCGGGTGGACCCACGCGGGGCAGCCGGGCCTCACGTCCCCAGCCGGGCGCGCGCTCGGGGCCCACCCACAGCACATGCACGTGACCCCGCTCCTCCGCGCGCACGCACAACACCAACAGCTGCCACAGGGCTGGTCCCGAGGGCCCCCACTCCGCTGACTGCTCTGTGACCCCCACATCGGGTGGGGCGTTGGAAGAGGCCCTGGATCCCGTGTGGGGCCGGGTCGTGGGCGCTGTGGGGTGGAGGACAGCGTGTGGGGACTCCTGTCTCCCCAGAACTCCCAGCCCCGCGTCTTGGTACAGCCGGCGCCCAGGGAGAGGTTTCAGAAGAGGCTGCGGCTCCTGGAAAGACTGGCCTCCGAGCCCGAGAGAGACCCGCCTTTGGTTCTGCCTCCGGGCTGCACGCGGGGGGACGATGAACCCTTTGCTCTGTGTCCCGGGCCTTTGTCACGGAGGCCTGCTTGTTCGTGTGTGCAGGGACAGCTGGAGACCTCCATCGCCTCGGTGAGGGAGATGGGCCCTGACCCCGCCAGCCTGCAGGTGAGAGAGCTGGTCCCAGTCCCCAGAGGCAGCACCGTCCCACCCACTGTGCCCGCCCGCTGTCTGGGCACCTGTGGGAGAGACGGGACCTGGTGGCAGGAGCACATCTATCGCGAAGGTTGATGCTACTTGGCCGAGGAGACAAACGTGTTTCAGCTCATTGATGTTCATTCATGATGAGCTGATACATTTATTGTGGGTCGACTATGTGGACTGAGGGGTCAGGACTCCAGTCAATTTGTTCCAATCTCTGTGGGGATGAACTAAAAATGGCAACTTGCCCTAGAGTTTTCTCTTGTCCAGTAGCCTGTTTTGTTTCTGTGTCAGGGAAAGAACTAAAATGATCCTATAGGGCCGGCCCCGTGGCTCAGAGCTTGAGTGCGCGCGCTCTGCTACTGGCGGCTCGGGTTCGGATCCCGGGCGCGGCCCGACGCACCGCTTCTCGGACCATGCTGAGGCCGCGTCCCACATACAGCAACTAGAGGGATGTGCAGCTATGACATACAACTATCTGCTGGGGCTTTGGGGGAAAAATTTTTAAAAATTTAAAAAAAGGCAGCTTTCTTTGAAAATGTCTTAAGGATCAGCCCATTTCTGGCATAGAGAGGAGAGTTCTTCGTGGCTCCCCAATGAGAGAGTGCCCTGGACCAGAAGTCAGAGACACTCCCAGTGTGTCCTTGAACCCTCCCTGGGCGTCAGTTTCCTCATCTGTAAAATAGGGCTAGTGTGGAGGTCGTAAGTGGTTTCCAGAAGTTCTTGCAGCTCTGAGAGTGATGCCTTAAGCTACCAAATGTTCCTGAAGCCATGAAGGAGGGGTCACAAATGGTGTTGTTACCGCTTAACAGTCATAAGCTAGTAAATATAAAAATGAGAGGGGCCCAGCTCGCAGATGCATGATTCCAGTGAAACTCCTTCACACCTTGTGTGTCATGGAAAGTTCTCCTTTACATGCTCCCTGCGCAGGTCCTGCTCCTTACCTATTGCCAGAGTTCATCGTTGACCTTGGGCACTTTCATTGGTCTTTTGGGAGGATTTCTGTTCAACTTGATGAGTTCCTGAATATCGTACCCAGTGAATCACTCCCAATATTACTCATTAATTCCAAGTCCTATTTTTTAAAATCCCATCTCCAGCCCTATTCTGGGCAAGTTGTCTAAGCAAACCTCAGTGTCTTGGTCCAATTGAATTGTAGTGAAGATATCCCCGTGTACACTCATGTTTTCTCCCCTTTGATGTATTTCCCACATGGAATAGCTGCTTTGAAAATCAAAAGATAAAATTTCCTCTCTGTCCTCTGCCAGCTACCCTCCTGCCAAGAGAGACACTCTAAGCTGCACGTGCTTCACCTTGGGAAGATCAAGGCGTAAATTCAAGGTAAAATTTCATCAGTGTGAAGGTTAGGGTTAGGGCTGCTCGTGCCCATGCTGCTGGCTGGACCAAGTCTGCACCCCCTCCTCCAGTGGCCAACCCCTCCATCCATTCCTTCTGAGGACGTCTTTCCCCATTTCCCTGGGGGTGGGCTTTGTGAAGGTGGGTTTTGTGGGGTTGTGACCCATATCGTTTGGATGGGTTGGGTCTTGGTGTTATAGCAAGTGCCTAGTCCGGCTGCTCCTGGGACCAAGACACATCTCCAAGTTGAAACAAATTATCTTTCTCTGTATTTTCGTAAAACAGCTGTATTGAGATATCGCTCACATGCCGTGTAAGCCACCCATTTAAAGTGTACAAATCAATGGCTTGTAGTAGAGTCACAGAGTTGGGCAACCATCACCACAACAGTGGAACATTTTCATCAACTCAGAATGAAACCCTGGACTCATTAGCAGTCACTCCCCCTTCCCTCATCGCCACAGCCCTAGACAACCACTCCTCTACTTTTTCTCTCTCTCGATTTGTCTATTTTGGACCTCTTATATACACAGAATAGTACAATGTGTGTTCTTTTGTGATAGCTCCTTTAATATGTCATGTTTTCAAGGTTCATCCTTGATTGTAGTGTATCGGTAATTCTTTCTGTTTTGTGCCAAATGATTTTCCGTTGCATAGATATACTGTATTTTCTTGATCCATTCATCGGTTGAGGGACATTGGAGTTGTCTCCACCTTTTGGCTATTATAGTAATGATGCTATGAACATTCACGTACAAGCTTTCATGTTTTCATGTCTGTTGGGTACACACCTAGAGTGGAACTGCTGGGTCATATGAAAACTCTCTAAATTTTGAAGAATTGCTAGACTATTTTCCATCTTTATTCCTGCCAACAATGTATGAGGATCCCAGTTTCTACCTATCCTTGACAAGACGTCTTAATATCTATATTTTTAATTTACAACCATCCTAGTGGATGGGAAATGATACTTATTGATTGTGGTTTTGATTGCATTTTCTTCCTGGATAATGGTGTTGAACGTTTTTCATGTCTTTATTGGCCATTTGTATATCTTCTTTGGAGAAATATCTGCTCAGCTCCTTTCCCCATTTTTAAATTGGGTTATTAGTTTCTTTATTATTGAGTTGTAAGCATTCACTCTATCTTCTATTTGCAAGTAGCTTGTTATATATATGGTGAGCTGGTATTGTGTCCCATTCAGCAGGCTGTCTTCTCACTTTCTTGATACTGCCTTTTGATACACACAAATTTTTAATTTTGATGAAGTCCAATTTGTTTATTTTTTATTCATGTGTTTTTGATGTCCTATCTAAGAAATCATCACCTAACTCAAGGTCAAAAGTTATATTCCTAGGGCCGGCCCAGTGGCGCAAGCGGTTAAGTGCCCGTGCTCTGCTGCGGCAGCCCAGGGTTCGCTGGTTCGGATCCCGGGCGGGCACCGACGCACCGCTTGTTAAGCCATGCTGTGGCGGCGTCCCACATAAAGTAGAGGAAGATAATGGATGTTAGCCCAGGGCCAGTCTTCCTTAGCAAAAAAGAGGAGGATTGGCATTGGGTGTTAGCTCAGGGCTGGTCCTCCTCACAAAAAAAAATAAATAAAATAAAAGTTTTATTCCTGTTATGAGAGGTTCGGGGATTCGATCGGAGATGTAAAAGACACTTTCCACTCCAAACAAATGGACTGAAGGTATATTTTATTATATAGAGGATAGTAAAGGTGACAGTCTGCAAACAGATCAAATAGGTCAAATATTAAGAGGGAAAAAACATCAGCTCGATTGGAAAGGGAAAACACCCACATCGGCTGAAGAGAAATGACACAAATCAACCGGAAAGAGAAACACCAGGTTGACCGAAAAGAGAACACATGAAATCAATTACTTCATATCAAATCAATTACTTCATATCAAATCAATTACTTCATATCAAATCAGTTACTCACAACATCCACGCCCCACTGCCGGGAGAGCCCTGTCAATCGACGCGGCTGGGCAAGGATCACACGTCCTGGGCAAGGTGTCCCTTCCACAGGTGGAACTCTCACTAGGTCTCAGCTTCCAGCAGTTTATATAAGCAGTTACAGAGTTTACAGAGCAAGCATCTAGTGTTCCCATGCCCAAAACAGTTATCAGTGGCATACGTGCACTGAGCCCCTTGGCTAACGTCCCAGCCCAGTGGTTGTGTACGTGCATTGTTTTCTTTGGTTATCATCTTAGCCCGGCACAGATGGCCAGTCCATCCCGTGCTACCACGCTCCAAGAGCCTTGAACTGTTACAACTTGCAACTCCCTCCATGGGAGAAAGGCCAGTTCCCGGGAAAAGGCCAGTTCCCACCACACAGAAAGCAGCTTTGTATTTCTTTGTGTGCTGGTGGCTATAGGTCAATGGAGCGGCCAAACATGGCTGTACTCATGTCAAGACAATTCCCATGTGTTTTCTTGTAAGAGTTGTATAGTTTTGCCTCATATTTAGCTGTTGGATCTATTTTGAGTTCATTTCTGTAAGTACTGTAAGCAAGGAGTCCAACTTCTTTGCGTGTGAAAATCCAGTTGTTTCAATACCATTTGTGGACAACATTGTTCTTTCCCCATTGAATTGTCTTTTCACTCATCAAAAATCAATTGACTGTAAATATGTAGGTTGATTTCTGGACTCTCAATTCTATTCCATTGGTCTGTATGTCTATTTTTTATGACAGCACCACACTGTATTCATTATGGTAGCTTTGTAATAATTTTTGAAATTGGGAAGTGTGAATACTCCATCTTTGAACTTCTTTCTCAAGATTGTTTTGGCTCTTGTGGCTCCCTTGAATTTCCATATGAATTTTAGCCTTGGCTTGTCAGTTTCTGCAAAAACAGGCAGCTGGGAGTTTGCTTGGAATTCCACTGAATCTCTAGTTCTATTTGTGGAGTATTGCCACCTTAATAGTATCAAGTCTTCGCATACATGAAGATGAAATGTCTTTCCATTTATTTTGGTCTTCATTAATTGCTTCCAATAATGTTTTGTATCTTTCATTGTACAACTCTTGTACTTCTTATGAATAATTTATTTCTAATTATTTCATTGTTTTGGATGCTATTGTAAATTAACATATCTTCTTACTTTTATTGTCAGATTTTCCTTTGCTAGTATATAGAAATAAAATTGATATTTTAAAACTTGACATATGATATTATATTAGTTTCAGGCATATAACATAATGATTCTATATATGTATATATTACCAAAGATCAACACAATAAGTCTGGTTAACATCCATCACCTCACATAGTTACAGATATTTTTCTTGTTATCAGGACTTTTAAAATCTGTTCTCTTAGCATCTAACAGATGTACAATACACTATTGCTAACTATAGTCACCATGTTTTTTGTTACATTTCCAGGACTCATTTATTTTCTAAGTGGAAGTTTATACCTTTTGACCCCTTCATTCATTTGCCCAACCCCCACCCCCTGCCTCTGGCGACCACCAAGCTGTTCCCTGTATCTGTTAGCTCAGTTTTTGCTTTTTTTTTTAATTTTAGATTCGCCATTTAAGTGAGATCATATGGTATTTGTCTTTCTCTGTCTGACTTATTTCACTTAGCATAATGCCCGTCTATGTTGTTGCAAGTGGCAGGATTTCTTTCCTTTTTATGGCTGAATAAGATTCCGTTATATATATATACTTACACCACATTTCTTTACCGGTTCATCCATCAAAGGACACTTAGGTTGCTTACCGTGTCTTCACTATTGTAAATAAATGCTGCAATGAACAGTGGGGTGCAGATATCTTTTTGTGTTAGTGTTTTTATTTCCTTTGGATAAATATTCATAAGTGGAATTGCTGGATCATATGGTAGTTCTATTTTTAATTTTTTGAGGAATCTGCATATTCTTTCTCATAGTGGCTGCACCAATTTATATTCCTATACAATGGATTTTTTAAATTAATCTTGTATCCAGCAGCTTTGCTAATCTCATTTCTTAGTTCCAATAGTTTTTCCATGTATTCTCTGTGATTTCCTCTATATGTGGTCACATCATTTGAGAATTGAGATAATTTTACTTCATCTCCTCCAATCTAGATACCTTTTACTTCATTTTCTTGCCTAATTGACCTGGCTAAAACCTCCAGCAAAATGTAGCATAGAATTGGCAAGAGTGGCCAATGCTCATCTTGTTCTTGACCTCAGGGGTGGCGTTTCCAGTCTTTCCCCACTGACTATGACGTCGGTGAGCTGTGGACTGTTCACAGATGCCCTGGACGAGGCTCAAGATATTCCCTTCTGTTTCTAGTTTCTTGAGTGTTTCTATCACGAAATGGTGTTGGATTTTGTCATATGGTTTTTCGCACCTAGTGGATATTAGCTTTTGCAGCAGCTTTTAAACCATGAAATCGTCTTCCCTCCCCTCTTCCTCCATCTTTCTCCCTCACACAAACACACAGAACCTCTCTGGAGGCAAACCGGAACCCACATATTAAATACTTGCTGAAAGCCAGTCGAATGACTAGTCTAGACCTCTTGATCCCGTCATCCCTGCCCTGGCTGCTGTGTAACTGGGGGGTGGGCCCACTCCAAACAGGTGACGACAGATATTCACATACTCATGGTGATTCCGAGGATGATGGCTCCCTCTGGATTGCGTTCTCCGTCGTGTTCTCTTCTCTTTACTGACTATAGAGTGAAAATATTTAGCATGAAGGGAGAGGATTGTGCAGGAAAGAGCATATATCAAGTGTGTGTGCTGAAAGGTAACAATAAATAGGCAAAAAACTTGACTTCTTCAAGAAATGTGTTAAAGGAAATATGACATATTCTCTACAGACCTTCCTGGCATGGAAGCCCACATTCTGAAAATATGGTGTCTGGTTAATTTTCTGAGGCCTCGTGTATCACTTTTCTCTTGCAGGAGTCTGGGTGCTGACCCTGTTGTCGGCCGGCCTCACGAGGGTGAGATTTCTGTTCCACATTTTGCCCGGTTTCAAGTAAGAGGCCTTTGGGGTCATTTGCATGTCCTCAGCAGGAAAGCGTCAGCCACGCTTTCTCAGAATTACCAGGCAGTGCCGGCAGAGCCCGACATGTAGTACGAGGTCTGGATTGGAGAGACACTTCGTCTACAAACTTCCTATGGCACTGAGTTTCCGAAGCCCTTAAAGAACAGTGATTCTAAAGTGGAAAAAGGAAGGACAAAGGCATTTCAGCATTGTGTTTGTCAGAGTTCTCCAGAAAACAACCAACAGGATACATATGCACGTGCACACATACACACACACACACACACACACACACACACAGATGTGTGTATATGTATGTGTAGAGAGAGAGAGACTGATTCTAATATATTGGCTCATGTGCTCATGAGGGCTGGCAAGTCCAAAATCTGTAGACCAGGCTTGCAGACTAGAAAGTCAGGCAGGTGTCTAGATGCTGGAGTCTCGAGGCAGATTTTCGTCTTTGGGAAACCTCAGTGTTTGCTCTGAAGGCCCTCAGCTGATGAGGCCCACCCAAATTATTGACAGTAATCTCTTTTTCTTGAGGTCAACTAATTGTACGTGTTAACCACATCTACAGAATACCTTCACAGCAAGACATGATTAAATATCCAGTTTGAAAACAGCTGCATACTATGGCCTGGTCGGGTTGACACACAAGACTAACCATCAGAGCCCACGCTCCCTCAACTTGGCGCCCACTCACATCTCCTTTAGCCGCATTTAATCTCCAAATAAGGACAGGAAGAAAGTCATTCTTCCCTCTAACATGGTACCCCTCTCCTGTGGACAACTCAAAACACAAATACTCTCCCCAAGGAGGATGCAAAGTTCTTGGGTGATGTGCACTCCTTTCCTTGATATCCTATGACTTAAATACTATCATGTGAAGTTAACTGTTATTGATACATCTAGTTACATATGATGTTCTGTGATAAGAAGATAAGGAACAGAAGAAAAAAATTTATTTGATACATGCACACTGTCTACAGTCTGGGAAGGCTTCCTAGAAGGCTTCTTGGATCCTTGGGCTGGGGCTTCTCTGGAGGGCAGCGGGGCGTTTTCTGTTTTTGGAAAGGCACGTGGAAAGGCAGTCATGTTGCTGAACATTTGTCCTCTCGAAGCACCAGTGCCCGCTCTAAAACAAGCTTCAGAGCTAGTGCCAGCTCCACCACCAGCTCCACAGCTAGCACCGCCTTCAGTGTCAGACATCACACCAGCTCTAGTACCAAATCTGAAGTTCGAGCCATTTCTTGCCCATGTCCAAGAGCTAGATGTAGTACCAGCCACAGAGCTAGTGCCAACTCCAGAAAACGGTCAAAAGCTGGGGCCAGGTCCAACACCAGCTCCAGCAGCAGCTCAAGAGCTTGAGTGTTCTCTGGAGCCAGCTCTAGCTAGAATCCTGACTCAGAGCCATTTTCAGGACCAGCTTCAACACCCAAGCCACTGCACGAACCAGTTCTATTACAAGCTCCAGAACTAGAGCCAGTGATAGGTCTATAGCCAGAGCTAGCCCCAACACCAGCTCTACCAACAGCTCTAGCACCAGAGTTGGGGCCAGCTCCATAGCTAGAGCTAACCCCAGCTCCCACAGTTGCACAAACTCCTGAGATAGAGCAAGCTCCACCTTCAGCTCCAGTGCTAGTTGCAGGGTCAGGGCCGGGGTTCTCTCATGAGCTAGAGCTGGCTTGAACACTAGCTGTAGCATCAACGCTGGAGATAGAGGCAGCTCTATCACCAACTCCTGTGCCAGTCCCAGTGATGGTTCTAGTGCTCACTTTAGAGTGAGAACCAGGTTGAAGCTAGTTTACAGTCAGTGCCAGGTTCCAAGGAAGAGCGAGCTCCAGCATCAGCTCTAACACTGGCTCCAGAGTTAGATCCATTTCTGGCACCAGCTCGAGAGCTAGAGTCAGCACCAAGTTCAGAGGCAGAGCCTGCTCCAGCAACAGATCTAGTACCAGCTGCAGAGCTAGATCCCCCACAAGTGCTGGAGCAAGAGCTGGCTTGGGTACCAGTAGCAGACTTAGAGCCAATGCCAGCTCAAGAGAAAGAACCAGCTCTGGCAACAGCTCTAGCACCAACATCAGAACTAGATCATGCTGTGCTACCAGCTCTACCACCGATTTCAGAGATGGAGGCATCTCTATCACCAACCCCCCAGCCGGAGCCTGTGCTGCTCTAGTACCAGAATCTGCCCCAACACCAATTCCAGAGGTGGAGCCGGTGCCAGAGCTACAAACCAATCCACCACCAGTTTTAGCACCAGCTACAGAGCTAGAGCTAGGACTGGTTATACAACTAGAGCCACAAGAACCAGGTCTAGAATGAGAACCACAGTTAGAGCCACTTACAGCAATAACTCTACACCAGCTCCAGTGCAAGAGTTGGAGCCAGCTCAAGAGCTTTATCAAACTGCAGAAGCAGGTCTAGATTATCTCTGGAGGTAGTTCCAGCTCCAGTGCCTTCCCCAGAGCTAGAGATACTGGCGGCTATAGAGATAGCGCAACTCTAACACAGGCTCTCGCATGAGCTGCTGAGATTGAACCAGCTCCAGCTTCAGCTCCAGTTCTAGAATCAGAGCCATGTTTTGAGCTAAAGCAAGCTCCAGCACCAGCTCTAGCACCAGCGAGAGGACTAGCCCATGACATCACCACGATGGGTGGGGCCAGGTGTTGGGCTGAGGGGTGGGACATTTTCTGCCAGACAGCTCACTCCCAAGTACCGTGATCACATCCACTGCCAGCTCCTCGTCCTCCCTCACTCCATGAGGTCCCAGCCCCGGGGTCTCTGTGGCCCTGCTTTCCCAAAGAAGGCTCAAAGCTGACAAAGAGCCCTCTGGTGTTGGAAACTGGGGCCAGTTCATTAAAAACAGTATACATTTTGACCCAGAAACTCCACGTCATGGATTCTGTCCTAAACAGAGATTTGTGGTTGCAGGTGTTCCCTTCAGCACGATTCAGAGAGTGAAAAACTGGAAATGGCCCCTGGTCCAAGCAGGGGGTCTTCATAAATTCTGATGCCAGGACAGAGAAAATACCAAGTGGAATAGGATTGCCTGGCGGTGGCCATGCCTGGACAAATCAGGCTCTAGAAGAGCACACACCCTGGAATGCTCCGTTCCTGACACCCACAAGCGCACACACACATACGCACGCATGTGCACACACGTGCACACACTGTACAGACTTTCTGTGGGATGAAGTCCTGGGATCAGCACCGCCAACACAGGCGTGCCCCTGGGGGCTGTGATGGGTCCTGCAGGCTGGTCTCCAGAGAGGAGTGTCCTTTCACACTTGTCTCTAGGAGTCTGCTGGGGCCTCTGCTTCCTCACATTGTCACCAGGGCTGGTTGTCACCACACTGGAACCCTGCCCATCTGATGGGGCCCAGTGCCCTCTCCACAGTGTCTCCATGTGCGCGTGTCCCCCTCGTGGAGCTCGAGCTTCTCTGACACATGCTGCCCCTGTGTATCACCTCTCATTGGCGTTGAGTGTGTTTGCTCTTTATCTCTTTTTAAAATACTGAATTTCAAGCATTTTTTGGAAGCGAGGGATGTGTAGCCTTTCCCTGGCCTTGGGTTATGAGGAATGCTTTCCGGTTTGTGGTTTGCCTTTCCAGCTTTTTACCCTTGTCTTGTTTTTGTTTTGGCCACAGGCGTTTCATGCCTGGCTTCTGGCTCTGGTGTCCCACTTAGAACAGCAGTCTGTACCCCAAGATTATGCACATATTTACCGAAAGGGCTTTATTTGATACATCAAATCTAGAATCCACCTGGGATTTTCCTATCAAATTAGAGAAATTCTATTTCAAATAAAAACAGAAAAGGAAAACCTATCAGGCCCTGTGAAAATAAGAAGGCAGACACAAATGGCCAGTTATGGCATGATTCCACTTATAGGAAACATCCAGAATAGATTTAACAAAAAACAGTGACAGAAAACAGATTAGAGCGGGCCAGGGCCTGAGGAATAAACGGGGAGTGAGTGCTTTTAGAACAGGATTTCCTTTTGGAGTGTGAAATTGTCTGAGCCCAGATAGCGGTGATGGATGCACAGCAATGTGAATGTCCTTAATGCTCATAAAGTGTACAATTTAAAATGAGAAAACATAAATTTTAAAAAATCGAAACATTTAATTTAAATAATTATTAAGAACTAAACAATAAAGAAAAATCAAAAAGAGCAACTAAGAAGGAAACAAACACATTAATGAGGGTAGGGAAGGAAATTTCTGGTGAGGGAGCAGTTTGAATGGGTGGTACAGGAGCTGCTGATGAGAGACATTGCAGAGCCAGCTCTCCCAGGCCAGATGGTTTGGCTTCAGGTGCCTCTTGGTCTCCTGCAGGACCCTCTTCAGGGGATGTGTCTCCCTGCTTGCATGGTGGGGCCTCAGTTGCCTCCTGGTCTTCTGCCGGAGCCCGTGCATGGGATGGTTCTCCCTGCACGGTGGCTGGAGCCTCAGCTGCCTCCTGGTCTCCTGCTGGAGCCTGTGCAGGGGATGGCTCTCCCTGCACGGTGGCTGGGGCCTCAGCTGCCTCCTGGTCTCCTGCTGGAGCCTGTGCAGGGGATGGCTCTCCCTGCACGGAGGCTGGGGCCCCAGCTGCCTCCTGGTTTCCTGCAGGAGTTGGTGGTAATGATAGTTGTCCGGGATGGATGATGGGTACTGAGGTAGCTCTGAGGCTTGTCCAACAGTCAGTGCAGACGTTCTCCCCACAGCTGCTGATGCAGTCTTGTGTCACAGCTGCTCACCCCTGGGGGTGAGGGATTGGATGTCCCCTTCTACCAGCTCCTCGCTGATCTCCTGTATGGAGCTCTGCAACGGCAGTGACCGGCAGCCGACCCAGAGGCATCCGAGCCCTGCCAGCTGCCCAGCTGTCCTTGTGCTGCTTCTGTCCTCGGGACCTAATTCTCCCAGATCAGGCACATACCTGTGTCTCCACAGAATTCCACCCCGGATGAAAGACATACACCTCAGGCAGAAGAGTGCCACTCTAGCACTCCACATCCCACCCAGCCGGCCTTGACCTGGGCTGTGAACATGACGCACCAGGGTCATGTTAGAAGCCCACCAGGCTTCTAACACCTCAGCGACCTGCTCCTGCTCACGGTGGTCCACCCTCATGAAACCGCCCTTCCACACACACACATGGGGAGGGGATGTAGGGCTGCCCAGATGGGACCACAGTGCTGGTCTGGTCTGGATTGGCCTGCCCTAGGACTCCATGTGTTACCTTTCTGTCCCTCCGGTTAAATGGCCACAATTGTCGGCCATGAGAAAGGAACCAGCATCTGCATTGCGGGTGGTCTTTGGGAGCTTTCCTGGGGCTCTGGTCCCTGACCATCGAGAAGAAGCAACTAAACACGTTGCTCCCACTAGACAAGTGCTAGACAAGTGAGCTGGCTTGGGGGCTGTCTCTAGGATGTGGGTGCCTAGTTACCAGGGTTCCAAGTACTCTTGGGCTCCATGAGGGTACTTCCTGGGGTCAACTTACCTAAGCTCCCTCCTCACACAAGACCTCCCTAAGGGCTCCCGGGGCTGCTGACTGCTCACTCTCCATCTCCACACCACGTCCAGACACAGTCACACCAACACAGTCCACCCCACAGCCTCTGGGGAGGTCTGAACGCAAGCAGGGCCCCAGCTTTGAGGACACAGAGTTGAATGCAGTCCCGCTCCTGCTTCTTGCCAGTGATGTCACCCTGGACAACCACGTGCCTCTCAGGGCCTCCTCAGTGTCCCCATCTGTGCAGTGGGGGTCATTCTAGCGTCTATTCCCTCGGGATGTCATCAGGTGCGATATAAGATATTTTATGTTTTCAAGTGTATGTGGAAACCATTCTGGTTGGAACCTGATTTGGCCCGAAATGTATTTGAACCAAAGAAACCTGACTCGTGGCTTGTCAGACATGCATTGTCTGTGTGCTTTAATCATTACCCTAAAGTAAAGAATGTACTCTTTGAAGATAAAAAAGCATCCCTCCCTTCCTTTGATGTCAGCACCCTTTCAAGATAAGACTGAATGCCTCATTTACCCCAGCGCCGAGGCCATGGTGACTTGCTGTCTATGTGCTCATCAATAGCAAAATATCTCCTTGAATCCTTGAGAGAATGTGCACCTGTCATGCTTGATGTGTGTCTCTGTCTTTGGAAACAGGATGTAACTCTGCTGAAAAGCACTCTTCTTCACAGCGCTTTCTTCCCTTGCAAAGATGTGCTCCGGGCTAGAGTCCTCAAATGAAATTGGGCTCAAATAAAACTTTGTGCTACAGAACGATTATTGATTATTTGCGGCACCTTTTCCTGGCAATCACGAAGGGACTTCTGAGACACCCACCTGAGACCAGGTGGAGCCTACTTTCAACCAACACTGGTACCACAGGGGACCGTTGCGTTCCACTACCCCTCCTCCCCTCGGCTTCACTGCACTTTTCAGGTGCTCTGGTGAGTTCTCCCGAAATCTGGACCTCCTTATTTAAGTTGACAGTCCTGACTTGTTATTCCAGCTGTTAAAACAGTCTGAAGACTTCAACATCTTAAGGGTGTGTTGGTACTCTTCCTAGGTAAGAGGAAACTGGGGGGGACATTTCCTAGGTGAGGGGAGCCAACAGGGAGACATTTCCTGGGTAAGGGGAACCAAGGGGGAAGTTTGGAGTGAACTGGGTTAGCTGACCTCTTTAATTTGGCTTTCAATTGAAAAAGAGACATGTTGATAAAGTCTGAACAAACTGACAGCAAAATGAGAGACTGAATTTGTTTCGTTCTGAAGAAAAGGGGCACTTGCTCTTTCCAGCCACAAGTTGTTCTCAGGTGACTGAGAACCTGGTGTAAGTGTCTGAGGACAATCTCCATGACAAGCAGCAGTCCCATAGGGAACTCAGTCACCATCATTCACTTTAAATAATTAATGTCTTGTCGAGGGGCCCGCACACAAGGATTGTTCATCCAGTGCTCTGCACCCCTACGGTAGTTGTAGACTGCCCGCAGGAGAAGCTAAGACACGTGAGAGAGTGTTCATCACCTTTTAGGAAGTGACACTCACAAGCAGCACAGTTTTGACCAGCTACACTGTCCTTAGAAATTGTTCAGACTTGATATTAAAATGAAACTAAAAGAAAATGAGAAATCACACTTTCAAAGCCAACAATGCCAGATGGGCACCCACCCACTGGAACTCTGGCTGGCTCTGTGTACAATATGTATGGAGCCTTTACTTGCAAGTACTTAACCAAATGGGGATAGCTGTAATTGGCTGAATCTTTGGATCAGGATAACCTGGGATAATTTAAAATTACACTGGCCACCTTTGGGGATCCTTTGAGCTTCCAAAACTTGTCTTTTTGTGCACTAGATTTGACAACCGTGGAACAGACAGATTAAATGCAATCTTTAATCTCTAAAGAGTTAAGCATGCCACCTTCCAGCACACCTGCTCGAAAACTAAAGGTTGCAGAAGTTGTAAATATTTAAAACAACAGCAAAATCTTGCTACGCTTGTATTGTGTCCTGAGAGCTTGGCTTAGTAACCATCAGGTTGGGCGCCCCAAAATATGGTCAGACAGAATTGCGGGTTGCACCCAATTTGCAGTCAGGTATGGTTGGACAGAAATATGGGTTGAACTCCATTTGTGGCTAGGGTCCTACCAAAATGCCACCAGCTTCAAGGGTGTTACATTGGCCATTAGAAGGAATGATCTAATTAGATAAGATTGCTTAAGATGTGCACTTAAAAGCAAAGCCTTCAAAATTCCAAAAGAGCCCTACTGAAAGTTTGGTTGCAAAAAGCTAATAAAAATTAAGCTGTAAAAGGTACCTAAAAGTCTATTAAATTATGGCTTTACAGACACCCCCATAATCGACCTTCAAAGAAGGGCCCAGTATGAGCCCCTCTCAGAGTTAATGAGATCATGAGAGATTTTCTGGGAAACTTAACGTTATTCCCTTAATCAGTCAATGGGAAACTTAAATTAAAAATTAATAGAGTTGTTTAATACTACCAAAAACACAGTTTGGATCCAACTATTCTTTTTTAAATTAGTGAGTTTTGTATTGTACCTGATTCATAGGAAACATTTAATGAAAACTATTTAAGGTCTCTGCTTGTGTCTGTCTGTGTATCTATGTATGTCTATGTGTACGCATTATATATATGTGATATTTTTCTACCTGTGGATGATGTAATTTCTAAAAGAGCTCCACTAGTAGGCTTAAAGTAAGCATTTATATAAATTGTTTCTAAATGTAATGGAAACTAACCCAAATGTTTTTTAAGTTAACATGATATCATCTTTAGTAAATGAAAGCTTATTTAAGTTTGTTGGTTTGATGAACATAAGCATGTTTTCAGTATTCTAAAAATTATATAAAATTCCTAAAAATCTGATATGTCCTGGTATAATTCTAGTCGTTATCTTAAAATGTGGCTTATAAAATAACCAAATTTCCTTGTAATTACATTATCATGTTAAGTCTTTTGCCATTGCCAGATCGTCATTATTTTACTCCAGTGGTTTTACAAATACATTTCATCTTCAGAGAAATTCGCAGCAAGGCCTCTGACACTCCCAACATTTGACACACATGGAGAGAAAGCTTCTACAGTACGTTGGTTGTGTGATTTATCCTTTTTTGCTGTGAAAAGTCAGTGTTGGCAGGCTCCGGGCTCCTGTCACTTCAGCAAGTGTGTGAGGACACCCTGAATGCAGTGACCACGGGCCACTGTGACGTGTCACCTGGCCGTCATGTCTTCTTACACTCAGACTCTGTCATTCCACCTATATTGGGGAAGAAGCGAGGCCAGTGCAGAGCCCGAGTGGCAGGCACAGCCTGAGAAGGTGGAGGGACTCTTGTCACACGGTGGCCACCACCGTCTCCCTCAGTGGACAGTCGTTGCCAGGGGCCTGGGTCTCCGTCTTCCATCCCCTGAGCCCCCGCCGGACGTGCAGGCTGCCACTCCATGATGATTTCTGGAGAAGGGGCTCTTGCTAGCACACAGACCCTGACATCAGTGAATAAAAGACACTTGGCCTGCCGTTCTCGTCAGGTCCGCCCCTGACACACTCAGGAGAGTCCTGTCCTGACCACGCTTGTTTCTTGAATATGTGGTTGGCTCACATTTTCAGGAGGTCAGGAAACACCTACTGTGCACTCACTGTGTTCATGTGACAGTCAGACGCTGAGAACCACGCTGCAGGAAGAGTGCTCTGACTTGGCACAGCAGGTGACAGTCTCGTTGAGCACCTGGCACAGGGTAGACACTCAGGCTGCATTTCTGAAGATCCACATTGTTCTCTCACAGATTACGCTCAGGTCCCAGCACCTCCTGACCAGCAGCAGAGTTACTCACACCTTCTGAGGGTCATTCTCCCCGCAGGGGCTGCATGGGAGCTGCTCAGGTGCCTCGGCCTACCGTGCAGCCTGACATTCCCACAGACCACTTCAGATGGCCTTGGCGGCCTCAGCACTGGGGTGGATCTGTGAGGCAGCCATTGTCCTGGGGCCTGTCCTGCCCCGTGGTTGAGCCCCAGGAATGTATCCCCTCCCCAAAGGATCCCACACTTGCCTTTCTCTCTCCCAGGGTGCATTACCCAGCTACCCTCAGACGCTCATGCTGTGGCGACCAAGAAACCCAGCCTTTCTTCCACACAAACCTTGATATTTCACACGGAGCAGCCTAGATTCAGCTTGAGCTGGAGACAGTGCTTGGAGTCCCTCTCGCTGTGCTTTTCTCAGGGGCCACACTGAGGGCATGCTGAGCAGTCAAGTTTAAAAAGAGTAATCCAGAGATTGTGGTCACCTTCTCAAACCAGGAGTCCATTGTCTTGCTAGGGAGGCAAACAGGTGGGATGTAGCTGGTGGGGGAGCTGCCCATGAGGAGCGGAGAGACTTACTCTTGCTGTCGCTCTGGTAGGGTGGTGCCAGCTGAATTGCCAGAGAAGAGCACAGGAATCTGTGCCCATCAGAAAAATGCCATGTGTGCATCCACCCTCAGAGATGGAAAGTGAACAGGCTCAGGCTTGTGACCCGAAGCTGTTCCTCAGCTGCAGTCATCCACCTTCATTACAGCGAGATAACACTGAAGATGAAGCAAAGGCCTGATTGAGTCCCTGTTCCTGACCGACTGTACGCCAGGATCTGCCAGGTGCTGGGGATGTGGTGGTGAGAAGCATGCATTCATTCCAGCTGGCGCATTTCGGGGCTGGCTGCCTCTCATGAGTCTGGCCTCAAACTAGGAAATCAAGATGAGGTCACCTGCCCCCAGAGCAGCCGAAGGAGGCCGTGTTCATGAGGGGATTCCTTTGGGCAGATTCAACCCCCCCCCTGAGCTTCTCAACCTTGCCTGTATGATAGAATCATCTGGGAGGTTACTGATTGATTGTTTTGATGTACCGTATTCAACATTTGGTGGACATTTGGCTGGTTCCACATTTTGGCTATTATGAATAATGCAAGAACTTCATGTATGAGTTTTACTTGGTCCAGCATTTTATTTTTTGGATCATTCGCATACAAGTGTCTGTGTGAACGTGTTCTCAGTGTTCTCGAGTGTATACCTAAGGAGTGAGATCACTGGTGCCTTCATTTAATTTTTTAAGTTTGGACACTTTTACCACGTAATTCATGACACGCTCGGTGACCCTGAGTCCAAGACACCGAGTATTGATTTCCCTGAAGACACCTCGGGCTATTACCTACAGGCTCCTCAGAGGCTCTGCCTGCTTCTCTGAGGTTCTCCCTGGACATCAGGACCCTCCCGGTGCCCCATGCTCATCAGGGTGGGAGATGGGCCTGGGTCTCGCTGACGCTGCACAGCTTCCCGCCGGGTCAGCTCAGGTCCAGAGCTCCTGGAAAAACAGCTCAAATGAGATGCTCCCCCATCAACCTTTGCGAGGTGGGAGCTCCGGTTTCTTGCCTCCGTCCTCTTCCTCCTTCTCTGTGCTGCCTCCACCATGTTGATAGGGACTTCCTTTAAGCCTCAAGAGTGTCAGAATAACTCACATTTTTTCTTGGCCATCCTTGACACCCAGCATCCATTCCTGTTGGTTTTTCTACCACATTGATATTTTTAAAACATTGACATGTGAGTCACATGATGTAAGACCATTTTAAAGTGTACAATTCAGTGGTTTTAGCGTATTGTCTATGTGGTGCAACCACCCCCATGATCTCATCCCACACATTCCCTTTGGAGAGCTCGTTTTCACCATCATGAGCCCCCGTCCCCGCAGTGGAATGTCACATGATAAAACCAGGGGGGCCATGTGACCACAGAAGCTGCTCTTTCCTCCTGTAGCCGAGTTCTTTATGTTACCTTTTGAAAGAGGGTGGGGGAGGTTTTAAACAGATAGTTCATCGACGAGAAACTGAATCAGATTCTTGGGGGTGGAGTCCTGGCATGGGTAACCCCCCCACGGATCTGAATGTGAGCTGCAGTGAGAACCTGCCAAGAACCAGCCAGAGCTGCTCCAGGAAGAATTATACCCTGGTTGGGCGTGGGGCAAATTCATGATTCTGAGGGTTGGCTGGATATCTGCTGGTCCCCTGCATGCGCCACTGCCCCCACCACCCCAACTCTGCACACAGAAGACACTTGAACCACCAGGGACCCCTCCTGAGAACTGAGGCCAGGACCCTGGCAGTGCCCCTTTCCTCCACCTATCGGCCCTCTTCATAACCCAGATCACCACTCAGATGCTAAGTTTGGTCCCCTGCGTGGAAGTCCTCAGTGGCTCCCCATGGCCTGTAGGAGGGTGAGGCCCCTGGCAGACCTGAGCACCCACCTTGCATTTCAGCCTCAACCCCTACCTGCCCCATCCACTCCTCCCTCACCCGCCGCACTCGTCCATTCCAGCCAAGGTTCCCTCTGGCCCTCTATGACTTTGCTCCTCCCTCTGCTGGGTCCCCATCTTACCAAGCTCAACCCTAATGTCCTGGCTTCTTGGTCTGCCCCCTACTACTGGACAGTGGTCATTCCCTCCCCCTGGGCACAGCACACCTTTGTGGTCTAGCCTGGCCCTGCACTCCCTGGAATAGATCCTTTCCCTGTCTTCTCACCTGCTAGAGAGACTCAGGTGCAGGGGCCACAGCAGGTTCCTCGGGGTCCCCAGCACCTGGCACAAGGTCCAGCACCGCCCGAGTGACAGTGACTGTGAATGAGTGGCGGGAAAGGGAAGTCGGGCTCTGGAGGCCTTTGTAACTTTTGAGATTTTGGGGGAAATCAAGAGTCCCCGTAGATGTCCTAGCTCCAAGGGGGTCTCTGAAGGAATGAGGGGGGGCGTAGTCTGAAGACCCCAGATGGGAAAGCATTCACAGAGTCCAGAACTTTCTTGGGCTCAGGGTGGTGAGAAAGCTTCAGCGCCATTGTCACTCCCTTCAATCACCAGGTCTGCTTTTCCTGCGGACAACGGTGAGGCGGGTGAGGATGGAGGTTGGGGGGTTCAGTGCAGGCTCAGGCCTTCAACGCTGCCCTGCTCACACCAGCCATCCGTGGGAAATGTCAGAGAGGGGCAGTGAAGCGTGTCCAAGGTCCAAGACCTCTGTCCTGCCTGGGCATCCCAAGTGCCTGCCTGCCAAAAAGGCAGGAACCAAATGCCAGAGCCCTTGTGGGAGGGACGCTGGGCATGGAGCCCTCCCTCGTGCCCCTAGAGTATCTTGTTGGGAGGCATCAGCTCCTGGGCTTCTAGCACCAAGGACCTTCCTGGGGGTGTGACATCCACAGCAGGGCTCCAGGCTTGTGCCAGAAGCCCTGTGGCCCGGGATCCAGCCCCTGATCCTCCCCCTGCCACCAGCAAGGCCCTGTCCTGCTCCGCAGGCCCCCTAACCCCCAGGCCCACCTCTGCCAGAGGTTTAGGAGGAATGGTGGGCACAGTAGACAGTCTCTAAGATGGCAGCAGTGACCTTGGCCTCTTGGTTTCACACCCTTGTGTGTTCTGCTTCTGTGTCAAATCAGAGCAGGGCTGTATGGTGACAGAGTATGGTGGAGGCAGAGGGGTGTGAATTCTGAGGTTCGGGGCCAAAAAACCATTTTGGCTCCTATACTGGCCCTTGAATCACTTGCCCTGGGGGAATCCGGGCACCGTATTGTGAGGACACTCAAGCAGCCCCATGGGGAGACCCATGTGGAGAGGAACAGACTCCCTGCAAACAGCTGAGCCCAACTTGCCAGCCCTGTGAATAAACCACCTGGGAAGTAGATCCTGCAGTCCCAGCCAGGACTTCAGATGATCGCAGCATCCTGAGGGACCCTGAGCCAGCTGCTCAAACTGCTCCTGAATTCCTAACCCACAGAAACCGTGACACGTATACAATCAATTTAATCCATTGCATTTGGGGCAACTTGTTACCCTGCATCAGGTAACTAATACAGCCCCTCTCGCTCTGGGGATGTGTCCTCTCTCAGATGCTGGGTGTGGACGGGAAGGTTGTTCTGCCTTCCTCCCAGCCCCTGGCCATGTTCCTCGACCATGGAATGGAGAAGGAAAGAGATGAGATGTGGTCCTGGAGCAGCACAAAATCAGATGCCCTCAGCCAACATGATATTTTTCTCCGTTTTAATTAATGCTTTACAAAGTACAAAATACATTGTCTTTTTGGAGAAACAGTTGGTATTTGTTTCTCTCCATCACACAGTACATGAATCTTGAGGGTTTCATGTTTCTTCAAGAAAGAAAGAAATCGTGAGTGTCCCCACCAGGGTGTAAGGCTGCCCACTTCTCCCCTCTCCAGACCTTGGGACAGATGTAAGTGCCACTGCTACTGCTGGTGACCTAGGGCAGGCCAGGTGAGGGCCAGACCCCCGAAGATGAGGTCCTGGGCAGGGTAAGGCTCCGCAGAATCCCACTATACCCCCAACTTCCCCTCACCCCATCTCAGGGTAACAGAAATGATCTTGGCATAGAGCAGGATCTTTTGTTTGTTACCCCCCTGACCCCAGTTTTGGTGCCAACCCTGCTCAGTTCTTCCCTGGACCATTTCCTGAATAGCTAAACTGAGGCAGGGGACAGGGACACTCACTGGGCTTGGCCTGTGACTTGGGACATGAATTTGGCCTATTTTTCAAACCCCCTTCCCACCCCTTCTCCAACTTGCTGGACCCTCTCCAGGGACGATCCCCAGTAGGCGAGGGGGCACCAGCACCCAAAACCTCTCCCTGTGAACAGTATCCTCAGGACTGGACGCTTCTGAAGAGCCGGCTCAGCAGGTCTTGCCCCTTTGGGCTGCATGGACTGCCAGGCCTCGCGCTGCACAGCAGAGACCCTGCTGGGGACACCTCTGCCCCCTCCACAGAGCAGATTTACACAGTCAAGTAGGCTGGGGCAGTCCTGCATGCAAGGCCTGCCACACCACCATCAACTCCATATGTGGCCCCCTGGTAAGAGTGCTACCGAGGCCTCAAAATACTGGATGAGTCAGTCCCTCAGCTAGGATTTGGGCTCTGCACACGTGTGCTCACACACACACTAATGTGGATGACATGGCACATGCTCACACCTAACATGTGTGTGTTAACACACGTGTGGCTGTCCACAGAACACTGTCCTGACCCGAGGGCAGGGGCCACCTGCACTCCTGACTCTCTCAGCCTCCCACCCTCTTGAAGCAAGAGCCACAAACTCCCTCATCACCAGGCTGCCCACAGACGCCAGGGGCCGGGCCACAGGCTCCTACCTCCACTCCAGCCACTCCTGGTGCCGCCTGCCTCAAGGCCAGAGGCTGCCTCAGCCACCAGCCCCTGCCTTTACCTTCCCAAGAGAGCAGGCTTCATAGGAGGGGTGGACATCAAAGCTGAAAATATGGAAAGGGGATGAGAGACAGGTAAGCTTGTCCTTTTGCTGCCTCTAATTTGAAAATGAAAGAAAGAAAAGAGCCAGATGAGCTCTGAGAGGTAGGAAGAGGTCTCTCTTTCAGCAGGGCTCCACTCCCCTCAGGACAGCCCCGCCACTCTTCCCAAGCCTGCCCTCTGCTGGGCCGATCACCATCCACCACCCTGGTTTCTCCCCTCCCAGGAGGCCTCTGTGAATGGAGGGCTGCTGCCCATTCCTCAGCACAGTATCCAGGAACCTGAAAGGCCAAAGCTCATGTCTTTCCACTGCTGGGAGACTCCATCATCCTCCCCCAGGTTACACTCACGAAGCCACACCTACTTCATTTCTCCATGGATGTGACAGCAGTGGCTGGCTGCTCCCCGCCCTGGCATACAGTAGGCACAGATATATTGGGGGTATTTTCTTCCTACCCCTGCCCAGTGTCCACTCAGATAGTGGCATCAAAAATTCCTCAGTCACGGGGCTGGAGTGCTCCGCTCTCATGTGGGTGCTCCCCAAGTCTCCTCTCTTCGCTGGGGCCGGCAAGGGCCCTAGTTGTCCCACCTCCAGATCCAGAGGCTCAGATAGGCGGCCCAGGGTGGCCGTGGGACTCCTATACTTCTTCCAGGGAAATGCTGCCAGTTGGGTGGGCCAGTTCATCTTTGATTATCAGGCAAATGGTGCCTTGGCTTGGGGTGGGAGCCTGGCCCTTCCTATCTCCCCAGAGCCTTCTCTCCTGACCTCCATGGCCTCCTCTGTCCTCTCAGAGGGGACAAGCCCCACAAGACCAGTCATCTTCTTCTGGACACTACACTGGTCCCCGAGGCCGTGTTGCCTGGTGTGGGAGGCCACAGTGGGCAGCTCTGGGTCACCAGGCTCCCTCCTTCTCCTCAAGGGGCCTGTGGTCTAGAGTTGGTGGGAAGGGGAGAATGCTGGTTCTTGAGGGGCTCTGGACCCCCTGAATCTTGTGGAGGAGAGTTCTACATGCCTCTCCAGCTCAGATGTGTGCCCTGGGATGAGGGCAGTGGCATGGGCAACACCTGCTTGGCGGCTTTGGAGACCCCCGTGGAGTAAGGAGGTGCAGAGGTGGCACTGCCCGTCTCTAATGGATTAGCGTTGGGGGCTGAGGGAGAAAGGGGTTTCTTGGGAACCAGGGGAGGCCATGCTGACGGTTGAGCCAGAGCACATTTTTCTAATTGGGGGTGAGGGACAAGGGGTGGTCAGGGCTCCCTCGTCCCTCACTCTCCCCTCCTTGAGCTCTTATCACTCTGGAATGTACAGGGATGGTGCAGGGACGAGCGAGGCGTGAGGGTTGTGCAGAGGGTCTGAGCTTTCTTCACCAGGGAGAAGCACAGAGGCAAAGACACACCCGGGAGCCCAGGTGGGGGCTCCAGTCACTGGCCCACCCCGCCTCTCGGCAGCCGGACACAGGAACACCATTGTCCTCCCATGCACGTGTCTGTCCAGCCATGGCCCAGAGATGCTCAACACCAACAGGACACACTCCTCAGGCCTCCCTGAGCCATTGGCTGCCCTCACTGCCTTTGCCTTCAGCCAGTAGGAAATGTGGCCATGGGCTCTTCCACTGGGGAGTGAGGGCAAAGGTCATGCAAGATAGCGGTGCCCAGGAGAGCTGAGGCATGAAGTAGAGAATGGCACTGGCAGCCCTGGCATTTTGCTGATGTGGGATTTCCACCCCTGCGCAGATGGCTGAGCTTGCCAGATGCAGGTCCCCTTGTCAGCCCAGCAGAGTGAAGGAGAACAGCCTCAGATCACTGATGGTCCAGCTCAGGGCTGCCCCAGGTGTCCTGCACCAAGCACAGAGCAGAAGGGACTGGGGACCTCCCTAACCACCACCCAGATGAGAAATCTCCGGGAAAACCTTGGCCCTGAGTCCCAGAACTCCCTGGTCCCATGAATGGCCCAGAGTAGAGTTCACAGGGCTGTGGGGAGGACAGGATAGGGGCTCAAGGTGGGCGCTGGTATTTTAGATGAGTGGGAAGGCATGAATTTTACCACATTTTATCCTTAGGAGAGTTGGAGGAGCAGGTGCAGTCGTGTCTACATATCTGCCCTCCCTGCGTTGATTCTACTCATCTTGACAACTACCGCTGCACTGCCTGCTCCACGTGCACTGATCTCATTCAACGGCACAGAATCCCCACCCTGGGAGCAGCATTGTCCCCATGTCATATGGGGAATTGGAGGTGCAAAAAGTGTCACCAATGCCCTCCTTCAGCTAGCAAGTACACCTGGTGTGGAACTGACGGTCAGGAAAAGTGTTCCTGGAGTTTCTACCTGCTGAGTTTGGCCGGGTTCTCACACTGCCCTGGGCGGCACCGTGTCTCCCGAGTTTTGGGAAATGTGTGGAGGCTCTTTGGGCTGTGCCAGTGAACGGGGGAGACCACTGTCATTTAAGGAGGCAGAACATGCCACAGACTGAAGAATTGTCGCCACCCCCAACCCACACCCAGGGTGCCCAGGTAAGAACCCCTGGGAAAACTGGGGAAGGACATTCTAGCTCTGGCCTCGCTTGGTCACTGGGGATAAAGAAGGTGCTCCTAATCAGCACAGGGGGCTGGTCCCTGAGGGCATGGGCACTCTGCACTTGGAGCATATTAATAAAGACTTTGAAACACTTAGAACCCCAGAGTGTTCTGATCCTTTCACCTTCTGTAAGGAAGGATCCCCTTGGCCTTGGAGCTGGGTTGAAGGCCACAGGGCCAGGGGCCTTGTGTGACCTTGAGGGAGACTCTTGTCAAGGGCAGCCCTGGGAAGCTTCCTTGAGCCCCACTGACCCCACTGTGCTCCTCAGCATCTCTCAGACATAGCCCTGCCCCTTGGCCAACCCTTGGTTCCTTTGCTGGGACTCCCTCCCAGGCCCCTGCTCTACTTTGCCCCAGCCCCTGTCCAGCCTCCCACCACCACTCTCCAACTGAGCTACCAACCCTCCTCGGTCCTGCCCACCTGTGACCAAGATCACAAACTAGGTCCTGCTGGTCAGTCAGAGGCCACCACTCAGCTGGGTTTCACCCTGATGGGGGCCACCTGCAGCAGGAGCCCCACACTGGTGGGGCCTGATGGACAACAGAAAGGCTCTGGGGAAGGAGACCCTGGGCCAAGCAGGGTCAGGGCTGCCTGCACTGCCCACTGTTCTCCCTCCAGCCCTCCTGGGGCCAGGAGGGATAGGGGTGCACAATCTCATCTCTCCACCTTTTGTTGTGACTCACAATTGCTGCTGGTTTTCTCCTGGTGAAGTGAATGTGCATTTTAAAAATGTGAGAAATTGAGAAACGTGTAAAGAAGAAATTAATAATCGCTGCTAATCCCTGCCCGTGTAACTGGGCAAAGGCTCCTTCTGCTTGCTGCAACCTTGAAGCCAATCAATCACAAGATGAGTCGGTGGTGAGGAAAGGGAATTACTCGATTAGCTAGCAAAATTGGAAGATGATGGACTCATGTCCCAGAGACCATCTTAAACAAGCACATAATCTGAGGCAGTTCTGTAGGGACTAGTGGGCTGTGAAGGGGGCTCAGGAACATTGACCATCTGGCATCGGAGACTGGAGACATCACACCAGGTCTTTCAGTTGTCATCGATGATGGATGCCGGTATAGATGATCTTCCTGAGGAGGTCGTCATGTTCCTAAGAAATTCAAAAGAATAAAGTTATCATCTATCACTCTTGGGATGTACGTGTGTCAGCCAGGATTATTTCCCAGACCTGTTTATCTCCTAGGCTAAGTGCAAGGTAAAACACACAGAGCTTGAGTGAGCTAGTCAGAGGTTACTCTAAGTTACAACACGGCTTCCCTCGAGTCAACTTGCTCTAGGCCAGTATCACCCACGGGTAACATTTGGCAAATTTTCTCCCAGGCCCTGCTGCATTTGTGCTTTCACTTCTTGTTTTCCTCATTCGCATTAATTCGTAAGCATTTTCTGAAGTCAGCACAAATATTTTTCCAGCTGTATTGAGGTACGATTAACAAAGAAAAGTTGTATATATTGAAGGTGTACAATGTGATGATTTCATGTATGTGCACATTGTGAAATGAATACCACAATCAAGCTAATGAAGAGTTCCGTCACCTCCTGTAATAACTCCCCCTTTTTTTAATGCTGAGAACTCTTAAGATCAATTCTCTTGTGTATACAATGCATTATTATTAACTCTGGTCACCTCGTTCTATATTAGATCTTGAAAACATCCTCATGTTATAACTGAAAGTTTGTACCCTTTGACCAACATCTCTCATTCCCCTCGCACCCACCAACCTCCATCCCTTGTAGGCACATTCCACTCTCTGTTTCCACGAGTTTGACGTTTTTAGATTCCACGTGTAAATGAGATCATGTAGTGATTGTCTTTCAGTGTCTGGCTTATTATGCTTAGCATAATGTCCTCCAAGTTCAACTGTGTTGTCAGAAAAGGCAGGATTTCTCTCATATTTAAAGCTGGATAATATTTAATTGTAGATACATGCAATGTTTCTTAATCTAATCATCCATCAACAGACACTTAAGTTGTGTCCATATCTTGGCTATTGTTGTCACCAACTAACTGCCCCGAGTAATTCAAAGGCAATTTCGAAAGCACTTAACTGTTTCTTTTTTGTTGTTTTGGTGAGGAAGATTAGCCCTTACTTAGCATCTGTTGCCAATCTTCCTCTTTATGCTGAGGAAGATTTGCCTTGAGCTAACATCTGTGCCCATCTTCCTCCGTTTGATATGCGGGACGCCTGTCATGGCATGGCTTGATGAGCGGTGCATAGTTTGGCACCATGGATCCGAACCTGCAAACCACAGGCTGTTGAAGCGGTGCGCCCAAACCCAACCACTACGCCACCAGGCCGGCCCCTTAACTCTTTCTCAAAGTTGTTTCTCTGTTACTTTAAGAGACGCAATCACCAACCACCCTGAACCAGTCCAAACCGCACTGCAAAAGCAACGCCTGCACAGATGGGCCAAGAAGTCTCCAAAGTTACTTTTGCTTCATTTTAATGTTAAGATCTCCACCCCAGGAGGAGCTTAAGCCTTATTAGCATAACATGAAAAGTAGGGGAAAGCACGTTTTCAAACTACGCCTGGGCTGGCTTATACCCACCTCTATACGTGATGACGAAACTTTCCTTTTGAATATTTATTCCCTACCAAAAATAAAAGGCACTTGTTTTCCCTTGCTGAGAGGGCCACAGCTTTGGAAGTGATTCCCTATGGTCCCCTTATTTGCGGCAAATGAATCGTACTTTGTGTGAGAACAACTTCTAGTAAAGGCTTTGATTTCAACTCACCAAATAGGGAACTCATTTTGGTTCGGTAACATTGTGACAAGTGCTGCAGTGAATATGGGAGGGCAGATATCACTTGAAGATACTGATTTCATTTCCTTTGGAACTATACCCCGTAGTGGGATTGCTGCATCATATGAGAGTTCCATTTGTAATCTTTTGAGAAAACTCTGATCTTTAATCTTTGAGAAAACACTGTTTTCCATACCGGCTGTACCAACAAAAATCAATTCCAAGTGGATTTTAAATCTAAACGGGGGTTTTTACAACAACTTCTCTAGTAAGTACCTTAGAAAAACAGTTTCAAGATCTTGGGGCAGCCAAAGATTTCGCAGAACACAAAGAACAGTAAACATAAGGAACCAAAAGATAAACAGGAAATTATTAAAAATGAGAACTGTCAGTGAAAAGAAACTTTTAAGAGAGGAAAAAGGGCAGGCACAAAGGGGATAAACACTTGCCATGTATTTATCTGACACAAGACTCTCATATAGGATATTTGACTAACTGGCATAAATTTATAAAAATATTACAGACAATCCACGAGAATAAAAGGGGAGATTTCACTAGGCACTTCAAAAAAAAGATAACCAAATGGGAACAATGAAATGGAAAAAGGCTCCACGTAATTACTCAGGAGGAAAATGCAAATTAAAACCACAATGAGCTACCACTACACATACACCACCACGGTTAAAATCAAACCTCTGACGGCACCAAGGGTTGGTGGAGATGCGGAGAAACTGGAACTTTTATACACAGCTGGGAGTGCAAACTATTTAATCTGCTTTGATACTCTTTGATAGTATCTCCTAAAGGTGGATGTACACATACTCCATGACCCAACAATTCCACGCTTAGGTATATACCCAACACAGATATGTTCATATGTTCACCAAAAGATGTACAAGATGTCCAGAGCAGCATTTTTTGGCATATCATCAAATTGTAGACAACCCATTCCGCATCAGTAGTGGAATGGATAAATAAAATGGGTTATATGTTTTATAGTGGAATACTATACAGAAATAAAAATTAACTACAGCCACATTCAAGAATATTGATGAATCTTACAAGCAAAATGAAAGAAGCCAGACACCAAAGAAGACACTCTGTATGATTCCATTTAAATCAAGTTCAAAGACAAGAAAAACAAATTCAGAAGTTAGAATATTGGCCCTCTCTCTCTTGGGAGAGAGAGGGAAGTGACCTGGGAGGGGCACATAAGAGGGCCGTTGGAGGGCTAGTCATATTCTATTTTTTTGTGGGTACTGGTTAGCGGTTTTGTTCCCTTTGGATAACTCACGGAACAATGCAAGTATGAATTCTGTACTTGCTGGTATGTATGCTATGCTCCAGTACATTAGTTCTCAGTACACGATGGTGACTCACGGTTACGTTCGTTACCATCACCACCATCTTTATTGTGTTGAGTCTGCTAGAAAAACCAGCACATTAATAATGTAGAGGATGTTGGATTAACTTGGCAGGCTGCGGCCTGGCTCCAGAGCACAGGTAGGGGGTGAGGCCTGTTTCCAGGACCCCAGGCTCAGGATTGGGGAGCTTGGAAGTAGGAGGGGAGGGAAGAACACCCACATGATGAGCATCTTGAAAACCAAATGACCTTGAAGTTCATTGTGAAGCTGAAGGGCAGCAGGGCTGATGCCACTTTTCCTCGAGGTTACTGGTCTAGCCCAGGGCTTTCTATACCATTTTCCTCAAAGCTGGAATAAAGGGATGTCTGTAATAAGGGCTTTAGGGAGAAAAATGCAAAAAGCTGATAGAACTGAGCCCAGATGTCTCTCAAATGACTAACATCGGAGCAGATGTGCATAGCTCAAGGAATATGCACTGTGAAGTTGGATGAAATAGGGAAAGAGAGATCAAATGGTTGAGGGAGCTGTGGGAGGCAAACAGCCATGTGTCCCCACACTTGGGTTCACCCTCCCATCTGATCAGCATAGGAAGCTGACACTAATAGGAAACGTCCTGTAAGATTTCCATAGGAGCTGCCGTGGCCCTAAGATCCTGAAGAGGAGGGGCAGTTAATGGGCCCTTTGAGAGGAGAACTCCAAAAGAAATTGGATACCTCTCAGAACTGGACATGCCCCCAATCCAGATCAAGGAAGGTGTGAGCAAGCAAGAGGAGAGGATGGAGCAAATGTGCATGGAGCTCACAGTGATGGTCAAGTGGATCTAGACCCCATTACTTTAGAGGTGTCCATGTGTGCTTCATTTATCCTGGCCTCATAGGTATCCATCGATCCATCTATCCATCCATCCATCATGCATCCATCCATGATCCATTCATCCACCATTCATTCATCCATTCATCTATCCCTCATTCATCCATCCAACGGTAAACCACACATCCACCCACCCATCCATCCATCCATTCACCCATCCACTCACTATCCTTGCATCAACTACCCTTTCATCCAACCATTCATCATCCATCCATCCAGCATCCATCCGACCATTCATTTAATTGAGGAACATGGGATGAAAATTATTATGATTATGTGTCCAGACCTTCCTTTGTCCTGACAGGGTTGAAGGCCTCAGGTCCTCTAACCATTACTATTGCCAAACCGTTTCCCCTGAAATCAAGTACAGTTTCATTCTGATGATGAGCACACATTGCATGATATTCCCCAGGTTTTGGGTGTGACCAACCACCAGGATCTGGTTTCCCAGCACCAGCTCCCACCTCACTCCTGGGTCTGCTGGGAATCACTTTCCTTGAGAGGCTGAGGACAACTCTCAGAACTGAATGAGACCAGTTTTTTCAGGGGTGGGGGAGATGGAGGACCTAGACATGGGCATTTAAGAAGGAAAAGGCAAAGAGAGGGGAACTTGGGTCCTCAGGCCCGGGTGGACAAGACTGAGGCCGGCATGTTGACCAGCTCCGAGAGAGGGACAGTGGGCATAGGGAGGCAAATGGGCAGACAGGGGGCAGGAACCTTGCACTGTACAGTTGGGGATGCCTGGAGCCCAGTACTGAGTGTCAGGGATGTCCAGGTCACATGAGTACCAACAAGAGGCACAGAGGGCTCACAAAGAGGTGAGGCTGTGACGGTCCCTGTGGGAGGGTAGTGACTAGGGACTGGGTGGCACCTAGACATTTGCAGACCTCAAATATTGTTCCAACAGCACCATGGATTTTTGAAGTTGATAACACGTTTTGTAACAATGTGTTTGATTTTTAATGGCAACCCCAGCGCAGTAGTCTTGCAAAATATAAACACATAATAGGGACAACAGTCCTCACATTTATAGATGGGCTTATAATATGTAAAGTTTCTTCCAAAACATGACTTTAGCCTCTGAGGGAACTATGTCTTAGAAAAGCTACCTGACTTGCCTATAACTTCACCAGGAGTAAGGGGTTAGCAGTGACCCATTGTGGATGGAAATCTGTCCAAGGCCTCACTGAGTTCCCCTCTCCCATGCTGGGCAGGAAGATGTCCCGCTCTGCCTGGGAGACACCATCAAAGACACAAGAGAGCAAATTCTGGCCCAAGTCCACCTGGGGTTCTGAACAACAGGACTGAGACCCTAACCCAGTGCAGGTGGCTGACCTGGGACACATACGTGCCCACTGCCCAGCCCACCCAGAGACTCTCAAATGACCTTCACAGTGTGGTTAGGAATAAACTGGGTCCCTCAGCTCACAGCACGAAGAGCAGACTCAGTCCAGCAGTCACAAGGGACAGCTGCAGGGCTGGGTGGGGGACCCTACACCTCCTCCCTGCTCACCTGTCTGGCCCTGGGCTGACCTGGAGACAGGATCCTGCCCCTCCCTCATCTTCATAAAGGCCCCTCATTTTGACTTGTAGGTGGTGATTAAATCATTTTTGGGGGGGATCCTGTGAATTTATGTTCTTAATTTTGCATAATTAGCCATCATTACTCTTGGGTTTGATTTCTTCTGAGAAAGCTTATCTGGAAGGGAGAATGTTATCAGAATGGGAAGCAGTACACCTCTGCATTAAGAGCTAGCAAGATAAAGCAATGGCTTCCTCGTATGTACCCCCTACTCCCATGGTCTTTGCTGCCCCAGCCCCAGGGATCCTGGACCAGCCCTGGTCACTCCAAGCTCCCTGAGAGAGCTGGTCCTAGTCCAGGCTCCAGCTCCAGCCTTGGAGCTGATGTCGCCACCCCGCCCTTTCCTACCAGACCTCTTGAACTACAAGCAAAGTGTCCAGCCTGCTCTAAATGCCCCCACCAGGATGTCCATGGCTCCCATTGCAGCCCCCTCACCCCTTGCAGGCTGAATTGATCTCCTTTCCCTCAAATGTACCCTGGCTCCTGTGTTCTGTACTCCCATCAGTGCCCTCAGTGACCCTGGGGGGGGACCACATTGACCTTCATGTCTGCTACCCATACCACCAGGTCTGCTGGCCCCACACACGCCCCTAATCCACCTCCTCCCTCTATTACTGCTGCTCTTCCCCCGTTCCAGACTTGTGAGTACTGGGGTGACTGCACTGACTGACACACCCTGAGTGGTCTCTGCTTTCCCTGCCCCTCGTTCCTACTCCATTCTGCTCCCAGAACTTTCTACCAAATGCAAATGGCATCATCTTGCTCCTGTGCATGTGTGGGTGCATTTGTGTGTTTGTGTGCATGTGGGTATGCCTGTGTACACATGTCTTTCTGTGCATATGTTTCTTTCTATTTGTATGCAGCATGTGTACACGTGCATATGTCTTTTGTGCCTACACATATCCACGTGTATGTGCATAGACGCATGTGTGCATGTGTGTTTTCTGAGTGTGTGCATATGCAGAGTTGTGTATGTGTCTCTGTGTGTGCATATTGTGCTGCATATGTGTCTGTGTGTGAGTGCATGTGTATGTGTGTGTGCCAGTGCATGGCAGGGGGAAGGTTCCAGAACATTCCCACTGCAACCAAGTTCTTGCTCCAAGGGGTGGGTGAATCCAACTTTACCAGGCCCCATAACCTTCTGTGAACCCTCTAACCCCAACCATGCTGCACCCCTGCTGGGGTGCATCACGCATATGGTAATCACAAAGCTCAGGGCTCTCTTTTATGAGACTTCTTCCAGCTGCTCCTGAGGAGGGTCAGCCACCCTGTTGTGTTCCCCTTTCATGGCTCCTCACACACCAATGACTCCATCCATGGGTGCTGTAGGCAAGAAGGTATATTTGCATTCTGTGTGCACTGCCCTATCCAGAGGCCCTTGGAATTGTTCATGTCAGAGAGACGGATCCTCACTGATTCTCTAACAACACTACATGCAATGCCCTTCCCATCCAGTCAAGGGCCAGAACCTCTGAATATGTTAGGTTTCAAGGCAAAGAGACATGAAAGTGCTCATGGATTAAGGGGCTGGTCAGCTCACCTTGAGATGGGAGACATCCTCGATTGTCCAGGTGGGCCCGGAGTAATCATATTTCTTACAAGTGGAAGAGGGAGTCAGGAGGGTCAGAGGAGAGAAGACGTGAGGACGGAGGCAGAGTCAGAGTGATGTGATGTGAGGAGAACTCTGCTGGACACTGCCGGCCTTGAAGTTGAAGGAAGAGCCCAGGAGCTAAGGGATGCAGTGACCTCTAGAGGCTGGAAAAGGTGAGAAAATGGATCCTCCCCAGAGCCTCCAGAGGGAACCTGCATGAATTAGAAAAACAACACTGGTCTGTTGAAATTGGTGATTTGAGCAGCACCACTTCAGCTGAGTCAAGAAGGCGTCCCGTTGTCCAGCAGACAACGAGGCAGGGGTGGTCTGCACAGAAAAGGTACAGGAGGTGTGTCTATGTGAAGATACCTGGCCCAGCCCCTGCAGGACCACAGGCAGTATTTGTTCTCCAGTCTTCAAGTGGGCGTTTCAATGGGTTGTGATTCAGCCTGAGGTGGAGAGCACTACCCCTGGGCATGAGATTGGCTTGTGTGAGTGTGTGTGTGTGTGTGTGTGTAAGTTTCTTAGGACTGTTGTAACAAATCACCACAATGTTGGTGGTTTAAAATAACAGAAACATTCTCTCACGGTTCTGAGACCAGGTGTCTGAAATCAAGGTGTTGTCAGGGAGCTGTGTTAACACAGCGCAGATCCCAATGAGTGATACCTGTGGCCTCAGCCCCATGTCTGAAGGCCCAGGGTGGCCTACTGACTGAGCTCTTCCTAGGGTGGGGCTGGGGTGTCCCACGGCCCCCTGCTTCCTGCACATTCTCCAGGCCGATTGTCCAGATATTTGTGAATTCTGTGAACTACAGGATCATCTCCTTGTAGTTTGTTTCTGCTTAAATTAGCTAGAGTTTCCTCTGGTATTTGTAGTCAATTACCCTCATTGGTCCAGATGCTCATAAAGAAAAAATTCACCCCTGTGACCCTTGCACTTTGAGATCGATGGCAAAACTAGCTTTCCAGTGTCCTTGGACTGGGTCTGCCAGACAGTAGGACAATGAAACGTACAGCTTGTGAAGGGAAATAGAAAACTCCTAGAAGGTGCATTGAGAGCCTACAAAACTTGTGTGATCCAAAGAATTGCGACAGGGACTCAGACAAGTCCATGAATGAGCATGTTCATTGCAGCATTATTCACAATAGCCAAAGGGTGGGAACAACCCAACTGTCCACCAACGGAAGAATGGATAACCAAAGGTGGTCTCTCCAAGCAATGGAATATCATTCAGCCATAAAGAGGAATGAAGTTCTGACACACACTTATAACATGGATGAACCTTGACAACATCATGCTAGGTATTTTCATATTGTAGGATTCCATTTATAAGAAATGTCCAGAGTCAGCAAATCCATAGAGATAGGGAGTAGATTAGTGTTTGTCAGGGGGTGGGGAAGGGAGGGAGGAGTGAGAAGTGACCGCTAATAGGCATGAGGAAGCTTTATAGGATGATGAAAGTATTCTGGATTAAGACAGTGGGTGGAGGAGGTGTGGCCGGGGGCTGTGCATCTCAGAAGGGGCAGTGGAGGAGTTGAGTGGACTTTCTGAACTTGATGTGGAGCAAAAGTGCAGTGATCAGCGACCTTAGCTGGCCTAGTGGCCTTTGCAACCCCCATCTATGGCTGGGACCTCTCAAGGTTGACCCCAGCAAGGTTAGAGTTGAGGTCAGTGAGCCCCCACAGGGCCAGCTTCTTGGCTGTGGGTCATTTCCTTCTGTTGAGTTGGATGGCAGGGCCTTTGAAGTGCTGGGCAGACTCAAACTGAGTTCCTCTGGGAGGAGACCAGCGTGACTCCTGCTCCAGATGGTTCTTCCCAACACTTTCGTAACTAGACTTCAGTGGGCAGGCAGCTCGTATGTGCAGACCAGTTGCTCCTAGGCATAGTGACCATGAGTGGACATGCACCGCCCTCTTGACCAGCGTGTGAGCAGGAGGAAGTCTGGCATCACCTACCCGGGGAACGACTGAGATGAGGGGGTCTCAGGGTGAGTAGCATTGAGAAGGGACAGCTGAGGGGAGGCAGTGACAGTCAGATTGGCCCCAGGACCAGCTGCAGCAGGTCGGGGCTGTGGTTTGACCACTGACCTCCCTCTTCTGAGTGTCCCCTCAGGAGGGACATTTCCTGGACCCGGAGAATCTGCTCCCCAAAGGTGAGCAGGGGCATTTACCTGCACACATGACACGGCAGATGGGCTGTGTTGTCCTCACAGAGCACCGCTCAGAGCCTCTTCACAAGAGAGCTCGCCACTGAGCTGCAAGACCAGCAGCAGGCTGAAGGCCACCAGTGGCAGTGCCCCAGGATGGAGCACATGGGGAGATTTGGGGAGGAGGGCGCTGGGCTGGCCTTTCCACTCTGCAGGCTCCTCCAGGGGCAGCCATGGCCCCCACCTCCCTGCTGGGCCAGTGAGGCTCCTGGGAGGGTCTCCTGCCTCTTTGGGCTTCCTTCTCCTTCATATCAGGCCTCAGCCCCCACACCCCTCTCGCTCTCCTACACAGCTCAGCAGCCACTTTCCAAATGACCCAACTGAGTAAGAAACCAAAAAAGGCGCCAGGGGTAGAAAGGGAGAAATAGAAATGTTGTGTCTGCAGGAAAGATGAACTCTACATGGTCAAACCCCTTGGGGTCCCAGTGTCTCCATGATGAGCTCTCTGGATGTCATGTGTGTTCCTGGAAAAAAGGCTTTGCTGTATTGCATGTGTAGGGAGTAACTTGTTCTTGCAGACATAGCGTGAATGTTCCAGTGTGAGAATGAAGAGTGCGGCCAAATGGGGCGGCCACAGAGCCTTCGGCCCCAGGATTTCAAAAGGCAAGCATATGCTTTGGTTCATACTTTTTGAAGCTGAGGGCCAAGTTGTCACTGCTAGAAAAAGCCCCACCCCAAAACTTGAGAGTATGGGCGTTGACACCAAGTAGGTCAAGAAAGGATCGGATGCCCATAGACAGCACGTGCTAGCAGTGTGTCCTGCCCAGCCAGCAGGCTCAGAACCCCACATCTTGGCATCTGGGTCCTCAGCCACTGGCAGCAAGTCTGGTATTTCTCAGGCCTGGCACTCGATCAAGGCCCTGCAAAGATGAGACCCTCAGATATGGAAACCCGTGAACACAATTCCTACAGGGTTATTTTGTCACATTGTTTTAATAATGCGGCACATTAGCACCAAAAGTCTGTCTTATTTAAGGACATTTGGGGACATATATTCTAAAGACTCAATCCATTCCTGAGAACTCCAGCCTCTACTTTTCCACGCCTCCTGAGTAGTGCCTGCGATGGGTCTAAAGTATTCCTTAGCATCCTTTTCATCATTGCCCCTCTGGCACCTGCCACAGGCAGACACTCCATAGACGCAGTTGCACTGAATCCAGCCCAGCATCTCGTCTGGGGTGGGGAAAGACAACAGCAATCAGAAGAATAATAATAAGTGAGCATCGGCACATACTATGTCTCCCTGAGTCCCCCTATCCAGGAGGCACTTGGCCCATGGTCACATAGCTGATCGGGCCCGTCTGACTCCTAAGGTCCCAGCCTTGGCCTCTGCTCCCTGGGACTTCAGAGAGCCCAGAGCTGAATGGGAGTGAATGGGGTCACAGGAAGTGTGCTCTGGTGTTGCTCACACCGGCTAACCCAGCAATAGCTGTCATGCATCTCCAACTTCCCCTCTCCTCTCAGGACTCCTTCACCATCCATTTGGTCTCAGTTGTAAAGATGAAATGTGTCTAGTCAGGAGCAATGAATGACAGATGGAAGATGTTATTTTCCCCCCCAAAACATCCTCTGTTCTTTTGGAATCCCTGCAGTGCAACTTGGACCAGCAGGTTTGGGGAGCAGGTAAGCACCCTACTGGTTGCTGGTCTCCTCTTCCATCAGGCCGAGTGGAGGTGTTGGGGACAGACTGGACAACACCTGGTGTGGGCCAGGGACTCTGACACCCACTGGGGCCTAGGAGCACCCTCCTTCACCGTGCATCCACACAGACCAAGGCAAGGAACTGCCCTTGAGGATGGTGTCCAAGTCTTCATGGCTGGTTTCTCCTAAATTTTAAATGGCTCCAGGGGCTCAAATCTTCCCCCGGTGGCCCTCCCATGCCAGGGTGCAGGGTTTTCCAGTCTGATGTCTACAGCCTGCAGGGCTGCGTTTGGGCTCTGGATGGTCACCTGGATCCCACAGCAGCAAGTAAATCTCAGAAGGAGGTGAGGAGCTGTAAGAACAAAGGCTTATTTTTGTTCTGACATGTTAATTTTGTAAACGTGTATGAGCTGTGCATTAGACACCAGCTTTTAGTCACTCTCATCTGATCTTTCCACGTTTTTCTCCCCTCCAGATAACTCTTGTGTTGTCAAGCTACCAGACCATAGTAGTGTGTTTCCTCCCTCCGGGAGAGGTTCCTCTGCTGTGGGGTCCCACCTTGCCTATGGGTTCAGAAGTCCAAAAGAGAGATTGTTTTTTGAGTGAGTTGTCAGTGTCTCTGCATTCTGCCTCTGTCTTCCCTGGGTGAGGTTGAGCTGAGGCATGTGGAGCATCCCTGGGGCTCAAAGTTCACAGAGACTGGTACCCGACACCTGTCCCAAGGCTCTAAAGGCAGAGACTGGCCAACTCCCAGGTCCTCAGGGCCACAGGGAGCTGTGTGAGGCTGTGCATGCTTCCCAGGCACCAGGCGTGAATGCTGGGAGGAGGCCTAGGCTGAGCTGTCTTCAGGGGGACTCTGCCTATGATGAGAGTGGACCTCAGAGGCCAGGCCTGAAGGGCTGTCACAAGCTGTCAGCTCAGAGCACCATCACCTCTGTCCGGGGCTTGAGGACAGAGACCATCAGCTGGGGGGAGGTCTGAAGACCCACAAAAGCACTTCCTTAGAAATGGGGTAAGCATTGGACCTCCACTGAGCCCAGTGGGCACCCAAAAGAAGAGTCAAGAAGGATTTTGCTTCTCTCTAGCCTTTCCTCTGTGGCCTGTGCTGGCCCCACAGGCTCATTTGGAAACCTGGTACGCGTGGGTGAGGGACAAGTACAGCAGCTGCAGCAGCACTGGTCTTTCCTTCTGTCCTGCTCCCTGCCCAGCTCCTGCCCCTCTGGTAACAGGACTAATGGGGGCAGACTCTGTTCTTCTGCTCCCTGGTGTGGGCATCGGCCTGGAATCATGTTTTAAACCTGTTACTTTCCCAGTAAATGACCAGGTTAAGTATCTGAAGAGGTTGGAAGGGACTAACGGCCAGACATAGTTGGGTATGAGATTGGACTTCTTCCTCTCTTCCTCCTGCAAAACTCACAGTGGTGGTCCCCAGGCTCACTGGCAGAGCCCAGGCAGGAGTCTCTGCAGGCTGGGGTGGGTGTCCACTACTCGCTCAAGGAGAAGGGTGGAAACCAGGTTGGCATCCAGGCAGGGTGAGCCACCAGCCAGATAGCCACCATGGACAGGCTGCTTAGAGCTAATGTCCCAAAGTACGTGATCATAGAGCAGGGCGCCCTTGAAGACTCCAGGGAGGCAAGGCCAGTGTGCGCTTCTCATTGAGCTTCAGGTGCTGAGAAAGACAGGTGGATGGCACCCACAGACGCAGATGTGGCAAGAAAAATGAAGAGTCGAGAGCCAGGCAGGGCAGGGCACACTCAGAACTGCAGGACAAATTCCCTTTGATTCTTCTATATGCAAAACATCATGTATCAGTTTCTCTGAGACTAAAACAAGCGAAATCAGATGTCCTGTGCTGCTGCGGCTCCAAAGACTCTCTGAGGCACCACATGTGAAATGTAGCCTACAAAAGGCTGCTGCTGGCCTTTTGTAGGCCTCTTCAACCAAAAGTGGACTCGGGTCACCCATCACCATAGCTGCCATCCTGGGTGCTTGAGCCCACCTGGGGGACTGTGGGGAGAGGGAGGCACCCCAGAAGGAGGAAAGAAGGAAATAACACCACCCTAAATCTTGCAGTTCTGCCCAGAAACCAGTGCTGAAGTGATATTTGCCATGACCGGCTTGCACGTGCAGCCTCCACCCTCAGGCCACACACACTCTGGGAAAAGAGGGGGTGTGCATTAGGAAGATCCTTGCTACTTGTTCTAAAACTGATCAAATCTCTGAAATCACTTAGTGAAGACTAACTAACTGCTCTAAGATTTCTGATGGATTTTTCTTTATAGTTTCAATCTCTTTTGTGAAAAAATTCCTGATTTCATTGAATTGTCTGTTTTCTTATATTTCATTGAGCTTTTTTATGATAGCTATTTTGAATTCTCTGTCATTAAGGTTATACATTTCTGTGCTTTCAGGGTTGATTTCTGGGTGCTTGTCGTTTTCCTTTTGGTCTGGAGATTTAATATATTTCTTGGAAATCTTTTCATGTCAGTACATGTGGATCTACCTTATTGTTTCTAATTGCTCTATAATATTCCACAGCATAGAATTACTATAATAGTTTGTGTAAAACTGTCATAGAAATAGTGATATTTTTGAAATTTAATTTTTTTAATAATATTTTCTTTTTTTTAATAACGTTTGAGTGTGTTTTTTTTGGTTTGTTTCCTGGAAGTTGGAATTTTCTTTTTCTTTCTGTGTTATGGTTGGTTTCAAGGAGGAACATGAAGCTTCTTTGGTCATCTTCAGCCAGGTGTCTTCATTTATTTACTCGTATCTTTGCATAATCTAATTGCAAAGAAATTATGTTGTATTTGGCAGCATTTGGGAACTGTTTTATTGAAGAGATTATGAAATGTAGATTGATTTGTACTATTGTAAGCAGTCACTTGTATGACTGTTTTTGGAAATTTGTTTTGTTTTGTTTTGTTTTTTTGTGAGGATGATCAGCTGTGAGCTAACATCCATGCTAATCCTCCTCTTTTTGCTGAGGAAGACTGGCCCTGAGCTAACATCCATGCCCATCTTCCTCCACTTTATGTGGGACGCTGCCACAGCACGGCCTCAGAAGTGGTGTCTCAGTGTACATCCGGGATCCGAACCCAGGCCGCCAGCAGCGCAGCGCACGCACTTAACCACTATGCTGCGGTGCCGGCCCTGGGATAGTCTTCACTGTACACGTACTTGTGCATTGAGACTTTCGAACTTTAAAATTATACCACTTTTGATTGTTACTGTGTCTTTTCAAACAGAAACATCAATTTTAAGCAGTTTCTATGAGAAAGGAAGCAGATACCATCTCTACTGGGACTAAGCACTGGTAACATTTGATTTAAGTTGCATGAGAAGTTGATGATTGTATCTAAAGTACCATTGTTGCTACTAATATTATTACTAGTATACTTACAACTCTGATAACGATACTAGTAGTATAGTAACAAAAATATTTGTTAAGTATTTATGTGCCAAGCACTTAGCATAGTGGTATCTCATATATCTAAATAGGCATTTTTACAATATCATCATTTACTTTCTCATTATTGATATTACACAATAATAGTCATGAATAGTCAAACCATGGTATAAGCAAAAGGTTAAAAACAAGCATTAGATTTACAAAAAGGAAGCTTTCCCATTCCTTTGGGGCTTCCTTAACCCTTCTTGAAGGAAGACAAATGTATCCTCTTGTGGGTATCACCAGTACTGCTTCGACTGGCTGACATAATTAGCTGTGTGGCTTTGGGATATTAATAAATGTCTTTCAGCCTGTTTCCTTACAGTAGAATGGAGACAATATTGCTTACCTTGTAGGAATGTTAGGGTGAAATGAGAAAATATACATAAAGTGCCTGAGAACTTTTAGGTATTTAAAGTGAGCAACTTGAATTTTACCCATGTATAGCAATGATTGTCAACTGGGTTGGAGGAGAGGACATGTTCTCCTATAGAAACCTATCAGAATTTCTTTTTTTAAAATTTTTTTGGTGAGGAAGATCGGCCATGAGCTAACATCCTTTGCCAACCTTCCTCTCTTTTTTTTGCTTGAGGAAAATTGGCCCTGAGCTAACATCTGTGCCCATCTTCCTCTATTTTGTATGTGGAATGCTGCCACAGCATGGCTTGATGAATGGTGTGTGGATCTGTGCCCGGGATCCGAACCTGCAAACCTGGGGCCACTGCAGCAGAGCATGCAAATCACTACACCACTAGTAATCAGAATTTCTGAGTGAGGCCTTTTTAAAATCATATATGATCTCCCCCAAATGGACATTCTTTTCTCCTCTTTTTCTTTCCTCCCCCTCTCAACTCTTGAACTATGGCTATGTCAAACAACTTTTCCTGATGAAAGACTTTTATGTTGGGATAGAGTGGAAGAAAGCTTGAGAACTTTTGATAAAAGTAGTAGTTTCCAACTTCCCTGTATCAGATCACTTGGGGATTTTTATCTAAGCAGATTCCCTGGCTGAACTACCTAACAGAAATTCTCAAACTGTAGTATGCATGCACAAGAAGTGCAACTTCCTTTGGATTGCTGAGAGTGAAAGGGAGTAGGGAGGGGGAGAGAGGAGAGAGATGAGTTTTGTCTTTAAGAATGAAGAATCCAGTTGACTTTCTGTAAATTTTTAAGGGTCGCATTCTGCTTTACTATGTCTCCTTGTAACTAACTACTCACATTTATGCATTGTGAAAGATTGGATCTGTGAAGAAAAAATCACAGGGACTGACGCCCTGTTAAGGGAAATGCTCCTGACTAATAATGCCAAAAACCACTCTCCTAAACAACTCCAAGAAGGTATAGTAGATTGATACTCCTTTTTCCCCTTTAGTAGTGCAAAGAGATGTTAGGCTCATTGAAATCTTAAAATCATGCAGAATTTCCCTGGGGATATAATAATGTTTTCGTGAATATAATTTTAATAATTCTCTTTGAGTTTAAGGAGTTTTAACCATTTATTTCTGATATGCTTGTATCTGTTACCTCATAGGTCCTACGTTATATCACTGAACAGGTTGTGTGAAAGGTCGATAGAAAGAAGTCAGAAATAAGTGCCATGGAATAGAGCAACGGACTTGCGGTTACTGGATAGCGTTCTAGATCACCACTGTCAAATAGAAATAAGACGCAAGACACACATATAATTTTAACATATAATTTGAAACTTTCTATAGCCACATTAAAGTAAAAAGAAAGGCAAAATTAATTTTAATAATTGTTTCATTTAACCCAATATATCTAATATATTATTTCATCAGGTGCTAGATATAAACAACGATTAATGAGATATTTTACTGTTGTTCCATACTAAGTCTTAGGAATCCAGTGTATATTTTATACTTACTGCACATCTCATTTTGGACTAGCTACAATTCAAGTGCTCAACAGCCAGATGTGGTTAGTGTCTGTTCTATTGAAGAGCACAGGATTGATATTATTGAATAACAGCAATCTGCTGAGTGCTTATAACCTATAAAGGGGGCCACCTTTATAGGTATCAACAAACTCCCATCTTTCAAATGAATGTGACTACCAAAGGCAATACTTGTGTATATTTTCATATTTCAATCAATTTTTAAAATCTTTCTGAATCACCAAGGAAATGAACCTTGTCTTTGGGTCACTAATGTGATTTCTTAAATGAGATATGTTTTGTTCTTTGTGAAATAACTACACCTAAATGAATTTTTCTTAAGGTCCTTATTTTAAGTATGACCAAAACTATGGCTAGGATTGAAAGTTTTACGTTTAGAGCAACGTTGTTTTCTTGATTTGTTTGGCCTGTAGTCTGATAGAGCAATGTTACTTCTTATTTGCTAAGCTGTATAGAATTTAGATTATGACTGCTAAGTTTCCCCTTTAGCATTTTCAGCTGTCCCAGTAAGACATATGGAAACGATACAGATTCTAGAACGCTTGACTCTACTCTCTGCCAGTGAACTTATACCATAGGCAGAAGTATTAACATCCAATATGAGCCAGCTATTGAATTCAGGGGTTCTGTGGAGAATGCTTCAAACAGTCAATAAACTATGGATGGTTCTTAATACTGTGATGCCTAGAAGGTAATTTCAGTGTATTGTTACACGTAATAGATAAGTGTATAGCAGTGATTATATACAGTAACCTAAACTTAATGGTTGAAAAAAATTGTTGAGTGTTTAACAATATAAATCCCCTCTGAAGACTACTAATTAAAGAGTCATTATAACTTTCAGAAAAAGCATAAATTTGATCTTAAGAAACAGAGAGAAACTATAAAGTATTTCCAACTTGAGAAACTTCCTTAAAAGTGAGTTCTCCTCTATAGGCATCTGTCATTTGTGGCTAATTGTGATTTAAATCACTGTGTGTCTTGCATCATTGTGGTGGCTCCAAATTTTGCTGCACATTAAAATCACCTGGACAGCTGTTAAAACTCTTGTTCCCCAATTGTAACCCATGCCAATTAAATCAGAATGTCTGCGGTTGGGAGTCAAGCATTAGTATTTTCTTTTTTTAAGATTCCCCAGTTGATTCCATTATGCAGCAATGTTTAGAGAACACTTGATTAATTATTTCTTTAGTCAAATGGGTCTCTGCTGGTCCATAGATTGCATCAGAAACACCTGGTCAGCTCTGAAAACCAGGATACTGGGCTGGCCTTCCCTGAGATATCAGATGCTTAATGTTCAATCAAGTAAGTTCGATGTGAAAAATAAAAGCATACACTTAAAAAATACTGTAAGAATTTTCATATTTTTAAACAAGGCTGTTTTGTAGTCTTCTAAGATTAAATACAGCGGTTCTGTGTTCTTTTGTTTTGTTTTATTTTAAACTGAGGCTTTGGAATATTTTATGTGAGTAGGAAACCTCTAGGAGTTCAAAAAAGGTTGAAATAAATGGTTTCTAACTAAATGCAGCGCACATTCTTGGATCAGTTTTCAAAGGCTGATCAAAACCTGCTGTGTTTAAATAACAACATGTTGTTTTTCATCACATCCGTTGATGATGTAAACAAAATGTGTAACTATATTAGTAAATGTTAATATTCATGTATTTTAAGTTAAGGTTACAAAATTTGTCACAATGTGATTTTTTTATTCCAGTGAAAACAGATGTGTGCAGCTATTTTGAATATTGGTTTATAAACATGCATATTCTTTATCAAATGAACTTGTAGTTTATTTATGTTTTCTTTCACTACTGTTCACCTGAAAGGAACAGTTCAAGGGACTGGAATCCAGGACTGTCTGGCTCCAGAGCCTACGTGTATCCACTTCTGTTAAGGCCACACACGTCAAATGGCCATACAAGGCTAGAGTCGGTTGGGAGCCTTAGGAATTGAGTGGAGGAAAATCGAAAATCGTAGTAGTTTCCCTGGAGCAGTTACTTAAAGGATTTGATATTTAAAAAAATTGTAAAAGCAGAATAAAAATTTGAAGATATTTTTAAGTATTGATAAATTATCCTTCATTCCACTGTTTTAACAGTAAGTTACATTTTTTATACTTTCCCTCCATCTTTGCTTATGCATATATATTTTCAGATAATGGAATTCATAATACCCAGTAGGGAGTCTGCTTTCTTTCATTTAAATTTATATGAAATCTTTTTTGCAAGTTGTTTACTTTTGATAATTATTTTATTGGCCTCCTAATGATCAAACTGATGTATCATAACCGTATAGGGTGCTATTACTAGACCGGGAGGTTGATGACTTTTTTCAGGATTACAATAGGCAATGTTATCAATTTAGGTATTTTTACTTTTTCTTTCTTTTGGATTACTCTTTTAGGATGAATTTTTGAGCCTGAGATTACTAAATTAAAAGGTAGAATTTATTTTTAGCACTGTACATTTTGCAATTGGGGAAGATGCAGTAAAACTGAAAGGGAAGCAAACAAATCCACTCTCCTCCCGCTGCTCCCCCTACAGCAAACCTCTCCCCAAACTAGTTGCTCAAACTTGAGAAACTGTCTCACGTTTTACTTTTTTGAGACACTAGTATCGGAGCCAAGCTTAGGCTATTCAGAAATTGACAAAATCACACTTTGGAGAGATCACGATTAACTCCCTACCTTTGAGGAAACTGAAGTGTACTTCGTGGCAAAGAATAACAACCCGGTTTTAGGAGGGACAGAAGGCGGGTGAGCCTTGATGGAGCAGAAGTGACCGGGGCGGGAGCACTCTAGAGCGTTGCTCTGGTTGAAGTCGCTATCCGGGGAAGCCTGGAACATCCTGAGGGTCTGCGGCCACTCGTCAACCAGCCTTGTCGCCTGGCCGGGCTCAGGCGTTTGGCAGTTCCCGCCTCCGTCTGTGCGACACCCGGGCCGCCGTGAAGTTCGGAAACGTGAGCTGAGCGGCACTGACGGGCGCTCTGGGAAGAACTCGGCAAGGCTTTCCTTTCGCTTGGTCTACAGACCTGAAGAATGAGAATGCGAGTTTCCAAGGAAACGGATACATGGGTTAAGTCGCCGGTTTCAAAATCTCAAAATGGAGAAGACTTTTCCTTTAAACGCTGCGCTCTGCTCCCATCCTTCGCTGTTCAAGCGTTCGCCTCCGGACCACGAAATACTTTGCGTTGGTTTTTATTGCGGAGGCTTCTCTCGGGGGCCAGCGTTCTCGCCCCCTAACCTCATGCCGGGACTGGTTTCTTGGTTTCTGCTCTGGCGGGTGATTGGGTGCTGGGAGTCGAGGGGGCGGGAGGCAGGAATTCGTCCGCAAGAGCGCTTGCGCGCGGCCTGGAGAGAGCGGAGGAGGGAGTGGGTGAGGCGGCGGGAGTCCGCACTCGGCCAGGGTGAGGAGGCGAGAGGTTTGGGGCTTTTCCTCTCTGCCAGGCTCCGCAGTGTGTGCTCGCAGATACCATTTCCTTTTCTCCCGGGACTCGGAGCCCAGGCAGCGCTGCCTCGGTTTTCCTCAGAACAGGCCAGCCTGTCTCTCCTGGGGTGGCGCGCAGCCTGCCCGAAGAGAGCCTTCTGCTCTCGCCTGGCCGCCGTGCGGGCTGTCGGGGTGACCGCGTCCCCGGGCCTCGGGGTTCTGAACACGCGGAGGCCAGAGGGATCCTGTCCTGAACCCCGAGGAGAGGCTCCGGACCCCCTTGACCCTCCGCTGACTCGTGGCAGCGGGGACGATGGCAGGAGGCAGATCGTGGCTCGTCCTTTATCACCTGGGGGGTTGTGGTGACTGCAGGCGGGATGGATTTCTATGCTGTATCTGAGGAACTAGCTGGCGTTGCGTTATTGGCTGGGGTGAAGGGGTTAGAGACCACCAAATCTCTACTCAAGAGTTGCACAGATAGAATCACAGAATAGTAGAACTGGGAAATACCTCAGAATAGTGGTTCTTAGCTTGTTTTGGAACACGTAGGCTAGGGGTCAGGGTATAATTGGCTTCATAAGCTGTTGAATTACTCTTTTAACCATCCCTCCATCCCCAGGTCGAATTTGCCGTTTTTTTTCACTATTGCAAGGAAGTCCTCAGTTGATAACAGTGCATATCAGTCTCCCCTCTGTTTTCAGTTATTTTATTAGGATATAGTTTTGGGAATGAGAAATCCACGGACTTTCTCTTCAGAGAAACGCAGTCATGTACCAAGACTTCTGCATGCAATAGCAAGAGAGCACAGTCTCTGACTTCCGTCTCTGGATCCTAGATTAAGCATAGGTGCTTTAGAAGAGGTGGGGATTAATGTAGATCACCTCCTCTGTGTCAAATACTGGAGTTTAGGCACGTTCTATCCATTAACTTACTTAATTCTTAACTCAATGCCTGGCTAATTTTCGTCAAAACTCTATCGGGTAGATAATCTTATCTCCATTGCACAGATGAAGAAACAGACTGAGGTTCAGTGATTCACACAGTGGGACTCACACTTAGGCTTGCTTTACTCCAAAGCCCATCTTCTTTTCATTATACCCTTCTGACCTTTACATCAGAATTATCAAGCACCTACTGTGTGCCAAGGCATTTTCTCCCTTACAACAGTTTTTCAATTAGAGATTATTACAGATGAGGATCCTAGTCTAGAGAAGTGAAGACATGATCAAGGAAACACATCTGAGTTGTGGGAACCTGATCTAGAACTCATACTTCTACCTCCTGGTCCACAGCTTTGGCAGAGTAGGGATACAAATCCGGATTTGTCAGATTCCGAGACATGTTCTCAACCACTGTGATGGTTAAGACTAGGAAATTCTTTTACTTGCATTTGTTTTGTTGATACATTTAGAAATCCCCTTTTTATTTCTAGACTTCTGTCCTAGTCTAGTTGGGTATCTGGTTTTCTTTGAATGGCATTGTTTCAGTCTTGATTTTCATTTCTGCTGCAGTTAGGAATCTAAGTAAACAGGAAAGCATGACTCTTCAATATGGTTTGAATGTACAGTTGGTGGGGTGAAGATGAACTTTCCTTGTAAAGCTTGTCCATCATAGCTTGCTATAATGAATTCTGCAAGTATTTTTCAGCAGTTAAGTCTTCATTAAGATAAAGATGCTGATAATTCATAACGTATACTGAATCTGTGACTACATTCATTTTCTCAGATAGTAAATGGATTGAAAATATTTGCTGGGTTCATGGAAGAACATGTAACCTTTCAAAAAATAATCCTGATCGCTATGAACTGTATGTGGTTAGGAGGCAAAGGAGAATATTCTGAAAACTATTCTCAGCTCATTTGGCACTTCTATTTACTTTACGGAATTACTACCTTCTACAAAGTATTTACTGTCTTTTACACAGAATACTATATTTCTCACCATATTTTTTGAGATGTTTCAATCATATAGAAAATTAATAGACCAATGAGTAAGCCAACTTTCCAGAGTTGTTCAATCTTAATATTTTGCCATATTTACTTTATACCTTGTTTGCAAGTAACATTACTAGTATGCTGAATTTATTCTTTTTCTTTCCTAGACGTGTTGTTATACTTTTGTTACATATGTATGTATCCGTAAACAATATAGAGCATTACTTTACCTGTTTTTAAACTTTGTACAATGATATGATACTGTACCCATATTTGTTCGGAAGTGTTTTTAGTTGCTTAACATTATTTTTAAGAAGTAGCCTTATTGATTGTTCATCTATTTTAATTGCTGTGTAGTATTCCATTGTATGAATATACCAGAATTTTTTTATCCATTTTCCTTTTGACAGACATTTAAGTTGTTTACATTCTTTTGCAATTCTAAACAATGCTGCTATGAACTTTCTTATGCATGTTTCCTTATGTTCCTGTGGGAAAGCTTTTGGATATAGACATAGGACTGGACTTCCTGGTGTTGGGTATCTTCAACTTTGCTAGAAATTGTTAATTTCTGTCCAAAGTGGTTGTAGCGATTTACACTCCCCTTAGCAGTATCCTCCATTAAGTTTTCATCCAAGATATTAGTGTACTCTAGTTTTAAAGAAATGACGGTGCTTGCATCATTAAGGCACAAATTGCTTTGTTCATTTCTTTTATGCCTATATGCTTTTAAGTCCAACATAATTTTAGGGAGAAAGATAAAGGAATAAGGTCTAGATTGAACTAAATACTAATTCTCCCTTCTGCTGTTGTACAACCTTACTTCTTGTTGTGTTTGTACTTGTGACGGAGACAGACCCTAATGAAGTAAATTGTTTACTGAGTTTTTTTTATTGTTTTTGTGTCAATAGATTGTCCAAGGATTAAAAAGTAAGCAGCATTGTTTGTTGGAGAGCCCTACAGAAAGTGGGAAAAGCTTAGTCTTACTTTGTGCTGCTTTAGCGTGGCAACAGTCTCTTCTTCGTGGTAAGTATTTGGTTGATATATTCAGCTTGATTATTGGGACTTGAAAAAAATATAATAAAGTACTTTTTATCCAGAATGATTCATTTAAAGAAATAGCAGTAACTAAGAATATACTTTTGGTCTTTCTTTTAATCCTCCCTGCTTGATATTTTAATAAGTCTCAATATAAACGAATACTCAAGTGGTTGTGCCTTTATTACATTATTAATCTTTGACTATTATCTTTTTGTAAATTAGGCAAATTGATGATAATTTCTCTATAAATGTCTCTGACACCATAAGTGTTTCTCTCCTGTCCTAATTTGATGTTACAGATGGGGTGACCAACTTGTCCAGATTTGCCAAGTACTTTCCCAGGGTTAGCACTGAAAATCTTACAGCCTGGGAAACCTACCAATCCTGGGCAAATTCGAGTAGTTGCTCACTGTATCTGCAGAGGATGATTAATGTTTTTTGAATTAGAAATATTATAAATAGAGGTTCTTTCACTTTTAGGGAAGCCAGTGGATGAAAGCTTAAGCAAAATAGCTGAAGTACCGTTGTCGAGTCGTTGTATGTGCCATTCAAAGAATTTTACAAATGATGGCGAGGACCGAGGAACTTCACGTCATTTCAACAGTCCAAGTACGCCACCTTCTGAAAGAAATGGCACTTCATCAACTTGTCAAGGTAGGTTATAGTTTTGCCTGGGTCTGTTGGTATCTGTAACAGGAACCTTCATTACTGTTGTTATGAGACCTAATTTGATAAATTTGATGAGCATAATTGATTAGGTACCTCCATCTAATTTCTCTGGAATTATTTTTAGATAACACAAGAGTGGTCAGAAATCCTTGGACTACTTTATTCTTGGTTTGGCTTTTAATTGATTTGGACATTTTGCTAGCTTAAATCATTTTTTGAAGCAGGCAAGACAAAACAAATGATATTCAGAAATTGATGTTATTTGTAGGCAGGATTGTTAATTATAGGTTAGAATTTTAGAAAACATTGATTTGTATTGTAAGACAAAATCTAGTTAGCCTCATTCATTCTTGATAAGTCTGCATGAACTTCTGAAGCCAGTATCCTGCATGAGGATGAGATATGTTTTAGGTATGATCCTTGACTAGTTCTAATTAGGTTTATTTAAGAGAAATATATTAAGAATAACATAAGACTATTCATTTTTAAAAAATATTTCTCTGGCTTTGACTATATGGAAAAGATTGATCTTTATTTGCCTAAGCCAGAAACCTAGGAGACATCGTGTACATGTTACTCTACCTTATTTCTCCGGGCAAATGTCTATCTCCATTGACAACTCCCTGGTCCAAACTACCATCTCTTGTTTAGAGCATGCAATAACTTCTTTTCCTGCTTTCACTCATGCCATTCTTTAACTAATCACTGGCAGGGAGAAAAGAGGTGGCCATGACTGACTTAAGTCGCAACAGTATCCACTTCCTAAAATCAAGAATGGAGTCATCTTCCTCTAAAGCACGTGACTATGTGTGGAGGAGGGTGGCTGCTGGAACCTAAGTGTGATTCTGTTAGGAGTGAGAAAGAGGAGATGGGATAGTACTGGAGAGGTGACCAATAGTGTTGTCTACACTGTTTTGACCCTTAGCCCTTTTGACTTTCTTTCCATTCCTTCAAAGGGTCATGCTTTCTTCTGCCTCAGAGCCTTTGCTTGTGTTAGTGTCTCTTCAGAGGAAAGTTACATCTTCAACTTGTTATCCTCCTCTTCCATTAGGTGTTGCTTAAATGTCGCTTCCTTGAGGGAGCCATACTGACCTTTCCGTTAGATCAGATTTGGTTTCCCTGTTATTTTGTGTCATCTCACTGTGCTTGTCTCCTTGACAGCACTTGTCTGTGAAGTTTTTATTATCCATGTGTCTGTGTGCATCTTTTATTAATCTCTGCTTCCCCTAGCAGACTGTGTTCTCCATGAGGTCAGGAACCATGTCAGTTTGCTCACCATTGTAACTCTGGAACCTAGCAGAGTGCTTGGCATATAGTAGGTGCTAGATAAATATTTGTTGTGTGAATGAATGGAGTTGATTTTGAGCTAATTATAAGAACTCTGGTTTACAATATTTATATACAACCTGTATTATTTTTAGAAAAGCTTTATTGTAATATACTTGAGAAAACAAACTGCATTTATTTAAATGGTATGCTTTGATAAGTTATGACCTCCACCATAAGGTGTACCTCTATGAAACTTTCAGTCAGTGTCAAGATAGTGAACGTATCCATTACCTTCAAAAGTTTTCTCATGCACCTTTGTTATCCCTCCTTCCCACCCCTCTGTGACTTCCTCTCCCCCAAGAACCACTGATTTGCTTTCTATCACTGGAGATTAGTTTGCATTTTCGAGAGTTTATATAAATGGAATCAGACAATTTGTACACTGATTTTGTCTAGCTTCTGTCACTTAACATAATTCTTTTGAAATTCACCCATGTTGTGTGTATCAACAATTTGTTCCATTGTGTTGCTGAGTAATGTTCTGTTCTGTGGATATACTACAAATTGTTTATCCAGTCACGTGTTGATGTATATGTGAGTTGTTTCTAGTTTTGGGTTATTGCAAATAAAGCTGCTATGAACATTTGTATGTAAGTCTTTGTTATGGACATGTGCTTTCCTTTTTATGGGCAAATACCTAAGAGTGGAGTGAGTGGATCACTTATGTTGAACTCTTTAAGAAACTTCCAAACTGTTTCCCAAAGTGTTTATACATTATACCATTTTACATTCCCACCAGCAGTGTCCAAGAGTTCCCATTTCTCTACATCTTTGCTTACACTTGGTATGGTCAGTCTTGTCAGCCATTCTAATAGGCATGTAGTGTTGTATCTCATTGTGGTTTTAATCAGCATTTCTCTGATAACTTATGATGTTGAGCGTCTTTTTGTGTGCTTATTAGCCATCTGTGTATCTTCTCTGATAAAATGTCTGTTCGAATCTTTTGCCTGTTTTTTTTTCTTATTGTTAAGTTTTGAGAGTTCTTTATATATTTTGAATACAAGTGTTTTTCTATCAAATATAGTTTTAGGTTTTACCATTAAGTCTAAAATCCATTTCGAGTTATTTTTGGTATATGGTGTGAGGTATGGATCCAAGTTCATTTATTTTGCCTATGGATAGCTCATTGTTCAGCACCATTTATTGAAACGGCTACCCTTTATCCACTGCATTGCCTTTGTGCCTTGGTAAAAAATCAGTTGTCAATATATACAAAACTTGCATTTTAACATCATTGTGAGTTAGGGCTAGAATAGGGTTTAGAATAGTCTCTTGAAGCATCAGATGCGGTAAATCAGGGTTGTATTCTTTATATTTTTAAGCAAATTCTTTAATAAGATATAAGCTAAATACAGAAAAGCATACAAATCCTAAGTGTATAGCTTGATGAATTTTCACAAAATAAACACACTCGTGTATCTACCACCTAGATAAAAATAGGACATTCCCAACACCCTACAGCCCCTTCTGATGCTCTTTTCTAGTCACTGTCCTTTCTCTGCGCAGGTATTTGCTCTCCTCCTTTCTGTCACCATTGATGAGTTTTGCCTCTTTATAGAAATGGAGTGATATCTGTACTCTTGAGTCTGCGTACTTTTGCTTAACATTGTATTTTGGGGATTCATTTGTGTTGTTGCATATAGTAGTAGTTCTTGTTGTGGTATATTATTTCCTTCTAGGAACATATCACAGTTTATTAATCCATTCTGCAGTTATTAGACATTTGGGTGGTTTCTCCTTTGGGCTTTTAATGCTTTTATGAACATTCTTGTTCATTCTTTTGCAAATAGGTAAGTATTTTCTGTTGGATATATCCCTAGGAATGGCATTGCTGGTCATAGTGTATGGATATGTTCAGCTATAGTAGAGACTGCCAACATTTTCCAAAGTGGTTGAACCAGTTTATGCAACCCCTTCACTACATCCAGTTGTATATGGGTATTATGTTGTTCAGCATTCTTGTTAACACTTGATATGTCCAGTCTTCTAAAATTTTAGCCATTCTGGTGCATGGATGGTGTTCTCGTGAGTTTGAATTGATATTTCTCTGGTGACTAATGAGGTTGAGAATCTTTATATATGTTTATTGGTCATTTGAATATTCCTTGTAGTGAATTGTCTATTCAGATTGTTCATATTTCTATTGAGTTGTTTATTACTGATTTCTATGAGTTTTTTTTTTTAATAACTTCTGGCTATGTCTTGTTTCTTTATAACTTTGTATTTTAAAGACTTAACCCCTCCAATAAGCTTCCTGCCAACGTCACTGCTAT